>NW_027325360.1:35393048-36594715 GCF_036924035.1 Leuresthes tenuis
AGACCTGAACTGTCAGCCAGATAACACTCAGCCTAGCTACATCACATGATTAGGTCAGGCTGTCAAGCCAAGACAAGTTCTTGATCTTTGAAATATTGCAAAGGGTGCGAGCCAAGCGCCGCCCTGTTAACAATAAAAAAAAATTGAAAAGAGGGGAAGAAGGAAAATGCACAGTGATTGTTATTTTGATGAATATTTAATTTACTTTAAATTGAAGTTGCACTAAGATAGTGAATATTATTGATTTGATATAACCTGCTGTTTTCATCCCCGTATCTGTTTATTGTGCAACAGTTTACACAGGATATTACTTTACTCAGGTTTAAGTATTGCACTCAGGTAATGATATTGATGTGCCTATTGGATTTTGCCTTACAAGTATACTACCTCTTATATGGGAACAACTGTCTTTTTCTCAATAAGGGAGATGTAACATACTGGGTTCGGTCCATTGGAGCTATTGATATAGTCCTGCGAGACATGGAACAGGAGATCCAATATGGTGTGTGTTTATAACCAACCAAAAAGTAAAATAATACCACATAGCCCACTAGGACCCTGCCAGCCCACACTCATGTCTTCAAGACTGGGACTTTGACCTGTACTGCACTTTAAAACATGTGTATTCATTTATCTTTCTACATCTCCCTGCTACTACACTATTGCACACATCACTTTATCATTTGTACATATTCACAGCGTGTTTATTTCTGGTATTTTTAATGTTGTTCCTTTTTGGTATTTTTGATGCATATTATGCTTTTATGATGCCAAGAGCTACCAACTGAAAATTTCGTTATGTGTATGCATAATGACAATAAATAATCTAAGACTTAAACTTTTTTCGTAAATTTGAATTTCACCCACGGGTAATGAACATGTTTTTTTTTTTCTATTCTAACTCATAACCAAAGTAAAGCTTTGTACAATATGTGATAATAAGGGTTTAATTTCCAGCAATGGTTATTGACATTTGTCATTTACAATAACACTTACAAAAAGCTACAGTAAGGTTGGAGAACATCTAAAACTAAAAAAAATCCTAGTAACAAGGATAAGGTAGATGTCATTAACTAAGAAAAATGCCAATATGAGTGTACTATAGATATTGCGATTCTCATGTGACATCAGAAAAGGGAATTTTATTTCCATCAACTAGGGCAAAGGAGCTTGTAAATTAACTTTTTTGCCCTCCTTTTTCTAGATTCCTTAATTCGATGTCAACTCCAACTTGCAGATTCGTATGAATGGCAGGTGCCACTCTTGCCAGGACATCAATCGCTCTCTCTCACTCACATCCTTGTCAACCTTTTCCTCCAGACCATGTAACTTCAGAAGGGATTTCCAGCTGTAGCATCGGCACTTTTCCAATTTGACCTTCAGATGCTTGTTTTCCTCCTTCAATGTCTGTATTTCTGTTTGCATATGAATTAGCATATACTTGTGTACACCCACATAAATCACAGCTTTTTTTTTTTGTTGCACAGAAACAGAGGTTTTCAGTTAGTTTGGAAGTGGTATCCGTGTTTTTTCCAATAGCCTATACTTTTTGGAAAAACTTGTTATGTTTTACAGAAAGCTCACAGATGGCATACAGAATACCCAAATTTGTTTCCTCCTGTTTATTGTTTGCTGCTAACACCAACTTCTTTTTTTACAAAGGGGTTTCTTTGGGGAGTTAGTCAGTTTCGGAGTATGAAGTTCATTCATTACACATAAGAGCATCATCTTCCCCGGAGTCAATTTGAGATGGGGCAGCATCAGAGTTTGTCTTGCTTGTCTTAGAGTTCGAACAGAGCGATGGCAATGTGATACGAAGCTGCCAAACCAATCTTTACCTAGGGCAGACAATTCATTATTATAAGATTTAGCTTTGTGGCAAGATCAGTTGGCCTTAGTTAACTTATAGAATCATGTGATCTATTGCCCACCTTAGCTTACCTGCACATTGTGTCTTTGTCCAATTGACAGGGGCAGAGATATTGTTTTTCGTTGCGTATTCAAATGCCAGTTGACGGCACTTAACTGGAGGAAGGTCATGGAACTGTTCAGCTTGTTGTTTCAAGTGTTTGGCAAGGTCTTCTTCCATCTCATCTGTGAATACTGACTTTGCCTCAGGCTACTGATTTTACCTTCCCTATCTCTTTTTTCTATATAAATCTTAGGAGGCTTGAATTGTCAATATTAAGATCCCTTGCAGCTGCTGTCATGGATTTTCTTTCCTTGACCTGAGCAGCTGCACTCTCCATCTCGAAAGAGGTTTTGCCCGAGGTTGTCTGCCTGGTGTATTGCCTTGGCATGATGGCTTTCTACAATGTTTATGACATTTAAAATAAAACATGTAGGCCACTTGAAATATTACGTTAAAAGATGTTTAAGACTACTTAATTTAACACTACAGCATATTTAATAACTACAACTATAATAATAATACTCAACTACTTAACTTAATTGTGCCTCATGGTTTTTAGCCCAGTTTTAACCCTTTTTAGCATGGGCTTTAGCCCAACACCACCAAACTCTGGAAACCACGAGGAAAAGTCAGAAGAAAGTCGGAGTAGAAGAGAGAAGATAGTAGAGAGATTGAATCATGAAGAACAGAGACTTATAAGAGTAATGGAATGAGAGTCTTGCAGAGAGTCTTTGAAAATGGCAGGAGAGAAAGATGAGATGGAAGAAAAAGGTCCGAACAAAGACAGAAAGAGAAGAATGTAGTAGAAAGATACGTTTTGCATTTTTGTTCATCCGTTATCCTGTCTCCTTTCTATGGCATGTTTTAAACTCTGCTGCTGAACGCATCCTCACCTATTTTGCTCACCAAGAGACCCAGCGTTAAGCTTGTCAACCTTTTTGTCAATCTTTTGTGAATTTAAGTTCACCTCATCAGAGTTGGTCAGTAACCAAAACAATCTCAACCCTTGGACAATTTTGTCATTATTTGCGGTGAATTCCTACACACCACCCTGTTCAACTTCTGAGCCACCAGAAGCCCCTCCGGAGCAGGAGAGTGACCAGTCCAGGCCACTTTAATTAAAGTACCCCAAAGTCAACCGCAACGAAGGCCGCAAGACGCGTAACCGGGAGAGACCCCGTTGGATCCGTTGGTTTTACCTTCGTTTCGAGCTGACTGAACAGTAAGATCTGCCCTGTTCTTACATTTCAGACGGTATGCGGTGGGTGTCGAGAGAATTCACTGTTAAAATGATAAATCAACCCAAGCTGTTAGTCTTTAAATTCAAATAGTAGCAAACCTAAACTATTTGAATTATGAAATGAAATCTGAAATCTTCTTTATTGTCATTATACATGAGTACAACAAAATTAGCCCAGCAGCTTGCCGACACATGTGGCAACTTGGAAGAGTGCAAAGAGTGGGGAGAGAGCGGAGAAAGGGGAGGAAAACAAGGGAGAGGGGAGGGGAAAAAAAACTCATACACACATAAAACGCAAAGGCGTGGGATGGGGTAAGCCCAGAGAGTTGCTATGTCTGGCTCATAACCAGACTCGGTTCACTGGATGTCATCATGATACCACAGCAGGTTGCCATGGAGAAGTCCTTGATTGAGGGGCCGGTGCCATGCTGGTGCCATGCAGGTCACAAAAACGATCCATACGCATACGCCTTTGCAAAACCACTAGCTTCTCCAAGATATTTTCCATATTGCGGTTAATGACCACAGTCTGAGCGCCAACAGCTCTGCCTGCTGCTTCAAACATTTCAGCCAGCTTGGGGCCTTTGACCTCTGTCTCCAACTTCCAAATTTTTCGATACACTCGGGCAATGCCTAATCCAATCAGCAGAGAGTCCGTTATCATGGTTCCGATTATGTAAAGATCCTCAATGTCCTCAACAGAAAGAATTGCCAGGCACACGACCCTCCACTGCTCCCAGGAGTCTCTCATGTAACCAGCGGCAAACGTTACATCAGGACAGGTGGGTTCCCTTGGACCTGAATTTTTCGTTGAGAAAATTCTGTCAGTTGCGTTGAGAGACCAGTTGACCAATTTCATGATTTTAGTTTTGAGAGCAATGCGGAGAGAGGCACCAAAAGTTTGAGACAGGACAGGACAGGAGAGGACAAGACGAAGAAGAGAAGCAAGGAAGATAAGGGAGAGGGAAAGATACAGGAGAGAAAAGAAATGCGACTGCCTTCGTTGAGAGCGTTGAATGTTGAATGCATATTCCGGTATCAATCCATCCCCTTCCCTTAGTTCTTTTCAATTCACTAAGTGTTTCTTATATAATCATCCATATTCAAAGCATTTCTCCTGTTGTCTTAAGGTTCATGCCTTGGTCATATAATTTTAATAAATGGTTCATATATACAGTATAATATATAAAATCAACCGGTTTTTGTGTGTTCTTTACATATTTGTGAGTCCAACAAAACAATAATTCACGAGTAGCGACTATATGGGACTGGAATTTATTCATTATTAATTAATAATTGATTGTTAATTTAATATATCAGAATCGTAAGATTCTGTCATTTTCCTTCGATTGAAGGTGGTGCCCAAAAAACGAGGTTAAATAAGGCTTATTCAGATAGTGAGAACTTTCGGATAAATCCTTATATCTTGTCATGTCATGCTATGTGTGTCCGCTATATATATATATATATATATATATATATATATATACACACACACACACACTTTTTTTTTTTTTTTTTGATGCATCGTGTGCCGGCTACATATATGTTTGGCAACACCATGGACTGGATTTCCTCTTAGTGACTGAAACTTGGATGATGTTTTAATTGGTTCGCTCTTACCCGGTCCAGTGTGCAGTGATCTACCGGCCACCTAAATATAATAAGGACTTCTCAAATCACTTTTCTGAACTCTTGACTTGAGTGATCACTAAATATGATCGGATATTAATTGTTGGGGATTTTAATATCCATGTGTGCTGTCCTGATAAGCCACTGGCTAAAGACTACTTCAATCTTATTGACTCTTTTAATCTTGAGCAGTCAGTGGCTGGCTCCACACATGAACATGGACTGGTTTCTGGTTACACCGCCTGCTCCTGTTCAGCGCTGACATGTGTTTAATCCCTTCACTGCTGCCTAGTTTTCGTCTGTTTTTAATAATGTGAATATTAACTCTGGTTCCTCCACATATTTTGATACTGAAGAGTTGATGTCAGAGTTTCTATCAACCTGTGCCTTATCTCGTGACATGATGGCACCATTAAACACCAGGCCTCCAAAAATTGAAATTCCAGCCATGGCTGAATGACATCACACATTCTATCAGATGTGCCTGCAGGAAAGCTGAGTGCAGGTAGAAGGCATTCTTTGACATGGTGAAAAAAAGTTGGCATTGGCATTTTTAAGCATGCTTTGGTGCAACTTTTAATTTAAAAAAAAAGGTCTTGACCCATCCAATTTTCAAGGTCCCGTTCATTTAAAAAAAATCCCAGAGAAAGTTTTTTTTTTACATAGTTATTTTTAGAAAAAAATGGTATACCTGAGGTGTTTTAGTCTGGTTTAAAAAAAAAACTTCATGGCACATAATCTGCTCTTTTAAGGGTCTTCAATGGCATCTTTGGTTACTGATGCTGGTAATTATGTGGTTCCTGTGCTTCTAGACCTTACTGATGTCTTTGACACAGTGGATCATGGCATTCCAATTTCTCGTCTTGAGCACTGTGTCGGCATTAGGTGCAGCCTTGTAGTGGTTTTGGTTTTACCTGGCTGACAGAAGTTTTGTGTGAGCATAAATTATTTTGTGTCTACAGTGTCTCTTGGCTATAGGACTCCTCAGGGAGCTATTCTTGGGCTCATCCTTTTCTCACTTTTCTCACTTGAGGCCCTTGGGTTCCATTTTGAGAAAATTAAAAATTTAATTTAATTGTTCATTTGATTTTTTTTTTTCAATCGTTGTTTTTAAATTTATATAAATAAATTTGGATTGGATATTTGTGAAGGAACCATTGATGCAGAGGTGGGTGTTGGAATAATGGAAAGACTTTTGTGAATATAATGGTGACGTCTTTTCACCAGAAGTCCATGGTTATGTTGGCAGGACAATGGCAGGGCTCAATCTGCATTACAGCCAACGTACTTGGCTTCACAGAGTGTGTGCTTGCATGGCCTGACTGCAGTACACCTCTGCCTCCTACTGAAAATATATGGAGCATTATGAGGAGGAGAATCAGACAACAACAGTTGAGCTGCTAAAATCTTGTATTCAGCCTATGAAAAACTGCAACAAGGCAAAGCAAATTTATTTGTAGATCACAATTCCTACACAAGGCAATTCAAAGTGCTTTACAGCTACATAAAATCACAGGAAGGCAAAGAAAAATCATTGATTAAATTAAAAGTTAAAAGAGTGCATATAACATAATTTCAGTTGTCATATGCACAGCTAAATAGAACTGTTTTCAGCCTGAATTTAAGAATTGTCAGAGTTGAGGCTTGTCTCACATCTTCTGGAAGACTGTTCCAGATTTTAGGAGCATAAAACTGAAACTCAACCTCAGCTTGTTTAGTCCTGACTCTCTGCTCCAGCAGGAGACTCCTCCCTGAGGTTCTCACAGTCAGAGTCGGTTCATATGGCTCTAACATGTCATAGATGTACTTTGGCACTAGACCATGAAGAGACTTGTACACGAGCAGAACTGTTTTAAAGTCTATTCTATGAGCGACAGGAAGCCAATTCAGAGACCTAAACACTGGACTAATATGGTCGTATTTCCTGGTACACACGTCTTTCTAAGTCTTGTTTGGACACTATTCCTTTGATTCTGGCAATATTTTTAAATGGTAAAAAGCTGCTGATGTTATTGATTTAATGTGGCTGTTAAAGTTCAGGTCTGAGTCCAATATTACCTCTATATTTCTAACTTGATTATTAGGTTTAAGAGAGAGTCTCAAGGTGGCTGATAACACTTTCTCTTTGTTTCTGTGGGCCACAGACAATGATTTCAGTTTTGTCCGAGTTTGCCTGGAGATAATTGTTTTGCATCCACACACTGATCTGTTAGATGCAGTGACACAATGTATCTACAGGCCCATTTTCTCCTGCCGTCAGTGACACGTAGATCTGAGTGTCATCTGTATAGCTGTGGTAGGACACATTATAGCTGTGTATTAGTTGGCCTAATGGAAGCATGTACAGATTGAACAATAGGGGTCCCACGATTGACCCCTGGGGAACCCCACAGATCATAGCTATATGCTCTGAGACACAGTTACCAATTTCAACAAAGTACCTCCTGTCCTCGACATAGAACTGGAATCAGTTTAAAGCACTACAAGAGATTCCCACCCAGTCTTCTAACCTCTGTAATAAGATTGCATGGTCAATTATGTCAAAGGAAGCACTCAGGTCCAGCAGAACTAAGACTGAGACTTTGCCTGCGTCCGTGTTCAGGCAAATATTGTTTGTCACCTAACAATTAGTATCCTCAGTTCCCAAAGCATTTAAAAGTGTCCCTAAAAGGAAGCTGATGTAACACAATGGGAATCATGACTCTAAAACTATTTCATACCCTTCTTTTCAAGAATAGGGACTTTAGGAAGTCAGTTTTGAAATTGTACATGTGTCTCTGACATTGTTAATCTTACCTTGTAACATCTATAAGTCTATTGAATTTGGTGCTACAGATGAAAACAAGTCTGATTTGAGAAAACTTGGTAAAACCCTACACTTGTTACTTCAACAAGAATGAAATGAGTAACACAAACAAACAATTTGCTTGATCATAAATTTTTTTCATTTTTCTTTCACTGAAGTGTCAAACTAATGTTGATTAAGATAGAACAAATTTGATTATGACTATTAAAAGAAAACATTTGGATAACATGAAAGGAAAATTAATTTGGTCTAAATAGTAAGAAGATATTTCTCAAACTAACATTTATGGTGTTCACACCAGACTAATTTAACAGAATTTTATTAGATAGAAATATGTGGCATGATTAAATTATGTTGATCTAAAACATTTGTATGAGTGTGATTCAACTATCCTTGGGAAAGATACTTAATACCATGTAGCCAATTTTTGAATTTCTTTGGGTAAAAGGGTCTTAATCTAATCTATTCTAATCTAATTTAAACTGGGCTACAGTTTTCCAGGGAACATCTACTGCCCTGCGTTATTGGTCACTTACCCTCCCTATGACAATCTTCAGCAATGTGCCTGAAAAGCCCATTTTTTGGAACTGGCAATTCACACGTCTGGAAAGTCTGTACTAAAAAGGTATACACAGGTTTTAGAGTGACTTAAACTTTTTAGGGAAAGCCTTGCATATTTCAGCACACGCTATTAAAACTACAAACATTTAGAATATCATGCAACACAAGTTATGAAAAACAAGACCAAGCACTGTTGAGCAGATATCTAATGATAGTGCTCACCTCTAAACATGATCTTTTTTATGCTGATCTATCAAAACTGAATTTGTCAGATTATTTCAATAATGACCACAGCAATCTACCATGACTGTTGCAGAAGGGTTTGCAAGAGATTATGATATACTAGATATGTTGACAATCAGTTTGAAATATGATACTAACTACTAGACTGTCTTGTTGATGTTGGAGTGTGGTAGGATGTTGGCGTGATGCTGTAGTGTCGCAAGATTTTGTGAGACTATCGGCAGATTCAAACATGGCGCGCCTCCAGTAGAGCAAAAAGATATAGTAAGATTATAATTACGCCAATAACTATTGTTTAAATAATTATATTATCGGTTAAAACAAAAACAAAACACTGGAGTACAGTGAAGAAAGCCTGGATAGCCTTACATCGACAAGTGTTTTGACAGGATCGTCATGGGTAAAACAAATCAAACTCCATCTGCCAGCAGCAAGGCTTCAACCTCCAAAAGAAGTCGTAATGAAGAGTCACCCGGAGCAAGGTCTCCAGCTGGTTATGATTCGATGGACATTTTAACATCAATCGATAAGAAATTATCCAGTTTTGACGCCCGTATGTCTCTGTCAGAGATTCTACACAGAGTTTCAGGCATTACGGGAGTTGTTGGAGTTAAGCCAGTAATAGGTGCAAACGCTGGCTGCAGCCCTCAGGATTGATGAAATCACTCACCGAATTAATGAGCCGGATCTCTAACGATAACAAGAGAATGAAAGAAT
The DNA here is from genome assembly GCF_036924035.1 of Leuresthes tenuis. NCBI lineage: Eukaryota > Metazoa > Chordata > Actinopteri > Atheriniformes > Atherinopsidae > Leuresthes > Leuresthes tenuis. The sequence continues at coordinate 35,402,160 of NW_027325360.1, forward strand.
CAATTATTGATCTCCAGGCTCGCAGTATGAGGGACAACCTGGGGTTTTCTGGAATCCCGGAGCAGGCAGACGAGGATCCTGAACTCACAGTAAAAAACTTTATCCAAAATCAGCTGAAACTTCCAGGAGATGCAGTCAACGACCAGTTTCCTAAAGAAATCCTGTTAAGACGCAGGGTTCTGTTCCCCATCTGGAGAAAGTTCATGGAAGGAGGCTCCCGAGCTGTCATCGCGGTGGATAAATTATTCATCAATGGGCAGTTGTACCGCGACCAGGAAACCACTCCTTGGCTCTTCTAAACCCTAGGTGATCTGTATTCGTTAACTTGTATAAATCATTTCACTGAAGATGGTATATAAGTAACTCTGAAATAGTTTATCCAATTCACAGTTATCTGTCAAGGCAAAATATATAGCTCACTGCCAGTCTCACCAGCATAGGATGTATGGAGGTCATATTTATTTACTTGGGTTTGTTTTTTTTTTGTTTGTTTTTTCTATCTCACACTTCCACTCTTTTGCACTGTTTTTCTATCCTGTTTTTCTTCCCCAACCCGTTGCGTTTCCACCTTAATAAGTAATGTTAACAAGCATGGCGCACATAGAGATTTGAGCAGAGCACGCAATCAAATACCACACAGCATTGACGGCGCGAGTACATATTGTAGCAAGCCCATACTGACGAACAGAAACACAAACAATGGCATGTTCATGGAAGCTTATATGCACACACATGCACAAGATGCTTTTAGCAAGCATCCAACACTCACGGCGTTAGTCTGAGCATGTCCACGCTAAGGTTTATTTCATGGAATGTGCATGGAGCTGGGTCCAGGGAGAAGAGATTAAAAATCTCCAATAAATTGAAGCATTTACAGGCAGACGTTGTCTAATTACAGGAGATTCATTTATCAAAGACTGCAGCTGATGTTCTCACAACAGCACAGTTTCTTCATGTGTACTCAGCCTGTTACAACTCCAGATAAAGTGGTGTAGCCATTCTGATAAGTATAAGAGTAAATTTCACCGTAAACAACACAGTCATAGATCCAGAAGGTAGATTTCTAATAGTTAATCCATTAAAAATATGAATTTATGCATTGCAAATATATATAGTCCAAATGTCCAAATCAGAACTGTAGAATCTGTGAGATTTAATTTTAAAAGAGCAGATTAAGCTTGAGTTAGTTGCTAGAGATGAGTGTATCTCTGTGGAGATCTTGATTTCTCTGGCAATTAGAATGGATAATAAAATCCTTGAGAGGCGCAAAGAGAGTGACCCAGCCTGCAAGAACCATACCTGGAACATTGGCTTAATCCTGTTTTTCACAACATATTGGATTAAGAACCAATGCAGCTAGTGAAAGCCTGTCTTTTCCAGCTGGAGAGGCCAAGAAAATCTTGTTGGATGAGTGTCTGTACTGTGGTCAGCTGGGTCATTTCCAAGTTTAAAGTTTTTTCCTATGGCTCATCAGTAAGGGTGGGGGTACTGTCTCCACAAATCAATCTAGCTCAATGTTTCTCTTACCCTCCACTTTGTGCTTTGATTTCCAGTCAATATCTGTATCACTTATTAATTCAAGAGCTAAGGTTAACTTCATTGACAAAGAAGTAGTAGCTAACACAGGAACTTTGGAATCTCTGGTAACTGTCAGTGATTTAGATGGTGGCCTTTTTGTTCAGGAAACAAACTCTTGTTGGCAATAATAATTAAAAAATTCAGTCATACTTAATCTCCGCTCTAAACTCACCTCTGATTCCTGAACATCCCTGGTTAAAACCTCATAACCCACACACTGATTGGAACAGTGGCTGAATTCTCAGCTGGAGCACCAGCTGTCACACACACTCCTAAATCAGCCATTACAATCCCTACAGACAATTTACCTTTTGAAATTGAACCCAGGCAGTCAGAGCTGCCTGATTTATCTTTGATACCCCTGGAATATCATTATTTAGGTGAGCTTTTCGGCAAAAGGAAGGCCTCATCACTTACACTGCATAGACCTTATGATTGCCTAATCAATCCATTACTTCACTACTACTGCCCTCCCTCAATCCAGCCATCTGTATAATCTGTTCCTGTCAAAATGGAAGGCCATGGAGAAATGTACCAAAGAATTCCCTGCAGCTGGAATAATCAGTTCTTCATCTTCACCTCTAGGAGCCAGTTTCTTCTTTATTTCTAAGACCTTACAACCCTATTTTGATTCCTGCAGATTGAATAACATCATCTGAAAGAACAAATATCCTCTCCCAATTATTGACTCAGCCTATGAAGAAGTGCATTGTTCTACCATCAATGCATCTGTTACACAGATATTCTTGTTTGGATTAGAACAGACAAGACAACTTTCAATTCACCCCTGGGCCATTTCAAATATTTTATTATTCGGCTGTTATTCGGCTCAGAAATGCCTTTGCAGTTTTTCCATCCCTGGTAAAAGATGACAAGAGGGCCTTTTTATATACGTACATATACACACACATATATATATATAGATATATATATAGAGAGAGAGAGGCTCATGGTGTCAAGCTCTTGATGGTTGAGAAACATCAGTTCAAAACCATTTCCTTAACTAAATTTTTTAGGGTGGGCAGGTAAAAAGTGTGGCCAAGACCTATGTCAGTGAAGCAACGGTTTGTTTAGGACTTTAGACGGATTTTCTGCACTACTCAGTCAGCTAACTGCCTCCAAGAACCGATTTATCTGGACTCCAGAGGCTGAGTGGGCCTTGTCACCTTCAAAGGATGCTTTACCTCTGCACCTATTGTCTGCTGGCCGTTTGGCAGCTACCGGTTTCTGACTGTTGGAGGAGGGGAGGCATTGGCTGGAGATGAGCTGAAGTCCAAAGACATTGCTCTGAATACTGATTCCAGGCAATTGGCACCACCTTTCATTAAGCCAGAATGTGATCAATACCTCAGCCAAATAGAAATTGCTTGCTAGTATTAAAGTGCATCCCACCTTTCATGCCCCACCTCAAACCTGTTGCCATATGTCCTGGGATTCCAACCCTTGCTGGTAACAAAGTTATCTTTTTTAAATATGAAGGAAATTCCTGAAATCCTACTGATCTGTGTCTGCTTTCAGGTCCGTATACCAAGCCCTGTGACAAATACTGTAGTGGATTCTGACAAGCACTTGAAAAAAAAAAAAAAAGTTATAAAAAACAATCTGTCTTGTCTAAAATGCTAATTTGAATGATTAGTGAATGGACAGTTAATTTTTGCATGAATGATTAAGTCACAGATTAATATAATTTGCAGGATTAAGGAATTTCATTGCATGTAAATCTACTACATCTCAAAGTCCACAAGCAGAAGTGTGAACACAAAAATTAAGTGCTCGCAAAATATACAGCTTATTTATAACTACAGTTTAAAGGAAAACAAATTAAACTACTTGCTTTTAAGCTGGCACTCACTTAAATATCTAAGTGAAGATTGAGGATGTATGGAGCTTGAGATTATGATTGATGCAACAAAAAATGAGTACAAAAAAGGATGAAGAGGCAGCTTTTACATATGATAGCAGCTTAAGTGTCATGTAAAAGCATAGGCGGGGACAGATCTGATCCAAAATTAAGTTGGCCACTACAATTAAGAAAATGGCAAAACAGAAGAAGGAAATGAAGGAAATTAGTGAAAGATTGGCCCCTTTGTGGTATATACGTTGTCATAAATAATAATAAAAAAAATAAACATACAGCAAGAGAATTTAAAAGAGATTATTAAATTCCTGTAGGAATCACCTTGGGTACAAGTGGATCTTTTAGAGCCATCTTCAACCTCATGTGCTACTATCATAATAAGCAATGGTTTGTTGCTTGATAAATGTGTAATCAAGCTGAAACAAGCACAACCAATCTTGCCAGTGTTGGCTCCTAGGCCGAGGACTCAATGTGATATCGTAGTAATTTTCTGAAAACATAACAAGGCAAGTTTGGATTAGGAGATGCATCCAATAATAAATGATTATATACTTGCAATTATTTGGATTTGTTCTTTATCATTTTTTAAAGGAAATTTTGCAATTGTTTTGATGGATTAGGTTTTTAAGTCAATGAAAGGATACAAGGAAAGTACATTAAAACACCTTTTTTTTTTGGTGGGGGGTCCTATGGACTTGAAACACTGATGATTAGACGAAATGTACTGCTTTCATCTTGTCACAGTCTGCCCTGTCTCAGTTTATGTTTAATCATGTTTTGTTCTAGCCATGTTTTTCCCCTGTCACGTTCAGTTCACTCACGTCACCTGTCTAATTGTTCACAGCTGCACCTCATGTCACTGATCACTCCCCTCACAGTATTTAGCTTCCTGGTTTACTTTGAGTCACTGCAGAATCCTCACTATCCCTCCATGCTTGCACAAAAGATAAGTCTGGTTTTCCTGCCTCATAGCCTTTTTTATATAATCATAGCCACAGTCTGTTACCATAGCCTTTGTATTTCATAGTTCTGATTTTTGTTCTCATCATTAAGTATTTTTGATCCGGCTCTGCCGCGCTTAGCTTTTCGCCGTTGCTCCCTATTCATGTTTTTTGTCTTGGAATAAACCTTTTTTTGGAAATGAGAGAGCTGCATCTGGGTCCTACCTTCCCACGATCCTGACAGAAGGATTCTGCCAGAAATGGACCCAGCAGTTCTGGCGCGGCTACAGCGCCGACTCGCTGCTCTGCAAGAGTACTTTGCCGAGGGCGGCGACATGTTCCAGCGGTGGTCGCTGTCGGGCCAGGTCCTGGAGGTGTTCCGCTGGGGACGCGGTCCGGGGACAGCCGCACTCCAGGCTGTCTGGGAGGGAGTGAGAGCCATCCACCATGAGGCGTTGGTGGAAGTGTTCGGCGCAGATTTGGAGGAGTTGTCGTACGCTCTCCGTGAGCTCCTCATCTCCCCATTTGCCTCTCTCGCTCCGTGTCCCGACATTGCCGCTCCGGCACAGCCCGCTGAGATCGCCGCTCCGGCACAGCCCGCTGAGATCGCCGCTCCGGCACAGCCCGCTGAGATCGCCGCTCCGGCACAGCCCGCTGAGATCGCCGCTCCGGCACAGCCCGCTGAGATCGCCGCTCCTCCACGCCTCTGCCGGCCGTCCTGCCGGGTTCCTCCACGCCTCTGCCGGCCGTCCTGCCGGGTTCCTCCACGCCTCTGCCGGCCGTCCTGCCGGGTTCCTCCACGCCTCTGCCGGCCGTCCTGCCGGGTTCCTCCACGCCTCTGCCGGCCGTCCTGCCGGGTTCCTCCACGCCTCTGCCGGCCGTCCTGCCGGGTTCCTCCACGCCCAAGCCTGCTGCGGTGGTTGGAGTCCCAGCCACCCCATTTTGGAAACGTCTGGGAGCCGTTCCTTGAGGGGGGGCCTGTGGGCGTCGCCAGGGGTGGGCCGGGTGGGCAAAACCTGGACTTGGCTGCCTATGGAAGCCCGGGTGGGCAAGACCTTGTCCTTGCCATCACCCACAGGAGCCCGAGTGTGCTCATGGTCCTGGCACATGGAGGCTCGGGCGACCTCGCGCTGTCGCCGGTGGGAGCCCGGGCGGACTCGCCTCCGCTTGGCGCCAGTGGGGACCCTGGTGGCCCCGCGGCAGACTTCACCTCGCCTCACTGCCCTGAAGGGACAAAATTTTTTGTCACCGGAGGTCGGGCCGTCCGCCGGACGGCCTCCGGCGCTGGGGATCGGTTGATTGTCTCAGTTTATGTTAATCATGTTTTGTTCTAGTCATGTTTTTCCCTTGTCACGTTCAGTTCACTCACGTCACCTGTCTAATTGTTCACAGCTGCACCTCATGTCACTGATCACTCCCCTCACAGTATTTAGCTTCCTGGTTTACTTTGAGTCACTGCAGAATCCTCACTATCCCTCCATGCTTGCACAAAAGATAAGTCTGGTTTTCCTGCCTCATAGCCTTTTTTATATAATCATAGCCACAGTCTGTTACCATTGTTACCATGATTTTTGTTCTCATCATTAAGTATTTTTGATCCGGCTCTGCCGCGCTTAGCTTTTTGCCATTGCTCCCTGTTTATGTTTTTTGTCTTGGAATAAACCTTTTTTTGGAAATAAGAGAGCTGCATCTGGGTCCTACCTTCCCACTATCCTGACACATCTAGCTTTTCTGATATCTCTGAAATCACCTATATATATATTTATTTGTCCAATATAAATTGATGGATTTTCTCAAATTCTTTAAGGTTTCCAGATTTTGGGGTAGTGACAACTGCATTAAAAAAAATTCTCAGGAGACTACAGTAACTTATATTTTGCCATGTTGGTGCGCCCATATCACCTTGCAAATAGTACAAAGGGGAGATTAACCGACTTAATTAGAAATACAATAACCTGCTGGTGACAAAAGTCTGAGGAATCTTTCAGTAGCTGTCAGGAAAGGTGAAGACTGACAGAAACACAAGAATTGACTCTGAGGATCTTATCGTCATCCGCAAGCCTTAAAGACAAAACCTTCAGTCTATGTATTTCTTTGTTCTTATTTTAACCTAAACATATGAAATGTGTCTGCAAAGATAATATGATAACAGACTTAAGTTTCAAATGATACCTCAAGACAAGGAACAAAGCCAATAAGATAATGTGCGTCAGTTAAACATATTTTAGTTTTGCATGGATGTGCTAATACTTCTAAGAGATAAGGACCCTTATAACACACACAGACATATACGTCTCTGTGTGTACACATGTTAATTACTGTATATACACACATTAATATATATGTAAGATGTTACTGTTATGTTACATTATTATAACAATCAGTTTAACAATTAGTTTAAGATGTGGTTGCCTCAGAATATATTGCCTGGACTAACAGGCCAGACAATGCTCATTTAAAACACAAAAGCAAATAGAGCCTCATTCAGACTACAGCTGCCCTCTTTAAGACTTGCATTCTCAAGCCACTTTCTGTTGTTCCCTGCTCAGGTTTTTCCCCACGGAGGGAAATAAAACTGGGCCCCACTGCATTGCATTTGGTGTGAGGGGAGAGAAGGGCTCGTCTGTTCAAAATAAAGAAGGAAAAACCTCTCCACTGAGAGTACACCTTAGAGGTGCACCTTTTGCTTTGTTCAGGCCTGTTGGCTGGAAAAATGGAAGGCAAAATAGGAGGGGGAAATATCAAGCAGGTGGCCGATTTGTAGCCCTTTCGTGTTTATGAACAATTCTTTGATTAAAAACAAAACAAAAAAAGGAAATGAAAAGAAAAGAAAAAAGGGGAGGGGGAGCGGGTGGCTTTTTCCCCTGAGTTTCTGATTTACCACCTTACAGTGAAGCCCCTCGAGTGTCATTATCCTCTGATAACACACAAGTTGTTGAAAGTAAGGCAAGCTTATGTATCTTTTTGACCAAGGGTGAAAATCCAACTGATTGTGGCAACATTTAGGAGTATTCTAGGGATTTGTCGCTGGTTTTTGACCAACAGAGCCAGTTAGGTTCTGTTGTGTGCACCAGTTTTGGCAACCATAGAACAAATTACCCACTCCCACACCACTCAAGCAGGATATTTGTTTTTATAGGTTTGATATATCTGTCTTTCTGTAAGGTGGCAAATAATCCACTTAAAAAACTAAAATTCTCTTGATGCTTTCTTATATGGGGAACAGAAACAGACAAAATAAATAATTTTCTGTCTTAAGTTGCGAACTTTATTGTATTAACACAATTTTATTGAGGTTTCAGTGCAATATGCAAGAAATGTTTGTTCAACATCTAAATTCAATGATTTTATGAGAAAATATTTATATATATATTTTTTTTTTTGGGAGAGCTCCATGCATAAGGACCACAGACAGAAACGACTGTTGGATGCGTGACCTTGGACACTGCACTCGGGCAGCAATGAATGAGGAAATGTCTTGAAAGCCTGATCAAAATAGTCACACTGGCTAAGGGGTATGTTGGAAAACCATTTTCACTCAACACAGTCCACCACTGCATCTAGAAATTTAACGTGAAACTTTATTATACAAAGGGGGGGGGGCATATATTCACTCTGTTGTAACCCTGCGATATTCTCAGGGTAACAGCTCATCTCAAATGGACAGAAAGACTATGGACAGGTGATGTAAGGTCAGATGATACCATGTTACAGCTACTTTTGGGGGAAAAAAAAAAAACAAACAAAAACTTATGTCTGATTCCACAAGTCAAAAGTGAAAATAGACCCTTCAGGCTGTCATAAGAGAGATGCGCAGAAGCCAGTGTCTGTTATGGGGGTGCATCAGTGTCCATTACATGAATGACATTTTCTCTGAATATACCTTTAATGTAGTGGCATTTTTAAAAAAAATTTGGAGCCACATATGTTACCTTTATGGCATCAAGGCAACATGTTACTCTGAAAAAAGCTTAAAACATTGTGCCTTTATAAACACGCAGCATATGTCCGTAACTGGCTTGCCTGTGCTCCATGTGTCCCCTTTTAATAACGCATTGCGCATCATGAAGAGGAGAATCACATGACTTTTGGTATGTTGAATGGACACAGCTTATAATTTCATGGCTGCAACAAATAGTAATTTCAGTTCCCACATAATTAAAATTAATAATAGAAATAGTAGTAAAAGTTGAATGTAAGTTAGTGGTATACATGGCTTTTTTAAGATTTCTTTGAATTAAATACTGTCAAAATTCGAGATATTTTCTAAATACAATTATGATTTCACTGGATATAAGTTTTTTTACTTGTCTGTTAAATAAAGGCTCAAACCAATTACAAAAATGTTTTGTTGCAAATTAGAAAAACTTCTCAAAATAAGCCCCGAATTCTTTATAAAATTTGTATAATGTTGCAGATAAATACTCAAATAACTTTTTACTAAAGTCAAAAAAAAAAAAAAAAGGCTTGAAATTAACAATAACAAAATAAAAGGCAGTTTTATTTTTAAACATTTTAGCCTTTCATATAGCACAGGTTTATAGAGGAGGGTACAAGAATGACTTTTACATTGGGTGGACCTGACAAAAATGCATAGTAGCAAGAATAGGTCATGAGTAGGGGTGAAAAGGGTATACCATATTTCGGTATACCGCGGTGGTGTAAAGCCACGGTAGTGACACTGAGATTTCCAAGCTCACGGTGACGGCAATTAGTTAATTATTTTAATATTATGCGGTGCTGCTGGCACAACTTCACTCACACGAGTAGGAAACTCAAAAATAAAACATTTCACTTCACATTCACATTAAGATCAGTGGTGGTTACAGCTTCCAGCAGTAGATTTGGTTCAGTGACAGTCCAATCAAAAAGGTAGTTTTGATAAACACACGCGAGACCCACATGATCCAGGAAGCCAAAAAAAAGCATGGCAGACTCCAAACCAGAGCCAGATTTACCCGCAGCCGCGGGCCCGGTTGACCAATGTCATCACCACTTCTTTATCCTCCGGCCAAGCGACTCCGGTCTTTTGTTTGGGAGTTTTTTGGCTACCTAAAAAATCCGGATGGATCACTTAAGGACGACAGAGAGCCAACTTGCAAACTATGCAAGAGAAAAGTAGTTGCAAGATCGGCAAATACGTCTAACCTGACATCCCATCTCCGCGAGTGGCATAAATAAGAATATGCCAAACTTAAGTCCAAGCAGGTAAGATGAATTATTATAAATCCCACTGTAGCCGGTCTACGGTGTTTCATTCATTCAAAGAGCATTGTTATTGTACGTCGCTTTCATTCTCCATGAAAAGGCACGGTCTTGTTGTCAACAGATCTACAAGGCATCACTACGTCGCTTTGCAACGCTTCGGTCACTTGTAGATTAGTTGTTTGACGCATGGCAGTGACAGGTATCTTGCCTGTATCAAGTGTCTGATTGTCTTCCCCGATTCCCAAAGTGTTTCCACCTGCTCCCCTTGGCTCCTCATGTGCTCAAATTCTCTGCGTCTCCCTTGTCTTGTGCCAGTGTGTTGTAACCTGTCTCGTTCCTCACTCTAGCATCCTTGTCCCATAATATCCACAGCCTTGACCCCACAAGCCTGTAGTTGAGCGATCCTCCTACAGTGTTATCTTTTGTTGTAAGTTTTTCCATTGCCTTAGTTTAGCCTCGATAAGTTTTCATAGTCTGTTTTGTTCCTCCGTTTTTTGATTTGTTAATTTTTCGTAGAAACCTCCGTTAGAGGAGTGTTGCATTGATTAAGCATTTAAGTTTCATAATTCCTCCTCTAGAGGAGTGATTTTGTGTTTCGAGTTTTAGTTTATCCTGTTTGCCTCTGTTAAAGGAGAGTGTAGTGATAATTGTTAAAGTTTGATAGAGCCCGTCTTCCTGGAGTATTTTTGCCCCATTTATCAGGTAAGCATCTTTTGTTTAGTCCACCTTATTAGGAGAGCGTGAGTGTTTATTTGTAATTGTTCATAGCCTGTTCTTTTTTCCTCCTCGAGAGGAGAGAGTTTTTTTTCGATAATTTTCATAGCTGCATGTCATGGTACAGTGGTGAAAGTAGGATCCAGATGCAGTTCTTCAAAGTAAAGCTTGATTTATTTACACAAAAAAAAAACAGGGAGCAAGAACAAAAGGCGCAGCAGAGCCAGATCACAAAAAAAAAACACTTAACTATGAAAAGACAAAACAAGACTATGGCATGGAATAAATAAACAAGACTAAGAGGCAAGAACCAACCTTAACAAGCTTTGACTGTGGCATGAAGGGTAAGTGAGGATTCTGCAAATTACATGAACCAACTGGGAGACTAAATACTGAGGAGAGTGATTAGTGAGTGAGTGCAGCTGATGATAATGAAACAGGTGACATGAGTGAAGCTGATGACTGGGGAGAAACGTGACAAGAACTGAATCTAAAAACATGACAAAGAACCTGAACACATAACAAATGACCTGAAAACAAGACTTAACAAAACATGAGCTATGACACTGCACCATCCTCATATAGTTATTGAGGCGAGTGCTTAGGATTTTCACAGCCCCTTATTTTTGCTCTGTCTGGAGATCCTCAACTTGTTTATTTCAAATAAACCTTCTTGCCTTGAAATCGACCCCGCAGGTTTACAATGTTTTTTATTTATGTTCCTGATCCTGAGTCTGACAATTGCTTATTTATTCACCTGTACAGAGCTCTCAGGTTTAAAATGTTTACGGCAGTCGAGTGACACCTCCAACTGTTGGTTGTTTACCTGTAAAAAGAATTTATTAAAAAACTAAAGCAATGTTTTGAAACTTGAATGATATTTGTCTTTTTTGTTGGTTATTTTATGGCTCCTTGTACCAAAGAAAATTTTGAAAAAAATAAAATACTGTCACCATGGAATACCGTGGTATACTGTACTAACACTGTCACCGTACTGTAAAATCCCATACGGTTACATCCCTAGTCACGAGATTAGGCATGATAGCATTCAAGTAATTTAGCTGGTACCTGAGCTGTTGTTTGAAAAGTTTAACTATTCTCAACTTTATACTATAAGCTATGCTTGCAAAAAAGGTAACTGACTAAGAATTCAATTCACCAATGTTAGATGCATCACATTAATTCAATTTCAATTCAGTTTATTTATATAGTGCCAAATTACAACAAATGACAGATATTACAAACATTAAAAGTGAATGAAATTCAAGACCTTCTTGAAACCTGAAACATGTACGCATGAATCCTGTTTTATTGCAGTGGTAATGAATTCAGTTCATCTTTTTTATATAATGCATATTGACTTTAAAAGCTATCTCACGGCAGAACAATTAGAATCAGTTCGATTAATTGTAATGAAATTATAATAAAGTTAAATCCAGTTCACTATTATCCATTTAAATCTAATTCCTTTTATCTAATTCAATTCAATCTATTAATATTGTGTTCATATGATGCCATTTCACCTATATACAACCATAGAACCTGCTGGTGAACACTGGTAGTGAGAGAGGTCATCAAGCTTAGTTTTTCAGCAGTGTCACCTGAAGATTGTGACAGGTACCGAGTGGCCAAAAAAGGCTGCATCTGCATCTGTACATGTCAAAGCCAACACTCAGGCTTCAGGTAGTCCTCAGCGATGATTGGGAACTCATTTGGTGGCTCAGAAGGAGAAAGTAGGGCTTACGACGGGTTGCTCTTTGTCGTAGAGAACTGCTGACCCAAACTAGGATATCTTGTGGTAGAAGAAGCACTTTGAAGATTTTTCTTAATCCAGCCAGCATATCCTTGACAAAGGTTACCGAGGTTCAAAAGCTTTTCAGTGGTAGGATGTTAGGGACGGAAAAGATTGGCACTGAGATTCTAGTGATAGTGGGACTTTCTGGGCTGTGTTGATAAACTGGGATGGTGGTTCCCATTTTTAAGAAGGAGAGAATGAGAATGTGTTCTAAATATTGGGGGATCTTGCTACTCAGCCTCCAGGGGAGCGTTTATTCCAAGGTGTTGGAAAGAAAAGGAGGCTGTGGTTTTTGTCCATGGGACAAGATCTTTGCCCCTTCAGTGTCACTAAGAGGGCCTTGGTAGTTTTACCAGTTGGTCTACATGTGTTTTGTGGGCTTGAGCTAGGCTTATGACCTTGTCCCTCAAGCGTACCTGTCACTGTTGCAAGATATTAGGTCCCTAGTGACCAAAGCAATAAATATGCATTCTTGGCAGAGTTGAGCTTGTTTACTTCTGTGTTGGACTCTGATAGTGCTGTCCCTTGTCACAAATCCTATTTGTGGTATCCATGGACAGGATTTCTAAGCATTATCAGGTAAAGGAGAGTGCCTAGTTTTGGAACCTCTTGGTTGCACCTCTGAGTTTTGGGAACTGTGTTGTTTTGTTTGCCTCTTTAAGCCATGACCTTTAGCACATACTGGAGCAGCTCACAGCCAATTGTTAAAAGGCTAGAATTAAAGCCAGGCCCTCCAAATCCATGGTAATCCTAGGCTATGTTTCTGAACAAGAAAATTATTGAGTGCTCCCTCTGTTACGATCCGTGAAGCACTGGACGCATATGCAGGGTAGAATCAATAACCAGATTTTATTTATATAATGATAGTCACTTGTAGCGCAAAGCAATAGATTGTGAATTCCTAACTCACTCTTCTCGATACCTATGGGGAGAAGAGTGAGACTATAAAACTTATCAAAAGAAAACTCTCTTCACGCTAGGAGGAAAAAACAAAAGGTTATATAAATCTTACAAATAAATTTATCCCTCTCCGAACCGTCGGAGGCTCTATAGAAATTTAACAAAATCAATAACCAAAAGAGACTCCTTCTAATGGAGTTGCTATGAAAGTTATCACTATAAATCAAAGACACTCCTCTACCGAAGATACTACAGAATAAATGATAATACAAAGAAAACTTCACTTGGCTAAATCTATGGAAAAACTTACAACAAAAAATCACTCTCAAGGAGGAAATCATTAATAAACAAGATCTTTGGTTTACGTAGGCGTGGATTACTGTGGAGGCTAGCGGACGAAAGCTTGAGAGACAATTCAACACACTGGCAACGAGACACTTGGGACACTTGGGAATCAGGGAAGACAATGAGACACATGACACGGGAGAAAGGGCAAGTTTTCTGAAACGAGAGGAGTTGTTAATTTCAAAATAAAACAGGAAGTGACAAGACAAGATACAAAAACCTAAGAGTCTCTGTGAGACCTGACACCCTCCAGGTCAGAAGTAGTTTTTTTTTTCCTCAAGCAGAGAAAGTATCTTGGGATCTTGTTAATGAGTGATGGAAAGTTGGAGGGGGAGACAGATAGATTAAAGCTTCATCAGCAGTATTGAGGGTGTTGCAAAGGTCACTTGTTGTAAAGAGGTAATTAAGGGCAAAAGACAAAGCTTTGAATGTACTAGTTCATCTTCAATCCAACCCTCAGCTATGGTCTCAAGATTTGGGTAGTGACCAAAAGAATGAGATTGATACAAGCAGATTAAATTAATCTTCTCGTAGGGTTGCTGGGAAAATGGATGGATTACTGGATAATCCCATTTCATAGAAATTTTTGCTAGCTATGGAAATGAAGGGATTCCATTGAAGCTTTACTGCAGTGTTTATTGCATGTCTTAATATCAACTCAATCCTAAAACAGCCTGCTAACAGGTTGAAAATGATTGCTCACTGCCAAAAGTAATCCAGTTAAAAACTAGATTATTTCTGAATAATACAAATTTAAACCAATGTATTATACTTCCTGGAATAAATATGAAGAATCAAGAATATCAACAATGATACTGTGAGTAAGTCAAAAGAAAAAAATATTGTAATAGTGAACAGTGAAAAAACAAACCTTGTAAAATGGCTTTTTTAAAATTACATTTAATATTCTCAGCATAAAAAACTCCTAAAAAGCTTAAATTGACATTTTACATGATGTCGTTATTCATCACGTAATCTGTAAATTATACGTTAATTTTTTTTTTGTTGAGATATTGATGTTTTTGTAGAAAAACACAATAAAATAAATCATTATTAAAATATGCTAGCAAATGGGAGGTTAATAAAATGGCTGAATTAAAACATTGCTTTTCATTTGCAAAGAATACTGCATATTATTTGTTAAAGCATCAAATGTTTCACGTTAAAAACACTTGGTAAAACACAACTTGCAGCTGCCTCTTCCTTAGCAGCAGCACAGTCTATACAGTCAGAAACACTATCAGACTGATTGTGCCAATGAGTGACAGATGATCAGCTGCAGCAGACATTATACAGACTCAGCAGTCAGGGCATGAGAGCATGGAGAATAAGAACGCTTCACCAGCTTTAAAAAGGAAGAGGAGGCTTTGGAGTGAAGGGAGGGGTGAATTTTTATTCTTGCATGAGGCACATTCTCTTTTTAGTGTATCAGAATACAGGATGTCTAATTTCTGTTCCCTTGCAACTATCTTGTCCTAATTCAAACCTCTTGTGGTTTATGTAGCTGAGATCCTATTTCCAGTGGAGCCACCTGACCATGAAAAGAGTGTATGTGTCACGGTGCCCAGGGGCCAGCGTCTATGACAAGCAGCTGCTCCTTACACCCATGGAAACACATAGAGGAGCCAGTAATGCCTGACGAAAATTCTCCTGACCAATAACGTATCTTGAGCATTAATCCTTAGTAGAAATTAATTACAAAAAGTATTAAGGCATCAAAAATGGCACAATATCAAAAATATCAGAAATAAACACTATATATATGTACAAATAATAAAGGGATGTGTGCAATAGTGTAGTGGCAGGGAGATGTAAACAGGGAAACATACATCTAATACAAGTGTAAAAAATTACAGTACAGTGCAAAGTTCCAGTCTTTAAGGCAGGATGAGTTAGTGGCTGTGTGCTGGCAGGGTATTAGTGGTCTGTGTGACTGCAGGGGTGAGATGGATTTCACAGCTCTGAAGAAGATGCTGGTACTGCGCACTTTTATGTTTCTGTTCCGTTTTCTCGAAGAAAGCGATACAAACAGTCCACTGCCTGGGTGGATGGAGTCAACAACTGGCCCTCTTCTGAACCCAGACAGCATATATTGAGGCCAGATCTTGACATCCCACACTCTCCTGTGCTGTTCTCACCACCCAAGCCAAGTCTTTTCTGTACCATGCTGTGCAACTGCCGTACCACACAGTCTACACGCTCCACTTTATGATGAGGGGAGGATGTTTTGGCTTCCTGATTGGTTGTTGACTGAACACCATTTTGTCAGGTGCTGGATCTCCTCTCTATAGTGGGTCTCATCGTTGTCTGATATGAGACCCACTATCGCGTTGTCATCTGCAAATTTCACAACCATTTTTGTGAAGTGGTTTGACAGAGTGGAAGGGGCTGGGTCTCGGTCTTGCTGTCCTGGAAGGAGGCGCAGACGATGTAGAAAGAGGAGGCAAAAGCGAGGCAAAAGCGAGGCTGCAGGGCTGCGATGCTAGCCAGGCTACGAAGGCAGCCACTCAAACCACCATTTCCCAGCCTATTTGTCAAGAATGCCAGATCCCTCGCGAACAATATTGATAAATTGAGGCTACAAACAGCAGTGAACAACACTGTGAAGAATGCGTGTATTCTGCTTACCATGGAGACCTGGCTTCATCAACCCATTCTGGACACTACTATTGAGCTTGCAGGCTCCACTACACAGCACCATGACAGAACAGTAGACTTTGGTAAGATCGTTCCGGGGTGAATCTGCCTTCAGCCGTTGACTTCTAGGCTGATGTCTATGGGCTGCACAAGCACCACCAATCAGATTGCAAGGTACAGCACAACGAATCAGGTCACGCGCCATCTATCGAGCGCGACTCCTTAGAACAAGAAGCAGTAAGCCACCAAGCGAACTGTTAGAATTTTATTGCAAACTGCTTTCTGAAGTAAGTTAAATATTTAAGCTATTTGATTGCTTCGACTAACGCAAACAAGAGGTAGATTTTAGCATATTTAGCATATTGCATGCCATTATTCAGTCAGCTGCCTTTAAGGCTGACTGTAGAGATTAGTGCCTAATGATGATTTCATATTGAATTATCTGTAGCATTACTGAATTGGAGGCTTCTTATGCTAACTTGCTATTGCAAGTTCGTGTAAATTATTGCTATTGCAAGTTAGCATGACTCAGCATAAAGAAGCCTGCCCAAGCTACAACCTCGGCCACCTCAAATCCAACCACAGTAACTGAGACCTTATTCACCTTGTTCTGTCTTTCAGACATTGCAAAAAGAGGTACGCCATTTTATTTTGTTACTTTATTTCCTGTTTTATATGAACAGATGACTGAACATTGCTATTTTAACTATTTTAATCAGACTGTGACAGAGCTTAAATGAAATATAATGATCAGATGATATGCAAAATTCTCTAATCATTCCTCATTTATTTTATTTCAGTGTGAATTATAGAGAAAAGATTTCTGGATTCCATCCACAGAATTAACCCTGACACACAGAATTTGGAGTTTGATGTGGAAATTGTAAAGGTCACAGAAAAACAATTCATCTGTGGTTACCTTAACAAACTCGTCAGAAAAATGAAAACACCAGAGGCTACAAACAGTTCCTGTGTGAGCGACCAGGGAAACCTATGGGAAAATCAACTGGAGAGCCTTGCTGCAATTCCTGCCCAGTTTCATTCCGTTTTTGTGATAGAAAATGGACGAAAAGCTGCCATAATCCACTAAAAGCTTTTGCACACTGGGCACAGCATTGGTGAAAAGTTCCAAGAGGGAAAAAATAAAATAGATAGAAAGCTTGTGTCTTTCTTTTTGATTTTTGCTGACTGATGCCAAAAAACACACATGCATACACCACTGAATATTGATTAACATGCTTTTTTTTCTCGTGTGAACTGATCATTTTTGTAAATAAATATTCCTTTTGCATTGAAATATCATCTGGTCTCCCCTGTTTTGTTACAGCGTAGGAGCCAGGCTGTGACACTTGCTCGCTAAATCGGTCAATCAATCTTTATCTTTGGTATAGTGCCAAATCACAAGTCATCTGAAGGTACTTTAAACGTAGAGTGTGTGTATATATATATATATATGGAGATTGCAACTCTTTTCGAATGTGTTGCAAGCTCTGTGCACCCAAGTACCACGAGCTAATGGCTTTCATAACATTAGAGTCATTGTCTTTAGAAAAATTATCTTTTTTGGGGGGAGGGGGATTGTATAGTGTGCTATAGGCCCGGGGGCCTATAACATTTGATGGCTTTGTTTTTTCACATTACTTTTACTTTTATATGTTAAGTAGTTTTGAAGTACTTTAGTGATAATTAAAGGTGAAAAGGTATACCGTATTTCGGTATACCGCGGTGGTGTAAAGCCACGGTGGTGACACCGTGAGATTTCCAAGCTCACGGTGACAGCAATTAATTAATTATTTTAATATTATGCGGTGCTGCCAGCGCAACTCCACTTACACGAGTAGGAAACTCACAAATAAAACAATTCACTTCACGTTCACATTAAGATCAGTGGTGGTCAGTCGTCACTCAGTCACATTATAATCTAATTTTACAGCTGCAGCAGTAGATTTGGTTCAGTGACAGTCCAATCAAAAAGGTAGTTTTGGTAAACACACGCAAGACCCACATGATCCAGGAAGCCAGAAAAAAGCATGGCAGACTCCGAACCAGAGGCAGATTTATCCACGGCCGCGAGCCCAGTCGACCCGGTGTCATCACCGGTTCTTTATTCTCCGGCCAAGCAAGTGTGTGTGTGTGTAACAGTTCTCTCACATTAGCTCATATTCTTATTTTGCTACAGTTAATGTGTACATTGCAATTCTTTAATGGCCTAACAGGGCTCAGTCTCAGGTTTAAGGGATTTATTTCACGTTTTACTGTTGTGTACAGTAACTTTGTTTAATGGCCTGTTGCCCCCCAGGTTTACAATGTTTTTATTTATGTTCCTGATCCTTAGTCTGACTATTGCTTATTTATTCACCTGTACAGAGCTCTCAGGTTTAAAATGTTTATGGTAGTCTCGTGACACCTCCAACTTTTGGTTGTTTACCTGTAAAAAGATAAAAAATAAAGCAATGTTTTTCTTCTAAGAATGATACTTGTCTGTTTTGTTGGTTATTTCATGGCCCCTAGTACCAATAAAAACCTTAAAAAAATAAAATACTGTCACCGTGGAACACCATGGTATACTGTACTAACACGGTTACAATACCGTACTGTAAAATCCCATCCCGTTACATCCCTAGGGATAATGATACATGTAACAAATGTAGTCTGTTTGTAGTTTTGGAGGCATAGTCATCTGAATTGAAAGCTCATCTTTGTATGGTTGAAAACCAGCCAATAGCTAGCCAGGCCTCTCTAGCTGGTGCGGAGCTACCTAGCGTATCTAACCCTATTAGCTGTTTTCCAGCAGACCCTGAACAGCCGGGATCCCAGGTCGGCTGGGTAACAGTCAGGAACCACACTCCTAAATACAAGCTTGTGTTTCACAACCAACCTTTCCATTTTTAAAAAAATTTCATCACTGAGTGTCACAAATGCTGAGAAAATCCTGGTAATTGAGAACTCCATAGTCAGAAATGTGGGATTAGAACAGGGGTGTCAAACTTATAGCCCTCAGGAGGTCCAACCTGCCTATAAAGGCAATTTTGCCTTGTTATTAACCTATTCTAGGTGCTCCTCTTTACTGTCAAAATCTCACTCTGGTGTACCCTCATTACCCAAAATGTCTTTGTCAAAAAGGAGAAAAGTAGCCATTGAGTATAGAGTTCTCTCAGAAAAACGGACCACTTCCTATATTTTCACAGAGGTAAATAGGAAACCTGTGTGCTTGGTGTGTTCACAGCAGGTTTCAGTGCTCAAAGAACATAACATTCGGCACCACTGTCAGACTCATTATGGTGAAAGATACAAGAACTTGCAAAAACAACTCAGAAGAGAGAAAATAAATTCATTGTTTCCGGACGGCCTCGAAGAGATTCTGGTCCACCATCCGGCGTCTCAGGGGGGGAAAGCGGCTCACAGTCAACACTGTGTACAGTGGGGACGGGGCTTTGCTGACCTCAACTAGGGATGTTGTGAGTCGGTGGGGGGAACACTTCGAGGAACTCCTCAATCCTACCAACACGTGCTCGGAAGAGGCAGAGTCGGAGAGCTCGTAGACGGGGCCTCCCATTTCTGGGGCTGAGGTGGTCAAAACGCTCCTCTGTGGCAAGGCCCCGGGGGTGGATGAGGTCCGTCCTGAGTTTCTCAAGGCTCTGGATGTTGTAGGGCTGTCTTGGCTGACACGCCTCTGCAGAATCGCGTGGACATCGGGAACAGTGCCTCTGGACTGGCAGATCGGGGTGGTGGTCCCCCTCTTTAAAAAGGGGGACCGGAGGGTGTGTTCCAACTATAGGGGTATCACACTCCTCAGCCTCCCTGGTAAGGTCTATTCTGGGGTACTAGAGAGGAGGATCCGTCGGAAAATCGAGCCTCGGATTCAGGAGGTGCAGTGTGGCTTTCGTCCTGGCCGTGGAACAGTGGACCAGCTCTATACCCTCGGCAGGATCCTGGAGGGTGCATGGGAGTTCGCCCAACCAGTCTACATGTGTTTTGTGGACTTGGAGAAAGTGTTCGACTGTGTCCCTCGTGGAGTCCTGTGGGGGGTGCTCCGGGAATATGGAGTGCCGGACCCCTTGATAGGGGCCGTTCGGTCTCTGTATAACCGGTGCTAGAGTTTGGTCCGCATTGCCGGCAGTAAGTCGGATACGTTTCCGGTGAGAGTTGGACTCCGTCAGGGCTGCCCTTTGTCACAGATTCTGTTCCTAACTTTTATGGACAGAATTTCTAGGCGGAGCCAGGTCGTTGAGTGTCCGATTTGGCAGCCTCAGAATCGGGTCTCTGCTTTTTGCGGATGATGTGGTTCTGTTAGCGTCGTCAGGCCGTGACCTTCAGCTCTCACTGGAGCGATTCGCAGCCGAGTGTGAAGCGGCTGGGATGAGAATCAGCGCCTCCAAATCCGAGACTATGGTTCTCAGCCGGAAAAGGGTGGAATGCTCTCTCCGGGTCGGGAATGAGATCCTTCCCCAAGTGGAGGAGTTTAAGTATCTCGGGGTCTTGTTCGCGAGTGAGGGACGAATGGAGCGTGAGATTGACGGGCGGATCGGTGCGGCGTCTGCAGTGTTGTGGGCTCTGCACCGACCCGTCGTTGTGAAGAAGGAGCTGAGCCAGAAGGTGAAGCTCTCTATTTACTGGTCAATCTATGTTCCCATCCTCACCTATGGTCACGAGTTGTGGGTAGTGACCGAAAGAACAAGATCGCGAATACAAGCGGCCAAAATGGGTTTCCTCCGCAGGGTGTCTGGGCTCTCCCTTAGAGATAGGGTGAGAAGCTCAGTCATTGGGGAGGGGCTCGGAGTAGAACTGCTGCTCCTCCGCATTGAGAGGAGTCAGATGAGGTGGCTCGGACATCTGGTTAGGATGCCCCCTGGACGCCTCCCTGGGGAGGTGTTCCGGGCATGTCCCACTGGGAGGAGACCCTGGGGAAGACCCAGACACGTTGGAGAGACTATGTCTCTCGGCTGGCCTGGGAACGCCTCGGGGTCCCCCCGGAAGAGCTGGAGGAATTGGCCGGGGACAGGGACATCTGGGTTTCTTTGCGCAAGCTGCTGCCCCCGCGACCCGACCCCCGGATAAGCGGTAGATGATGGATGGATGGATGTTTGCGGGTCTGATAAAAAATAACATTTGGTTTTTACCCATAGACGAGACATTAGTAATGCAGCAGTGAAAGCAAATAACCCTATTAGCATTGGAAATAGCATTGGCATCAAACCATACTCTGAGGGGGAGTTCATGAAAACATGCATGCTGAAGGCTGCAGGAATCATGTGCCCTGAAAAGCAGCTTTTGCCAGGATTAGCCTGACGAGAAACACTGCCGATAGGATCTCAGAACTTTTGCCAGATCTGGATAGCCAAATGAATCCCAAAGTCAAGACATTTGCTGCATTTTCATTTGCAATTGATGAGAGTACAGACATTACAGATGTGGCTCAGTTGGCCATATTTACCCATGATGCTGATGAGACTTTGACCGTTACCAAGGAGTTCCTGGAGTTGGTGCCTATGACAGACACCACAACAGCAGATGACATTTTCAACTCTGTCGTTGGAGCACTTGAATTCAGAGAGAAAGTACAGACCACAAATGCAGGACATGGTTTTCGGACATTTCACTGTATTTTGCACCAGCAGGCATTGTGTTGCAAGTCATGAAAAAATGGATCACGTCATGGATGTGGTTGTCTGGACTGTTAATTTAATCCGAACCATAGGTCTGAATCCCCATCAACTTGATTTGATTTATGAGAGGAGATTGGAAAGAATATGGAGAAAAAGGGAAAACCCGGGTTGAACCCGGCTGCCTACGCACAACCAAAACACTTATGTATTTGGTTTAATGTATACATTTTATGTTGTTTACAAATCTTAAACCTCTTTTAATAACTCCCACAGTTTGTATGGTGTTGAGTCAGTTCATATGGTCAGGACTTCTGCCGATGTGGATAGTATAGAAGGAAATTTCTTGTTTGTGATAAATTGTTTTAATCATAATAATCAATACCACATTGTTCACTTGCATATAATGACTAAATGTTTTTTGCCTTTATAGATCCACTGTGATCTGTGAGTTGTATTGCACGTGTAAATGATAAATTGATGCTTAATATTGTTGAAATTGCACTCTCTTTTCTTATGAAATATGTTTTGCAACAAGGTAGTTCACTAAAAGTGAGCATTTTCAGAATATACTTTTACTTATTTTCTCTGAAACAAAGCAAGACGTCATTATGCCATGATTTCACTGATGTGGCCCACTTAAGATCAAATCGGGGTTTATGTGGTCCCTGAAATAAATGGATTTTGACACTCTTAGATTGGAGACACCAGCAGCCATGGTCAAATGTTTTCCTGGGGCCGGAGCAGACAGTGTAGGATCATATTTATAACTACTGTCTTAGGATAAATGTAAATATAATAAGATAGTTATTCATGTCGGTCCCACATGTCTGATTACTGTAACCTGATAATGTTGCCCCTCTGTAAAAGAATTCTAACGGTCAGAAGAGTCTGGCTCCTTGGTTTAAATCACAGCTGCGAGCTGTCCAGGTCAACGACAAGAATAACTTCTTCCCAACCATTAACTTGTATTTGGTTTTCCCCTTAATCGACACTTCCATATTGGATTTAATCAATCAATCTTTGTGGACAGGCTATGTACCATAGACTTTTAAGATTGCTGTAATTAAATCTTTATTTAAAAAACTGACACTTGATGCAGAAGTGTAAGATTTTGCTCCTCATATACAAAGCTCTTGATGACCAAGTTCCTTTCTTATCTTAAAGATCTCATAGTTAGATATTTTCCGAACAGAGCACTTTACTTTCAGATTGTAGGTTTACTTGTGGTTCCTAGAGTTTCTAAAAGTAGAACTGAAAAGTAGAGCCTTCAGTTATCAGGCCCCTCTCTGTGGAACCAGCTGTCAGTTTGGGTTCAGGAAACACACACCCTCTCTAACTTTAAGATTAGGCTTAAAACGTTTCCTTTTTGAAGTGAGCTTACAGATAGGGATAGCTCAGGTGACCCTGAAACATAACATAGTTAAGCTGCTAGAGGCCTAGACTGCTAGTTGAGGATGGTAGATTTGATCTAAGAGAAGTGCAATCTGTTGGTTTCCTAAGCTAGGCATTTCTTTATTTATTTATTTTTTTTAATCGTCTTTGTATGAATTGATTGGATTATGATAAATTGGTATTATCATAAATTGGATTGTAATAGGCTGTATTGGACTATATCTTTGAAGTGCCTTAAGATGACAGTTGTTGCGATTTTGTGCCATATAAATTAAACTGATGTGAAATTAAATAATAACTGTCACGGCCTCAGGACACAGGACACAAATGAAGGGTCGCTTCAGATGCAAAATGTTTATTGAATAAACAAAGCACAGCAAGACAAGGCAGGATGAGGATCTCCTCACAGAGCAAAAGAACAGAGCTGTGAAAATCCAAAGCACTCACCTCAGTAAATATATCTGAGGATGAGTGCAGCTATGAAAGTTGAAAAACAGAAATCTCTCCACGCTGGGAAGAAAATAGAAAAGCTATGAATGATAACAAAACAAGGTCACGCTCTCCTATTGAGGCGGATTTAAACAAGGACGCTCTCTTAAAAAACCGAGGCACTATGACACGTTAGCTATTAACTTAAAGCTCGCCTTTACGGCGGCACAAAAGGTCTTAATGAACACAACACAAAACCGCTCCACTAGGGGATGAACTATGAAACATTACAAATCAAAACTCTCCAAAAAAACGGAGGAACAGAACAGAGCTATGAAACTTACCGTGAGTTAATAAATATATAAACTATGACTTTGGATAAATTACAAATAAATATGCTCGAGTTACTCGACTGCAGGCTAGACTGTGACTATGATTCAGGAGGCAGGAGTAATGCAGGTCGAAACAGGATGCAACATACTGGCACAGGACAAAGGGAGACGCGGACTATTTGAGAACATGAGGGACCGAGGGGAACAGGTGGAAACATTTGGGAATCAGGGAAGACAATCAGACGCTTGACACGGGAGGAAGGGCAAGATACCTGGAACGAGAGGGGAAGGTTAGTGATTTTTCAAAATAAAACAGGAAATGACGAGACAATACATGAAACAGAACGTAAATCATGACAATAACTAGAAAAAGCTGTTCCTGCGAAACAACAGTGAGAATGCTGATGAGCTGAATGGGGATAGCTGCTAAAAAAGCAGAAAAACTTTCAATTGCTGAAAAACCAGTTGCTTGAAGTCTTGGTTGAAGGAATTTTAAGTTAAAATAACAACAGTGGAATGATTTAAACCTATTGGAAAAACAGAAGTTTGATGAAAGGGCCGAAAAAATACAGAAGCATTTTTCATGTTTTTGAAACTGTCAAATTTCAAAATTGGCTTAATATTTGAAAAAGCTGACCCAGTTGGTAATAGTTGAGTGTCTTGAGACTCATTTGAAGTTTGAATGATGTTTCTAGCTGAAAGTATGCAGAAGTAGTTAGACTGAAAAGAGGATAAACAGTTGACATGTGAAATTTTAAATATTAAAAAAAAAAGTAGAAAAGTTATAAACACCAAAAGTGAAAACCATAATCTCCTGAAAGAGCTGAACGTTTTGAGACCAAAATAGTTTAAATCTGTGTCAATCAACATTCCTATTAACATTCCTGTTGCCTGTGTATGTTGTTTCTAGGATACAGATGGGGGATCTCCACCTTCGGTAAGAAAGAGATATCACCTTATTTACATTTGTATTTGTCCCGGGAAGAGGATTTGAGAAACTCTCACACGACCTTCCCCCTTTTTCTATCACGATACAGCTGGTAAACATTAACACTGTAATGCTAACTAGCAAGGTATCCCTGAACAAACAAAAGAACCCTTTTAGATGAGGATCAGATGAGCACCCAGACAAAATGATGCTTCCTCCTTATCGGGACATGTAAATCAATGGTGTCACCTATCCGCCTTTACCTCCAACAGGAAGATAAACAGGCCTGCAACATCTCGATTCATCACCCCTTGGAAAATAACTGCTTTTTAAAGTTTTAATACATTGAGTTTGGTCATCCTGATTTCTCTGCACCTATCTGCCTCTCACTAGTAAGATGCCGCTACTGTTTAAGCAGTCTTTAGACTATAACTAGCCATTTTTTAAAGGCTAACCTATGATTAAGCAAGTGTCAAACTCTTTTTATTTGCTTATGAAGAATAAGAAATGTTGCTTTAAGCAGACAGTGTTTTTAACTTCATTAAAGTGTAATTTCATCTTCTGTGTACAGCTATATACAGACTGTGTTGAAACATGCCCACACAGACAATCATCATCACGCTACAAATTTTTGACTGATATTAAGCCGTTGATTCATTTATTTTATTTTAGAAGGGCCAGATTTTCATCTGTCATACTGGGAACTTGAATTAATAAACATGAATATTATCATTGATGGTGAGACCATTTTGTTGCCTGAGGGGTTGGGGAAACGTTACTTGGCTTACCTTTAGGTTAGGCCTGGAGGAGTTTCTTGTCAACAAGCGCCTTGGACCTTATCCCTTGTGGTCGAACAAGGCACCACCCAACCTAAATAGATAGTACCATCCTACTGTAGACCCACCAACCGCAAAAGTTACAGTATGGTCAGGTGCATTGTGGATTGGACAGCGAACAAAGTCATAGGCCTTGGTGGTCCAGTGATTAGGACTTCCAGGTTCCTAGGATCATAGTGGTGAGGAGGGAGCCCAAGTTTGTATAGGAAATTGAGAGATATCTGCTAGGTATATTTGGGCTCACTCCAAGACAGGATTGGACAATGCAGACAATGCAGAAGAGAAGCTGGACTAAATTTTACACTGGGCTTGTCACGGGGGTGAGCTTTTCTTATAGCTCCCCATATGTGAGTTCAAACATTGGAGTCTTTCACAGTGAATGACATAGTGCTTTCCCTGTGACTCCAGGTCAGAGAAAAGACTCTGCACCCAAGGGTTTAGATGAGGCTGAGTTGTGAACATTTGGCAGAGGCCCTAATCTGCAAGATATTCAACTTCCATGTCCGTTAGAACTTCTCCCACATTCCAAGGGAGGTAGTTACAATCAGTCCGAATGAGCTGTGTTGCTGAGCCACTGCCTCAAGTGCAGGAGATTAATTATCTTGGGGTCTTGTTCACAAGTGGGGGTCGAAAGGAGTGGAAGATTGCAGATTGGGGCAGCATCTGGAGTGAAGATAATTTTTTACCGGTATGTTAAGGGGAAGAGAGAGCTGAGTTGGAAGGCAAAAATGTTGATTCAACAGCGAATCCACATTCCAACCCCCACCTATAGTATGAGGGTTAGGTTTGGAGTATTTACTCAGTGATCTCCCTCCGCCGCTCGATAGTTGAGCTTGGTGTGGAGACCAGGGGGATGCACACTTGAGTCGTGATCTGGCTGGTCATGGTGCGTGTATTAACCTTTAAGGAGTGACTCAGGAGGCCGTGAGAACACTTTGTATAGCTTGCAGTGTGCTGTGTGTTTGCATGTTGGTCGGTGGATACAGGGTCCTTGTTTATGTATATTATGTGCTTGGGGGGGGGGTATGTATTTGAGGTGTAATGTACTGTGTGGATGCAGAGTGGATGCTGAGGCTTCCTTTGTGGTGACTTGTGTAGGTGAGTGGTATATGGTGTATGCAGTAGGCCAAGGCCCTTTATTTATGTATGTTGGGTGGTGTGGGGGGAGAGTGGGAGAGAGAGAGTGTGAGTGGGTAAAGGGGAATGGAGGGAGGTGCATGTTACATATTTGAGGTGTAGTGAGCTGTGTGGGTGCAGAGTAGGATGCCAAGGTTTCCTTTGGGGTGAGTGGTATATGGTGTATGTATTTGGCAGATGCCCTTGGTTTGTGTATGTTGGGTGGTGTGGGGGGACGGAGAGAGAGAGAGTGTGAGGGGTGAGAGGAAGAGAGAGGTTAAAAGAGATGAGTCATATAAAGTTACTAAAAACAATTTTTACTTTTTGAAGAAGTGGTATGGGGAAGGTGGCTTTAGTATTAGGGCTCTGGTCCTCTGACCTTCGGCTTAGGGTAAATGGAAGGGGAGGTATAAAAAAGAAAAGTAGGGTGATCTAATTTAGGATAAAAAAAAATTTTTGGAAAGATTATTTAAATTGATTTAAAATTCATTTTTTCAAATCGTGGTATGGAGGGTAGGAAAATAGGTTTAGGGCTGTGGTCCTGTGACTTTAGGTTCAGGGCAGGTGGCAGGGGAAGGTGTATATATAAAAAATTCAGTAGGCAGTGTTATCTGGAAAAATTATTATAATTCAAATTAATTTTACAGTTGGTAGCATGGGGGAGGGGGACTTAGGGTTAGGGTACTAGTCCTGTGACCTTAGGTTTAGGGCAGATAGCACGGGAAGGCACAAGAGAGAAATGTAGGATGGTCTGATGAGAAAAGAAAATTATGGCGATTAATTATGGCTTAATAAGGTGTTGTTAATAAGTTTTAGTTTCCAATGGATTTGGATCAACGGTAGGCGGTTGGCTTGAGTTTAAAGTATCGTAAATCTGAAAAAATACTGAATATAAGAAGAATTTGATAAAAACATATTTATCAAAGAAGAGGGGGGCATAGTGAAAAAAAAAAATATTATAAGTGTATGCAATGGAAAATTAACTCTCATATGCGTGTTACTGTGTATGACCTGCAAATGACCGAGCTGCAAGGTACCACCCTGCCCTGTTTTTCTTAAATTCCTCTTTATTTGGGCTTGTTATAATGAGATAGCTGCACTTTAAGGGGGACAGGGCTGAGGCTGGTATTTATGACTGTGTCTGGGTAACCTCAACTGATGGTTGGGGAGGAAAGATAGAAGAACAATCAACTATACCCAAAGACAGATGACGTGATAAGCAGGCAGTATAACCGTGTGTTTTTGCCTCAGTGGTCAGAGTAACTCTGTATTCTGTACTGTGTTATTCTCTCTTGCAAAATATTATTATTAAAGCCTCTTATCTCCTCTGTGTGTTACTAAATTTCCACCACAGTGAAATAATCAATTTAAAAAAAAAAAAATTCAAGGAAAAAAATCTCAGTGTATAAAATGAAATATATGGGAGGGAAAATTGTGGAAAAGCCATCTAAAAATAGTGGTAAAATTACATAAAACAAGGGTAAAAATACATGTAAAAAAGTTAAATAATCCCCTAGTATTAAAAAGTGCAATAGTAAAAAGATGAAAATCATAAAAAGTTTACATTTAATTGTGATAATCTTCTGGGAGAAATGGTGCATTTTCTGGAAAAATTCCAGGGGTGCTGATAATTTCGGCAATGAATTAAAAAAAATGAAAAGACATTAAATTCTCTAAAGCAGTCAAAAAAGTCAAAGAAAGCCAGAATACCAGGAATAAATCATAATAACGTTGAGATAGTCAATTTTATTTCACAGAAACATGAAACACTGTGGACTTAAGAAATACACCTTGTTAATCATTAAAGAAAACCTCTTCTTCTTTATGGGAGAAATAATCAATTGTACTCTCCAAACGGAGAAGATACGGAAAGAAGCCGGTAATTTTAATCTTACGGCAGTGGGTCTAATGACAGACTGAATCTTGAACGGTCCAGTGAAAGGGGGAGAGAGTTTTCTGGTGGTATACCTAAGAGGAACATCTTTAGCGTTGAGCCAGACTTTCTGGCCAGGAACATATTGAGGAGCTGGTGATCTATGATGGTCAGCTTGGCGACAGTTCTGGTCAGCAATGCGCTGAAGTGCATCACGGACCGCAACCCATGTCTGCTCAGCCCATTGCAGGTGATGTTGAACAGACTGAACGTTGAGCTCACCCTCCAGCTTGGGGAAAAGGGGTGGTTGGTACCCTAGTAACCTCTCGAACGGAGAGAGTCCAGTAGCTTCAGAGGTGAGTGAATTATGGGCATATTCGATCCAAGGTAGCCGCTGACTCCAAGTGGAGCGGTCTTGAGTGGTACCGCACCTGATGGCAGCCTCCAACTCCTGGTTAAGGCGTTCTGTTTGACCATTGGTTTGCTGATGATAGCCAGAACTCAAGCAGACCTTGGCCCTGAAGCTGGAACAGAAAGTCCCAATTAATTTCTCAGGTTTGGACCTGAGAAATTAATTGGGGTCTGAAACATCTGAAACAATTTCAGTGGGGATGCCATGAAGTCGGGAAGCTCCTTAACTGGCATAAAATGAGAAGCGGTCAATTATGGTGAGAATGGCTGTGTGGCCCTTGGAAGACGTTAGACCAGTGACTCAATACTTGAGTGTAATTTCGTATGAAGCGACAGTAGAAATTAGCGAAGCCCAAAAATCGTTGCAATTCCTTGCGGGAAGTTGGAACAGGCCACTCAGCAACAGCTTGAATCTTTTGAATCTTCACCTTCCCACCCTCGAATACACATCCCAGAAAAGAAACTAAAGAGGCGTGGAATTGACATTTCTCGAGCTTAACAAACAAGCGATTCTCCAGCAGTCTTTGTAACACCTCCCGAACATGACATTTGTGATCTTGAGAAAATGAGGATATCGTCAAGGTAAACAAATGCAAATCTGTGGAGAAAGTCTCTTAAAACATCATTAACAAGAGCCTGAAAAACAGCAGGGGCATTGGTTAAGCCAAAAGGCATCACCAGGTATTCAAAGTGACCCAGAGGAGTGTTAAACACGGTCTTCCACTCGTCCCCCTCACGAATGCGCACCAGATGGTATGCATTCCTGAGGTCCAGTTCAGTGAAGATTGTGGAACCTTGGATGGGCTCAAAAGCGGAAGCAATGAGCGGCAAAGGGTACTTGTTCCTGATAGGGATTTCATTGAGACCACAGTAGTCTATGCAAGAATGAAGAGATTCATCTTTCTTGCGCACAAAAAGAAGCATGCTCCCACAGGTGACGAAGAGGGGTGGATGATTCCCGCGGCCAAGGAGTCCTATATGTAGGCCTCCATAGATACTCGTTCCGGGCGAGATAAGTTATAAAGACAGCTGGAAGGTAATGGGGGCCCTGGGCGCAGGTCAGTAGCACAGTCGTAAGGTCTCTGAGGCGGAAGTGAATGAGCTCTGTCCTTGCTGAATACTGAACTCAAATTGTGGTAATGGAGGGGAATAAGTGAGAGATCGACAGACTCATGGGGTTGCAAGTTAATCTGATCGGCAACGGGGACGCGGATCGGAGACAGGTGGAAAGACAATGCAAACTCCAACTCTCCACTCTTTGACTAGTCCAATGAATATGGGGGTTGTGGATGGCAAGCCATGGAAAACCTAGAATGACGGGAGTATTGACCATGGGAAACAAATAGAACACTAACGTCTCACGGTGATTACTAGAAACAATTAGCGTAATGGGTTTAGTTTTGTGCGTGATAATGGCTAAGGAAACCCCGTCAAGGGCAGAAAGGGAGACGGGTGCGGAAAGCAGAATAACCGATAGACCAAAGCCAGTAGCTAAGTTCGGATCTAATAAATTTTTCTCAGAACCCGAAACGACCAGAGCATGTGTGGAATGAGAAACCATTCCATACATTATAGGAAGTTGCAAAGTAAGAAAAGGGAGTTTGAGTACCACCCAGAGAAAAGAGGGAACAAGTAAAGACTATAAGGATAAGCTGGACTATTGAGTCCAATTTTATCAAATCAAGCTTTACTTATATAGCACTTTTCACACATAAGAAATGCAACACAAAGTGCTGCACAAAATGAAATAAATCTACTTGTCCATCTATGTATTCATTCATTAATTCAGGTGTGGACCAGTCTGGAAAACATGCTCCAAGCAGCAGAGCCTAGAAGAGCAGCTACTCTCCAGCCCTCCACAGAGGATGATCAACCAGCTCAGAAGAAGAGGAGGAGCGCTCTTCTGCTGGGGTCCAACTCTGACTCAGAAGAAGATGGAATGGAGTCCGGAGAGCTGCAGCGCTACAGAGCAGAGTCCAGCATCAGTATTGACGACTGTCCCCTGCAGTGGTGGTATGCCCACTCAGGAGCCTATGAAAAGCTGTCAGTCGTGGCACGCAAGTACCTGGCCTCCCCGGCAACCTCCGTACCTTGTGAGAGACTGTTTAGTCTCGCAGGCCACATAGTACAAAAGAAAAGGGCAGCCTTGCTCCCAGAAAATGTGATGATGAACAATGTTATTTTTGATGTGCTAACAGCACTGTGATTGCTGGGTCTGTTTTATTTATTATTTTATGTTATCTGAAGCAGAAGAAAAGCAACAAGTTCAGTGTTCAATACTTGTATTGATCTGAAAAGTGTTCTTACTGTTTTTTGATGTGTTAATTTACAGCACTTTATATGGATCTGATGTTTTATTCTATTTTTATTTTATAATTATTTGGAGATTGAAAAAAGGTCGAAACTAAAGGTTGCAGGCAGTGCTTGGGACTAGTCTCAAATACAGTGGAATGTAAATGGCTCGTACAGCATCTGTTCAAATCTGTTAAAAACAATAAATGACTTCATGAAGCTGTTTTTTTGTTATTTATCAATCTTTTGATTTGCTGCAATAATGTAATGAATTTAAATGGAAATACCTCAAGTTGAAGGCTTTTCTCAGCATTTTTTTTAGGTGAGATTAAAAAAGATTAATTAGATCAATTAATTACAGATCATAATTAATTAATCTCTAATTTTTTTTAATCTCTTGACAGCACAAAATTTTTCACAAAGCAACAACAGTCAGTCATTTGCTCTGGTATCACCAGCTGATATGGAAATCTATCAATCAAATTTACAGCTCAGATCCTATGGTCAAGACAGCAGGCATGATCATGGGAATAATCATGAACTTTTTGAACAGGCAACAATCTGATAGGCAAATAACATCTCATCTGACAGCTCTTATATGTTATATTCTGAATATGTATTACTGCTCTCAAGTGTAGGAGCCATATAGGATATTGAGTCAGGTCTCACTGGGTAATCAGTGGTCATGGCTATATAAGGTAGGAACCCTCCTTGTCAAGACAGGTGTATTACCCGGAAGGGAAAACAGTTTTTGATGGCTGAAGTGATAGGTGGATAGAACAGGTGTGGATGCTTTTATGTGTCCTAGAAGCCAGAAGAAATAAATGGACAAAATGTTCAAGTGGCAATTCTGATTCTACTTTAAAGACATCAAACAAGGTAAAAAAAATCAGCGGATCAATATTACCCCGGTGCATCACCTCAGTGGCTTAAAGCTTTGGCAGCCTCTGGCTGTCCTCTACATCAAGGAAGAGGTATAGGATTATCCTGTGTACACATAACAGATATAAATTTTAATGTATCTCTCTCTTAGTAAAATTCATCAATGAGCAGAGGTGAATCTCATATGCATGAATGTATGCCTGAATGGATATTTGGAGGAATGTTATTTTGCAGATATAGGGAGGACTGTATGTTTGCATGCATTAGGATGGCAGTCTGCACAGTTCGGAGTTGCTTTATATTATATTGAACATTTGTGATTCTTGTCAAAAGTCAAAGTCAAATTTATTTGTATAGCACATTTCATGTACAAAACAATTCAAAGTGCTTTACATAAAGTAAAAGCATTGCAGCGGGGAGTGGAAGAAGCATTAAAAATACATAAAAGAATAGAAAGAGAAACAAATAAAATAATTAAAATGAATAAAAACAAGCAACAGTCTAGCTTGATTAAAATATATGCAGATTTCATGCATAGACACATGAGAAAATAAATGTTTTTAACCTGGACTTCAAAATGTCTACATTTGGTGACAGTTTAATCTCCACTGGCAGTTTGTTCCACTTGTTTGCAGCATAACAGCTAAATGCTGCTTCTCCGTGTTTAGTCTGGACTCTGGACTGGAAGTTCTGGGATTTGTAAACCATCAGTAGGCTTTTAGAATCTATTCTGTGACTGATTGAAAGCCAGTGTAAAGATTTTAACACTGGTGTGATGTGTTCAGATCTCTTAGTCCTGGTTAAAACTCTAGCAGCAGCGATCTGGATGAGCTGCAGATGTTTAATGCTCTTTTTGGGAAGTCCAGTTAAAAGACCATTACAGTAATCGAGTCTACTGGAGATGAATGCATGGATGAGTTTCTCCTGGTCTTTTTTGGAGGGAAAACCTTTATTTCTGTTGATGTTTCTGAGTTGTTAAAAAGCTGCCTTGGTGACAGCTTTGATGTGGCTGCTGAAAGTTAGATCTGAGTCTATCAACACTCCAAGGTCACGAACTTGGTCAGTGATTGTAAAGGCCCAAGACTCAGGCCATTTACCAATGCTGACCCTCTTCTCTTTGCTACCAAACAGAATTAACTCAGTTTTGTCATCATTTAATTGTAGAAAATTCTCTCTCATCCAGATGTTTATTTCCTCCAGACACTGACACAGTACATCTGCTGAGCTGCAGTCATCTGGTGACAGAGACACATAAAGTTGTGTATCATCTGCATAACTGTGATAATTGATTAAAGTTCTGTAATATCTGGCCCAAAGGGAGCATATACAAGTTAAACAGAAGAGATCCAAGAATTGACCCCTGGGGGACTCCACGTGTCATGGCCACTCACTCAGATTCATAGCTGCCAATTGTAACAAAATAACTTTAACCTTCTAAGTAGGACCTCAACCAGTTATGGACCGGTCCAGAAAGTCCATCCCAGTTTTCCAGCTTGTGCAACAGGATTCTGTGATCTACAGTATCAAACACAGCACTGAGATCCAACAGAACCAGGACTGAAACATAACCAGAATCGATATTCAACCTGATGAAAACAGTTTTTTAAAAAGTCAGATGGTATTATGTGCAAGTTGTTGATTTCAGATGCCGAACTGTTTCCTCTAGGACTTTAGAGACAGATTAGTTTTCTTGTTGGTCTGTGTGGCGTAAATGTCTAATTGTTTTGATTTTTCGCTAAAAAAAGTTGGCAAATTCGTTGCATTTCTTAGTGGAGAGGAGGTCTGGGTTTGACTTTTTAGGAGGATTTGTGAGTTTTCAAACATAGCAAACAGAGTTGGAGAATTGTTGGCATTCTTATTAATCATTTCAGATAAATACAGCTCTCTGGCCTTGTACAGCTCATTGTTATAACTACGCAGCCTTTACTTGTACAGCTCATAGTGAATCTGAAGCTTTGTTTCCCTCCATTTACTTTCAGCTTTCCTGCATTCTGTTTTCAGGTTTTTGACCATAGTGGTGTTTCTCCATGGTATTTTCTGTTTGCTCAAGGTGCTTTTGATTGTTTTCGGTGCAACAGCTTATCAAGTTAAAATGATCCAGCAGTCTGTCAACCAACTTTGCGCTCATTGTTGGTGACATAGCTATCTCCTCCCTAAACTGAGCTCTTGTTTTCTCATTAAGCTGGTTGTTTGAAAATTCTGAGTGATCAATAAATCAAATAAAATACAGAAATGGTCAGATGTTACAGCCCGGCTCAAGGACTGTAACCAAGAACGGGAGAGGAGACGAGGTTGCTACAAAAGTAATACATTTATTAATAAAAAGAAGACAAAAGATCAGTATCCGTAGTCAGTAATGTAGGCGTGTATGGATTTGTCTGTGTGTGCGTACGAAACGAAAACGACACTAAAGCGCAAAACCGCGGTGCGGCATCTCCCTCAGGCGGCGGGCATGGAAAGAAGGGGCCTTCCGAGAGTCAGCCAGCATCTCTATAAATACGCTACACCGGGCCCAGGTGTAGCACATTCATTTAAGACGGTCCCGCCTC
This sequence comes from Leuresthes tenuis, assembly GCF_036924035.1. Lineage (NCBI taxonomy): Eukaryota > Metazoa > Chordata > Actinopteri > Atheriniformes > Atherinopsidae > Leuresthes > Leuresthes tenuis. Next base: position 35,436,782 of record NW_027325360.1, read on the forward strand.
CGCTGAACCTGGAAGACACACAGACCAGCCGGAAACACCCTGACATATGGGGCGGGGCCGTCACCCCCCACCCCCCACCCCACCCCCCAATAAAAAAGGAGTTCCAGAAAGAACGACGCAGCTGCCAATCTCCCTCCATACCGAATCTAGAAAAACTAGATTCTTAGCAATTACACCATATCCCAGCCACAATACCCCTTACCCAGTACAGTTACCTTATATACACAAACACCATGACAATAATGCCCACATTGACCATCCTACTGCTATATCTCTTGGAAGCCAACCAGCCCTATCCCATCTCCCAGTAACTCCGGCGCCTGGAGAAACATTTAAGAGTGACAGTTTAGACCAATAGGGTTACACACAAGACCAGCAAGACAATCTGGAGCTATAAACTCTCGACAGGGCATCCATCAGTTTGCGCTTTTCCCCTGACACTCGATAGAACCGCTGGCGAATTGGCTTCGCAGTACCCACATCAATGTCATGTTCAACTAAATGAGTTCGGCTTGGTGTGTCACAAAACAGATTAGGAAACCTCTGAATCAATGCAGACAACTGAGCGCTCTGCTCCTCGGTCAAATGTGCCAACAACAACGGTAGATTTTTTAAAGTCTCACTGTTCGACAGTCGGCCACGCAGCAGCCCGTCATCAGGGGCCACTACCTCATCGTCCCCCCCCCCCCTGAGAACGGACTCCCCGCTGCCGCTACAGCTGATACAGGCTTAGACTCACGGCAATAGTAGGGTTTTAACAAATTAATGTGACAAAGTTGCGTCGCTTTCCTGCGAAGCGGGGTTGACAATATATCATTTTGATCAGTCACCTTCTGCAACACAGTGTAAGGACCACAAAACCTGGCCTGAAAAGGTGAGTGAATCAGTGGCAATAATGCCAGAACCTGATCTCCAGAACTAAATGTGCGTCGTTCTGCTCTCCGGTCGTACAACCGTTTCATCTTTCCCTGGGACAATGACAATGAACGCAGGGGATACGCAGCTGGGTAACGCGTGCTCTGACACATCACAGTAAACAAGTAGTTGCTTCCAGATTTAGAACGAGGTAACGGGCCGACACAATCAATCACCAGGTGCTCAAATGGTTGTGAAATTGCTGGAATGGGATAAAGAGGAGCAGGATTTATCCCCTGATTCGGCTTCCCCGTGATCTGACAGGTGGGACAAAATTTAAGAAATTGTGACACATCTTTCTTTAAACGAGGCCAAAAAAAAATTCGTAATATGTAATTATATGTCTTACGAACCCCAAGATATCCTAATTTTTCATGCGATATCTTAAGGACCTCAATACGAAACTTCTCCGGAACCACGATCTGAAACACCGGCTCACCCACAAAGTTTACACCATGTGGCGACCATTTCCTCACCAGGAGACCCTCCTGCAGCAGGTAACCACCCACAGCACTTCTCTCAGCCTCCTTGGAGAGGACAGACTCAAACATCTGGCTCAAGGAAGGATCAGCTTTCTGCTCTGCCCCTTACACACTGCGAGAAACAGACGGCAAGGAGTCAGGTACAGTTACAACCTCCATTTCAGCCACTTCTTCCTCAGGCTCCGCCTGGTGTGAACGGCTAATAGCCCGTGTCACAGCACAAGCTGTAAACACTTCAGGTAAGCACTGCACAGTCTCATCCAAGTTACCAGTTACCACAGGTGAAGATGACACGATCGGGGGTGGTGGACCCTCAGCCCACACTCTGCTGCCAGCCAGACCGTTCCCCACTGATTGACAACTCGGGGCGGACACCCATGACAACCTCTCCCTGTATCAAACCACAATCAAGACATAGAGAATGCAATGGAACAGGCTCAACATTTAATCCCATACCTCGCATCAAGACAAAGTCCCCAGTGTCAGAGTCCCCAGAAAAAGGCAAGACAGAGCGCAAAATATATGAGTCATATGCAGCAGTGTCCCTCAAGATTTTTATCGGTACACTGTTACCTCCGACCAGTGACACGCGGCCTTCAGAGATGAAAGCTGAGAAATCAGACCGTCTCTCACACTTGAACTGTTGAGGCGATCCAGAGGCAGACACAGCACCAACACCAGAATTCCCCTGGCCCCAGTTATTTCCCCGTCGAGCATTAGCTTTTGGGCATTCAGCTTTCCAATACCCTCTTCCCTTACAAAAGTTACAAACCTTTGACAAGTCAGATTGAAACTGTCCACGTGCAGTGTACTCAGACTTAACATGACGTGGAGGCCGTTTGTCTTCCCATTTATTTGGGGCACGATACATACCTCCCTCAGGAGCTCGGATGTCCCTCCTGTGTGTCAAATCATACTCATCAGCCAATACAGCAGCCTTGGCGGCGGTCTTCACCTTGTGCTCACTGATGTAGACTGCAATATGGTTGGGAATAGCCTGTTTAAATTTTTCCAACACAATCATATCACATACAGCATCAAACGTGGCAACTTCTGAAGCACTGCACCACCGACCAAATAAGTTGACCAGATCCCTGGCAAACTCAACATGACTTTGCCTGCTAGTCTTCTCCCAGAATCTAAACTTCTGGCGGTAGGCCTCAGGAACCAATTCATAAATTTTTAACACTGCAGCTTTAACAGTCAAATACACCCTACCTTCCGCCACTGACAGAGCCGAATAGGCTTCCTGAGCCTTGCTTGTTAAAACACAATGCAACAGAAGTGTACGCTCAGAATCAGACCAACCCCTGCTCTCAGCTATACGCTCAAATAAGGAGAATAAGGTGTCAGGATCTCGTTCACTGAACTGAGGAACTAAACGCAGATTCTTACCAACATCAAATGATGAACTAGAACCACCAAGGTCACCAGCAGCCCCTCTAGCATGCAAGCTCAACCTCCGTTCTTCCAGCTCCAGCCTTTTAAGTTCGGTCTGCAGGCACAATAGCTCCCTCCTCTGCTCAAACGTCAAGGTCACATCTTCACAAACAGACACACCACTGTCCCTCACAGGACCAGCAGCCAGCATTTCTGGACCAAAACAGCCCCGGTCAGACAGATTAGCTCTGATGTTTTTCATATTTTCCTTCATCCTCTTATCACCAACATCCAGGTCAAAATGTTCTGCCACACGGATCAATTGTTCCCGAGACAAATCCTCCAGCAACACTTCTGACGGCTCTTTAATAAACTCCTCCACACTTGCCATTTCGCATCACCACGTCCGCTGCCTATTTGGCCACTGAAAACAACCTCGCAGCTCACCGAGCCCCATGAAGCCCCCGCATACACAGCCTGAACGCCACCGTAGCACTGTCCCTCTAACTGCCTAACCAAAAATAACTAAAACTCCCCACCTAGTCTTCAGGTGCTAGTTGTGGTGGGTATTTACGCACTTCTTACCGCAAACCCGGTGAAGCAACCAGCAATTGGCAACCCCACCTGTAGCCTCGGCCGTGCCCCCGAGCAAACTGCTCCAACCATTTTCACACCACACTACAACCCCCCGATGTAAACACCAAAAGGAGTCCGCACTTCAGCCTAACAGGAAAATTAACCACGGCAACTTACGATGGCCGCGGCTGGCTACCGGACCCACTGCTGCAAAGACAAAACCAAACAACTGACAGGCCCACAATTAACTTACCACTCCACGCAGCGACTTTGACAAACTAACACACTTACCCTCGTCAACGCTACTCCCGAGCAAGCAGCTGAGCGTCCATTCCAAACGCCGCAACCAGCAACAGCTGGAGAATTTCACCTCCAGGCCTCACCTGAGCTCCGAAAATAACTGGGTCAACCATTCCGAATGGACGAGCCCCCACTTGTTACAGCCCGGCTCAAGGACTTTAACCAAGAACGGGAGAGGAGACGAGGTTGCTACAAAAGTAATACATTTATTAATAAAAAGAAGACAAAAGATCAGTATCCGTAGTCAGTAATGTAGGCGTGTATGGATGTGTCTGTGTGTGCGTACGAAACGAAAACGACACTAAAGAGCAAAACCGCGGTGCGGCATCTCCCTCAGGCGGCGGGCATGGAAAGAAGGGGCCTCCCGAGAGTCAGCCAGCATCTCTATAAATACGCTCCACCGGGCCCAGGTGTAGCACATTCATTTAAGACGGTCCCGCCTCCGCTGAACCTGGAAGACACACAGACCAGCCGGAAACACCCTGACATATGGGGCGGGGCCGTCACACAGACATGGCCAAGTCAATAACCACAACAGAAGAAATATCAACACCTTTAGAAATGACCAGGTCCAGAGTGTCACCTCGAAGGTGGGTCGGTTCTGTTACATGTTGCTACAAACCAAACATATCCAATTCTTTGGCATTACCATCCGTCATATTATCTATGTTAATGTTAAAATCCTTGGTCAAGATAAAATGGTTCAAATCAGTCGAGATAACAGACAATAATTCAGAAAATTCATCAATAAAACTTGCACAGTATCCTGGAGATCTGTAAATGATTAAGAACAGAATTTTAAGAACACCCTTTAAAATAAAACTAAGATATTCAAAAGAAGTGAAATCAACGAATGAGATCTCGTTACACTGGAATGCATCTTTAAATAAGGCAGCTTCTCCCCCATCTTTCCTTAAAATTTGGGGGTGCTGTTTCATTAAGAACAGTAGCACTTGTGCTCTCTGTTAACCATGTTTCTATCAGAAAAAGAAAATCTAAATTGTGTGAAATTATGAAGTCAACTAAAAGAGACTTATTGGATGGAGATCTAATATTAAGTAGAGCTAGCTTTGTGGAGTTTACGCTGGTCTCTGTTGTATTCTGAGTTGTATGTGGTACTGTTAACAGATTAGATAGATTCACCCACCAAGTTGACTGTTTTCGATTCCTTCTTTTACTAACTAATACAGGAATCCTACTGGGTCCCAGCATGTTCTCAGAACAGCTGTCAGGAGTAAGACTACAATAGCAGGGACCCTGAATACATCATTGCATGTTATCTTTGTCTTGAACACTGCTGCTGCTCCTTGAACATCCAAGACATTTTTTTTCCCAAAAGGGAGACTAAAGAAGTAACCTTTACCTGGACAAGGTAATTCCTGTAACATTATAATTTCCCTTTGGATATATAATGCATTTTTTTTCATTTAATTTAACTGAATATTATCAGCAGTATGCTGCTGTGTTGCACTCTGCTTAACACACTGTCCTCCCCAGTTTCTTTTCTTTGCAGGAAACACAATGGGCTGAGTAAATTCCGAGCCTTCAGTGCCATATTAATCCATTGTATCTGTCAACCTTGTGAATCTGCATGAAGAAGACCAATAAAAACAAATGACATCCAATACTTTGCTCATACAACAGTCTGTTGTCACAATACAATAGGATATAATAGTTCTGGAACCTGTTGCATTCATAGCCTGTCAGCTAATATCTGCTCAAGGCCATAAGACGGGATCCTCTGCCATCAAGTAACACACACTTCTTCTTTCTATGATAAGTTAGCTGGAATTCTGTTAATGTTTATGTTTTATCAATTTCCTAGTCATTGCACTGATATATGCAGGCTACATCCAAAATGAAAATGACCTTTTTTACCATTCCAATCAATTTGATTGTCAGTTGTACATATTGAATTTCTAAGGTCAATACGTATCATACCTGATCCTGTCCACATTTCAGAATGGCTTTTTACATCATTTAGATGTGTGATATGGAAATACTGGTGCCACAACTGTTTCAGGTTGAAAGAATGAAAAGCCAGTTCTGAGAGGTCCCAGAAAAATAGAGCAAGCAATTTATTTTTCACTACTTGAAACATATTTGAGAGGAATGTTCACATAGATTTCAAGTATTTTGCACTGTATTTATGTAGATTAGCTAATTCACACAGTGCACCTCAGTAGCTGTAATTTGAATACAGTTGGTACAACTATTAGCATTTCTGTAGTCTGCTTACAATAAAGATTAACCACCCAGGTCTAAAATAAATGGAGACATTTGGTGCCTTTGAATAATTCTATATTTCAGAGAATCATACCATAACAGAAGTAAGTGTAAGTTTATATTTTCTCAAAATGTACAAGGCAAAAAGCAAAGAGTGTTGCACTCTACCAAGCTGAGCAAAGTCAGCAAAGCTGTACTTGGTATATATGGCAGGATGTCTTAAATGAGTTTAACCCCTTAATACAACTAGAAATAGAAGTTGTCAGCTTTTCAAAGACCATTACTGGATACACAACAAATATATATATATATATATATATATATATATATATTCAAAAGATGACATTTCAATAGATTATTGCACATTTATGTTTATACATTTGGCAGATGTTTTTATCTAAAGCGACTTACAGGTAGGCAGGTAGGGTAAAGGGGTCTTGCCTAAGGGCCCCTACTGGAGGTAGCACCTTTCATGCAGGGTGACAATCATACCACTACACCACTATCCATGGTTACAGTGCAGCATTATACAGTCTGATTGACAATGGAATAAAGGACCTGTGGAAACGCTTCATCTTAGACTTGGGGTATAGCAGTCTGTCTCTGAAGGCACTTCTTAAGGCACTCACAGTTTGATGCAGAGGGTGGGAGGTGTTGTTCATGATGGCGGAAAGTTTGGCCAGAGTCGTCCTCTCCCCCACCTCCTCAATAGAGTCTAGGGGACAGCCACAGACTTAGTTGGTCTGTTGAGTCTGTTCTTATCCCGCTCGGGGGACCCCCCTCCCCTGCAAGCCACTGCATAGGAGACCACACATGCCACCACAGTGTCATAGAAGGGCCTGAACTTTTGGAAGTGACAACATTCCATGGAGTACCTATAATCTGTTGAGTACAGGGTAAAGAGGAAAGGTGAGAATACTGTACTCTGGGGGATGCCTGTGCTGCAGACTATCACATCAGACTCAGTGCCCTGCAGCCTCACATTCTGGTGTCTGTTGGTGAGGTAGTTCATGGTCCATGCAGCCAGATGGTCACTGCCCCTGCTCTCTCCAGCTTCACCTTCAGTGAGGGTCGAATTATGTTGAAGGCACCGGAGAAGTTGAACAACGTGATCCTCACACTGTTTCCAGTGTCCTCCAGGTGAGACGGGGATTTCTGCAGCAGGTAGATGACAGCATCATCCGTCCCAGTGTCAGGTTGGTACACAAACTGCAGGGGATTCATTTTTGGACTTACCAGGGGGCAAAGATAGGTCAAGATGATCCTCTCGAGTGCCTTAATCAGGTGAGAGGTTAAAACCATGGGTCTGAAATTGTTAGGTTCCTCTGGGCACGAGGTCTTTGGGATTGGGACCACACAAGAAGTCTTCCACATGGCAGGAACTCTTTACAGTCTTAGGCTTAGATTGAAGATATAGCAAACCACCTGCCAGAGCTGATCTGCTCAATCCTTGAGGAGCCTGGAACTGATGCCATCAGGGCCTGTGGCCTTCACGGCTCTGACCTTCCGAAGCTGCATTCTCACTTGATCCACTGTTGGTGTGAAGAGAGGAAGAGAAGGTTGGTGGAGAGCTGGAGAGATGGTGGTGGAGGTGTCGGGGAGGGTGGAAGCCCCAGAGATGGTGGAGGTTAGGGTTGATGTGGTGTTGAAGGTGGTGAGTGGTGAGGGGGAGGGAGCAAGCAGGCAAGGGAAGCTTCAGGTAGGCTGGACAGTGCTCAGACTGGAGGGGTGAGACTAGTATCACACCTGTTGAAAAATAGGATTAACTTGTTGGCCCAGTCTCTGTCCCCAGGCTCAGGTTCCCTCTTTTTGACTTTGCCCTGTCTTGATATGGTCTGGAGTGGACTCCAGTGCTGTTGTTCAGTAGTTTGTCCTCCATTTTCTTCCTATTGTTGGCCTTGCGCACTCTGCTCTTTCTTTTAAGATCCTTCTGTACCTTCCTAAGTTCTTCTCTGTCATCAGACTTAAAATCCCTCCTTTTCTCCAACAACAAAGCTCTGAGCCCAGGAGTCACCCTCACAGTGGGCGCTGTCGTCTCTACACAGAAATGTATGTATGTGTCCAGTAATGCAGTCTTTTAAACTATTAATGTCCTGTCCATGTGGCCCACAGAGCACATCCCAGTCAGTGGTGTTAAATCAGTCTTGGAGTACCTCACTGGTCTCCTCAGACCACTGCCTCAGACCACACCAATGGTGTGTAAGCAACAAGCAGATGGACCAGCTTGTGATCTAAGAAGCCAAGCAGTGGTAGGAGGGACGAGCTGTAGCCGTCTGCTGTATTAGGCAAGGCAAGTTTATTAGTATTAAATTAAATCAAATCAAATTTTAATTATGTGGCACCTTTCATACTTTAAAAGCAACACAAAGTGCCTCAAAGAGGCTAAAAACAACAATGATAAAACTACAAACCCTCCCACCCCCATAAATACCCAGGGAGACACGGAGACAAACAGACACACACATGCACACACACACTCACACACACATGCACACACAAACAAACACACAAGCTAAGACCCACTGTACCTATTGGACAGAGACATGGCCGAGCACCCAGACCTAAGGCAAAGAAAAAGCCACTCTTGGGGGCCGACCACACTGAGAGGGCTCCTGGGCCATGCTGCCACAGAGACAGTCCCGACCCGGGCAGACAAGAGGCCCCACACCAAGGTGCAGAGTCCTCTAGCCACCCAGGCCAGAGCAGTCCACAAGACAACACCCCTGTCAGTGGACCAAAAGCAGCTCCCGGTGTGGTAGGCTCCCATGAGGAAACACTGGAGCTAAAAACTGAAAGACTAAAACAGTTAAATAATATAAAAGGGTGTAAAATGAACAAAATAGATAAAAGCTTTTCAGCTCATATAGTTAAAATGTCTAAATAAAACATGGAGTTTAAAACATACAATTAAAATAATATAGAACAAAAATTAAATATGACAAATATTGATTAAAAGGAATAAAGAAAATCAATTAAATCAAATAAAAGCCTGATTAAAAAGGTGAGTCTTGAGCCTCATTTTAAAATCATCAACAGTCTCTGCGGCCCTGAGGTTCTCCAGCAGGCTGTTCCACAATCGGGGGCCATAATAACTAAAAGCCGTCTCCCCGTGGTATTGTTAAAAGGCCAGTGCCCGAAGACCTCAGGGTCCGTGAGGGTTGATATGATATAAGTAAGTCTGGCCTGAGAGAGAAATGGGCGGACTCTGTCTATATTCTTTAGATGGTAAAAACTTATCTTTGTTATGTTTATGATATGTGGAATAAAACTAAGCTCATAGTCAACACGCACAGATTTTTTACAATTTTAGATGGTTTAAGAGTTTGTAATTTTGTTAAATGTTTCTCTCTCTGGCCTTCAGGACCAATGACTAAAACCTCAGTTTTGTCCTGGTTGAGCTGTAGGAAGTTCGCTGCCATCCATGACTTGATATCTAAAATGCAGTTAAAAAGGGCATCAAGTGGCCCTGTGTAATCAGGAGACACGGCAATGTACAGTTGCGTATCGTCAGCACAGTTATGAAATCTGATGCCGTGCCTCCTGATGACATCCCCGAGGGGAAGCATGTACAGATTAAAAAGAATTGGACCTAAAATTGACCCCTGGGGAACCCCACACTTGATCTCATGGGTCTGTGAGGAACTTGTATCCATACTTACGAAGAAGTATCGATGGTCTACTGTATTGAAGGCAGAAGTAAGATCCAGTAGTACCAGGACTGTAAGTTTATGATTATCTAAGTTGCACCTGGTATCATTCAAAATCTTTAAAAGGGCGGTCTCGGTACTGTGGTTCCTCCTAAAACCAGACTGATACTTCTCTAAAATGTTGTTCATGTTTAAAAAAATCATTTACTTGGTTAAAAACCAAATATTTTAGTTAAAAATGGTAAGTTGGATACAGACTGGTAATTGTTAAGAATGTTTGGATCTAAATTGCTCTTCTTCAGAAGGGGCTTCACTACTGCTGTTTTAAAAGAGGCTGGGAAGACAGCCGTCTGGAGAGAGCAATTCACAATGTTTAAAAGCTGTTCCTCAAAGAATCCATAAAATGTATTAAAAGCTGGGGACTTTTGTTAGGCATGGAGTGTCTGCAAGGCTTCTGAAGGACTGTTTGGGACAGCCAGCAGTCCCTCTTATGAGGCTCTTCAACATGAGCCTTCAGATGGAAAAAGTCCCAATGCTGTGAAAGACTTCCTGTCTCATAACAGTGACCAAATTAGGGTGACCGGTGGAGCTGAATGACTACAGGCCAGTGGCTTTGACATCTCACATAATAAAGACCTTGGAGCGGCTCCTTGTCCATTGCATGAGACTACAGGTTGCTGAGGATCTTGACCCCCTCCAGTTTGCCTACCAAAAACACATAGGAATGGAAGACGCAATTCTTTACATACTGCACCGGTAATAAATCTTATTTAGATGTGCCCGATTCATATGTGAGAGTTATGTTCTTTGACTTCTGCAGTGCCTTCAACACCATACGGCCTCCCATACTGAGACATGATTCTAGGTATGGCTGTGACCCCATCCCTGACATCGTGGATTTACAGACTATTTGACTGCTAGACCACGGTATGTCAGGATGGGGAGATGTTTCTGGAATGCAGTACTGGGGCTCCACAGGGTACTGTTTTAGCTCCTTTTCTTTTCACCCTTTACACATTGGACTTTAGATACAACTCAAAGTCCTGTTACATATAGAAGTATTCTGATGATACAGCTGTTATGGCATGAGTGCTTGGTGGACAGGAGGGGGAGTACAGGGACCTTGTGGAAGCCTTTACTGACTTGACCAAAAATAACTGTCTTCTCCTGAACACCACCAAGACCAAGGACATGGTGGTGGATTTCAGGATATCTAAAACTCCAAGCCAGTCAGTCTACATTGAGGAAGAGGAGGTAGAGACTGTGCAGACCTACAAATAGCCCGGGGTGGTACTGGACGATAAACTGGAGTGGTCTGCCAACTGTGTATACTGTGTACAGGAAGGGACAGAGCAGTCTGTTATTCTTGAGTCGGCTCAGGTCCTTAAATATCTGCAGTGATATGTTTTGCATGTTTTATCCCACTGTCATTGAGAGTACACTGTTCTATGCTATTGTCTGCTGGGGGAGTTGCACTACAGACAAAACTGTAGGCACAAACTGGTGAAAAAGGCTGGTTCTGTGGTAGGCAGGGAGCTGGACCCTCTGAGAACTGTGGTGGAGGAGCGGATAAGAAGGAAGTTATAGTCTTTGATGGAGAACAGTAAACATCCTCTCCACAGCATCCTGGCAGGACAGAGGAGCAGCTGCATTGATAGGCTCATCTCGCTGCGCTGCAGGACTGAGATTATTATTAGGAGTTAAAGTATCTCAGGGTCTTGTTCACAAGTGAGGAACGATTGGAACATGAGATTGACAGGCGGATCGGTGCGGCGTCCGCAGAGTTCTGCACCAACTATGGCTCTGCACCGACCCGTCGTTGTGAAGAAGCAGCTGAGCCAGAAGGCGAAGCTCTTGCTACTGGTCAATCTACGTTCCTACCCTCAGCTGTGGTCAAGAGTTGTGGGGAGTGACCGAAAGAACGAGATTGCGAATACAAGCAGCCAAAATGGGCTTCCTCCGCAGGGTGTTTGGGCTCTCCCTTAAGTTAGATTTATAGTCTTCCAGCACGTCAACAACGTCCTCATTGAGCTTTCGAAGTTCTGCGTCGAGGGAACACGTTGCTCTGCAATTCACCATGCCGGTAGGGAGGTGTGGCTGTATGTTTGTGTGGTTTCAGGGGTTATAGCTGAATCCTTGCTTTTTCTTCCGGTCACAGTTAACAACAGTAAATAATGGCAACGGAAGTGGAGCAGCTGTATTTGCAGTTGGAGCTCATATTGAAGAACAAATGCTTAAACTGCAAATGTTGAAGCACTGGCGACAGAGAAGACATTCGCAGGGATGGTCTGTATGACCTGCCGAGGCTAGGAATGGGTGAATTTATAACACTGAATTCACTGGTGTGAATTCACAACCTGGGTGAACAAATGCACTTCCGATCATTTCAAATGTCAACGAGCTTCTTCGCCGTATACAGCCATTAAGACGGCAACTGCCAGAAATTACGTTCTGTGCGGACCAATCGCAGCCGTCTATGTGACGTGTAGTTAGAATTTTTTGGAGATGCACATCCGGCTACGGCGGAGGGGTCAACGCCACTACTAAGCACCGATGTCGTCGAAATTACATTAAAGCATAAACTACGACTTAGAGATAGGGTGAGAAGCTCAGTTATCTGGGAGGGGCTCAGAGTAGAACCGCTACTCCTCCGCATTGAGAGGAGCCAGACGATGTAGCTCGGGCATCTGTTTAGGATGCCTCCTGGAAGCCTCCCTGGTGAAGTGTTCCGGGCATGTCCCACTGGGAGGAGACCCCGGGAAGACCCAGGACACGTTGGACAGACTATGTCTCTCGGCTGGCCTGGGAATGCCTCGGGGACAGGGACGTCTGGGTTTCTCTGCTTAAGCTGCTGTCCCCGCGACCCGACCCCCGGAGAAGCGGTAGATAATGTACCGTATCATACATTTCTTTCTAAAGTACAATCACTGTAAATATTTTGATTGAGCTACATGACAATTTGAATTTCCCCTATGGGGGATGAAAAAAGTTCTTTCTATGCTATTCTATTCTATTCTTTTTTTTTTTTTTTTTCTCCGAACTGTCGGCGGCTCTATAGAAATTTAACAAAATCAATACACAAAAGAGACTACTTTTTTTTTTTTCTTTGGGTGGGGCCTCTGCCGGGGGGTTTGGGGGCGCTCGGGCTCCTTTGGCCCGGGTCCAGTGCACGGCCCGTGTCTGGGCGGCTGGGGCCTGGCGGGGTCGGTGGGCTGTTGCCCCTGGCTCCCGGAGGGCCTCTGCCCTATGCTTATGGAGGCTCTGTCCGGGGGCTTCCTCTGCAGTCTTCTGGGTGGATGCGTGGTTGTCCCTGTGGTGGGCTTCCTGGGTTCTGTGCTCTGTGGGGGCTGCTGGTGGCCTGGGTCTTGTGGCCCTCTCTGCCTGCTTCTGATTGCTTGGGGGGGCTGTGGATTGTGGCACTGTACGCTTATACACTCATAACTAAGCACGGTTATCATGTAGGTCCTGTGCCATGGGTGTTGCATGTTCTCACACGCACACACACACACACACACACACACACACACACACACACACACACACACACACACACACACACACACACACACACACACACAAGCATGGTCGCTAAGCAGTTGATGTATTATCATGTCGTCTCAGGTCATCTATATCCACAGCTGTGTTGTATGCGATTGCCGCTTCTTGTGCTTGTTTTTGTTTGTTTGTGTGTTTGTTTTTTCTCTGCTTGTCTGCTTTCAGGTGCTCCTGGTGGCTCTAAGGCTGGATTCCCCTCAAAGGCCATGGATTGTTGTCTGTTTTGTTTTTTACAGGTGTAGCAGCTGGTTGTCTGGTTTTTGTTTCTATTTTTGTTCTGTTTCCTCTTCATTCCTCTTCTTCTTTCCTTGTCCCCCGGTCCGGTTCAGTTCTATTATATGTTATATATTGTAAACAAAAATAAATAAATGGGCATCAAGGGGAGCTATACATTTATAAAACTTCCCTTGGCAAAGCAAATCTGTTTGGCATCAAAGGTATTCAGACCACAATTCTGCTGCCATAATGCTGAACAGGACAAGGGGGAAAAAAAATAATTATATTATATTCTAAATACATCTTTGGTCTGTCCATGAGTCTTCCTCATCAAAGGACCAAACTCACCACCAGGCGATGATCCGTGGACAGCTCTGTCCCTCTCTTTACATTCGTGTCCAAGACATATGGCTGATGATACAAAATTAATGTCACGGTTCGGAGAGGTAGGACCCAGATGCAGTTCTTCCAAACGTAACAAGGTTTATTAACAAAAACAGGGAGTAAGAACAAAAACAAGACAAAGCCAAAAAAACATAAAGCGCGGCAGAGCCGGATCAAAAATACTTAACTATGAAACAAAACGTGACTATTAATAAACAAAGGAACACAAAACAAGACTGAGAACGGCAAAACGAGACTTATCTGTGTAGCAAGGCATGGAGTGTTAGTAAGGATTCTGCAGTGACTGAAAGGAAACCAGAAGACTAAATACAGTGAATGAGGTGCAGCTGTGAACAATGAGCCAGGTGACTTGAGTGAACCGAGGTGTCAGGGGAAAAACATGACTAGAACATAACTGAAACCATGATTAAACATAAACTGTGACAGAGCCTGACTGTGACAATTAATCATCATCTTTGGCCTAAAGTGGCCTAGTTCCAAGAACACTTTTGACCCACTTTTTGCTTGAGCATGGTACTTATCATGAAAATCTGTGAGGCATACATGTTATTGTCCAATAACAACATACCACTCATGTTCAAATCCAGTAGGCTGTACTTCAAAATGACGCCCCTCCAGGTCACTGTCATTGCCCACATGGGCATTGAAGTATCTCAGGAGAACAATAGAATTCTCATGGCACCACCTCCTGGACACCACCCAGAGAATCTGCCACAAGAGTGGTGATCTGAGCTGCTGTTTGTGAATTATTTATCAATCATTTGTTGTTGACATCAGATGGATGGATGGATGCATCGACTGACTTACAGCCTGAAAACTAAAAAGAGAATACAAGGCATAAACCTCAAACAAAATAGCAAAGCCCAAACAAGAACACAGAGCAGAGACTAAATCAAGGAAATTAGAAATAGCTAAACCAGAGCAAAGTAAGACTAAGAAACCAAAAGACAGAAAATCAAAACACAAACACCCATGGATCATAACAACACAAAGTGGTCCGATAATACCACAAGTAAGAAGATTTGCAAGTTTCAGTGAAGCAATCACACAAATAACCAAACACAAACTGAAAACTCAATCCATACACAATGATCAAATTGGGAAGGCCCTCTTCAACACCAAAGCTGTTCTCACACATTACAAATAGAGATTCTGAGGAGAATGTGCAAACAATTTGGTCTGAATTTTTTCTGCACTTGCTGTTCCCACATGTGGTATACAGCAGGAAACATTATATAACTCTATGTATCTGCATGTGTCTACAACAGTGGAAAGCAACATACAGGTCAGTAGAAAAGAAGATGAAACAGTGGCTCTCCCCAGCACACACACTCTCAAACAGGCAGTAAACGCACCAGAACATTTGCTGCTAAATTTGTAAATTTTCTCACATGTTAATCTGGGGATTTCACAAGGGAGCTGGGTAAAAAATCTCCACATGGCAGCAGATGCTGTAGACATTGCCTTGTCCTATTCAGAGCATCTCTCGAACATTTCAGGGTTCTAATGCAGATGTGAAAACAATTTAACATTCTGCCATTACCTACTTCGCGAGTAACATTCACAAGTGATCCACCAAAAGGAAGCTGAATTTCCCATAACACAAAATGATACATCACAGAAAAACACAATACATTTAACTCATTATCATGAAAAGCACCCATAAGTGCTGATGTACATGAACACTATGGTCAAATCTACTCACAGCCTGCACAGAGCACAAGACAATCAGTAGTAAGTAGCACTCGCATTAAGAATTATTAATGTATTCTAATTCAAAGTGGCCAATAAAACAGAGTGAGATTCTGCTAAAATCAGTTTGTATGTGGGTACAGAAATGAAATGATGATCAGTAGAATTTAGTCAGCAGAGCCAAGAAGCCTCATGCCAAATCCTGGTGCAGAGAGAACAGCAATTTCACTACTAGAAGAGGGAAATGACTGATAACCACAAAACCACTTAAAAGTAAATATACCAGTAGCTTCTTTGGGAGTTGCAGCCATACTCGATCTATACCAAGAATGAATGAATGAATCATTGACTCTAACAGAGCCCAAAAAATAGTTCCAATGTCAGTAGTGTGTTTTCAAATCTTGCAAAGAGATATGAGAACTATAGCCCTAACTATTGTGAGGGGAAGGCAGAAAATATAACGCACCAGGAGATCTGCAATCCCATAAACAAAAAAGGTGATTCAAAGAGAATCACATAGCTTTGAAAAAATGGGTAACTATTGTGGAAATTGTAGTTCAACCTTGGGAAGAAGGTGATCCCACAATAAGGTCAAGAGTGATGTGTGTGTAGTGGACCGAAGAGTTGTGTAATGCAACTCGGGTAGCCACTTCTTTAGCACCTCCCTTAGCTCCTCCCTATGTTGTGTGGGGTGACTATATAAAGGCTCAAAATGGCTCCATCCAACCTCTTGCTGAGCTGGTGCGGTTACCTGATCAAGGTGGTGAGTAGGGTCCGCATCGTGTGCGTGTGTGTGATGAAATCTGGCTTCTCACTAACATGTGTTGTTTTGTCTTCTAGGTTAACTTGCTGCTGTGCTGTTTTGTTAGTTTGTTTTGTGCCGTTCTGTTATACAGTTTTGGTTTGTTTCACTGTATTCTGTTCTGTTTCTGTAGTTCTTTGTCTGGTTAGTTTAAGTATAGTTTTGTCCCATTTACATTTGTAATATTGTTTTATGGATTAGGTTGCTGGTTTTGTTAACCCTCTTTGTTTGTTGTCCCTTTGAGCTTCACTGTGGCCTGATTGTCATCAGGTGGGAGGCTAGGCACCGTGGTGATGACCTCACTTACAATTTTGCATGCAAGTAGACACTAGAGCACTTCTAGTGTGATTGTAGTCGTTTCGTGTTTGTAGTGTTGCATCCCAGGTTAAGAAAGAGGGACACGAGCACCCAGTAGTATGCTTCCCACTGAGGCTCCAGCCCACTGACTTTTAGTTTTCTGTTATTTGGATTTTAGTATGGTTATAGTTGACCTTTTAGCTTCCTTTTTGTTAATAAAATTATTTTACAAATGTATCTTGTTTTTAACCCTTTCTGCAGCAGCAGTTTTACTTTTGCTTTATTCATTAGCATTTTCAATAAATAAATTGCCTCAGTCACGACCCTGTGTCCTTACAAGTATTTGTACTCCAGTTGTTATATCTTGGGGTGCAAGTCCCCAGGTGGCGTTGTTGGCCCTACAATTCCTGATACTACTCCATTCCTTGTCACATGTGGAAGGATGGTAACTGGAAGATAACTGATCTGACATATGGATTATAAGATTTTTCTCTAATTGTGATTGACCAGGTAGTGACTTTTTTTTTGTTGTTAGGTTTTAAGTTCCTGGTTTAGTCTTTAGCTTTGCCATGTTTTCCTCAGTTTCTTCAGCCCTGCCATCAGCTTCATCCACATCACATGTTTTTCCCCTCAGCTGCCTTCACTTACCAATCATCTCCCTTCAGTATTTAGTCTCCAGGGGCCTCATGTATAAAAGATGCATGCACACAAAAAAGTGGCATACACAATTTTTTCTCCATGTCAACAATCAGATGTATCAAGAGCAAAATGACTGTGGAAATGTGCTGTGCCTCACGCCAACTTTCAGGCGTACGCACTTTTCTACAGCTGTTGATTCTTTAGCGACACTTAGAGGTGATGTTGGGAAACTGTTATTATAAATTAATGTGAACACAATTTGTCCTCAGACTAAGTGATGTGCACATTTGAGCCACATGCACAATTAACACACCCATGTCTGCAATTACATGAGTGGATATAAAAGCATGCGTAAAGTGTTGCAATGCATACCATTACAAGGCAAGTTTATTTGTATAGCAAAATTCAACAACGAGGTGATTCAAAGTGCTTTACAGAGACATTAAAACAGAAGAAATAAAAAGCAGGATTTAAACAAAAGATGGAAATGAGAACAATAGATAAAATCAGAAAAAATCTATCAAATGCAGCTGAAAATAGATGTGTCTTCAACCTGGACTTAAATACACTGAGTGTTTCAGCTGATCTGAGGCTTTCTGCGAGTTTGTTCCAGACATGTGGAGCATAGAAGCTGAATGCAGCTTCTCCATGTCTGGTTTTGACTCTGGGAACTGATTTTTAAAAAAAAAAAAAAAAAAACGGATCCACATGACCTGTGGGGTGTGGAAGGTTCATAGTGGGTCAGGAGGTCACTGATGTATTTTGGTCCTTGACCATTCAGAGCTTTATAGACCAGCATCAGAACTTTAAAGTCTATCCTCTGATGGACAGGCAGCCAGTGTAAAGACTTCAGAGCTGGACTGATGTGCTCCACTTTTTTGGTCTTAGTGAGGACTCGAGCAGCTGAGTTCTGGATGAGCTGCAGTTGTCTAACTGACTTTTTAGGCAGACCAGTAAAGATGCTGTTACAATAATCAAGCCTACTAAAGATGAATGCATGGACTAGTTTTTCCAGGTCCTGCTGAGACATCAGATCTTTTACCCTTGATATATTCTTAAGGTGATAGTAGGCTGACTTTGATATTGCCTTAATGTGTTTGTCCAAATTTAGGTCTGAGTCCATCACTACACCCAGATTTCTGGCCTGGTTGGTCGTTTTTAGATTTATAGATTGAAGCTCTGTGGTGACTTTCAATCGTTTCTCTTTGGCTCCAAAGACGATTACCTCAGTTTTGTTTTTGTTTAGCTGGAGGAAGTTGTGGCACATCCAGTCATTAATCTCCTCAATGCATTTTCCAAGGGCCTGTACAGGCCCTCGGTCTCCTGGTGACATTGTTATATACATCTGTGTGTCATCTGCATAGCTATGTTAGTTTATTTGATTGTTTTTTATAATCTGTGCCAGTGGGAGCATGTAGATGTTAAACAGAAGAGGTCCCAGGATGGAACCTTGGGGAACTCCACATGTGATTCTTGTCTGCTCAGATGTAAAGTTACCTATTGACACAAAGTACTTCCTGTTCTCTAAGTATGTTTTAAACCAGTTTAGTACAGTTCCGGAAAGATCAGTCGTTTGAGTAATATATTGTGGTCAGCTGTATCAAAGGCAGCACTGAGATCCAGTAAAACTAAGACAGACATTTTTCCACTGTCTGTATTCAGACATATGTCATTAAACACTTTGGTCAGAGCAGTCTCAGTGCTTACAAACAGTAGCTTATTTAGTGGTATTGGAAGACATTGTAAATGGTGCAATTGGAAGAGAGTATGTGTGACAACTGGCTTATCAGCCGTTTTGAGGGCAATCCTCCTGGAACTATGCACAGAGCTGCGGCCGGCATTGGAGCACAACACAGCAAGGAGCTATGCGCTGCTTGTGCCACAGGCGATGTGCATGCTGGAGTTTAAGCAACCGGGGCATTCCAGTGGGACTGTGCCAGTCGACCCTGAGCCGAGCCATGCCAGCCGAGTGGGACGGAGTTATCTGCATCTCAGCAGGTATATCAAATTCCCACAGTGCAGTTGAACAGGCCAACATTGAAGCGCAATTTGAAGGGAGAGCCGGTTTTCCTAATGTAATCGGAGCTATCGACTGCACACACAGTGCTATAAAAGTGCCATCACATGACTTTGTATATCAACAGGAAACATTTTCATTCCATCAATGTACAGATCGTATGTGATGCGCAAATGCTTTGTGGGGTGACATACGATTCATACATTCAGTAACAATTGTTGGGAACAGGGGGGGGTAATCAGAGTCACCCACACTCCCACACCCACCACCCCTGAGAGAGCAGTGTCACCCATAGCTGTGCTGACTCTCTGTTCAAACAGCCTCCTCCGCCTGTTTTGGCCTCACTTCGCTTCACATCCACCTTAATATCGGACCACTTCTTTTTCACCTTTGCTTGTGTGCGCTTCTCAGACCCCACAGCATTAAAGGCCTCACTCAAGTTCTCCCTCCCACTCCTCTGTTTGCTGCTTATATCATAGGACAACATGCCAAAGAGCCCATTTTTGCAGACCTCCACTTCAGAAAGTAGCACCTCCATCTTGCTTTCCGTTAAGTTATTCTTTTTTTTTTTATTGTCTTACTCATTATTTTTTCTTTATTTTGTGATAGTAGAGAGGATTCACAGGTGTAGAGCTCATTTGAATATGATTTGTATATTTAAGTAGGGACATGGACAGGTCAGAGTTACTCCGACATGTGCGCTCAATTCCACTTTGATTGGGATGTACAAACGAAATGTGCTTGGATTCATGCGTGCGCACACAGTGATACAGCTGGATATTTTTGTACTTGGAGGGCATTTTAGTTTGAGCGTACGCTATGTTTCAGTAGGAAATCCATGCAAGTGTTTGTACATGATGCCCCAGGTTTTTTCATGCCCAGTGCCAGATCCTCATCCATGCCATGCAAAAGTTACTCATGTATTTCAGGTTTGTCCATGTTGTCTTTTTTCAGTTTTTTTTTTTCCCCAGTTATAGTTTTTCATAGTTAAATTTTTGTATACCTACTCAGTTCTTTTGTTTTTAAATAAATCAAGTTTTCATGTTTGAAATATCTGCATCATCACGCCACGCCACACCACGCAACACACACCACCCATCCAATGTGACACATGTAACCTTTGCCAGTACGCAAGATTAAAGGAAAATAGGATAAGAGTGAGACTGTTCATAAGCATGATTGTAGAGTGTGTTGGGTGTTACATTTCTGGAACCATGGTGGCATATAGTGTGTGTAAAGTTGAAACTTGAAATAATTTTTTTTTAATTTTTTTTGTTTTTTTTTATTCACTTTTGCAAATATCATGCCAGATTAAAAATTTAATGGTTTGAATATAACTAAGGTTATCATAAGTCCAAAACCAGTGATGAAATTAGCCAAATTAGCTTTGCATTGTGTTATCACTTTGGATTCTTTGAAGATTTACTTGTTCATGTTGGGACATGAACATTTTGACTGCTTGTTACATATTAAATTTTTTTTATGGACTGCATTTTGTTGATAGTTAGCTTGACAGTTCAACAATATGACTGTTAAATCAAAATCTTTTTATATCATTACAGAATACATTGTTTTGTTTTTTTTCAGTTTATACATGATGGGAACTTGAAAAATAAAAGTCAAGTTATTCAAGTTTGTGTGATATTTTGGTCTCAATAGCTAGTATTTAATTTCTTTTTTAATACTGCAATACAATGGAATTTTCTTGTCTTTTCTCCTGGAAATGACTGGAACAACTTCCTAAGTCAGTCATGGCTCCAGTCTCTTCAGTCCCTTTTTAATTTTTTCTATCAATACCCAGACAGTGTAGAAAGACATGAGCATTGTGTCCTATCGTCCAGTAACATTTGCATCCCACATGAGTATGTTGAGTCAGAAACTCCGATGTGGATGCTATTTCAGATGTCATCACAGCATTCACTGTTTGCTGTTGAAAATTATAAAAAGACCTGCAATCTGTTAGCTTTTACTGGGCCTTCAGACAATTAATGCAATGTTCTCAATAGGCAAATAGAGGAGAGCTGTCATCCCTTGCATAGATGTCTAGGCACTGTTTAGCCTCTGAATGGGATATAGGCCCTTAATGACTGCAGTGAAAGCTGAGCTCAGCCTCCCTCTTGAAAAGACAAATGCAGAGTAAAAGAGAGGATTTGCCCCTGCAGAACAAAGGAAACCACAAAATCACTTCTGTTTTCAGAGGCTTCTTTTGATGAGAACATCCAAACCAGATCCTCAAAATAGAAAGTTAACAGCTCATGTCATTCAGCTGCTGACAAGCAGATGATAACTGGCCTTGCTACAATCTCTGTGTTGTATGTGAATCCCTAAACAGGCTCCTGAACAGTGACAGCATTTATGGAAGGAGGTTCTAGAAGCTACTAAGTGGTTTCTATCTGCTTTGGAGAGCAGGCTCTTAGTGCACTCTGACACATGCTGATACATGCACTTCAGTGACAAAGCCCAGACATGTGGCTCCTGTTGCTGAAATGAATATAGTGTAGATCAGAGAGTGATCCTCTGTGATCCTAATTGACTGTTCACTATGTAGCTAACAGTTTACCTTACAATGCTGAACTGCTTTGGTGTTAAATGTAGTTCCCCTTACAATAACCAAAATCTATAACAAAATGAAAATGATAAACAATGCAATTACCCCAGCAATTACATTACTTTATTCACTATCACTCTATACTGCTCTAACATGGGAATTTCCTCCAAAGGATTCAATAAAATTATAAGTCATCACCAAACCAGGGACATCAATGTGCTGGCAATGCTGCCAGTCTTGGTGTCAGGCTTTCTATAAGATATTAAAACTTGCTTTAGGGATTTACCTCGACAGATCTACAAGACTAGTGTGGCCTTGATCAAAGTCCATCTCGAATTTCATCCCATTGGAGATTGGAGGTCTCAATAAAACTGGAAAACCAAATATGATCAAAAAGTAAGGTGTGATCTGTAAGTGTACATATTATTTTATTTGTTTTTTTATTTGCTATTGCTGTACTTAATGCTGTGTATAGTTTCAATTAGCTCTGGTTGTTTTAAATGTGCTTCATAAATGAACACACTTGACTTAATGGCAAAAGCAAACGTTAAAGGGGGAAAAATGAACTCTTCATGACCTTTTGGCCCACCACAAACTACCAAAACAGCATCAATGTGGAACCAAATTTCCAGTCAGCATGATATAAGATTTATTCATCATTGACAGCAGGAGGACACAAATACAGCTAAACAAGCTAATCAAGCTAATCCAGCTAAACAAGCTGGCAGAATGAATAGAAAAAAGGGAAAATCAATCATATATATTAATAACTCAACTTTTAAACTAAAAGCACAGCTGGTCCAGAATTAATTGGCTGGTCCAGGAACAAATTTAAGGCACAGATCATTTTAAACGTACAGACAGTACAACTAATATAGTACAACAGATTTCCCATGACACAAGCTGACAAAATACAAAACTTGCACAACAGTTTAATGAGTACCATATTTCATACTAAACTGAAAATTTTGTGTAAACAGCAATAAGATGTGTACAGACTGATATGAATTTCATGTACCATCTGTCACTTTTCTTGGATATGTTTTTGAGGGTGAGCAAGACTTATCTGGATAAGATCAAAGACGCCACTGAGTGGCCAGTTCCTACCTCCTGGAAACAACTACAACGTTTCCTGCAATTCGCCAACTTCTATCAACGATTCATCCAGAATTACAGCCTTCCCACTTCCCAAACTAACCTCTCTCAAGATTCTGAGTTTCATCAGCTATAGGAAATATTCTTCTCCATACCCATTCTTGTTCAAGCAGACAATGAACTCAGATTCACTGTGGAGGTTGATGCCTTGGACTCCGAGGTGAGAGCTATTTTATCACAGCGCTCTGGCACTGAAGGTAAACTATACCCATGTGCATTCTACCCTCATTGTTTGTCCCCAGCTGAACGAAACTACGACATAAGGAACTGTTCATTACTTGCAGTTAAGCTTGCTTTGGAAGAATGGAGATATTGGTTGGAGGGGGCTTAGCAGTATTTTGTGGTCTGGACTGATTTAAAAACCTTGCATACCTTTAAACTGCGAAGAGGTTAAATTCTTGACAAGTATGTTCGTCTTTGTTTTTTGGATGATTTAACTTCACAATCACATAGAGCCCTAGTTCCAGAAATATTAAATATGATGCTCTCTCCTGACAGAACAAAAAGTCTGAACCAGAACATTCTTCTTCAGAACTGCGCTGTTGGAGGAGTTACTTGGGAAACTGAAGATAACATTCAATGCGGATTGAAGGATGACTCTGATCTAGGCAATGGTCCCCGAATCACCATTACGTACTTGCACCTGCACGCTCCATGGTATATTGAGTTCACACTGCAAGATCCACATGCCAACCAGGGATAAGCACAACTATTACCACCTCTGGTGGCCTTCTGTGGAAAATTATATTTGTGATTTTGTAGCCATTTTCAATTCAATTCAACTCAATTCAATTTTATTTATATAGCGCCAGATTACAACAATTGTCATCTCAAGGCACTTAAGTAATATAGTCCAATTCAAGCCAATTGGAATTCAATTCATTGTAATCATAATCCAATTAATTCATATAGAGCCAATTCAAAAAATTAATATCCTAGCTAAGGAAACCAACAGATTGCACCGAAACGTGTCTTCAGTCCAATCTCCCGTCCTGAGCGTGCCTGTGGCAACTGTGGAAAGGAACGACTCCCTTTTAACAGGAAGAAACCTCTGGCAGAACCAGACTCAGGAAGGGTGGCCATCTGCCTCGACCAGCTGGGGTTTGAGAAGACAGAAAAGAGGGAAAAGAGGGGGGGGAAACACCCTAACGCCATTCAAAGGATATCTGTTGGAACAGGGAAACATAGGTTAATAATCACAATAATGTCACATGTACATAAAATCAATTTTGAAATTAAACAGGGGGAAAAAGAGAGCAAAGTGAGGAAAGGTGTGACAGATGAGGTCCCCCAGCAGTCTAAGCCTATAGCAGCTTAACTATGGGATGTTTCAGGATTACCTGAGCCATCACTAACTATAAGCTTTATCGAAAAGAAAAGTTTTAAGCCTAATCTTAAAAGTGGAAAGGGTGTCTGCTTCCCGGACATTTACTGGCAGCTTATTCCACAAGAGAGGGGCCTGATAACTGAAGGCTCTACCTCCCATTCTACTTTTAGAAACTCTGGGAACAACAAGTAAACCTGCAGTTTGGGAGCGAAATGCTCTGTTAGGAAAATATCTTACAATTAAATCTTTAAGAAATGATGGAGCTCGGTCATTAAGAACTTTATATGTGAGAAGAAGAATCTTAAATTCTATTCTGAATTTAACAGGGAGCCAATGAAGAGAAGCTAAAACTGGAGAAACATGATCTCTCCTGTTAGTTCTCATCAGAACTCTGGCTGCAGCATTTTGGATCAGCTGGAGGCTTTTCAGAGAATATGTGGGACAGCCCAATAATAAGGAATTACAGTAGTCCAATCTCGAAGTAACAAATGCATGGACTAGTTTCTCTGCATCACCCTGAGACAGGATGTTCCTGATTTTAGCAATTTTCCCAGTTTGCTCATGAAATAAGAGTTCTCAACCCCCCTCAAGCCTACTGCAACCACTCCAAGTAGACCGTGGTCCCACATCGCCCTCATTACTGGTTTACCTTCTTCACTTGGAAAGACTATTGGAGACAGGTTCTCCAAATCACCCCATTTTGTTGCCTTAATACATTTTTCCACTGCCACTGAAACTGCAAACCTCCTAGTGGAATATGCCTTTAGGCTTCATGGTATCAAATTTGAGATAGTTTTTGTCCTCAGTTCATATCACAAGTCTGGAAACCGTTCTGTATGGCCCTCGGAGTCAAAGCTTGTTTAAGTGCAGGATATTATCCATAAACCAACAGCCAAACAGAGACTGAATCAGGAGTTGGAAGCAGCCCTCAGATGTGTCTTAGCTAATAATCCTTCTCATGGAGCTTACAATTACCTTGGATCGAGTACACCAATAGCTCTTTGACTTCTACCACTGCACTATCCCCAGTTTAAGTGACTTTAGGATACCAACCCCCTGAGTTCCCAGCTGCTGAGGATGACTTGGAGGTGCCCTCTGTACAAAAAATACAGAAGTGTCATCGGGTCTGGTTACAGACCAGGCTCTTCAATGGACCTCAGAATGCAATCGGCTTCTCTCTTGTGGAACCAGCTGCCAGTATATGTCCGGGAAGCAGACACCCTCTCTACCTTTAAGATAAGGCTTAAAACTTTCCTTTTTGATAAAGCTTATAGTTAGGGATACTCAGGTGACCCTGAAACATCCCATATTTAAGCTGCTATGGGCCTAGACTGCTGAGGGGCCTCTTATGTCACATCTTTGCTCACTCTAGCTCACTCCTGGACCATCTCTCTGATCTGCTGACCACACTCACATCGGCAGTGGTCTCAATAAACCATTTCATCTAAACTCAGGCTTGGTTAACCTTGTCCTGCTTAACCTTGGCTCTACAGCCGTGACAGTCTGCTTTAATGGCAGTAAATGATGATGAATGTGTGCCAGTCTCATACTATCGTCTGATAAGAAGTATTACTACACCATCACATAACTATTAAAAAAACATTTGCTGTTATTTCGATCAACAGCATTCAATGCGTGATAGGCTGATATCTGAGTTGAATGGGTACTTGTGATGCTCTGAAAATGAAAATATTTGAGCACTGAATATGACTCCGGTTGTAATTATTATGATATTATAAGGAATTCCTTTCATTTGGGTTTATTCTGTCATGTCCGTGAGTATTGCCTATGGTTTTTATACAGAGGCATCTCATATAATCAGTCAAGCAACTGCTTGGTGCATCAGAACTGATTTGCATTTATTGTTTCTACCTCTTATAAACAATATCTCTGGAAAACGGTGCTGTCATTTTTTATAAATATATATATGCATTTTTTTTATTATATATACATATATGTATATATATATTATATTTTTTTTAATATATTTTATTATAGTCTTAAAGTCACAGTAACACTAATAATTTAGGAGGGCCTAAGGAGAGGAGAGTAGCAATTCAGTTTGTTCAAGAGAGGTATAAAGTTAATAAGATAATAAGGAGGAAAGGCAGCTCTTGATTGGGAGATTAAGGTAGATTTAGGAGGAAAGCTTACTGTTCCACAAGAAATAGCCTCTACAAATCTAAAGCCTGATATAGTCTTGTGGTCTAGGAGTAGAATGAGAGTCTATTTATGTCTATGCATTTGGCAGATGCTTTTATCCAAAGTGACTTACAGGGTGAAGGTGTCTTGCCTAAGGACCCCTACTGGAGATAGCACCTTTCATGCAGGGGATTTGAACCCAGGTCTCCCACAGAGAAGGTGGCAATATTCCATGTGGCCGAAGGTGGCAATCATACCACTACACTATCCAGACCACTACACTTTCATACAGCTGACTGTTCCTTGGGAGGAAGTAGTAGCAGAAGCATATGAAAGAAAAAAAGCTTAGGTATGTGGAGCTTAGGTACAATAGGATGTAGAGGATTTGTTGCAAAGTCTATTGTCTCATTGTTGAGGGAGTTGGGTGTAAGTGGACAGAATGTGAGGAAAATAGTGAAGGAAGTGTCAGATGAGGCAGTAAAGTCCAGTGAGTGGATTTGGATTTGAAGAAGCAATAGTTGCTGGGGGACACCGACCCATGGCACAGGACCTACATGATAACCCTGCTTGATTATGAGTGGCAGAGAGGGACACAAGACCCAGATCACCAGCAGCCCCCACAGAGCACAGAACCCGGGAAGCCCACCGCAGGGACAACCAAGCATCCACCCAGAAGACTGCAGAGGAAGCCCCCAGACAGAGCCCCCATAAGCATAGGGCAGAGGCCCACGGACCCCCGCCAGGCCCCAGCCGCCCAGACATGGGCCATGCACGAGGAGCCAGAGCGCCCCCAAACCCCCCGGTAGAGGCCTCACCCAATACCCGAGAGGGCCAAGCGCCCCAGACAGCCACACAGTGGGCCAGCACCTGCCCAAGTGCCCCGGGAGTCAAGAAGTGCCCACAGGTGGGTGAAGACACATTTATTATTGAACTTGTATAATGTTAGCTTAGAATGTAGTACAGGAAATACTTTATTTCCAGAGGGTGGACTGACAGAAAAAGTAAATTCCCTATATATATATATATATATATATATATATATATATTTTTTTTTTTATTATTATTCTTTGACCTTCTGTAGGTGGTTTGATGGAGTGAGCATGAAGTTTTTCAGAGGGATTATTGGCTTACATTTCAAGGGTGCCCACTATCAGAATTATGACCTCTATCCATATCACATCAATGCTTAAATGTCTTGTTTTTTGTTTTTTTACACCTTTTTTTCAGATCTCAGGAATTGACTTGAAGGGTACATTGCTACTGTAACTGATAGAACTACTGGTCAGACTTACAAATATCAAGTACAAATTTAATGAATCCTTGTTTTATCATATTAAGTGGGTTTCATGTCTTTGCATGTCTAGGCAAGTTGCATGTCCTAGTTGATCCCTGAGCTGATGCAATTTTATGACAACTGTTACTTGTGTGTTATCATGTTTGATAACACAGAAGATCAAAACACAAAGATTTCATAGTATTAAAGAAAGCTATTGTTGAATTATCATTATACCTTCTTAACTATAAAATAATCAAATCAGATGTTGATTACCTCTTATGTGAAATGTTTATTCCCTTACTTTACTATAAAATAAAGCCTACAGTGATTTTTTTATTTATTTATTTTTTCCCCAATTCTGTTTTAAATGTTATTTATTCTATGTTTTTCTATTTAATTTACTTATGTTTTTACAGTCATACAGTTATTATAACTTGATGTGTGATATTTCTTTTGATCACCTGTGATCTTGTATCCTGCTGTGACAAAGAAAGTTCTATATTATCTTATTCTTATAGGTTGTAGATATTTTACCCAGCTCTTTTTTTTTTCAGTAAGGATCTCTTTACAAATGCTAATAATTTTATCATTTCAGATGGCAAAGCATCTATGAAGGAAGACAATGTTCCTGAATGATAACACCAAATGTCAGATGTAATAAGTCTCAGTGTGATTATGCAGTCCAGGGCTGTCATTTTTAGATCTGTCTCCAGGCAACTGACTATTATTTTAGTCTAAGGAAAGACACTTCAGTCTGATGTTGCAGTCAAGCAGCTCTTATGAGAGTTACTGCATAAACTCTCGCTCATAAGAACTGCAGCTTTTTCATTGACATTGTTTAAACATGCATGGTGACCACATTACTGCTTGGTTGTGACTAAACTTCCATTTTCCTTCATGTATGTGTCTCAGTTATTCAGACGGTGTAAATAAAAAGGTGGCTTAACATAAGAAAGCTGAGTCTCAGGGGCATGCACACAGTTATTTGATTTGCTCTTAGTCACAGCTTAGTACTGCCTGAGTGCAGTACAGAGGCATATGGCCAGGCTTGTAAGGGCCTAATTACAGGCATTATCTAATTTACTATTGTAAGGGACTGTTGTGCCATCTTCCACTTATTTAATTAGTCTTCTCACATTTTGGAAGGGGCCAGAATAGGATGAAAATGTAGCATATGGTTTTAGAAAATGAAGAATTTGGTAAGTATTGTAGGGAGCTAAAAATGTATACTCTTTTCTTGACACAATTGCCAGTCAATTAGCATTATTATTTACATTTTGTGTTACTAATCAAACAAATATGCTAAGATATTCTTTACATTGTTAGTCTACTGTCTTTTCCTATTTAACTTGATGGCTTAAAAGAGCCTCCTACTCCTGGCTTCCACTCCACTTGATCACCTCATTTGCATTTTATATTGGTAAATCAAATTAAGCACCCGCAGCTTTTAACATGATTGACTGCAGCCAGGCTGCT
Organism: Leuresthes tenuis; assembly: GCF_036924035.1. Taxonomy (NCBI): domain Eukaryota; kingdom Metazoa; phylum Chordata; class Actinopteri; order Atheriniformes; family Atherinopsidae; genus Leuresthes; species Leuresthes tenuis. The sequence continues at coordinate 35,465,855 of NW_027325360.1, forward strand.
CAGATGAGACTTATTTTGCACAGAAAATTAGACCATTTAATGAGCAGAGCAGAGAGCCTGGCTCCCCTCACATTCAGCAAATCACATTCACTCAGCTAATTAAAATGATTTTTCCCTCCTTTTTGTCTGTGTTTGCCAAAGGGCTTTGATAGATTTGCCCACCTGCTATTTTACTGTACATCTCTTTTTCCTGCTTTCTCTCCAGTGGCAGCCTCTCCCACCCTGTGATTCTACTATTCCCTAGCTGCCATGGATGATTACTGTTTGTTATCAACTTAGCAAGTAACAAATCAAAGAACCCAATTTTGGCTGTTTAGCTCCTGATGATACATTTCCCAAATGTTAATTATATATGTCCATATCTGGAGGGTTAGTAAAAACAATGGAAATTAAGAATTTGATTACAGCACTTCACAAGACTTACATTCAGATTGACTTCATGAATACTTTGTGGTTAATCATGACTAAATATAATCAATCATAAGGGATTTGAAAAGTCTATGATATTGGAACCTGATGTGTCTGATAAATCATTGTTATTGGATGTATAGGCTACTGCATTCAGCAATGCTCAGCACAACGCTTGCCTCTAGGACAGTGCATAACACTACTGAGAATGCATGTGGTCTTTTGGTTCACTGATATTGTAGGATATAACTAACAAAATAAGAGAAAATCACATTGGACCTATTGCCTTTGTATGTAATATTTTGTCTTAAAATTAACTAGCTGAAATGTAACTATGTTTTCTATTGCAGCCATTCCATTGCAAAAATAACCTTGGAATGTGAAATGCAATAAATCATCTCTGAAAAAACATCTGCCTTTGAAACTACATATGGAACACATGATTGATTTCTGAAGACTCAATTAAAATATTCTGACAGGAACTGTATTAACCAAGTATATATAATACTTTGAAAGAGAGTAAGAAGTTATATGAGTTGGGGAAAAGAGCAAAGAAGAGAGACAATGCTGTACTATGGAGAGTATTCCCTCTGGAAATAATAGGTGCTGCAGAGTGCCAGCATCAGGCACTTCCCTGGAACGCAACAGTCAGCTTAATTGCAGCTTTTAGGATCATTACTGCTCCCATGTGACTGTCAAAATGGACAAGGCTGGTGGGCCTTTGACAAACAGGCAACCACCACCCACCGTTCTACAGTCACAAGGGGCAGACCCATAACTGAGAGAAAAATACAGGCCTTGTTTGTTGTCCTCTTTTGCCTTTAAACCAGAGGGGGAAAAATGCCACAGAATGATTTAGGAAAATAGAGCCTTACCACCGCATATTTCTTGACTTTCAAAGTAAGCAGGTGGTTTTCATTAATTTACATGTTTTAAAAAAGCATAATGATTGATGATGGATGAGTTGGACAAGATTTTCTCTCCATCTCATCCCAAATATTCTCAATAGTGTTAAGGTCTGGACTGTATGGCAGCCAATCCACAGAAGAATATTATGTCTCATGCTCCTTTGCCACTTCCTACCCTGATACATCAATCACCCTGGATTAAGGTAAATCTAGGGCCTGTACAATGAATCTGTATTAGTGGTTTAGCAATTTGAATTCATGTTCAGCTCTGGATTTTTTTTCTTCATCACAAAACTGGTTCACTTCTCACAGGGATGTATCAACTTTCTAAGTTACATGTACCAGTTTAGATGATAATTCACTGATACTGTATTTCCATAGAGCTTGTATGAGTACAGTCACAGTTTTTTGGGAATTTTGTATAATGCGCTATCTTATTTAGATTAAAAAAAGAACATGCTCAGTCAGCGACATCCTGTTGTTAATGTAAAACACAGTGACATAAAGATGTCCAATTCTGTAATGATCATCTACATCAGTAATTCCTCCTTTGCTTTAAGTTAGCTGCATCCTTAGCGCCCAAATTATGTTTTATCTTAGGTTCTCAGTATATTTTGTCTACATGACATAGTTTTTGGATCAGGTAGTAGATGCTGACCATCCACTGAGCAAGTTCAGGTACTAATGTATCTGGTACTAAACATAGCCCTTTGCCAGTTTAGAGAGTCCTTCATCACACAAGGTTTCAAATAATTTTATGTCTAGGTATAAAACCATTACGGCTAACTGGGTTATGCCTTCTTTGTCTCCCAGTTTCGCGGTTGAGTTGCTTCGGTGCCTGTGTTCAGCAACTGTTGGGGAGAGGGATGATGCACCTTCCTTCTGGCTATTATATACTAATAATTTTGGCACTTCTTACAAGTCTCAAAGCCACTTGCACTGTTACTGTTATTGTCTTTGAACAAATCAAATTTCTCCCAAATGTTTGACTTTGTCTTTGAAGAAGTATTGTTCACTTCTGGCCAGTTTGGCTTTTATTTACTTTTTTTTTTTTTTAATATAGTGCCAAATCACAACAAATGACATCTCAAGACACTTGAAAGATACAGTCCAATTTAGGCCAATATTACTCCAATTATTTGTAATCTAATCATGATCAAATCATTTAAAATCCAAATAAATCCAAATCATATGCTAGTTTTTACAAAACTCAGTTATATGATAGCAGACTTAAGACATACTAACAGAAAAGTGTAGAAACACCAAAAGATTTCAACAAATGGGCACTAGAGCAGAATCAAAGTGTGTTATAGAGTTTATAGTGTGAAATGTGAGACCATAAGAAGAAATTTAATCACATTCAGTGAGTGAAGGTGAGCTAAAAATTCCACAGAGCACAATCAAGGTGAAAAGGAAGTAATGTAATACGCCTTACTGCCAAACTGGGCCCATTAAAAAAAAAAAAACATAAAACAAAATTCCAAAACCAGCTTTGCAGAATCTCAGAATGGAAGCCCATTGATGGGTTGCAGTTTATATATATATATATATATATATATATATATATATATATATATATATATATATACTGCACGTCATAAAAGAAAGTCACACACACATTTCATATGATCGCCTTTAGCTCTGATTACAGCATGCATTCATTGTCACGTTGATTAGCCTCTGCATTGTCACAACATTTATTTCCATCCAGAGTTACATTCATTTTTTGCCAAGATCTTGCAGTGATGGGAGTGTCGGGCCCAGCACCAAAAGATTCTTATTGGGGTTAAGGTCCGGACTCTATGGTGGCCAATCCATGTGTGAAAATTATGTCTCATGCCAATTTTAAAAGTTTCAGCAATCTCCTTAGATGCTTTCTTTGTTTGATGCATGCCAACAATTTGACCCTTCTGAAACAGATTAACAACTTTTTCATGACCACATATGTGTCTTCCAACATAGTTAGGGTTGAATAATAATGCATATTTAAACTGTTTATGTTTGTTATGTTGCTTTGTTCCCTAATTTGTCACCCATCTGTATGTATACTGCAAGTGTCTGTGTGTGGGGGTGTGTGCAGAGCTTCCTTCACTATTCTTCACTCCTGACCTTTGCAGATTCTAGTTGTCATGGCTGCGAATGGCTCATTGCTAAAAGAAAAACCCATTCATCATTCAAGAGCTGGAGGGAAGTGGCTTGCAAAGAGCCTTGGCCTTGTCTCTACAATCATCCAATGAGGTCCTTCTGTGAGCACTATTCCTTATAGTCAGGATTATAATGTGAAGTACTACTTTGGTAAACACCAAGTCAAAAGTTTTCTGTACTTACAATTTAGCCATTGAGTTTCATCATAATAGTAGATAGAGGAAGAATGACTTAGATTTAGAAACATCTGTCTGCGGGAACATCATAAGTTTTTAGTCATCTTACCTTGTGACAGGTTTATCCTCTTCTTGGTCTCAGGGTACTGGAACCTATCCCTCTTGCCTCATTTTTGCTATAAAAAAATAATTCATTTAATTTTGGAGAAAATATCCTTATCCATAGCCTTACCTTGTGCTAAAGTTTAGTTTTAAACCCAGATCGTTTTATTTTGGATCTTACAAGTGAAATATATATTCTAATCATATTCTAGTAGTTTATTTTGATTCATATTTCCTTGTGTACTAAGTGTGTATTAAAAGTTGAAAATCATCTGAAGAAATCCACATGAAATGATGTGCTTTGCTCTGTCTGAGTGACTAAAGTGTTTCACTGTTTCTTTTAAAAACTGCATATCTTTATGAATGTATTCCATTATCAGTTTGGCTAGTAAATCAGTGCAATTGTATGTGATTTGAATACAAACACAGTCTCCTAAAAAAAAATTGGAAAACTTTAAAAAAATGCAACAAAAACTTAAATGTTTTGCTGTTTAGTTTGTGTGATATTTACTGATGATACTAATTATTTCACATTTTCAGAGGTTCCTGAGTCCACTCTTGATGAATAAAGATTCCTGCCTAACAGTCTTTGATCGTTGTTATCTGATTCTCCTCTTCATGATGCTCCATACGTTTCAGATCTAGACTGCATGCAGATTTAACACCACTCACCACTCAAAAATCACTTAATACACAGCAGCCTTGGATATACACATACTCCCAAACTCCCTCCTTTTACTTGATTTGCTGCAACATGTCACAGGAAACTTTCTGATGCTCCTTCTGGCAAATGCAGTTGTTATATACATGGAACAAAACAAATCATTATTAATCATATTATGCAAGATGATGCACAAGGATCTGGGCACATCCTGTTCAAACAAAATCTTTACAGTTGCCACACACACACACAGTGCCTATGAAGCCACACTGTTGTCAGACATGCAAAATACAGTCCGGCATTCATCTGGCATTTTCCAGATGAAATAACCATGTACTTCCAGCAAAAAGACATGATTATGGTAACCCAATATTCCAAATCTCCAATATTCTAATATGTTTCTGCATCAATGGTATTCGCACACATGCAAGTCGCCATGGCCACTGACACTGGTTTTAGCACATTTCACTAATAACAGTTTAAATGGTCCATCTTATTAAGCACATTAAATCCAGGGCGTGAATTCAATTGATCTGACAACAAGATGTGTCCACTGTGTTTCTGTCCATCAAAACTGAGCTTGTGTTTATAGAATTTGGTGGTGTTTTTGTACAAAAGTAAAGTAATATAGCATTGTCCTTGTGTCGTAGGTTGTATTTATGGATGTAGCAGCGGATTGTGTACATATGAGCCATGTGGCTTTAATGATAATGGTGGCATAACTGTTTCTCGTGCAGTGCTGCCTGATGGATCAGAGATAATCTAACGGTGGTTTCTGTCCTAGGCCTTTTCACTGAGATTTTCTCAACTCCTTGACTCTTTTTACAAGGTTAAGCACTGAAAATTATTGAAAGACAGAAGTTCTTTTCAATTTTGCATTGAGTTTTTTTTTTTTACGTATTGTGATTCTCTGACACAATTAGGCTCATAGTAGTGAGGCATGACACATTCTTCTTTGAAAAGGGGACTGAAAATGTCCTTTGTGTGTCTGTCTCCTTGATAAAAGTTCAAATGTATGAACAAATTGATTAATTTAGAAATAAAGAAATAAGTTTTGTTGCATTTCAGAACACTTTTCTACTTTTTGGCAATTAGTAAGATATTAACAGTAAAAAAAAAAGTTGTCTTTGTTCAAAATTGCTAAGACGTGGGGAAAACATCTGAAAAGATTTGTCCTACGTCACTTGAAAACAAGGCGGTGGAGGGCAGAATCATTTTCCTTCTGCAATATGCAGGCAAGAGCCTTTTCGATGATTTTTCTCTCAAGCTTGTTTTGGTTTTGCATGTATTTGTGCCAATTTCAGTCGTGACCCTGAGTAGGCAAATACAGCCTATGAAGCAGTGAAGGTCAAAACTCTTTGGTGTTGTGCTACTCTGAGTGCTTTAAAGCCAAGTTTGTTATCATTTTCACTCAACGGAAGGCTATGCTAGTGGTAGAGGATGAAGGTTAGCAGACAGCCCTTGGAGTGCTTCAAAGCCATTCTTGATTTGTTTTGTAAAGCCAGTACTCTGCCTTGTTTTGTACTTTCATAAAGCTGTAGTACAGTGTGCGCCTTGTGCTGAATCAGATGAAAGTCAGATATTGTTTCCAAATCTCACTTTTTCTACCATTACATTCTCCAACAGTGAAACAGCTCAAGTGGCCTGCTGGTGCCTCAGACACAAAAAGAAAACTGTTACCTACAGTAATGATTAGCAAAAAAAAACTGTAAGGAAAGAAAAAAGTAATACTTTTAAATATACTTTTATTTCAAGAGATTTTTCTTTTTTTCTATTGAAGCCCAAAAAATATCGTGTTTGTGGAGGTTTGCCTGCTCAGAAACACTTGGATGATTCAGGGGAATGATTATTTTTGTCTGGTAATGGCATCATCGGGAAGCTTTCTCGTCGCCTAAAATATACTTTAGTTTCCTCATTATTGCAGAAAGCAATGGTGTTTCAGGGGATCAGTGCTAAGCTGGCTTAGTTTTTATTTTACTTGAACGTACTTGGGTTTTTTTCAGCATTTTTACTTATCCATAGGGCTTTATGAAATATAAAAGAATCATAACCTATTATTGGCAGATGCTAAAAAAAATTACATGAAAGCTACTCTTATTTTTTCTGCGACATACCACAATAGAAATATGGTAATGTACTATAAAATATGATACATTTAGTGCGTTGTTAATAAGCAGTTCACTGTCACCTGCCAGTATTTTACAGTTGTCGTAAAGGCACATTTTCTTCATTGTATATTAATTTCCAAAATATTTCATATTGGACCAAAATGCATTTTCATGGACACAATTGAAAGAGACATTATGACCGGAAGTTTACCAGAAATCTTCATTTCAGTCTTTATATACTTAGGTTTCAATTCAAATTAGAAAAATTGGCAAAAGCATCAAATATGACCAATCCAGGCCATACAAGATATATATGAATTATATTAGAAAGGACAGTGTATGACAATACTATACAGTGTATTTATCATACACTTTTACACACAGTGCAAATGCACTAAAATAAAATTTCTGAAAGAAAAGTTTTGCTAGTACGGATAGTGATGAAAAGTGATTTTATCAAAGTAATTTTCTTTGTTATAGCAGAGCTGAAGAAGCCTCTGACATGTTATGTAGACGTTGCCTATTATGTTTAGTAGCTTGTAGAGCACTCTTTGCATCCTCAGTTGCAGGGACTCCAGAACAATCTCCATCTGCCTTGAAAGATGGCTGCAAACCAGAGAGCACTCTTTACCACACACTTGTAGAATATGTGCAAGATTTTGTTGCAAACAATGGCCTAATCTTCTGAGAGTTTGCTCTGTCCTTTTCTTGTAGGTAGTGTTATGTTTTTTGTCCACTCTGTTATTCAGGTAAACATCCAGGCATCTGTATTCCTCCACTCCCAGGATAGAAAATGTCATTTAAGGCAGGCATGCGTGTGTTGTTTATCTGAAGTTGAATTTGGTTAGGTGCTTTATTTATTCCTGATAAAAAGCTGGGAAGACTGACAAGGAATGTATTTCTTTGTCTCATTACTATTGTTTTCGCAGTGTAGTTCAGATTTTTATAAACCTAGCTGGAAATCAGTGACTTGTACACTGTCATGGTGTCTTTGGACCCAAGAAGGAATAAGTTTAAAAGATTTTTAACAATAATAGATGGAGGATGAACAATTGACAGGGCTGGAACTAGTGGCTATGCTGATGGCCTTGAAGAGTCTGGGAGAGGCAATTATCGTTGGCAGGTAGAGACTGACCTGAAGACAGAGTTCAGAGAAACTAGGTAGATACTGGTTATCTAGAGTAATTGAATTATGGGGGAGGGTGCCAGCAGGCAGGCTGGGTTCCTGTGTTGATGGTGATGGAGTGGAGTAGGCAGGCAGGTGGGTTTTCAGAGAAGGCAGCGATCCACAAGTGTGTGCAGAAAGGAGGCAACAAAGAGACTTTGTTCCTCGAGATGAGTCAGCTGGGTATTGCAGTTGAGTAAACTGTTTTCGAAGATGGAGCTCTGGAAGAGAAGCAAGAAATAGGGATGACAAAACAACAAGCACAGAACACAGAGTTCAAGTAACAGAGCAAAATTACCACCATAACGGATAGAATGATCTGGAGGAGAATCACACGTTTGGTGCTTTGTTGCTGCACTTCATTTCAATAGCTGACTTGATAACAGCTTTGACTGCAGCACACTTTTCCGGATCTCCAGTGTTTGCCAGAGCTCACTTAAAACCTTGCATATATAAAACTATTGAAGGTAAAATTATTGTAGAGGATGAATTTCTACACTTTCTCTCTATTAAACTAAAGACTTTAAGCCAAGACAAGATTGTTCTGTTGGCTGTCAACACTTTTGACTTTTGACTGGATAGAAAAGTCGAAGAAGACGCTGTATGAGCTTTGTACCTCTACTCAGCGTAACATCTTGCATAAAGGAGCACAACAAGACGTCAATAACGTGAAGGCCTACCTCAAAGTGCTTAATGAATGCGGGGACAATGTTCCTAGATTTGTGTCTCATTACTTGGATGAGTTGCCACCAGTGACTTTTACTAACATGGATGTCTGTGGCCTGCTAAGTAAAATGAAACAGCTCCATGTTGCAGTTTCTACCATGAAGTAGACACTTCAATGCCAGGCTAAAGTCAGTGAAGGCATACATGAGGTCACGGCGGACCTGCGAGGCCGGATGTCTGCCCTGGAACAACGCGTTGATCAAGGATCCGCAGGCTGGTCTGCACTAGCGAGGGAAAAGGGCGCTGTGGACATTGACCTGAACGCCGCCCTTGATAAGGGACATCCAGTGGTAACCCATATCCGATCCATTTTTTTTTTTTGTCAGATATAAACTGAATAACTCAGTTTTATTGTAATTTAGCCATTAATCCGATCCGATGGCACTCAAGTAACCCTACTGAGTGATGTTCTCCGGAGGAACTATGCTGTCACCTGGATCTCCAAAGTGGAGCCAGGTTGTGAAATGCCGTCCTCGACAGCCCTCGTTCTGGATTCTCTTTGAGACGCAGAGAAGCTGGCCAATCTTTTGTTGATACTGGAGCTGCAGGGAACATTAAAATGGTGAAAACAATACTGGTGTCTTTAATCCGTGTATCATTCGTTCATTCGTTTTTCCAAATAAAACCAAAAATAAGAAAATGAAAAAAACAACAAGTTTTTCCAGTTTTCGATTTTATGTCAGAACTTGTCTCTGTCTCTTAGTATTTATTTTTCTTAAATATTACACAGTGGCTCAAGATTTAACAGAGGAATCTTTGTTAATGTTATCACACAAAGCTATGGTTAGCTAACGTTAGCTAGCGTGGTCTTCCACACTGCTTTATCCACACCTGGTATCTTTCTTGTTGCATCTTGGTCTGAGGAAGGCTAAAGAATTCAACACCACCCTCCAAACTTCTTGGATATCGACTGTCAGACTTGCAAGTCCCGTATGCACACCGCTTCGGCATATTGCTTTCTACCTAAAGCTTGACCGGCCTCTTGTGCATAGTTATAGTTGCTAACGTAGGATTGGTCAGAAGCCGTTTGTGGGAGGGGCTTAGCGAAGGGTCAATTGGATGATACGGGAAACGCTCGTTATTAGTGTTGGGAAGGGAACTCTTTTCATTGACTCAGATATTTTACTCTCGAATAGTGAATTGAAAAAATCTTTTCCTGAGTAATTTCGTTCATTTTTAGCCCTACGGTGGGCATTGCACAAAAAGGCCATAGTTCTAAACACTGAAGGCAACATAGTTTGCTTCAGCTGAGCTGACAAAGTACAATACACAAAATGCTGCAAACAATTCAAACCATGTGAAAATCTGTGAAAGTAAATACACAATGAGGTGACTTGTGTCTGTATCCTCCCTGCCATTGTTGTTTAAAGTACGACAGTGACTCGGTAGCTGTCACGTGACAAATGAACGAATGAGAACAATCCGTTCAGTCCTGTCACGTGACAGCTGGTAGAGAACAAGTGAATGTAAAACTCACATTCATTTTGACAATTAGTAACACAATTAAATAAGAAAAAAAGTAACAATCAGTTCCTTAAAATGTTACATGGTGCATTTATTGTGTCCTATTATTATCATCATTATCATCATTGTTGTTGTTGTTATTGGTATTATTATTATTGTTGTTGTTATATTTTATAGAGTATAATACAAAATCAATATGTTGATATAATTTTCAAAAGTAATTATTTACAAACACACTTCACACATTATATACACAAGAATACTATGCACATCTACAAGAACCGAAGACATCACAAATTAGACATCCTTAATTTCCTTCTATGTTTCTCAGTCCACAGCCCTGTAGCTGACATGACAAATGAATGAAAGAACGAACCGTTGTGCCTACTGCTTGTCAGGATTCGGTGGTGAAGGTAGGACCCAGATGCAGTACTTCAAAATCAAAAAAGGTTTATTCCAAAACAAACAAGGAGCTAGGAAAAAACAGAGGGCGCGGCAGGGCCGGATATCCAAAACCCTTAACTATAGCAACTTAACAAGACTATGAAACATGACTATGGCACTATGAGAAAAAACAAGACTAAGATTAACTGTGACTATGAGGCATAACCAGACTTAACTTTTCGTGGCTGTGGCATGAAAGGTAAGTGAGGATTCTGCAAAGACTGGGACTGAACTTGGAAACTAAATTCTGTGGGGAAGTGATTGGTGATGATGTGCAGCTGTGGAACAGAAAACAGGTGACTGGAGTGGAACTAAGTGGCAGAGGAAAAAAACATGACAAGAACCTGAAAACAAGAATATTAAAACCTAAACCGTGACACTGCTCTTCAGCCTGAGCTGACTGTCACGTGTCAAATGAACGAGGACCCGAGGAGTTGAGTGAGTCGTGAACGAATCATTTCCGTTTCCTGTCCTGCCGACTGAGCTTATGCAGCTGCCGCCTGTCATGTGGCGAGGGAGGGTACTGCATGAAAATGAACAAATCACTCACTGAGACGACTCGTTACTCCCGAGTAATATAAAAGATTAGTTCATATTGAACGAATTGTTCGCGAACGACACATCACTACTCGTTATCCGTTTTTTCCATTATTCATTTGAGCATAAAATCAAAAACTGAAAAAACGAGTTGTTATCCGTTTTTTTGTTTGTTTGTTTTAGTTTTGGAAACAAATACTGAGAAAAAGTTTTTTTTTTTTAATTTTCTTATTTTTGGTTTTATTTGGAAAAATGAATGAACGAATGATATACGGATTGTCTTTGCCTCTATATTCTCACCTGACCTCGAAGCGGAAACGGTATGTGCTTACCTTAAAACCAAACTTGGGCACGATGTAACATGCCACAGAATCAATACGATTAATACCAGGTATGCCTCATTTAAAGTTTCAGCTGAATGTAGTGATGTGGCTGTCATCTGTATATAATCCAGAGCTTTGGCCTAAGGGAACAAATGTGAGGCGGTATTTTGAACCACGTAAATCTATAATCGGCGCAAATGCTGCTCTTTCCTCCATGAATATATGTGTCCCTGTTGCAGGTGTGAGCACAAAGGAATAAGTCTTCTATGGACATCAAAGTTATGTCTTACAACTGTTGTGGCCTGTGCTTAGGTCAGAGCATAGACGATAAAGCTTGCCGTTTGGTTGTTGATCAGTTGTTGCAGCACAGTGACATCTTGTGCTTACAAGAAACTTTTTTAGCCAAGCAAGACTTAAAAGGATTAAACTCCATCAATAATAGTTTCCTCGGTCCTGGAGAGTCTTCTACCGACCTCAGTTTGGGAATTAAAAGAGGAAGGATACCAGGAGGAGTGGCTATACTGTAAGGTGACCAGACATCCCCGATTTCTCGACCTATACCTCACACCTAATTGCACTCTTACAAGGGACATTCACTATCTCTGCCCCAGCAGTGAGAGACAATACTGGAGGCCTTTGTGGACTCAAATTTCTCACTAAAGACTCCCAATGTCCAACCACTCTCACACCAAAATATTAAGTTACCACCACCCAAGGGGAGATTGGGGCAAATCGCTGGTTGGTTAACACTCCAGCGAAAGTAGCTACCGTTAGCTACAATCAGCACGATACGTCCACTAGAATCGAACTACCCAACCGCACGCTGTGGTTCACAGTCCCTGAAGGCACAATTCTCCACATAGGGGACTTGGCTCTCTATTACCTTAACCCTGATCAATATGATGGCGAAATCAAAATTTCTGATTTCTACTCTAAGCAATCCCTGGAGCTTGATGCAAACACGGTCACTCAACTCCAATACAAAGGTGTTAAAACCATTGACGTAAGCCCAGTGGAGAACGTTTTGAAAGAAATAACCTCATACAACAAACCGCCCCTTCAAACTTTGTCCTATGTATGGTCAGGCCCAGATACAGTAATCGCGGCCATGGTTGTCCTAGGCTATTAACTTTTCTTTTATAAAAGTTCATTTAGAAATTAAAGCCCCTCTGTGACGCCCAAAGGCAAACCCGCCATTTCATTGGTTGTAAACCAGTGACGAAACTCCGCCCTCGCCAGTGAATGCGAAGCGCGCTGCCATTCAAGTGTTCAGTTTTTTCAGTCTATTTTTGAGTCTTTTTCTTCCCAATCTTTAGTTTTTGTTTTATTTTTATTTTATTTTATTTTTTTTGTCTCAGTTATAGTTTATTTTACACTTTCAGACTCTAGACTCCTTTTACCTTTTAGTCACTTATTTACCCTCGACTTAGACTATTTCATTTATCTCATTTTTGTTACCTTTCGTCAGTTACCAGGGACTCAGGACACAGACGCAGGGTCTTTTCAGATTCCAAGAGGGTTTTATTATTTAACAAAGCACACAGAGCACAGCAAGGCAGGGCAATCTGCAGGCAGAGCAAAGTAACTGGGCTGTGAAAAACCTAAGCGCTCTCCTCAGTAACTATGCCGTCGAGGATGAGCGCAGCTATGAAAGTTAACCAACATAAATCTCTCCAAACTGGGAGGAAAACAGAAAAGCTGTGAACAGTTTTACAAAACAAAGACATGCTCTCCTAACAAGGCGGAGTAAAACAAAAGACAAATCAGAGGCACTCTGAAACTTTAACGATAAACTTAAAGCTCTCCTTTAACGGAGGCAACTATGAAAGGTTGGAACCTAAAATCTCTCCTTGAACACGGAGGAAAAAACAAGGCTGTGAAAACTTATATCAATAAATAAACTAAGGCTAGGAACAAGAATAATTTACAAAACAAGATAGCAATGCAGGAGGATCGCTACCTGCAGGCTCGTGGAAGCTATGGATCAAGGTAGCTATGGCTCAAGACAAAAGGCTGGTAATGATGCTCAAACAGAGACAACATACTGGCACAAGACAAGGGAAACGCAGACTATTTGAACACATGAGGGTCAAAGGGGAACAGGTGGAAACACTTGGGAATCAGGGAAGACAATCAGACGCTTGACACGGGAGGAAGGGCAAGATACCTGAAACGAGAGGAGAAAGTCAATGATTTTTCAAAATAATGACGAAACAAGACATGAAACAGAACGTAAATCGTGACACCTTTATGAGATGCTCATATCCTAAGCAAAATCCATGGGGCAGACTTAACCAATAATTCCCTTTTTGACCAAGTTTACTTGAACACCCATTTTTGTTGGGGTTATGTTGACTCGACCTCGCTCAAAAGTCACTCAGCCACCTGCCCGCACCCTTCTGCAAAAGGGGGAGACGAGATACCGCATCAAGCGCCTTCAAGCCAAACTAGAACCAGAGACTGCACCGCACGTTCCAGGGATCCTGAGCTGCTCCACCGGCCACCATTCCACCGGAGAGAGAGAATCTACAAGCGTCCGCTTGGGGACTCGCTTATCCAAACTCCTGGGAAGGCGGCAGCCAAATTCTCTGGATTCTGCTCAAAGAAAGGTCCACCCTTGTCTACCTCTCAAGGAACCTCGGCTGTGGTTTGGTGATAAATAGGGCTGAGTTAAAATAACCAAGTTTTCATTCACGCAGTAAGTCATCCCTATAATTAGCCAGAGACCGCTATAGAAATAATAAGTCCCATGTCTCTCTTATCCCTGGGCTATTGAACTGAATCTTTGGTGTTATGTCCTCATTACCATACGTCCAGAGTGCTGTCTTACCCCCCCCCATGTTAAATAAATGACCATATATATATATAATCGATCTGTTTCATGTTTCATAAGTAATTCCGGTCAATTCAGAGAAAAATTCTAACCTTCAGTAAAGACTCTTATTATGTATTTTCATACGTTCCTTCCAGTGTAAATGGTAGGTGGTGCCCCATTTTCTAAACGAGGTCTTAAGAATTAATGTCATATCTAGAATACTACACTGTCATTAGTGAAGCTGTAACGTTAACATTAGCATGAGATTACCATGTGATGACATGTTTTTCTCATGTTCTCCTCTGCTCTTATTCTACCCAGGCTCCTGAGGTGGAGGTGGATGAATGAGGAGATAACTGTAATGTCACTGATTTTTTTGATTGCCACCTTTTGTGTAATAAAAGTTGGTTAAGATACACGAAAAAGTACCCTGTTTTTTCTTTCATAATGATGATATTTGATGATTTTTCACCACTGCAATGAAAATGTCCGTGATTTTCATTTCAGAAATCTGGTCACCTTACTATACTGTGGAAAAATAGATTGGCCTCAGTGATAAATGTCATTAGACTCGGTGTGGACTGGTGTATTGCAGTACATGTAAGACAGCATGACAAAGAAGGCATTATTTTAAATATGTACGCTCCCCTTGAATATTGTCATAATGAAGAAGAACATCTCAGTAAGCTTGGTTTTATCAGTTCCTTTATATAAACCGAGAAATTGAATAGTGTCTAAGTAATGGGTGACATGAATGCAGACGTCTTGGATAATAACTCAGTGTTTGCAAAACATCTGAATCATTTTTGCACAGATTGTAATTTAATATTATCAAGAAGAGAACTTTTGCCAGCAGCAAGTCACACTTATATAAGTGAAGCCCTGGTTGGACCATTGTATTTCTACAGCAGATGCTCGTGCTGCTTTGGTACACATTGATATCTTATACAATGTGTCCATTGTTGATCACATTCCTTTTGAGGTGTCGATTAGATTTGATCATATACCTGCAACTGTAAATGTGACTAATAACCATAATCAGACACACATAGACAGGTCTTCTCTCTCTGATGAAAAACTAGCCGGCTATTGTGCTTAGACCGATCAACTGTTATGTAACATTAGATTACCAAGGGAGGCAGTTACATGCACGGACTGCAACTGCTCAGATATTCAGCATGAAACTGACATATCCGGGTTATTTTCTGATATAATTAAAGCTCTGTTGGAGGCTAACCTGCCTTGCAATGTATGTAATTCTTTGATCAAAATTAGGCCCGGTTGGAACACATATGTGTCTCAATATCATACTGAAGGCCACAAAGCTACTTCTTCTTGGGCTCTTGCAGGTAAACCTAGACAGGGTCCTATATTTGAACATAAAAAGTTGACAACTGCAAAATATAAATATGCTATATGATTCATTAGAAAGAATGAGCAAACCACGAGGGCTGATTCATTGGCTAAAAAGCTGGTAGGTAAGGACACAAAAGCTTTTTGGAAAGAGGTAAAAACTATTAATAATAGTAAACCTTCTCTCCCTTGCAGAGCAGATGGTATCTCTTGGGAGAATCTGATGGTAGATCATTGTCAACAGCACTATAGCAAGCTATTTGCTTGTGTTCACAGTGAACCGTACCAGGTTGACAATGTTGATTTTTGTAGAAACAATCACAACACAGGTTTTATCAAGCAATCAAAAGACTGTCTGCAAATAAATCTACAGGAATAGATCTTATTTCTGCTGAACATCTCAAATTTGCAAGTTCGAGGTTAGTTCCTCCTCTTGCCTTGTGCTTCACTGGTTTTGTTGTGCATGGCTTTATTCCTGACTCCCTGATGAAGGTGCTTCTATCTCCTGTGATTAAAGGCAAAACAGGAAAAGTTGGCATCTCTGATAATTATAGACCCATTGCCCTTGCAAGTACACTGTCTAAAATCTTTTAACTAATTCTCTTGCCTAGATTTGAAAGAACAATAATGTCTACAGATAATCAACTTGGGTTTATGTCTAAACATGGCACTGATCTGTGCATGTATGGTCTAAATGAAGTATTGAGTAATTACAATAGCAAGAACCACAACGGCCTTTGACCGTGTAAACCACAAAGATCTATTTCTAAAATTGAGTCAAGCTGATGTGCCTAAATATCTAGTAAGATCTGTAAGGTCTGTAATATTGGTATGCTAATCAAACCATGCAGGTTATAGCCCTATATTTGTCAGAAAAGGAAGCATTTTATCCCCTGCATTGTTAAATTTTTTTATGAATGGCTTTTCTAAGCAGTTAAATCTGTGTAGAACTGGCTGTATGGGTGGAGACACAATTGTAAACCACTTGATGTATGCTGACGACTTAGTGGTTTTTAATCCAAGTTCAGCTGGTCTTCAGAAGCTGCTTTATGTGTGTTCGGTATACGGTGAACTACATGATGTTAAATTCAATCCATCCAAAATTGTAATTCTGATATGTCGCACTATAGAAGACAAATATAGGGCTTTCCCTAACTTTAAGCAGTCTGGGATCTTACTGAACGTCTCAAATGAAGTAAAATATCTTGGTCTTGTCCTGACAGACTATCTATCAGATGATGAGGACATTAACCGTCAGGTTCGAATGTTATATGCTCAAGCTAATGTCCTCGCTCGGAAATTTGATTATTGTTCTGATGAAATTAAACTGAAATTGGCCGCGTTTCCCAGATTTGCTAAGAAGCTCTTTTCTTAGCGAATCTGGAAAACGCGGCCCTTGTTTAGATCATATTGTGCTTCCCTGTATACGGCACACTTACGGTGCAATTATAAAAGAGCCAGAATTGAGAGATTGAAGGCTGCTTATACTGATGCACTAAGATTTTTGTTAAAGAAGCTCAGATGGAGCAGTGCCAGTGAACTGTTTGTGTCAGCTCTTTGATGGCTGTTTTAAGGAATCTTATGTATAAATTTATTTGCCGACTGAATGACTGACTTATCCTACTGCTGACTAACATTAAATATAGTGCAGTGAGATATACATCTGTATTAAAGGCAGTATTGGTACGACTGCCTCCTAAAAGATTAGGAATCTTTATGTATTTTGTAACCCAGGTTAAATCTGCATTAAAATGAGTTCATTGTATATTAAAAACCAGTGTTAAAAAACATTCATAGTAGAAAAATCAATTAATTAAATATGTTTGTTAATGATTGAAAAACAAGTAAGACTGTAATAAAATAGGTTGTGAAGAGTTTCAATCTGAAAAAAGCTGGGTCCAGGACGGTTTTTCATCCAATGGCGGAGAAGCTTCCACCCATTCACTAGATCAGAGCAGCTTCACTTCCTCTGAAGCTGCGAGGAGAGAGAGAGCATTGAACACGTGTCCAATCACACCGCTCTTTTGGATAGTGAAATAATTAAAAACGTGGATAAAACTCAGAGCAAATTGTTGGAAAAATTCCCCAGCTAACCTGGACCTGTGTGAGCGCAGTTGGAGGAGCCGCTTGGGAGGAAAAACGCATAGGTGAGCAACCGGTTTGAAATGCTAAATCATTATGCTAATATATATATATATATATATATATATATATATATATATATATATATATATATTAATGGCTGATGTTGTGTGCTTATTACCATTTAAAAAGAATATTTTGATATTGTTGAATTTGAGAAATATTTCACTAACATAATCTGGTTATTTGAATATTGTTTATTTTATTACTGAGACATGTGATGTTATATTACAACAGTAATAAAGTAAAAATTCTATTCTCTATTGAAGTAGAGTTTGTGTAGATTTAACATTTATTTTGTAATTCATTGAGTTAAGAAAATTAAAATTAATGCTTTGATCCTACTTTTCGTAGGTCAGGTTTATGTGGTTGAATCCATTGAGATTTGGACCGACCTGGATGTTGGAGCCAGTCGAAATTTGATGTCGAGCCAGACCCCGGAGGATACTTAGAGATACGACACCACGGAACCTGAATCCTTTTACACCGTTACATATACACACACCACCCACACACAAGTGAGGTGGGACTGATTTTACTATCCATACGGTGTTGACCGAACTGAACTTTAGAATAAAAGCAGCTGCAAAACTTTATTTAATTTTTTATTTATAATTTTATTTATATACTATACTTATATATATATACTTACCCGGTAAATCCTGGGCTCCGTCGTCGATCTTAGAGCTTCTGATATCTCTGGCCATTTAACCTATTATTCTTTCCTTCTTTGAAGGGTTACATGTTACAATTTTCTCTTATGTACTTTTCTTTTTCTTTTTTCTTTTAATCTTATCATTGATTGTTTGTTTTTTTTATGTGATGTGGACTTCGAGTCTGTGATAAATCTATCTATCTACAGCCTCAGCCGGTCCTCAAGTACAAAAGCACTCCACCTGGAGGGAAAAAACTGAGAAAAAACCCAGCTTGCTCAAAACCCTGGCAGTGAGCACACCTGCAGCATATGACTTACGATCATATGAACACCATAATACAGTAATTTTAAGGAACAAGACCGTTCTTTTCAGTTCCCCAAAGGAGCCACAATACACACTGGTGACATCCAACATGATCAAAATCCTGACAGACATGATGCAGATTTTGAGATTTATCGGCTGTAACCTTTGTATTAATGGTGCCCTTGATAATAATGATGCACATTTTTCCTGTTCAACGATTATCTGATACAGAACATCTTTTTGGTATCCTTGGCTTTCTTCTAAGAGGCTTTCTTCTAAGAGACTGCTCTTCCTCCTGAGCTACAGCCGCCCCGACCGTCATCACAGCAGTCATCACACATTTAATATACAGACACATCAAAAAGGTTACAGGTTAAGATTGAGTCCCCACCTTTATCACATTACAGGTCATCCATTGGCCTGTAGCCATCACTCCAGCTAATTCAAGAGTCCTTGTGGACCAAGCCTATTAGCTTCTAACAAATACTTTTGATCTCTTTTTGAATTTTTCGTGCTTTTTTCACCAATCCTCACCAGGACAATTATGTAGGTCTGGAGCAATAACATTGTGCAATGATGTACTCTGTACAATAATGACCTGAAGTGTAAATATTCATTCAAGGCTTGACAGTAAGTGCTGCCAAGAAAAACTAAATTCTTGTTGTTAACCATCCACTAACAGTCAATGCTTTGCACTGAGTCTGTCTAGCAATCACAGATTGTGATCCACCTGTGAGCGCATCGTCCTCTGGGTAGCTAAATAGAATATGAGACAGGAAGCTATGAGATACAGGAAGTTGTGTTACAATACTGTCACGCACATGCATATTTCCCTGCAGTACATCTTATTATCGAACAATAAATATCCTGTTTAAATGTTTTTTCTTTCTAAAATATTGACTGATGTTTATTTATTTTATTTTTTTATTACATTAATGGAAATGTTTCAAACAAAAAGTGTAAATGAGATGGTTAACTGTATGCTTTGTGGACTTTATTAGTTATAGCCACTAAAGTTATTTATGTATTCTGTTTCTGTTTAAATGTGAAATGTTACTGTATGCCAGATTAGGAGTCTATGAACCTGTAATATTAATCAATCAATATTGATCAATCATTTGCGATCATAAGTTTGTAACCCACAGTGGACAATCAATAGCATTCACTGAAATGTGGTTTTAAGGTGCTGTGAGCATAAAATACTTATTTTTTTATTTTAAGTTCTACATTATTTCCTTAATCTGCTTAGCAGAATAAAGAGCCGCAAAATACATTTTATTGTGTCCTATTCTGAGTCAAGTTTGTCAGGCTAAATTCAATTTAAAACTGATATTGTCATTTTAAATATAACTTTGAGTACAGTTCACACTGTACATTGTTTTTTAAAAAAAAATTTAACAAACAAAAGCACTTCATGTACAATGCCAGATAACAGGTATGGTTGCTACTTTCACCGCCAATTAGCTTTTTTTCAAAGTTGGGATGTGACTGAGGAGGACTTAAGTCAAACAGCCATAGAGAGAGAGAAAATTAGCAAGAATAAGGGTGAAGTCACAGCACTGCTTGTTGACAACAGATGGTGTAATCCTGACATGTCGCTATGAAAGAGGATCTATACCAAGCACACTGCTAAAAAATAAATAAAGGGAACACTAGAATAACACTTCCTAGATCTCAATTAATTAAATTAATAAGTAATTCTTTACATAGTGGAATGCGTTGAGAAAAAAACAACATAAAATGATCAATGTAAATTTAAATTATTATCCCATGGAGGTATAGATTTGGAATCATACTCAAAATGAAAGTGGAAAATCACATTACAGGCAGATTCAACTTCAGTGGAAATGCCTCAAGACAAGTCAAAATGAGGCTCGGTAGTGTGTGCGTGGCCTCCACGTGCCTGCATGACCTCCCTACAACGCCTGGGCATGCTCCTGATGTTCTCCTGAGGGTAGGGCTGGGTACCGAACTTCGGTTCTTTTAAGGCATCAACCGAAATGCTTCTGTGGTACCGAGTACCAAAACATGCCTCGTCTTTCGGTGCCCAGAGATTAAGAACTGATCATGCTATCCTGTATTAACGTTACACTTTGCTGCATGCAGGAAAATGTGGTTACTCCCACAGACGGGGTTCACATGTATCTGCGTTGGGAACTGTAGTTGTGTTTGTGTCACCGAACCGGTTAAACAATGCAACCGAGGTCAAAAGCGTGGCTCTATTTCACCAGGATATATGCCAATAGTGCGTGATGCAATATATACCAAAAAGTCATCGCTGCCAAGGCCAGCGACACGACTAATTTAATGAATTATTTGACCGTGCTCAAAATCAATTTAAGAGCAGAAAGTTGCTCCGTGTTTGACTGCAAGAAGGGCGACCACAACCATCCTCCTCTCAGCATTCAAGTCAGCCTATGGACGCTACAGAGCCCGTGCGGCATAATTCAAAATCTCCACCACTGGACTCGGCTTCATCTAAGACTACCGAGGATGGCGCAGTGTGTGTGATTTTAACAGGTAAATTAACGTTCAGTGAAATCCGGCAGTAATCTCAATGTTACCGCAATTTAATACATGCAGAAAGCAGACATATTGACCTTTCTGAAGAAAAACCGCTAACCGGTCACTCACACCAAAACCGTCTTGAGCGGCCGAGGCAGACAGCTGCCATTCATTTTCTCAATGTAAACTGGCGCCGATGACCGGCTAGCATTGTGAGCTTCCTGAGCTTCGAAAGTTGAGAGAGGCTCAACTTTATGCACATGAGCAGCGACATGACTCAACCGATCTGGATTCCGAAGGCAGAAAGAAGGCGGAAAAGGGCAGAGCGAGAGTAAAACTTAGAGGAGAAACTTATTATTGCAGGAACCGATGTATAGATGGATTATTAAATATGCCTGCTATCTGAAAGCCCCGCCCCTTAGGCCCCTTCGGCCTCTTTGGCCACTTCGACAGCAGAGGCGGCGGGTTGTGAACAACCTGAGAGACCACGGCCACTCAAGACGCTTTTGGTGTGAGCGCGCAGCAAGTGAAAAGTATCCTCAGTATGTAGGATAGTATTAGACACCAATCTGTCACTTGTTTGCAACTGTTATGCACTGGAAATTATATATTTTATTTCTGTAAGAAAACTGCTCGAATTGGAAAAATGGATAGACAACTTTATTAAACCCATTGGGAGATTCCCTCAGGAAAATTGAAATACTGAGCTGAAAAATAAAACTGAAAAATTTTGATTGATACCCAGCCCTACCTGAGGGATCTCCTACCAGACCTGGATTAAAGCATCAGTTAACTCCTGGACAGTCTGTGGTGCAACGTGGCATTGGTGGCTAGAACGAGACATGTCCCAGATGTGCTTGATTGGATTCAGGTCTGCTCAAAATTACTCGCCAAGTGGCAAGGTCCCTTTGTGTTCACACAATGGGTGGGTGACGTCGATTATGAGCGTGTACGATGTGACAGGGGAGGGTCGAGACAGATTTATCACCTCAACCTCCTTAAAGCGTGGAGAGAGGCGGAGTCGATTTCCTTGGTGACGGCAATTGCAGAGAGGGATGAGTTACGGCCTGAGGTCCCAAAATCGACCAATCCCACCTTGCTCCTTTGTGAAAACCACCTCTCACCACCCCAGAGAGCAGACATAGCCCAGTTGCAGCAGCATTACGCTGATGTGTTCTCCCCCTGCCAGGACGCACAAGCCTTATTCAACACCATATTGAGACACACCTGGGCGTGACGGTGTATTCACGACCCTATCAGTTACCTGAGCACAAGAGAAAAGTGGTTCAGGCAGAATTGGAGGCTATGCTGGAGATGGGTGTAATTGAGGAGTCCAACAGCGCATGGGGTAGTCCCATCGTTCTTGTAGTCAAGATAGATGGGTCTATTCGGTTCTGTGTGGACTATCGCAAGGTGAATGATGTGTCACGATTTGATGCCTATCCTATGCCTCGGGTCGACGAGCTCCTGGATTGCCTGGGCACTACTCGTTTTTTTACGACACTGGATTTTACCAAGGGCTACTGGCAGATTCCCTTGTCTCCAGAGTCTAAGGAAAAATGGCCTTCTCCACTCCGTACGGGTTGTACCAATTTGTCACACTTCCGTTCGGGTTGTTTGGGGCCCCAGCCACATTTCAACGCCTTATGGATCGAGTGCTGCGGCCGCATGCTGCATATGCTGCCGCTTACCTGGATGACGTTATCATCCATAGCAACAGCTGGGCGGAGCATGTGCAGCAGGTGGCGGCAGTGCTGGAATCACTGAGGCAGGTGGGGCCGGACGGCTCCCCGGCCAAAGTCAGGCTGTGGAGGTATGTGGAGGGGGCGTGGTGCATCAGCTGTAGGAGAGAGGTGTGGGAGAGTGATTAGTACTCCGGCATTCACTTGTCTAATCACTCTAGTCTTTTAAAAACTCAGTAGCATGCTGGACGTTGTGGCTGGAGCTGAGACTAGATCGAAGTGGAGTCGGCAGCACGAACCGAGAGGGAAGGCCTGCGAACGACTCCACAGATTCTTGTAAAGTATTAAATAAAACCACATGTTAAACTGTCTTGAGTCTCGCTGAGAGAATCCGCAGTGGCAACAGGAACGCCACATCCTCATTTCCACCTGTTGTCTGTTCCATTTGCAAAACAGCAGGTGAAATTGATTCGCAATCAGTGTTGCTTCCTAACTGGACAGGTTGATTTCACATTGTGTTGTTTATGTTTTCCCTTAAAATTTTGAACCAAGCACAGCTGCCAATGCTGCCTGTAATCTTATCATTTCAATTTTTGCCAGGTTGCGAACACAACATCCCAACACCTTCATGGTAATCTTTGGACATTTCAACCATATCTCCCTCTCTACAACCCTTCCATCTTCTTAACTGTTTGTGTAATCCTCTGAAAAAAAAGTTAATTTGATTCTATTTATTATATACAAATAGGGTGAATACAGTCCCACATTGTTCATGTTCTCCTCACATGTATGTGTTCATAAACATAGCTTGGAAATCCAGAGTGCAATGAGCAATGGAGGAACAGACACTGGGAGCACACCCAGAGGAAAATTTTACTGCTCAAAGCTTTCTTTTCTGCATCTCAGGAGAAAAAAGGGAGATTCTCATCCCAGCCTCATTCGGGTTTCAAATAGTTCTTGTGAATTTCTCTTTTGTTTTTCCTATAAATAATAGTAGCCACAGGAGTCTTATTTGAGACTTTATGCAGGCATCTTGTTAATGGGTCATTGTCATCTCCAAAGGAGAAAATAATGAGACAAAGAGAGTCTCAAATGTGCCTTCTAAAATTAAGCAGCCTTACAAATTCCACCCTCCATATTAAATCATCACCATTTGCTTCAATAAAAAAGAACAACTATGTTATAACAAACACTTAAAACAGCTGATGAGTCTTAATTTCTATCATGGATCAATAATGACTCTTCCATAGAGAACACCTGGTAGCCCACAAAACTTAGACAACCAACACGTTTGCCTTTTCTGTAATGTGTAGTGCCTAATACTGCTACTTACAGGTAACATTAGAACAAAATGTAATTGTATCTACATAATACTTTTGACAGAAACAAATAAATGGGTAATGCAATTCTTAACATAAATAAAACAATAAGATGAAAATAAATAAAAACAAATAATTTTGTGCACATCAGTTGCCAAAATCTATGTAGACTGAAAGTTCTTCATATAACTTTAATGTAGACTCTTTGGAAAAAAAAAACACTTCTTGAAAAACATGGTGATGGGAAAACAATCCACAACATTAACCATTTAAAGTTCTTTTTTCAATTCTATTTATATAGCGCCAAACTACAACAATTGTCATCTCAAGGCACTTAAATAATATAGTCCAATTCAAGCCAATTGGAATTCAATTCATTGTAATCATAATCCAATTCATTCATATAGAGTCAATTAAAAAAAATAATATCCTAGCTAAGGAAACCAACAAATTGCACAGAAACTTGTCTTCAGTCCAATCTCCCGTCCTGAGCGTGCCTGTGGCGACTGTGGAAAGGAACGACTCCCTTTTAACAGGAAAAAACCTCTGGCAGAAACCAGTATGTCAAAGCCAAACGAAGAAACAATTCTACAGTTTTATTTTCCGATGGGATGCAAATCAAATATGGACAGATGGAATTGTTATGGTCTATCAAAGAAACCAGTGAAAGTCAAAATTATATAAAGCTTATATTTGTGAATAAATTGGCAGTTGCAGACATTAGTCTTTTACAGTATACCCTGACCTGTTTCCATATTGTGACCCTACTAGAATTTCCTGTTAGAAGGACAGCAGTTGCACTTGAAAGTATTTTGGGCAAGATGATGTGCATGGATTTGTCCTCAATGTCTGGGATTGTGTTTGTTGCACATTTCCCTAAAATACTTGAGAGGGGATGAACATACTAAGAAGTCAAAGAGACATTATTTAGAATAGTTGATCCTGCTACCAGTTCAGATTTGATTTTACCAAAAAATGTAAGTTCAAGGACACATAATGTGGTTTGTATTATAGTGGTATACCTAGACAAATTAAAATGAGCCCCATGTGTTACATACAGTATGCAAAATAATTTTCAAACAGGAAGGGTTTTTGGAAGGGACAAACCTAAAAATAATTTAAAAAGAGCATGGTGAATCTCAGCAACTGGTCATTTTTAAAACAATCCTGTCTGTTTCTTTGTTTTATTTTTATGGGTTCTTAGAATTTTATTAAGAATTTACCTTGTTTTGGCTCATTTTTATTACAGGCATCTGTAATGTCATATTGTTTAAATTCAGGCCAAACGGTAGAAAGCTAACACTGAAAATGTAAAGCAGTTTGCTTTGTTTTGAAATGTTTTGGTACATTTTCATGTCACCAATAAATCCTCTTTATCAAGAGAGCTTCAGCTCTTTTTTTTTCTTTTTGCTCCATGTGACATCAACATGATGAGTTTATAGAGCAGGGAATGGAGGTTAGATTGAGTAAATTATGAGAGCTCCCCAATTTCTCCAAAAAGATTTTAAAAATAGTCTCAAAACTTGAGAAAAAATCAAGAATAATTTCAGAAATGAATTAGATCTCCATTGGAACTGAAAGCAAGACTTGGTTAAGATTTTGTGCAACATTTTTTATCTGGAGACAAAGTTGAGAAGCAGGAGAAATAAGCCATAGTCTCATTTAGCTTTCAAATGGATCTCACATTTGTAGAGGAGAAGTAAATCAAACCTTTATGAGATCTCTTTTCTAAAATAATTTTCCTCTGGGCAGGAGAACAAGGTAAGTATATTGTGATTGCGATTCATGAGTCAATCGTTCAAAACTCGAGATTCTTTTTACTGACTCGGGAGTTACGAGTCATTGTCTCCATTAACTCATTCATTGACTCACTGCTGCTACTGCCAGCTCACTACAAATAGGAGACGTGCCACACAACTGTTATTCTAACTGCTCCAGCTCAATCGATCTCCCTCCCAGCTCGTAGAGCCCCTCCCTTACCCGAGAAACTCGCCAATTCGCTGCTCCGCACGATTCTTCCTGTTCTTCCTACTCTCAATGAAGGCGGTCGCATTTCTCTTCTCTCCTCTATCTTCCCTCTCCCTCTGCTCTCAAAATTAAAATCATGAAATTGGTCAACTGGTCTCTTAACGCAATTGACAAAATTTTCTCGACGAGAAGCTCAGGCTCGGGGAACCTGTCCGCCCTGATGGAACGTTTGATGCTGGTTACATGAGGGACTCCTGGAAGAAATGGAGGGTCGTGTGCCTGGCAATTCTTTCCGTTGAGGACATCAAGGATCTTTACATATTTGAAACCATGATAACAGACTATTTGCTGATTGGATTTGGCATTGCCCTGGTGTATCAGAAAATTCAGAAGTTGGGGTCAGTGGTCAATTGGTCCTCAGACTGTGGTCCTTAACCACAACATGGAAAACATCTTGGAGAAGCTTGCGTATGGATTGTTTTTGTGACCAGAATGGACAAACAGAGTAAGTCGTGTCCATTGAAATATGACTACTCGCCCTAACCCAACAATCATAATCTGATCTGCATTCGGCATTCCTGTGGAAACAACTGCTGAAACAACCCCCCCGAGATCGCTGATGTGAGATGCTCCCTTCCTTCACGGACACCTGGTGATTGTTGACTCTGTCTGGGACCCAATCAAGGACTTCTCCATGGCAACCTGCTGTGGTATCACGATGACATCTTGTGAACTGTGTCACTGGTTGAGAGCCAGACTTAGCAACTCTCTGGGCTTACCCCCATCCCACGCCTTCAAGTTATTTTGCGTTTTTATGTGTGAAGCGAGCAAATGTTTGCTTATGTTTTGAATTCTATGTTGGATGGTGAGCTAATGTTTGCTGTTCTTGATGTTGCTGAGGTTTTTTTCTGGCCCCACATTGTACTCCCCAAGGAGCATAGACTGGATGCTGAATTCATTAACTTGTATAAATCATATCACTGTAGATGGAAATATGTAACTCTGAAATAGTCAACCCAATTTACAGTTATCTGTCAAGGCAAAATATATAGCTCACTGCCAGTCTCACTAGCATAGAAGGTTATGCAGGTCACATTTGTTTATTTGGGTTTGTTTTGGGATTTTTTCGATCTCACACTTCCACTCTTTTGCACTGTTTTTCTCTTCTGTCTTTCTTCCCCAACCCGCTGCGTTTCCACCTTAATACGTAATGCTAACATGCATGGCGCACATAGAGATTTGAGCAGCGCACGCAATCAAATACCCCACTTACACAGCATTGACAGCGCATGTACACACTGCAGGAAGCGGTGCCCGCACTCACGAACAGGAACACAATCGCATGGTCATGCAAGCATAAGCACACACACGCACACGATGCTTTTAGCAAACATCCAGCACTCACTGCGTTAGTCTGATCATGTCCATGCTAAGGTTTATTTCATGGAATGTGCATGGAGCTGGGTCCAGGGAGAAGAGATTAAAAATCTTGAATAAATTGAAGGATCTACAGGCAGACATTGTTTTATTACAGGAGATTCATTTATCAAAGACTGAAGCTGATGTTCTCACCACAGCACAGATTCCTCATGTGTACTCAGCCTGTTCTAACTCCAGACAAAGAGGTGTAGCCATTCTGATAAGTAGAAGAGTAAATTTCACGGAAAACTACACAGTTATAGATCCAGAGGGTAGATATCTAATAGTTAACTTATCTATCCAAAATATGAATTTATGCATTGCAAATACATATGGTTCAAATGTTAATGACCCCTCATTTTTTCACTCCTTTTTCACTTCACTCTCTGATCACTCAGATAACACACTCTTCATAGGAGGGGACTTTAACATGGTATTAGACTCAGGAATGGACAGACTCAGTACTACAGGAAGTCAGCGGAACTGGCAGTCCACCAATATTGTTAAGCAATACATGAATGATCTTGGTCTTTGTGATGCTTGGCGCTCCCACCCCCCCACTCTTAGAGAATACACCTTCTTCTCACCAGTACACCACTCATATTCAAGAATAAATTATTTCTTAGTTAGGAGTTCCTTGATGAGTGATATTTCAAAAACCAAAATCCACCCCATCACTATCATTGATCACGCTCCAGTTTTCATCACACTGAAGAATATCAGAGTTACACCACCAGCTAGCAATTGGAGATTTAATACATCATTACGAAAAGACCCTGATTTTATCAATTATTTCAAAAGGGAATGGTCTGTACGTCTAGAAAATAATGACCTGCCAGGAATGTCAGCTTGTATTCTCTGGGAAGCAGGAAAAGCAGTTATGAGAGGCAAAATAGATCAAATTAGCATGGAAACAATATCTGCCTCCTCAAAACATCAATTGGCTGAATTTCATTCTCTCTGGTTCCCGCTGATTAGCTTTATCACATAGCAGTGGTGGATTGCTGTCAATAGCAGCAATTACAATAAAAGCCCATGGAACGTATGTTGATGGTATAGCCTGGTATATATCGCACTTTGTAAACATTACATTGGCGATGACGACAAAAAGGCAAGCCAAGGCAAGACTACTTCACCGT
The DNA here is from genome assembly GCF_036924035.1 of Leuresthes tenuis. Classification (NCBI taxonomy): domain Eukaryota; kingdom Metazoa; phylum Chordata; class Actinopteri; order Atheriniformes; family Atherinopsidae; genus Leuresthes; species Leuresthes tenuis. The sequence continues at coordinate 35,494,323 of NW_027325360.1, forward strand.
GGATATGGAAAAAGATACAGCAAAGACAAGATATACGGACGTGAATGAGTGATGAGGCTAACGCAACAGCTAATGGCTACAAAACCACGTGCTTGAGACTCTGTGAGCATGGCTTTGGCAGCAAATATCGTAACTTTTCAACCGTTTGACACCGAAACAGAGCCTGGCTTTCTCGGAGCACGCTGGGCCAAATGGGTGCAAAGGTTTGAGAATTATACAGCTTCAATGAACATAATTGGAGGTGGTAGGCTCAAGCATTACTATTGCACATTGCCGGAGAATGTGTGCATAACATTTATGACACCTTGGCAGCAAAGGATGATAAATATGCAGATACAAAGCAGAAGCTAACAGGGTACTTCTCTCCTAAGAAAAACATTCAATATTAAGTATATGTGTTCAGGAAAGCCATGCCAAGAACCAGGAGAAAATTAAGACAGCTATCACACCAGGCAAAGGATGTTAGCTAAGAACTGTGAGTTCTCAAATGCTGATGAAGAGATTAAAACACAAGTAATACAATGCTCTGCATCATCCAGACTGCACAGAAACTGAGGGAACCTGACTAGAAACTAGACACTAGAAAAGCTTCTTGACCATGGAAGAACACTCGAGCTGTCAGAAATGCAAGCTACTGGCATAGAAAGAGGCACTACAGCTGTAGTCAATGTGTTAGATCGGAAAGCTGTGGACAAGCATCCACAGGGCAGCAGAGTATCTAAACAGCATTACAACACCAGCTGCAGAAACTGCTGGAGGAAAATATCCCTATGATGGAGTGTGTCCTGCTAAAAATAAGGAATGTAGAGCCTGTGGAAAAATGAACCATTTTGCAAGACAATGGTGCTCTACACCCAATGACACAAACACAAAACGCCCACAACAAAAAGCTAAATAACATCCAAAGAATATTCATCACATATCAAAGGCTGCACCAGAAAAGAACATAGAGCATGACTCTGGCGATGACTTTAAATGTCTGCCTTTGACACGCCAAATGCGTTAGCTGTTTTCCGTAGCCTCCCCTCATTGCCTAAGTAGTACAGGGTTATTTCAACTACTTTCAACGGATCCGACCGGTGCCCTCATATTTGTTTGATATGCTATGATAAGCTCTGGAGAGAAGCTCTGGACATGTGAAAATTCTCCCTCCACTCATTATCTACAACCATGCCAGTAACAAAGTTGTCACACCAGCTGCTAGTTCGCCCAGCTCTTGTCCAAAACTTTCTCGTGGTGGCCCTTCTGGTTACTCCGCGAGGTGGATCCAAGAGTGTGCGGCAAATGTTCTTTTGTTGCTCCTCGCAGTAATATAGAAGCTGAAGGTTTTGTTCTAGCAGTCGTAATAGACTCAGTAGTTTCTGTATTAAGAACACAAGCCTGTAGTTCGCCATTGTTGTTAACAACGGTGGCTGAAGTTAAAGGTTAAAGAGACGGGGGGTTTATATGTCATTGTTTCTGTAAAAATCCGCATATGCCATCCTGACAACATCGGGCTATCCAGCGTTTTGGGATTTTCCCACTCTGGGACCCGTTTTTAAAAAATAGCGGTTTCACACCTCGAAAAATCAGGGCATTGTAAAGACAAAAACCTTACTCAGAAGTAAGGTGTGGTTTCCAAACATTGATCGCAGAGCGGAAGCAGCTGTAGGAACCTGTCTTATGTGTCATGCCAATACACCAGTTGCACACACTGAACCACTCAAAATGTCAGTTCTACCAGAAATGAACCTGCTCAGTGTTACTGCAGACTTCCATGGACCACTCCCAGCTGGAGAGTACTTGCTTGTCATCATTGATGATTACACACGCTACCCAGTTGTTGAGTGTCAGTTCGACCTCAGCCAATACGATCATTCCAGTCTTGGAGAATGGGTTTTGCACATTTGGGATCCCACGAATCCTAAAAACTGACATTGGTCCCCCCTTCAATAGTGACCAGATTTCCCAGTTTGCAGGCTATTTCGGTTTACATCACACCACTGTGGCCCCAAGCAAACGGCACAGCTGAAAGATTCATGCGCACACTGGGAAAAGCTATCCGTGTGGCCAACACACAAGGAATGCACTGGAAACAGCAGCTGAACATCTTCCTGCGTGAGTACCGATTCACACCTCACATCACAATGGAAAGCTCACCAGCTGAACTGTTATTTCAACGCAAGATGTTCACAAAGATCCCATCATTCACTCACACTGCAAGCAGTAATTCCTATGCTGAAGTAAGAACAAAGGACAGCACAGCTAAAGCCAAGATGAAATCTCATGCAGGCTCTCATCGTCATACTAAGCCACACACATTCACTCTGGGTGACACTGTGCTCCATCGTCAGCCCAAATAAAACAAGTTTACCATGCCATAGAAACCATACACTGTGACCCAAACCAAAGGTTCCATGGTTACAGCAGCCAAAGATGGACACACTATTGTCAGAAATTCCTCCTTCTTCAAGAAGGTTGCTCCAGAGCTTCAAGACATCCCAAACAACCCTGATGATAGTTATTATGAGTACAGTGATGCCTCTACAGTCGCACGTACCCCCAGGTACCCAAAGCGTAACAACAGACCCTCCTCCCATTTACCTACAGGACTATACATATGTTCATGGACTGTAAAACACTTTGCTATAGATCATTTATTTGTTGTGTATGTTTGTATTCAAGCTTACATTGCATCATCGAGATATTAAAATCTTTTGAGATAGAGCTTGACTTCTTTATAGTCATTCAGCTCTTGCACAGTTTGGAGAATTGTAAAAAAAAAAAAAAGAGCAATGTTATATCTACCCTGACACCTGCTGGACACAGTCCGTTTTTTTAAATAGGGTTCCAACAAAAAATAGCCTATTGAACACATGTCGGTGGTATTGCCTGATGTAGATTGCACTTTGAAAACATTACAAGTACAGTTCCCTGTTGTGCTCCTGTGCTGCTGACCACCTTCTCAGACAGTCTGTTTCTCAGGTAGTCAAAAATCCAGATGGTTGTGGTATCCACTTGCAGTTTCTACTGCCTTTTACATAACTCTTACATTACATACTGAATTGTATTAAAAGTACTGGAGAAATCAAAGAATATGATCCTTACCCTGCTTTTGCTTAAGAGTGAGCTCACTTAAGCATATGCATCATCAACACCAACCCCAGCACAATAAGCTGGTGTTAAGCAAACTGTGGTGGGTTCTAAAAGGTTTTAACTTGATTACTTAGGTCTCTCCCAGAGTTTCATGACATGGCATATGAGAGCAACTGGTCTGGAGTCACTGAGAGCAGATGCATGAGATTTTTTTAGGTACCGTAACAAGGCAGAATGTCTTCCACAGCACTGTAACTCTCTTCCGACTAAGGCTCCTGACAAGGTTTAAGAGATGCTGTAAAATCCCAAATAGCTGTTCTGTACAGGTCTTCAGGATCTGCAGCCTTGTTCTGGTTCAGTCTCTTCAGTTGCCTCTTCACTTGACTGCTGGAGACACAGGCTGGAGGGGGAGGTAGATGAGGTCTCAGTATGCCCCGATGTGTGGAGATGTTGGTGAGGCTATGTTAAGATCCATGACTATGGTGCATGGTGACATTATGGAGGTGTGACACTAAGACTGTAGGTACAGGTAGGGTGTGACATCTGTGCCACAGGAGGTAGGTGAGGAGTATGCTGATTATTTATTTGAACTAAACCTATTGAAAAACATGTCTAGTTCATTGTCTCTTTCCAGACTTCAGACATAAGTCTGATTCTCTTTGACCTTAACGCCTGTGATCTTTTTCCATCTCACACACCTCTCAAGTTGTTCTGTTGGAGCTTGGTTTGTAGCTCTTTACACATCATTGCACTCTGTTTTCTTCTTTTTCAGCTGCTTTAGAACAATCCTCCCTCCCTGAAGGCTTTCTTTTTGATGTTGGGAAGCTTTTTCGGCTCACTGGTGATACAGGGTTTGTTATTGGAGAAGCACCTCACTGTCCTTATGGGAATTATACTCTTCATACAGAAGTTATTGTAGTCTGTCACACACTCAGTCATGGCATTGATATCATCTTCATGTGGGTCACAGAGTGCACTCCAGTCTGTGGCCTCAAAGCATCCTGACAGATCATCTTTAGTCTTCTGAGACCACTCTTCTAAATACGGTCACAATTTGCTGCAGAATAATGGGTGTATAGTTGGAAGTGAGGAGGACAAGATTGTAGTCCTCGTAGAAGATGGGATCTTTTATTTTTGCACTATTATTTACTAATGTTATTGTACTATTATAAAAGAGAGGTATCTGTGGTTATTGAGTATGTTGTAACTACTGGTAGCCAAGGTTAAAGCTCAGACTCAAACTTTCTCTGTCTGCTCTGTAGGTGCCATATATGTCCCAAACTGACACTACAGACATAAGTCTGATGGTCTTTGACCTTAGGCTACTTGAGACTAATACTAGTGTTTTGTTATTGGGTCCTTACTTTTTGTCTCGTAAATAATCTTTCCTTTAATAGTTAATCCTCAAGGTTCACATACTCCTAGTCACAGATATGTAATTATGCATATTTCAATAAAAAATAAGTCTTTTTTGCTAGTTTTTTTTTTCGTTTCATAATTAGCTTTCTGACATTGTTAGATGTACTAATACTACTACTAAGAACAAAAAAAAAAAAAAGATTATATATTTTCACATTTAGATTCCAATACAGTTTAGCTGGACACTTCTCTTCAGTAACCTGGTGGGCTTTCAAGAGTCTGGCACCAGATTTCTGGGAGGCAATGCATGTGTGAAAAAGGTTTTAGTTTCCTTTTTCATCTCCCATCCCAATTTAGTGTGGTCACATTGAGAGGCTGGCAGTTTTGTCCTACAGCCTGCCCAAGGTACAGTGCTCCTTTTGTTCAATCTCTTTATCAGTTGTGAGTACTGTCCCAGAGTCTGACAGACTTGTGGGGTATGTTATCAGGACTCTTTGTCCTGGCTCTTGGCTTTCCTTTCCCAGATCCCTAAGCATACAATAGAGAGGCACCAACATAGTCTGTCTCTCCATGTTCCTGAAACATTCTGCAGTGACTCAACAAACTCAACTAATAGATGCCATATTAGCCATGTTGGTAATGTTCACAAGCTTGATTTCACAAGTTTGGATTTTGTCTGGCCTGTTTCACATGTTTTTTTTCATATATTTCCTAGTTATCAAGTACTTTGGTTTACTTTTTTCCTACTCAAAACATGGTGTTTCAGATTTATGAAGGTAACTTTTAGGCAGACAATATAATTTTATCACATCCACATGATACCATACCTATTAAGTTATGAGTCCTTAAGCAAGTATGAATATGAACTAACACAATGAGAAAACAGTCACACAGCTGTAAGTGAGACTCATTTAGCTGCACATAAGCATCTGTTGATTAAAATTGTATAAATACACTGGCATTTCCTTACTCTCTTATCATTTAACGGTTTTTAGGATTACTGAATATGTTCTTCCTTCAAATATGTGTCAGAATTAAACTCTTAAAAAGTTTAATTCTGTTTCCATTGAAAACCTTTTCACTTTCTTCATGTCAAGAACCTTGGACTCAGGACACAGATGCAGGGTCAGTTCAAAAGCAGAGGTTTATTTTGTAAACACAGCACCGCAAGACAAGGCAGGATGAGGATCTTCTCACAGAACAAAAGAACAGGCTGTGAAAATCCTAAGCGTTCTCCTTAGTAACTATGGCTGAGGATGAGTGCAGCTATGAAAGTTAAACAAAAGTTCTCTCCACGTCAGGAGGAAAACAAAAAAGCTATGAACAATAACAAACATAAACTCATTCTCTCCTGATGAGGTGGATTTAAACAAAAGACGCACTCTTAAAAAAAACAAAAAAAAAAACAGAGGCACTATGAAACTTTAACTGTAAACTTAAACACATCTTTAACGGCGGCGAACAGGATCTCAAGAACAAAACGCAAATCACTCAACTAACGGAGGTTTCTATGAAACACTAATAAATCAAAATCATTCCAAAAGGGAGGAACAAAACAGGCTATGGAACTTACCGTGATAAATAAACTAAAGCTATGGTTAGAGAATAAATTACAAAACAAGATGGATCTGCAGGAGGATCGCTCACTGCAGGCTCGTGGAAACTATGGCACAAGACAAGGCTGGTAATGACACCCGTGGACAGAGACAACATGCTGGCACAAGACAAGGGAAACACAGACAATTTGAACACACGAGGAGCCAAGGGGAACAGGTGGAAACACTTTGGTAATCAGGGAAGACGATCAGACGCTTAACACAGGAGGAAGGGAAAGGTACCTGAAATAAGAAGAAGTCAGTGATTTCAAAATAAAACAGGAAATGACGAGACAAGACATAAATCTAAACATAAATCATGACACTTCACTACCGAGGCAGTTATTCTGAAATATCCACACAAAAAATACAAAACTAGCCATTGCAACCATGCCAACCATGCTGCCTATACTATAATTCACTAAACTTTTACAGAAAAAACAACATGTTCCATCTCTTCATTTTCTATAACAGTTTAATTTTGGCAAGAATAGAATAGAAATCTCATTGTCATTGTCCATTGAACAATGAGATTTAAGAGCAGCTCCCTCAAGGTGCACTTAGCCCAATATATAAAAACAAGTGTAAAAGTAGATAAAATAAAAAGTGAAAATACACAACAAACAGGTAGATAGACATTTATACTTAGTGCACATTTGAGTTTAGTATGGGGACAGCTTTCGGAGAGAAGCTGTCCCTGAGTCTATTTGTTTTGGCCAGTATGGATCTGAAACGCCTGCCAGAAGGCAACAGGTTGAAGAAATGGAAACCCGGATGTGTACTGTCTTTCAGAATGGTTCTGGCCCTGTTAAGGCAGCGGGAGTTGTAGATGGTGGATATGGGACACAGAGGGCAGCCAATGATTTTTTGTGCAGTGTTGGTCACCCTCTGCAGTCTCTTTCTGTCAGCCTCTGTGCAGCTGGAGTGCCAAACTGATACAGTGTAAGTCAGTAGGCTCTCTATGGTGGATCGGTAGAAGGTCACCAGCAGGCGTGTGTGGAGTTGTTCCTCCTGAGCAACCTCAGGAAGTGTAGTCGCTGCTGGGCCTTCTTGACCAGTGCTGAGGTGTTGACTGACCAGGAGAGGTCTGCAGAGATATGGACCCCAAGGAATTTGAAAGACTCCACTCGCTCCACACATTCGCCATTGATGTACAGGGGGGCAGGGCTCAGCACCCGCCGGAAGTCCAGGATGAGTTCCTTGGTCTTGGTGATGTTTAGAGCCAGGTTGTTGGTTGCACACCACTCACCAAGTTTCAGGACCTCATCTCTGTAGGCCGTCTTGTATCCCCTGTTATCAGCCCCACCACCGTTCTGTCATCAGCAAATTTGCCAATGATGTTATCTGGGTGAGCGGGGCTGCAGTCGGAAGTGTAGAGCAAGTAGAGAAGCGGGCTCAGCAAACAGCCTTGGGGAGAGCCTTGGGGAGACACCCTCTCTAACTTTAAGATTAGGCTTAAAACTTTCCTTTTTGATAAAGCTTATAGTTATTGATGACTCAGGTGATCCTGAAACATCCTATAGTTATACTGCTATTGGCCTAGATTGCTGGGGGGCCTTCAATGTCATAACTTTCAGCACTTTGCTCTCTTTTACCCCCTTGTATGTCCTAATAGGACATTATGTACATGTGACATTATTGTGGTTATTAACTTGTGTTACCCTGTTCCAATAGGGAATGGTGTTATGGTGTTTTTTCACCCTCTTTTCTGTCTTCTCAAACCACAGCTGGTTGAGGCGGATGGCCACCCTTCCTGAGTCTGGTTCTGCCAGAGGTTCCTTCCTGTTAAAAAGGGAGTCGTTCCTTTCCACAGTCGCCTCATGCACTCTCCGGACGGGACATTGGACTGGAGAGAAGTTTCAGTGCAATCTGTTGGTTTCCTTAGCCATGAAATTGTTTTTTGAATTGGCTCGGGATGTATGCATTGGACTAATTTTTAATTGAATTAATTGGATTTGATTATAATGACTTGGACTCTAATTGGCTTGAATTGAACTGTATTGTTCAAGTGCTACGAGATGGATGACATTTGTTGTGATTTGGCGCTATATAAATAAACTGAACTGAATTTGCAAGCGGATTAGCTGTTTCGTCTAAGTAGCATTCATGAACAGATTTTTTTTTTTACTAAGTATCCAGCACTCAGTCTGCTGCGTTAGTCTGAGCATGTCTATGCTAAGGTTTGTCCACTCATCATAGGAGTGGACTTTAACATGGTATCTGACTCATGAGTGGACAGGCGCAGTAGTACAGGAAGTCAGTGGAGCTGGCAGTCCACAAATATTGTTAAACAGTGACACCACCCCACTCTCAGAGAACACACTTTTTTCTCACCAGTACAACACTCATACAAGAATAAACCACTCAAGTCACACAAGTGATTACGCTCCAGTTTCACACTGAAAGCAGTTATGAGTGGCAAAATAATCTCTTTTTCATCAAATAAGAAAAAGAGGGAAAGTTCAAGGATATCAGAATTAGAACTCAGGATTAAATCATTAGAAGTTGCCCAAAGTGCCTCCAAAGAGGAGCACATACTGAATGAATGAAGAAAAGCTAAACTTGTGCTCAAGGCCGGCTCTGGGTAATATGGCGCTCAAGGCAAGAGTTGTGACGCCCCCCGAAAACACACACACACACCGGCACGTAAACCAATATTTTGAAATAATACAGATGATTTTATTATTCTATCAGTGAGAAGAAAACTGAAAATATTTTAAAAATGATGAACATAGTGTGCAAAAAAATTAATCTAAAATGATATAATAGCACTAACATCACCAAATACAAAGCCAATAAAAAAACTAGAATTAAAAAAAAATTGAATTCAAACATTTAAAAGTATCAGTGCCAGGAAATTTCTGCATTCCTGTTTTGATATATTACTTTGCAGCAAAACTCTTAAAAACATCATGAAAAGTAATTGTACTTCCGTCATATTCCAAAACTGAATCAGCTTCCATTCTTCTTCATGGAAAGGCTCAGCTGAATAATGTGAGGCCTCTTGTGATGCAGGCTCCTCAGGTGTCTGTTGTGCTTTCAAATATTTTTTCATGGCACCTGGAAAAATCCAAATAGTAAACATTGATTTATTTGGATAATAGGTTACATTACAGCCAACAGCCAAGCTGACAATAAACAGAGTTTATCTCAGGGTTCCTCTCATACATTTGTGGTGTTTAGGCTTTATTCTGAAGCTTTTACCCTCTATTTACTCCACAAGTTCAGACAATGTCAGCTTGGCAGCCATTTGCAAGATATTTACAATAGTATTGTAGCAATGGTAGAGGAGCAGACAGAATTGGTCTGTATTGGACTGTATAGTAAACACTTTTATTGTCATCAGCTATTCACAACAAAATAATTAATCAGCAACAATAACTTCACATGCACTCGAACAAGTGGTGGTCACTTTCTGTCCCACCACTTTCAGCCATGGTGTACATTTACTTAAAATGCAAACACAAACAAAGAACTTGTACTACACTATCACTGCGTACAAAACATAACTGTAAACACATACAAACTTCACCACAGCACTAAATACAGCTCATAAACGGAGAACAGAGAGCACCCACAATGCATTGCGGCAGCACATTCACAGCACGCCACAGTGTATTGTAAATGTATAGTAGAGCATAATAGCTAGGGAACCTGTCTGTGAGTAGTAACTTTAGTAATAGTAACGACAGTATAGTACTGCTATTTAACACAGCTAGCTTAGCTTAGCAGTAGCTGTTAGCCAAAATGAAGAAATGCTTTCAAAGTTAATTAATGTTACATACCTCTGCTTTGGGCCAGTTTTTCCTCCTCCTTCCTTCATTTTCTAAAAGCAGCACCTGACGGCTTGGGTGCCCTTTTCATTATAAAAGATGGAAAAAACATTTTTGCTAACAATAACACGACAACGTCCTTGTTTATTAATTGAAGAAGCTGGGATGCTAACCAACACACAATAAATTCTCAGCACTTTCTGACTACTATATTAAATGGTCTAAGACTAACTATTGTTTCCAGAATATACTGGATCACCTTACAGTCAGGAAATATTAGATATTTAGGCATAAACATTTCCGCCAGGCTCTCAGAGCTAACAAAGCTAAATTATATTCAACTTTTAAAGACTGTAGAGGACAATCTCACTCGTTGGAAGTCCTTACCCATATCACTTATGGGGAGAGTTGCAACCAATAAAATTATGATACTACCAAAAGTTAACTACTTGTTTGGGTATGGGTGTATGGGTGGGTTGGTGCAGGTCCTGGTGCCAGGCTGGTTGCTCTGGGACCTCCGATGTGTCCGCAGGTTGTATTTTTTTTTTGTGTTGAGGCGTGCGGTGGGGTGGGGCGGTGCTTTTCCCCTGTTGGGGGCAGAGTGGTTGGGCCTGGGTGATGGTAGGTCTCAGGCCTGGGCTGCTGCGACTGGTGTGACTGCATGGTTTGTTTGTCTGTCTGTTTTGTTTGTTTTTTTTTTCTTTTTCTCTTTTCTTTATTTATAGAGGTCCTCTGGGGTGAGGTGTGGTAAGGTGGGGTGGGGTGGGGTGGGTGGTCGCCCTCTGGGGTGGGGCAGGTGGGTGCCCTCTGGTTGCACAGTAGCTCCCCGAATACGGTCGCTGCAGGCCCCAAGCCTGGTGGACATCAGGCCCTCCTGTCCTGTGGCAGGTCACAGTAAATGGGGGTGCCTATTGCAGCCAGTCCCCTTTGCTGCACTCTGCAGTTCCCCGCCCATGCCATCATGGAAATTAACTCAGCACACATGGTCCTCACAGTGTTATGCATCGCAAAGAAAACTATTGTCATGGACTGGAAAGCGAAGAACAATCTGTGTATTAACCAGTTTAGAAATTTTCTTTTACATTATATTAGCATGGAAACAATCAACAGTCTGCATCCTCAAAACGTCAACTGGCTGAATTTCATTTTCTTGGGGGGAAGGGGGCCCGCCTGTGCCTGGGGGAGTCTGGGTTGCCTTTGGCATGCCACGGTGTGGGTGGGTTGGTGCGGGTCCCAGTCTCCAGCCGGTTGCTGTGGGCCTAGACATATTTTTTCTAGGAGGTGGGGTGTGGGTGTGGCGGTGCACTTCCCCTGTTGGGGCCAGTTTGACTCAGGCCGCTGCGAATGTTGTGACTGTGTGTGTTTTGTTTGGTTTTTTTTCTGTTTTTTTGTTTGTTTGTTTTTTGCCCTCTGGATCTAAAGTGGCTCCCCGGATACGGTCGCTGCAGCCCCTCAGTTTTAATTACACCTTAGACATTACTACCTATGACACACACACACACGCACTGGGCCCTGGGAGGTGGGTGTGCTGAGTGGTATCTGGTGGGTGGGGCTCTTTGGGTAGGTGGGACTGCTTGGAGGGCCTCACTCCCAGTTCAACATGGTTGCCTGCCCCTCAATTTTAACTGCTCACTATTTGACATTGAGGGCCTTTGTCCATCAACAGGGGGAGGATACTTCCACTCAACCCACTCAAATATTGAAGAGCTGGGTTCTGCCTGGGGCAGGAGGGGCCAGGAGGAGGAGTCGGTCTGCTGATTCGGGGTCTGTGGTGGCTGGGATGCTGCTGGCCCCAGATGTGCCACCACCTTGGGGGAGATCGGGGGAGGGGGCAGGGAGGGGGACCATGAGTGGATGGGTGTGGTAAGCGAGTGTGTGTGTGGGAGTGTGTTTGTGTGTGGGAGTGTGGGTGTATTTGGTTGGCTGTGGTTGGGTCTGGGTCTGGGACTTACAGTCCTCCGGCCTGCTTGTGCTGTTTCTGGCGGGGGAGCATTGCCCTGCCTCGCCCCTCCCTGCTGCACTCCGAGCACTTGGCTGGGGAATTTGGTGGCGCTCTGGCTCGTGGGCCCTGGGTCCGGCACTAGAATTGTGTCTGGGTTACGAGGACCTGGCAGGGCCTGTGGGCTGTCGATCTTGATTCCTGGGAGGCCTTACGGTCATGGGGGCTCTGTTTCTGGGGGCCTCCTCTACAGTCCTCTGGGTGGATGTATGGTCGTCGCCGTGGTGGACTTCACTGTGGTCACTGTGCTCATAACTAACTGTATCCATGGTTGTGTTGTATGTGCTTGCTGCTGGTCTTGTTGCCGCTTGTGCTTTTTTTGTTGTTGTTTTGTTTTGTTTTTTTTGTTTTTTTTTTCTGTTTGTGTGCTTACAGGTGCTTCTGGTGGTTCTCCGTCTGGATTCCCCACAGAGGCCGTGGGATGTCTTCTGTTTGGTTTCTGCAGGTGTAGCAGCTGGTTGTCTTTTTGTTTATTGTTTTCTCCAAACATCTCTTTCTATTTCTGTCCCGTTTCATTTTCATGGAGAAGGCCATGGCTGCAGGATGTAAGGATGATCATGGATTCGATCTGAACAGCACTTGTGCTCATTGACTGGGAAAGCACAGAGAGCAGTTGCAAAAAAACAGCTTAAAATCTTAAGGAGGACTGACTGGTGAGAGATGGCAGCTCAGGATAATTGACAGTTGTGGCAGTGAAGATAACGATCAGAGCAGTGGGGACTGAGGAAACTATGTAATGATGATCAGGGTATAGATACAAAACTGAAAGCAGGAAAAGGTAAACAAACTAACTATACTGAAAAAATTACAATAGACCAGTTACCTTAACATCCTACTTATGGAAACACTGGCAAGACTGTCATAGGTTGAACTAAGTTCTCAGGTTAGCACCTACTAGCTTGCTTACTGTCCCAAGTTTTGGGTTGAGGTTCATCTATCTGATTCAGCATGCCCACTCTCATTTAGACAATGCTGGCTGATACCTAAGGACCATGTTATTTTATTTCTTCTGTGCATTTAAAAGAATTCTGCCAAGACTGTTATTTGAGAAGCTTCACAAATGCCTAGATTATCAACTTCTTGAAGGGTATGCCACAGTTTGTGTTACTGAAGAGTACTGTGTCTTAACAAGTGCTCCGCAGCAGGGGAGCAACACGGGACTGTACTCTGATCCTGTATAACTACAGCTTCCAGTAAAAGTCATGTCTCTGCAGTTTTAGGATGTATCAGTGATGGGTAGGAGGCTGAGTACTGGGAACTGATCGACTGCTTTGTCTTGTTCGCATACAGTATAAAAGGATGACATTGTTCTCATACAAAGGGGATGAACATGGATTTTAAGGTTTAGAAGTAAGCTAAATGCTATTTCAAACTAGGAGAAGAAGTGGAAGTGATGGGACTTCTCCTGTCATTCCCCATTTTGACAGTAGCTGGTATGTTTGCTCATTCCCTGCTATTGAGTTATCATGACATACTGACACCAAGTGTCAGTTTCATGACAGGAGAGTGGCATGTGTGTGACGAGTGCTCTGGTGAACTGCTGTGTCATAACTACATGTTTGTTTTCACGTCAGCAACCTTTAGCACAGTAGTTGCTTACCCATTCATTTTTAACACAGAGATGACTTGTCACAGGCATTAAAATACTATCTTAACTTTCAGTTAATTCAGCATTTTCATGTTACTGCTCTTGAGTTACAGCTGGGAAGCCTTCATGTGTTTACTTTTTATGTCATGGAAACCATGCATTACACAAAATCATTCCTAGAGGCATCTCTGTAACACACACACTACACACTGAAACTATAGTGAAATACATTTTTTTGCTAATAAGAGGTCAATATGATGATCAACAAATGGTTATTGTGTATTAAGCTGGGAACAACTTTCCTCACACTTAGCTCACACATTAAAAGTAGGCACCACACCAAAATCCTTGTCTCTCGTTTCGGGGCTACATTGCATCTCATGCAGCTGGTCTGGATGCCCTCATCTGTTAACACAGAAGCTGAAATGAAAATCCCTAGGGTTAGGGTTAGACTCAAGGCTCCCAGTGTTAAACTGGAGTTAAGTAACCACCCACTGTTAGCTAGATGAATGTCAAGTTTCCTTCTGTTTTAGTGTCAAAACCATCTGGTCAGTGTGTCTGCTAAACCAATGTTTCCTCGTTATACTCTAATGTGGTTACATACATCATAGTCTGTAGGCTTGGTTTGATATCTATTGGGTTTACCAGGATATAGTCACTGCTAACACTGCTACTACTCTGCTGTAGGCTGCAAGAAATCTGCATCTTTGCTTTACCTTTTGGATTTTAATTGCTTTTAGTGCATTGCCTTTTAAGCTACATTTAGTTCTGTAATCTTTCTGTTTTGAAATGCAATCTGATTTGTGTAGATTCTGTTTTAAAGCTGACACCTAATTTCTAATCAAACCAGCTTGTTTGACACAGAGTGCAAGATTTCTTGGCTTCATGATTTTGATATATTTGCTTTATTTTTTTTTAGGAAACGTTTTCGTTTATTTCTCTCAGCATTTTTCTTTTTTAGCTGCTGAAAGTTTGCAGTATTGGTGTTTCGGCCATTCTGGCGGTGGCATCTTTCCTTTCACTCTGTCCAACATATATAGTATGGGATATCATGCATACTTGATTCTTGCATTCGGATTATATCTGTAATCACACCCTAATATAAATTATTCGTTATGACAAGTGTAAATACAAATACACACAGCATTTCTCAGTTCTGGGCTGCAAGGCAGTGTGGTGGTAAGCATTGTTGCCTCACAGCAAGAGAGTTCCTGGTTCTAATACCAGCTGGGACCTTTCCGTGTGGAGTTTGCATGTTCTCCCCGTGTATGCATGGGTTCCCTCCGGGTAGTCCGGCTTCCTCCCACCAACCAAAAACATGCATGTTAGGTTAATTGGTGACTCTAAACTGAGTGTGAGTATGCATGGTTGCTTTTCTCGTTTGTTTCTGTGTGGCCCTGTGATGGACTGGCGACCTGTCCAGGGTGTACCCTGCCTCTCGTCCAATGACAACTTGGATAGGCTCCAGCTCTAGAACCCTGACAGTGATGTCATTGAGGCCCCTGTAGTCGATACAGGGCCTCAGGGACCCGTCCTTCTTTCAGAGGAAGAAAAACCCTGCCACAGCTGGTGACGAGGAGGGACGGATGATCCCGGCAGCCAAGGCGTCATAATGTATGCCTCCATGGCCTCTCTTTCAGCTGCAGACAGGGAGTTGTAGTGCCTGTTAGGAGGTCTGTAGCAAAGTCTTAGGGCCAATGAGGGGGCAGGGAAGTAGACTTCGCCAAAAGTCGTGATATTTGACGGGTTCCTCAGACAGGTCGGGGGCATGAATTGGAGATGGCAGGCGGCAGAGGTGGATGCTATGTCAGGAGGAACTCAGGATGGACCCCGTTGCCCAGTCAATGTAGGGGTTATGGTATCAGTGGAAGCTTGGAAACCCCAACAAACTTATTCTGCCTAAATAAAGTAACGATTACTGTATTTAGGGGTCTAGCAGCGTAGCTGCAGACACCTATTGTTTTAGCTGGTTTTCCTATTATTATTGATTTACTTTCCGCTGCAATTGAAGTCTATGGCAGCCCCATTAACACTATGGTAAAAAGTTGTGAAATTTGGCCCATGTTTTTAGGACCATCAAATTAGCAAACTCAACAATTGGTGTCCAAATTCTAAACTCTCTAGCGCCACCAACATGTCAAAGTTTGAAGCACATTCAGCTAAATAACTTTTGACTCGTGTGTCCGAATTTCAAAAACAAGGTATCGTTGGAATCCTTTGATCTTGACGAGTCCCACGCACCCTATCACGTAATTTTCCGTCTGACTAGATTTTCCGCCATCTTGGATTTTGTTGAAAACCTTCAAAAGGATTCTTCGGTCACACATTTTGACCGATTCTCATGAAAATTGGCACAGAGTATCTTTGGACCAATCCGCACAAAAACTAGGAAGCGGATTTTTCAATTTAGACTTTGTTCGCCCATTATAACCAATCAAAGTTGGCGGCGACAACGACAAAATAGACGTGAGGCCATATCTCAGCAACTGGTTGGTCTTATGTCTTCAAACGTGTAACATAGGCTCAAGACTTGTTTTCTAAGAGGCCCAACAATTTTGGTGACGTTTAACCTATAGGGGGCGCTATATTTAGCAAAAATGCATTTTTGCTCATATCTTTTTACCCGTTTGTCCAAATTTCACAAATGAGGTACCGTTGGAATCCCTGGATATGTACGAGGTCAACACACCCTATGACGTCATTCGCGCCATCTTGGATTTTCCGCCAATTTGAATTATATCATCTGGTATTTCTAAATTCGCTTCCGTTTGTCTGTAGCGGCCAATCAAACTCAGCAATAACATGTCAAACAAGGACGTGAGGCCATATCTCAGCAACCATTTGATCTTTTGACATCAAACTTCTAACACAGACTCATGACCAAGTCTGTAAGAGGCCCAAGAAGTCTGGTGAACTTCCACCCAGAGGGGGCGCTATAAGTAGAAAAACTGCATTTTGCTCATAACTTTGGAGCCGTTGGTTCAAATTGGACAAATGAGGTACCGTTGGAATTCCTGGATGAAGACGAGTTCTTCTCAAACACCAAACTTGGTCTATGGACTCATGATGCCTTCCTGAGCAGCCACAGGCTTACCTGCTATTCTGCTAGACCCCGCCATCGCTGCTTGCAGCTATATTTATAACTAGCATATCTGTAGTTACAGACATTGTAAAATGGAAGTTAGGCATGCGAGGAGTGAACATTTTGACAGAGAAAAAGTATCAAACAGCTTGTGCATAAAAGTTAGGGCGAGTTGCTGAGCGTGCAAGCTGGGGCGGGCAGCATGGCTCCAGTAGGAGGAGAGCAACGGTGAATGTAGGTCCGACGAGGGGTGCTGAAGGGCGAGTGGTTGTGTGTGTGTGCGCTGGGCATGGGAGCCTGGCTCCAGCAGGAGGGGAGCAGCGATGGATGTAGGTCCAACGAGAGGTGCTGAAGGGCGGGTGGCTGTGTGTGTGCGCTGGGCATGGGAGTCTGGCTCCAGCAGGAGGGGAGCAGCGGTGAATGCACGTCCGATTAAGGGGCGCTCAAGGGCGGGTGGCTGTGTGTGTGAGCTGATGTTCTTCTGTGCTGTTGTGACAATAAAACAAGTTTATTTTTAAACTGCAGTATCCTATTATTTTAGCGAGTACCAATAATTAACTACATATAACTAATGTTAGGTAAATCTGTTTGTGTTTCTGGAATTTCGTTTTTACATATATATATATATATATATATCAACAGTAATCAACAATATATATATATATATCGGATTTTTAAATCACCAAATATTTGTATCGGCATCAGCCTTAAAAATCCCATAACGGTCGGGCTTTACTGGCAGGTAGAGTGGAGCTGAGGCAGGGACAATGGAAAATTACCGAGGCAGAGGGATAGGAAGGAAGACAGGGAAGATGCAACTCTGACATGGTTATGTCGTACTTTTTTTTTTTTGCTACTGTGAATTACAAGACTTAAGATATACATGAGATCATTTGTATCTGAGTTTAAGTGTATATATAAAGCAAAATACAGTTTTGTCTCATTTTGTAATGTATCAGGTAAGATATCTATGTCATCCTCACTGTACCTTTTCAGATAAATACACATCATTGTTTTTGTTTTATTCACAGAAATTATGAAACAACAAGATATGAGTAAATATTAAATCACTCTGACTATCTTTACAGAATCTGCTCTGATTTCAAAGCTTTCAGAGATTGCTGAACAAAATGCAATGTAGTCAGCCATCCTGGCACAGATCTAGATCTCCATTTCATGTGTATTCATGCACTAATCCTAGTTTAAGCAGTGGTGGAACGGATAGATATAGTAAATGGCTCGGTAGAAGATATTACTTTAGGGCCAAAAGTTATATAAGTGTTGATTTGATGAGTTGTGGTTGGCAGTGACAGTAGCATCACATCTGGGCCAAACTTGATCACAGCATAATTTCACCAAAACAGGAACTTGGTGACTGTAAGGTCAGAATTTTAAGGGTGAGCAGAACAATATCTGAGCCTGAAAACAAGAAATCCCACTCTTCAATCGAAGACATATGCCCTTAATTAGTAATAGAGATGTACCTCCATAGATAAGGCTATAGTTACATGGCAGGGTTCCCCAAGTCAAGGGACCTGTGTGTGTTCAATGTGTTTTCAGTCTCTCTGCTTGCAGCTGGGCAGACGACATGGAGTAGACCACTTGATGGGTTAGCTGAAACCAAATAGGAGCACCTCAAGGGCACCATCCATGGCGAATTGACATTCTGTATATTGGCTTAGATGTACAGGGTTTGTTGAAGGAAGCTGTTTGAGAAAATAAAGTCCCAGTATCGGCCAGAATTTGACTCAGGACTTAGTCTCCACTCAAGGCACTCAAGGCACTGAATAGGATGAATCTGATGCAGTATAATTCCTTTGATCACACAGGATATAAACCTGAGTCAGCCCTTGAGTAGCCAAATTTTGTATCAGGCTTTGCAGGGTTATGTACTCTTAATTGCTGGTAGCCGAAACACCTTGCTTACTGAATTGCTTCTGACTGACCTAATGGTATCAGGTTGCTCCTGGCCAGTCTAAGCTGGTCTCAGGATGTATTAGGCTATTCCTGGTCATGGACTGGAATCTGGCTGCTCTGGTATGATTGGTGTGTCAGAGGCAAACCCAGACTTAATTCTTCACTATTATCTCTGAGCAAAATCCTACTGCACTTTTTAAAAATCAGTTTGGCAAGGCTGCAGTGGATAACAGATCAGAGCACACTGTGAGGAATGGAAGCCCTGGCTCATCCATTGCCCAAGATGCTCCTGTATGATAATCCCACAGTGGATCTGATGCTTCCAGTTCGAGAGAGGTAGAGCTGACATGGTCTAATCCTACTGCACTTTTTAAAAATCAGTTTGGCAAGGCTGCAGTGGATCTCTTCGCCACTGGAGTGAACACTCACTGCCTACTCTTCTTTTCGATAACAGATCAGACCGCACTCTGAGGAATGGAAGCCCTGGCTCATCCATTGCCCAAGATGCTCCTGTATACTAATCCCACAGTGGAACTGATGCTTCCAGTTTGAGAGAGGTAGAGCTGACAAGATCTTTTGCTGATTTTGGTGATTCTCCAGTGGCTCATAAAGTTATGTTATGTTGAAATAATCAGTGTCCTGGCAGCAAGGCATTGACATATCCCTGTTTGTCAAGATCTTCTCTCTCAAGCAGAGGAAGAGGTACTTCATCTACACCCTTAACTGTGACAGCTGGATGCCCATTTGTTGAAAGGTCCAACTTAATTGCTAAGGGTCGGCCCCCCACTGTGGTGGCTACAATCTTAAGTGCAGTGGCATCTTCCACAAGAGGTCTGTATGTCTGTAAATGGAGGGTATTTGAGCAGTGGTGTCAAGACAGAAATGTTGTCCTATTTCAGTGCTCTATTGTGAACATTTTGACGTTTCTGCAGGGGTTCCTTGATAATGGTCTTTCCTTTTCCTCTATCGTTCAGAAATGACAGCTTATTGGTGGCTCATACTGCTGTTTCTGTCTGGTCTGTGTTGCACTTAGATGTAGGATTTGACTCGGATTCAGAGGCTGTTCTGCAGGACATGTATATGTGTCCTATACTATATGTTTTTTACTGAGTAAATTGAAAGGAAGGGAACAAAAGTTATGTTTACAACTTCTGTTCCCTGAAGGAGACGAATGAAGTACAACACTTGGCTTCCCTGCTGTGTAGCTGTGCTGAGTTAAGAGTGGCTATCAAAGTAAGAAATTACTGAAATGACAAGTGTATTTATGTGCAGGAGGGAACTAACACTGGTCATCACATGTCATTTATCTTATGGCATGAGGTAGAGGTAGATGCATCTTCAGCCAAGGCACACAAGTGCATGATATTTATTCAGCTATATGGGTTGTACCATGTTTCTTTCCTTTAGGAAACGGAACTGATTCAGGTGATACCTGAGATACCTGTCACCCATATCAACCTTCTGCCCTAATAGTGGGCCACAGTGGTATTTTAATCTTGTGTTTCTGATTTTGTAAGCCTTTTTAAAATATTTTCATAATCAATATTGTTGATTGAAGAAAAAACATCTCCTGTATTCTTAAGTAAAACAAAACTGAGAGCCTCTGGGGCAGTAACACATCTTTAAATGATACCTTACTTCATAATCTTCATCAGGTTAATCCCCTAAACTTAATAAAACAATGATTGAAAGTCAAGTTACACTGATCTGTGTAAACGTGTAATGTTCTTTGAAAAATCTTATCAGCAAGTGCAGGATTTTTGTGCTTTGTGTAAAGTAGTGTCTGTAAGTGTCTATAAGCAGTTCCCTACCCGAATAGTCTACATAGCCATAAGGTTAAGCTTCCATCTTTTTTGACAGAATGAAAAGGCTGGAGCCTTTCCCAGCTGTCATTGGGTGAGAGGCAGGGTACACCCTGGACAGGTTGTCAGTCCATCACAGGGCCACATAGAGACAAACAACCAACCACACTCACATTCACTCCTAGGGTCAATTTAATCTAACATGCATGTTTCTGGGCGGTGGGAGGAAGACAGAGTACCTCGAGAAACCCATGCATACACAGGGAGAACATCCAAACTGCCCACATAAAAGCTTCTTGCTGTGAGGCGACAGTACTAACCACCATACCTCCTTGCAGCCCTGAATTAATATTCAATGGTTGCAAAAAGTTTCAAAAGTTACATTAACAGTCACAATTTCACAGGATGGTTGGTGTGAATTGATAAGTTTAACACACACACATTTTTTTACACAAAAGCCTGTTTTCCTACTATGTTAGATAATTACCACAACCATTACCACAACAAGTAAATTAAATTACCACAGTTACTGCTGTTTAACCATGTTTTCAATGTGTCAGAGTTATCAAAAGGATCCTTATTTTAAACCAGAGAATTACATTTTAAACCTTAACCAAGCCTAATTTTAAACATATGGGAATCTATTGTTGTTAAAAGCTGCTGCCAAAATAATTTTTACTAGGCCACTGAAAATTATTGTAGTGTAGCTGGAAGATACATATAAATGTGTTATCCATGAGAAATTGGTGTTTGTATAAACAAATATTATTAATGTGAAACATGCAAGGAAAAGAGATCGGTGGTTCTATGTTGGTACACAGCTACTCAGCTGGCTTGTGTAAAATGCAATAAATTTTTACACCAAATTTACAGAAGCAGATTCTGAATCGCAAGCAACCCTCAATTCAGTTTAGAAGAAGGTTTCCTCCTTCTATTATCATTATGAATTCTTCAATACATCAAAAGACAATATAAGCTTTAAAGAGGATAGAACAGTATTACACAAGTACTGAAGCATAGAGAGAATGCATGGGTAATGTTTTGCAGTTAGACCCAACCATATAAATAGTTTGTCATAGTTTATCATAGTTTCCAATACTGTGTAATATTTTTTTTAAAAACAGCTAATTTCACAGTATTTCTCCCTTAAAAACTTTCACAGACTATGTTACCTCCTTCAAAGTTTGTTCATATACAACTATATTTTTGGATGGTGACAAGATACATTATACCTGTTAATTTGGTGAAGTTTTGTTGCCCTCTGTCATTATGCAAAATTATGGCTTTACATGTTGTTTTATATGTGCTTTATTTTAGAAACACCACATTAGATAACTGATTAAACTAATTAGCTACTTAATGAATTCTGAAATTATTAATCGACTTTTATATAAATAATCTTACTGGGAAGATACAATGTTCCCTTAATGATATGTTGTTAAACATGAAGCTCTGAGGAATGGAGATGGCATGTTCTGTGGAATTAATTAGGCTGAGTAATAGTGAAGTACAAACAACTCCTGACACTCTGTTAAACGTCCCCTTTTCCACCTTTGACATAACATTTAATTTTTTCTATATCTAAATTAAGAACACCTGTTGCACTGATAATTTCTCTGTAATATTATATTTTTCACTGCCTCGATTAAAGAACTTTAGTATGGCATCCCTTGGGATCTATCTATCTGTCTATCTGTCTCAAAGTTTTTAAACAAAGTGTTCACTGCATGTTCTAACCTACCAATTCTCAAATTTAAAGGGCTCATAATGAGAGGTATACAACTGCCAGAGCAGCCACAAACAGCAAAAAACTAAATCCCAGTTTAACATTTGTTTTTGAATCATTATTGAACACTCACAGTACTAAATCAGTGTGTTTTTGTTAGAGATAAATCATTGATGGTGACTGTTTGATTATACAGATGATCTCACAGATAAATATTTTTTTCTAAAGATCTTAAAGCTGAAAGATGCATAAAATATTTTGACTTTTTTCAGATGAAGAACAGCTGAAAAAGCTTTTCAAAATTGGAGCAGATTTAGTTGTCTCATCATTATTATCATGTTTCATCCATTTTTTTTCTTTTTTTAGACACGTTGGTTAAGTCATAAATTCAGAATATAGTCGGGTATTGCTCGTGTAATTTCAAATACAGAGACGTGTTTTAACGTCTAATGAAATCATTTCTGGGTAGTGTCATCTGGACAAATTTCACAGTAGCATAAAAACAAAGTTTTGGTTCTAAATATTTCTTGAAAGTGACAAACAAATTATTCAATTAAAACGTGATCTGTTACGAAGAGGAGGGGACGAGTTGGGACTCAGTAATGTTAGTATCACGATTTTAGGCGCAGAATTTGTGCAAAGCTGTACACATTCTTACCCGTAATAATTAGAGTTAGTGTTCGGTCTTATTAGTGAATATTCACTTAGAGTGAAAAAAGCTCTTATTTTACATTAGTTATTCAGGATTTTTAAAAGATGAATATTGAAATGTGAACGAAAATCCACGGACAAAACAAATAGTTTTTGTTTCTTTTTACTTCAGTTACGAAAGTTACACAAAAGGTGGCAAATTTATCAGCAATAAATAATAAATAAATCTGTTGCACAGGAATAAACAAAACATTCCCTCCACAACTAACTTATCATTAATTTACAGGTCTTTGGGGAAGAAAAATAGCCTATTCTTGGACGGACACTAATACACAAATGTTCCACGAAGCCTGTGGCAAAATAGAGGTATACCTTGTTGCAAATGCCTTATTACTTAAGTCTTGAAGGAAAGTCAAATAACTGCAGAGATTCTGCGCTGTTTTCCTCCAAATGGTCTATCAGGCTATATGATGAGTTGGGTGTATTAAAAAAAAAACTGAATGTTTTCTATTCAATGTAGCTGGATTTAGATCGTGATTTAGATTTGTCCCTTATTCAGAGGTCCCATTTTCAATAAAGCAGGTTCATGTCTTCTCTTTTTTGGCAACCGTAACCAGGCATGTAAATGGGTTGCACTGGTCAAGATGACGCATCCGCCTGTCTGCGCTCTGGATAGACATTAGAATGGGTGGCTGTGGTAATTCCCATGATTGTCTTCACAGTGTCAAAATACAACCAGCGGGGTTGTTTGGTGTCATCGGGAGGAACTGGTTGATCAAGGCTTCAGTCAGTCCGTGCGGCGGCTGCTCAAGCCTCGATGGGGCTGGATACCATGCTGTTCGGCGTGTCAGGAAGCTGGGACGACATGGACGCTACCTCGCTGCCTGTCGAGTTAGAACCTGGTCCTCCTTCAGAGAAACTGACCTGAAAGAAGAATCCAGCAGCAGTTAGAAATATCCGGATACCCCACAGTGGTGTCTGTGTCAGAATGAGGGCAAAAAATTCAAAGTCAGCAGGGGCCACATTTCGGACGCACGTAAGCATCTAAAGAGGTGTGTGTCTTCAAGTTATGGGGAATGAAATATAAAATCATATACACACACCATAACTACACACCGAGTCATAACTACTTTTCATTTATCCATAATCACTTAATTTATCTCAAACTTTCTTCGATACGCTCTCTTATGCTTGCTGAGCTTGTGTGCGCAATTCTCTCGCAACCAAAAAACACGGATGAGTTCAATTTCACATCCCTGTTTTGTAATAAAGGCCAATAAACATCGAATGTGGGGAGATAAATTCCTAAATTAAGAAAATAGAAAGGAAGCAAGCACAACAACGTCCCTTAGTTTTACCGAACCTCAAAGCTCGAACTGGGTTTAAGAGAATCTAGAAGATTGTCTCGGACTTCCTGACCGGGAAACCATAAGTAAATCAATAAGTATGAAATTAAGTTATCCGTCACTGGTTCCGTGTCTTCATTTCCCCATCAGGTGTCCCCCTAAATGAAACATTGAGTATTCTATCGATAAATAGGCCATCCTCTACTTAAAAGTAGAAATTCTTCAGAAAACTATAACAAGCAGTTGTGATGACTAACATCAGTCATCTTTGCAGGTGGATGTTGGATATGACGCCACTCAGATCACCTGGTGGACCAGTTGTAAAAGCGTCATTGAAATAAACTGTCCGTAAAGAAAAAAAGTCAAGAAAAATATATGGATGTGCCATTTTAGATGGATGCTGAGTATTTAATGTGGACGGAAACATCATTAATTTTCACAGCAAACGGCATGAAAAAAAGTTTTCAAGAGGACCAACTGAATTAAATGAGTAAACATCGGGCTGAATAGGCTATAGGGTTGGTATCATCTGGTCCTATTTAAGAGCAATAGGAAAATAGCAGGAAGAAAAGTGTAAAAAGTGTAAAAATAGCTTTTTTACATTGCCAAGCTGCAAACCTGAAATGCACAATGCTTAAAATGGGCCTGCTGCGTCAAAGAGATTAACCACTTTGGGTCAAATTTTGTGATCTAGAGATTGAATATCGTACTAAACTGAATTAATTAAATACAATGTCAATGTGTCAATAGTGAGTGATCAGAAAATGACGAACCAGTTGTTGGAATGCCGGTTGGTCGATGTCGCTTTGCAGGGCGAAGTCGCTGAGGACCTTCCAGGGCGGCTGATAGCTCTGCACCTCCACGGGGTTGGCCTGAATGCCGCCATCGTGCCGCTCCGGACTGGCCGCCACCATCGGAGTGCCTGTCATTCCCTGGATGTTCTGCAGGTGGTGGACGGTCGTGGTCAGCAGTCATAAATATCTCTAATATCCACGCGTCCACTTGTGTGTGTGTGTGTGTGTGTGTGTGTGTGTGTGCTCTATCAGCGGTCAGAATCAGACTCAACATAAACATGGTCACTTTCATATTACCGCTATACTTTGCATTGAGACAAATATGGATGTTGGACTTCTTGAATAAAATCACTTCACTGATTTACATCCGCTTTGAGGGTTATCATATGTCCGCAAGGGTTAACAACTTAATAATATGAGAGCAGACAGGGCTTCAACATTTGTGGCCTCTATTGGGTCGAAAATAACACACGGGTTTTTTTTAGTTGTCTTCTACATATTTCTGCACGATGTCTGAAAGGCATAAAGAAAGCTTTCAACCATCGCGGTCGGTACTCTTACTGTCTTATCGTTGGGTTGTTGCTGTTGCAGCTGCTTCATAAGCAAGCTTCTCTTCTTGTCCTTGCACCGCTTGTTCTGGAACCAGACCCGGATCACTCGTGGGCTGAGGCCGGTCATCTCCACCAGTTGCTCCTTCATTAGTGCGTCAGGCCTAGGGTTGGCATTGTAGCAAGTCCGCAGTGTGTGCAGCTGCTTCTCGTTTAGCACTGTTCGGACCCGGGTTGTCTTCTCTGGCTGTTTGTGGACGTGAGGCCGGAGCGCAGGTTGCCGGGCGGATATTGGTTCTGCTGTTAATCAAGCAAAGCAAAGTTAATTCACATTAGTTTAGTGTAAAGCTAGATCAATCTGCGTAAGTATGTGGACGAGCTATTTATTGTTCTCTCTTTTATCCCACCGGAGTCCTGTAGCATAGATCTGCGTGGTCCTGCACCACACAACAGTTTATTCAATCAGACAATGTGCAAACTCAGACAGATTAAATGGAGGATTACAACACACTGCTGAGGCCTTCGATGTGGCAGCTGAATGAATGGGGGGGGGGGGGGGGGGGGGGTTAGTAATACAATGTTAATACATTAAAAAGCACCTGGGCCATCAATGTAATCTCAAGCCATCACGACCACCGCACAACAATTGGCCAAACATCCCGCACCCGCAGCCATGCAGGTCATAGGAGACTAGTCCACCCCCAGCTGAGATAACTTAGTGTATTTCTGACTGCAGCGCACACTTTATCTAATCTTTGGCTTGACAGAATTCTGCAGAGCAGACACATAAAGAGAGGCAGAAATTCAAAAGTCCACCAGAAACCCCCAACAACTCAAATATAGACAAGTTTCACGGTTCATGATATTCAACTCAATTCAAAACAAATACGTAAAGATCAAACTTGGACAAAACTTGTTTTTGAGCTTCACGAAGTGCAGTTAATCTGAACATGAAATATCATTACTGTATCCTCTGAAAAGTCGCATGTAGACCACAAATAATTTATGTTTGAGGAGCGCCTGGCCGAAATCAAAAGGCTTCGGATGGAAACAAAAGCAGCCAGACAACAGCCTCGGTGCGATTTAAAATGTTATTTAACATAACAGGCTTGTCTTTATCTCATCGGGACTTTTTACCTGCCATCTGCAGCGGTCTGGCGGGGTGTAGCGGGCTGAGCGGGTCTCCGTTACCAAGGCTGGCCCGCTCCACCACGTCGTGGTCGGCTCTGCAGAAGAGCCCGTCTTCTCTTAGAGCGAACTCGTCACCGGGGATGAGCTGCCGGCTGCAAGCAACACAGCGGAAACACTCGATGTGGTAGACCTTGGAGCGAGCCCTCATCACGAAGTCGTTCTTACTGAAGCCGATATTGCATTTAGCGCATTTAATACCGTATAACCTGCGGGGCACACACACAACACACACTTACACAAACCTAGTTATGAACATAAAGGAAAATTAGAACAATTATAATAACCTACCCTATGATATGTTATTATCATTATCATAATAATCATTGCTATTATAATTATTATCAGTAGTAGTAGTTTTAGTTTTTTGTCGTGTTCTCAAATGGTAACGTTACTAAATATAATTGTCATGAAAGTTAGAAGATACTTTAAGAGGACTTTTGTCATTGACTGAACTTATATCATGTAATAAAAACAAAATCTCGATCATTTCCCAGTGCCTGATAAATACAGCTCATGGATATGGATTTATGATCTTCTACAGGTCCGTCTGCAACAAAGCACAGTCTCGTATCAATGATTGAAACCACCTGTGCGTTATGTAGGCCTTTTGTGCAGTTTTACAGTTCTGTAAAATGTTTCTTATGAAGCGTGAGATGAGGAAAAACTTGCGCTGCACTGTTCAATAATCATTTGTCTAGTGATAATATGTAAAATAAGACCATATTAACCCACTGAAAACAGGACTCCGCGGGATGGAAATCAGCCCAAATAATCTCAATCGAGTCTTGTGAAATATTAATAAATATAATAATTCCAACTGCCGTGCGGCTCCAGCTCCTGTCGTGTGAAAGTCGTCCTGTCCCGCCGTCCTACCTGATGTAGTCCCGTTTACAATAAGTCTTTCCATCTCTGACGAAGCAAGTGCATGACTCGTCCAGGTACTGGTTGCACTCGGCACATTTGAGACAAGCAGCGTGCCACTCCAGGTCCGGGGAGACCCGCAAGATGTACTGGTCGTGTATCTGGTTCCCGCAGCCCACGCAAAGAGACACCAGTCGCTTCTCTGAAAGACCAGCATAAAAAGGCCACATCACACGCTGTTCAACAATGTATGCTGAGTAAAGTAAAGAAGGCTACCAAATGTAATACAATTATATGTTTGACATTGCAGATTATTATTAAAATTATTGCTGTTTTTCTTAGATTATTAACCGACGTTTTCTTGATGTGAATAAAACAGTTCGAATACATTAACATTTACTGTCACTTCTATGATAGTTTTTTCTTTTCTTTTTTTAACGAGACCGATGGCTTTCACAGACAATGCAAATATTTTCTATCTATAGATATTACAATGCAACAAAGTCAACTCTCAAGTTGTGAGGAATTCAATACCAGACTAGCATCCCAAAATCGAACAAGCATCTTACTTTTCGGCGGGTCCCCCATGTCTCCCATATCGACAAAGTAAGGCGACTTAAGGTCCACTGTCACTGCGGGCTGTGGTGCCGGGAAGCTTGGATTTGTGCTCCGCTGCCGGGCTGCGGGGCCAGGAGCTGTGCTGTCCGGCTTGGGGAGGGAGAGTGTGTATATGTTTTTTTTTTTTCCCTACAGCACTGTGTGCAGCTCTGATCCTGACAAGCGACAGAGCTGACGTAGGACATCAGCACGTCATCTACATAAGTAGCGGATTGGCTCTGCAGATCCTGACAAGTAAACGCGCGCGCGCTGGTACACTTAGGCCTCCTGCTGCACACAAATTTTCCCAGCTTTGCTTTGGTGTTTTATATTAGATTTTATTTTGCTGTTGTGACGTGTAGAATTGTTTGATCATTTTTATAAAGGAAACACATCGGCTTTATCTCTTTTGTTACATTTCCATTTATAGGCCTTGTCCAATGAGGAAAAATCCAGAACTTATTGAACAAGTTCGTACATGAAATAGGTTTATTTTAAATAAATTAACAGTTTACAATTACAGATATTTTACCTCATAGTAATGCACACATTTACAGCAGGTAGCAGCGTAACATGTATCAGATTAAATCTTGTTATAATCAAGAATAACTTTTCAGTTTCCCAGAAGACAGTATATGGAGAGTTTAGTAATCATGTATTTTAAGAGAATGAAAGAACCACAACTTAATCCTCTGGAAGATTTAGCTGACAATTACTCATTTAGCCAAATGAAAAATATCTCCTTGCACGGACATCCGTGGCTTTCAGCAGAGAGCTTGGGCATCTGGGCCAGGACTGGCACTGTAGCTCGGACACACACCAACGCGCCCTCTTGTGTTTGTGATCTCCTCATAAAGGAAACACAGAGCAGAGTCTCTTTCATGGAAATAGAACAGCTGTATGTTTGAAATGTCGGCCTAAGTTGTTTAAGGTGATGACGAATCATACTACTGTTTGTAAACTTATTAAATTAATCTGAAATGATTGATTGGCTTATTTTCTATTATTATTGTTATTACTATCATAACTAATATATTTACCATAAGTGATAATGATTAGGTATTATTTCTATTTAGTTATAGTAGTAGTATTTTAAATATTTCGTTAAAATGAAGATGAAGCATAGATAAGCATCTACAGGGACACTATAGCAAAGATAAGAAGTAATGTGCTGTTTTTGTTTATTGATTGAAAATATTGATTTGCACATTATTAGAACCGAAATATACATTTTAAATGGATGTTTTGTCACAGAAAAAAAATTACAGTTTCAAGTCTTGTACACTAGCAGTTATATGAACTTGATCACGATGGTGACAAATCAGTTTATTAAGTATATTCTTGCGTTAATTCTGTGATTGTGACAGACTGTGATGCTCTGCAGAGCATCGTCAGTGCTGATGGGAATACAGCATCTGATGATTCATAGGAACAATCTCTATCTGCTTTCTCGATTTAAGCAGTGTAGAAGTGGACCTCCATACCTACAAACAGACGAAGCTTTGCAGTGTTTAAAAATGATACTCAAGATCTGATTGTTGCAAACATAAAAGCATCTCCACCAATTATTATTTTTTACTGTGTTTATGGTCCATTTAACATTTAACACACACAGACTTTTTTACATTTTTACTATTTTCAGAGAAGCATTTGCTGAATTATGTCCTCCTGTCCAGGTACAAAATATGTAAATTAGCTGCTGCATAGTTTTATTTTTGAGTTATTCCTGTAAAAATAAGTGAAAAAAAAAGAAAATGATTATAGAAAATAAATAAATTTTTCTAAACTTAAACTCATTTTGTATAATATGAGTTATGTTGTTTTCAGGACTACCTAACGCTGTTCCCTTAATAACCATTAAAGAGAAATAGTGATTCGGTTACTGAAATATATTGAGTAGCAGACCACTGAAACTGCTGAGAGCAGTGCCTCTGCCCCTCACTGCACACCACTGATCAAGGACATAAAAGGTCCATGCAGGCCCAGGAGTGAAGGACAAATTTAAAGTATAGACAATTCAAAATGATGAGCTGTGCAAAGCTCATTGTGCATGTTGCCAGCTAGCACAACACATTTAGCTTTTTGCTTATGTTTTGATTTTTTAGTTTAACCGGCATTAATACCAGGTGCACATTGGCAGCGTAACCATCAGTGGTGCTGCCCTCAAATGAGGAAGTAGAGTCGATCCTTTTCTTATTTTAATTTAATTAGATATCTAAACTGTCATGCCAGATTTTACCATCAAGTGACTCCGCTTCTCTAGAACATGGCAGCTTGACATGATTAAAAAGCCTAAGCATATTCATGTTAAATGATTTAGTTTCACATCATATGCCTTGTGCAAACATTTGGCTTTAATGCGGAAGAATTATATCTCCAACTTAATTTTTATTTTTCTCCTCAAACAATTAACCCATTTTTAGGGCTTGGTAAAATGAGGACTGTACACATATATTTGACCATTATATTCATTCTTGTACAAAAACAATCTGAAGTTCTCTCTTCATTTCTTTAGGACAATTGGATGCTATTACCGTCTGTTGCTAAATGTGTACCACTTTCTGGTAGTTTGATCCTATCTCTTTGTGTAGGTATTTCTGTTTCCAGTGCTGAATCGTTCTGGTTGCACTGCCCCTCATCCATCTCTCTCTGTCTCTACTGTTTTTTTTCCCTTCAAATCCAACCGGTCAGGACAGAAGGTCTGGCTCTCTCAGCGGTGTCTTCCTGCTGAGTGGGAGTTGTCCAAACAGTCCACTGCCACAATTTAGGTAAGTAGTAGTGTGTCCTGAAACATTTTCATTTGCTTATTTATGTGAACCAACATCAGACTCTCCCATGACATGGGATATGAGGGCAACTGGTCTGTAGTCAAGAGGCAGATGGATGAGATCTTTTTAGGTACCAGAACAAGGCAGGATCTCTTCCACAGCACTGGACCTTATGGCTCAGGGTAACGTTGAAGAGGTGCTGAAGAAACTGTAGATGATCCATACAGACCATCAGGACCCTGGGATTGACATCATAAGGAGCCACAGCCTTCTTACAGTTAATGTATCCAGCTGCCTCTTCACCTGAAGGATGGAGACAGATAGACATGGCAGGAGGGTAGGTTTCACAGGTAAGCTGTGACAGGTAAACTGTGGGTCCAATGAGGTTGTAAGGTCATTTTAGCAAGAGGCAGGGGAAGAGAATCATGCAGGTTGTTCTGAACTGAAACTATTGAAAAACATGTTCAGTTCATTGTCTCTCTCCAGATTTCCATCATTCTGCTCCTTGTTCCCCTTAAAACCTGTGAAATATTTCAATCCTTACCCCACATCCCTAATGTTGTTTTCTTGAAGTTCACTTTCCAGCCTTTTCTTGTACATCTCCTTGCTCTCACTTCTTCCCTCATCTTCCCTCACCAGATTGTGGTTTGATTATCCTATTGGAGGGTGTTCAGAGGAACTACTTGCATCCCTTACATTTACATAGCATAAATCCAGCATTTTATTTTATCCAGTTGATAAACCATTGGAAGGTTGAAAGTGTAGCAGAGAGGGGAATGTGGTAGAAATCGTAACCTGGCAGCGACTGAGCTAATGACACAGTGGCTGTATAACACAGCTGAGCTCTCTCCGTAGATTATATTGATGAAAACTTAAAGCTAACAGTTCAATCAATCAAATACAGATCCTGTCCTTCACAGTGACATCTCCAGAATTACAACATCTGTTGTGAAGAAGCATTCCAATACCCCCATCTTTGTTTATAACTTGGCATTTGTTGTGATTTGGAACTTTATACATAAAATTGAGTTGAACAGAACTGAATTGGATCTTTAGATTTTTAGGAAAAAAAGAATACACATAATATGATCATAGGTGCTGTAACTGGCCGCTACTGTTCTGTGGTGCATTCTAGAAATCAATGAGTCACTAAACCTGAATCACAATTATGTAAAAGATTGGTGATTAGGATAGCATATAAGAAGCAAATGAGCCCTTTGTTATTATTCTGTAGTTATAACAGTTATTAGTTGTCATTGTTTTCTTCTGGAATAAGAAAAAGAATGTTTCTACCCAGCTTCAAACATGTATCAAATAAATTATTGGCAGCTTTAAATTGAGTAGGAATTTTTGGAATTTCATGGTACTGTGTAAAAACGATCACAAAAGAACACAACATTAACATTATGAATACTGCATAAATAGCATTTTATACAAGTTGTGGACATTTACATATGCTTTAACATATACAAGAAATTTGAATGAATGCCAATTTATCTGATCATTTCAGGAGATAAGATGACTAAAAACAAAATAGACAAAATATCACCTGTAATTTAAACCTGCTGTGTGTTCATTTATATGAACATCTGTTACATTCAAGCTCCTGTCAGAACACAATTCACACAATTCTGAGAAATCTAACTGGTAAATATCTTTACCTGCCAGTCATTTCAATCTGGTGTTAGTTTGCAGCATTCGTACGCTAGCTCACAGATTGCAATAGTGTTTTATTTCAATAGGTAATTCAAGTAAAATATTATGGAAAAGATCAACAAAATCAGTATGCATAGTCATGATTCAACATATTTTATTTGTCAAACAAAGCAAATCTAAACAGTGATGAGGACTATGATGGCTACACATCATTTGGGAAGCTGTCTCTGTTACTAGTGTTTTGTTAAGTTAATCCTAGATCTTGCTTAACCTTTTCAACTGGGTTTAGATCTGGATTTTTTACAGACCATGGGAAAAGCTTTACATTGTTTTAAGCTGGATATTCCTACCAGATCCAAGGTACTTGTAGTGAGTCATAGTTGAGTTGAACCATGTCACCTGGTCTGATGTAATGAATATTGATAAAAAAAAATCTGGTATCTGTAGGTCGTCACCCTGTGCACCTAAGTTTTCCGTAATAACTTGTAGGTCAGTGCAAAGATCAGCAGTAATAATGGTGGCCTGGCAGGTGGAATAAGTCCTAAATATATGTAAGCGCTATATACAATGACATTTGGGGACGAGAAGTAATGCTGTGGAGAGTCATGGACTAATAAACAGGAGTTTATATATATATATACTATAGTTTAATGTTGCAACTAATGCCTTTCCAAATGTTGTTTCTAATCTTTTTTCTTTTCGTAACTGTTTGGTTAGGGTTAAGCCTTACAGATGCTTGGTTAGGCAAAAAAATTTCATAGGTAGAATTAGGTACTAAAACTGCTTGTGAAAAGATTGGGGTTGCATTTGTAATGCACCACTTTGTAACACAATCCACCATTTCAGATGAAGATTTGGAAATACAACATTTAATGTTTACCTTGTCGTTTAAGAACTGACTACAAAGGCTATGCTCTGAGACATCGAGGGGTCCAGGCAAAACAGCAGCACATGACAACTTCTGAGTGAGAAATGGCTGGAAAGAGCAGTTGAATATTTTTGTATGGATTTGGGTAATTTCCTTTCAGGGCTATGAAATAGGGACTGCCTTTCTGACTACCCACCTAGAAACACAATACACGTCTGGAGCTCACCCATCAGCAACAAAACCTTGATTTTGTTATTATTCATTCTATAATCTAATGAACAATATTGGCAGCAAGTTTTAGTAGTGTCAACCATATTGTATGTATTTTGTTCTGAAATTTTCCCAGAAAAAAATATTTTTGAGATTGTTTTAAACTAGTTCAGATACTGTGCTGTTTTAGGGATTTCTCATTGTATTTCTGACACTTCCTAACATCTTTGTTGATAAGTTACCATTCCAGCAAGAGTTGCTTACAAATGGGAGCAGCTGATTGACCTTTCCAAAATGTAGCTAATGCCAGAAGAAAGACCCCAAATCTCAACGAGAGTTAATGAGGAAACACCTTGGATGCTGTGCAGGAGCAAAATGAAGAAATAAGTGGGGGAACATTTAGGCATCTGTTCCCTTATGGGTAATATTATTATTGATATATAATCATGGGTAATGTGAGATTGCTTGCAAATAAAATAGATGAGCTTGGCGCACTCACATTGACATAACAGGATTATCAAGAAAACAGTGGCTCGGAGCATATGCTGGAATCCAGTGCTCCTCTACCTTGCATAGATGATACAGGCAGACAGTCATCAGGAGTAGTGGCAGAGACAGAGACGTTGCAGTACTTAATAACAGGGGCTTCTCTCTATATTATCTACTGAAAGAGTTGACATTCATGGTGAAGATTTCAATCAAGTCTCCTTTTCTGCTAAACTTTTAACTTGTAACAGTTTGTCACTGCTCCACCAGAGAAAATAAAATGTTAGATTTATTCAATGCATATGTAAAAGATGCATACAGTTCCTCTGAACATCCTCCATTAGGAAAATCAGACAACAAGCTGGTACTCTTCATCTCCACATAAACACCAATTGTGCAGCCGCAACTTGATAGCAAAAAGAGTTTATAAAGATGGTCTCGAGAAACTGACAAAAAATTCTAAAAGGGTGCTTTTAGATCACAGACGATGAAGCAGAATACCTTCAGGAGGTAGACAGGGAGTTATAGAGGAGTGTACAGAAACTGCTGAAAAATAGTACACGGTAGGGCAAGGAGGTGTACAGAAAAAAAGCTGGAAAGAAAGCTCCAGCAGAACATCATGAGATGTGTAGTCATGAATGAAAAAGATCACAGGCTTTAAGATGAAGGGGGAGCAGAAAACTGGACAGGGCCAATGAACTGAACTTGTTTTTCCTTTCAATAGGTTCAGCTCAGATCAAAACTCAGCATGCTCCTCCCCTGCCTCCAGCAACACTGATCTCACACCTGATCCCTGATCCACAGCTTGGCTGTCACACCTCTGCCTTGTAACCCTCCACATCAGTCATGGATCTTAACAGAGCCAGACTCCAGCTTGACTGTCTCTGGCAGTAAAGAAACAACTGGAGAGAATGAACCAGAACAAGGATGGAGGTAAAGATGGTGTCAGCCCCAGGGTCCTGAAGACCTGTACAGAACAGCTATGTGGGATTCTACAGCCCCTCTTCAACTTTAGCCTGAGTCAAGAGAAAGTTCCAGTGCTGTGGAAGACATCCTGCCTCGTTCCAGTACCTGAAAATTCTCATCCATCTACCCTAAATGACTTGGCTCTAATATTCCATATCAAGTCCTAGATAGACTGTTAGTGGCTTACTACAGTGAGAAGATGAACACTTTTCAGGACCAACTGCAGTGTGCTTATCATCCTGGGGTTGGTATTGAAGATGCCATCATCTACCCGCTTAAGTGAGCCCACTCCTTGGAGAGAGAGAGAGAGAGAGAGAGAGAGCAGGCAGCATTAGGATGTTCTTTGATTTCTCCAGTATTTTTAATGCATTTCAGTCTTCACTGTTATGTAAGAACCTGCAGACTTGTGGTAATTCTAATTAAAGAAGGTTCCCCTAAGACCACATTTTACTGCGATACACATTCACAAAAACTTTCACAGGATAAACAATAAGAGCTAAATTATGTCTAATAACAAACTATTGAATGAATGCGTGAACCTTTTCTGTGTAACGGTAATGGTTGTCATTCCACTTGAACCTGCCAGTACCAAGGGCTGGCATGGTTACACGTACATGTGAGTCTCATATTACATAGCCTCCTGTATCTACACATTGATTTTCATGGTACACTGAAAAATGCAGAAACAAAAGTAAGGTTTTTCTATTAACTACTGTGTTGCCTTTTATGGCCATTTCTTGTTATTTTGGATTTATTTAGGATCTAAATTATCATGGTAGATTTACGTAACTGGCATGTTTTTATTTTTAATGTAGGACACTACCTTTGACCTCTCTCTTTATACTTCTTGTTCCCAGTCCTCCTTGACCTCTTTGAAACCTCTGAACGATATCTGTCAAATCCTTCACTCTCATATGGGCTTGGAACATTTCAGCAGTAAGTCACAGGCTGTGGCTTCAGTGTATCCTGTCCTATTGCAGGGCAGGAGAGCTGCCATCCCTTGGGTGTCCCCTTGTGCCCCACAGACCATATGGCTGGGCCTGGCCCCTCTAGATGGCTGAACTGGTCCACGGACCACCTGAGGCAGCCGGAGCTCCCATAATCACTGGAGACAAGGGCCACTTGACACCAGGCTGACAGATGGTGCTCCAGCACTGCTGCCCTGGACTGCTGTTGTTTCTGTGTGTGTGTGTGTGTGTGTTCAGATTGAGAGGCACAATAAGGGCAATGATGTGTCAGGGATGGTTAAACATGATGGTGGCAGTCCATCCTCTTTTTTTCTCCAGGGCAGCCATAGCCCCAGGCAATGGCTGCAGGCAAATTTCATCACATATAAGCAGTAGAGGATAACAACAGACCGGCTCAACAACAATGTTCTTCCGAAATAGATTTTTCTTTCCTGTAAACCCATAATTTTTTTAAACAGCTTTTGAAGCCAGTCTTTTCATCAAAATTGTAAAGCAAATTAATATGGGATTATTACCATTTTCTCTTTGTGAATAATGCTATATAGTCAAACAAAATTGAAAATAATATTTTGGATTATAGATTGTTATGGGATCACATTAAGTAATTTAGATTATCAACATATTTTAGCAACTGTCCTTCGGTTCTCATAGAATACATTTATATGCTGCCAGCAGGACAAATAACTGAACCAGTTGCTCTGTGTTACCCTCTCCAACATTCCCATCAGGAAGAAATCAAGCTGAACATTTCTCCAAAATAAGAGAGTAAAAGCATGATTTCTTGAAAATTTGAGTGTTACAACTGTGATATTGGACATATAGTCAAATCTGCATTGCAGAATAATAGAAAGTAAACTTCTCTATTTAAAGTGTTGTATTGTTGTTGTCTATTTTTTTGTTTAAAAAATAGACAGTTGGTGGCCTGTAGATCTTGATCGGTCAGTGAATGATTTTCATTCAGTTTTGTTGAATAGTCTGCACACCAACAATGTTTTACCCTGCCCACACACTACTGTATATGCCCAACTCAGATCTAGAGTCATACGTGGAATATACAGTATTATATTACTTGCAGAGTAAAGACAAATTCAACATGTCCAACTGCTTGGTTTACAATGCACCATCAAATTTACTTTGTACAAAGTCATTTATATGGAAGGAAAATTTGACAAAAGTCTGTAGGGCATTGAATCAAATCTTAAAAGTTCATATTTTTCAACTAATATATCACAAATCAGGACACAGACACTAATACAATTAACACAACAAAGAACAAAAACACCTAAAAATTAGATCATGAACACTGGAGACTTTTTACACCACAACTTAGCATAACTTAGCAAGGTCAAAGGTAATAATTACAGAATCTGTAGACAAACTGCCTCTCCTAATTAGGTGCTAATCCTACAAGTTCACACATACTCGTCCCACTCACAATAAATGACCAAGTATATCAGGGGAACACTTGTTTTATTAGGTTATTTCTCTTTATTTTCAACATTTGTTTAGAAATCTTCTAATGCCTTATATACTCATAATCATGTGGAAAATTTCAAAGGGTTCTATTATTTTTCCATTGATCGCTACTTTTACAACTTTTACCTGGAGTTCAATATCTTGCCCAAGAACAATTTAAAACTTGGAGGACTGCTGTGGTCGACCTTCAGGCAACTGGAATGTCTGTCACTTGAGATGTAAACTAGTTGGCTTGGAGCTCTAACATTTTTGCTTTTGCCCATATTTGAGCTAACTATCCAACAACTGAAAGGTGAATTAGAGCCTATAAATGAATCTTTGGTGTAAAAAATGTAATCCAATTCACAGCAATAAACAGAAAACTTGTCCAAGGTAGGCTGATCAAACCATTATCTGGTAGGCTCACAAGCAGAAACTAGAAGATGAGGAGCAAACAAAACTTTATTCATCCAGACATAACCAAAGGTTAGGAAAACGTGAAACAACAAGCTGAGAATAACAGCCAAACTTGATATGAAGCAACAGACTGCTAACAATGATGACAAACTCATGGAGAACAAAGGCAACAGAGGAGCTTAAATACTGACAGGGGTAGTCAACTAATGAAAACCAGACGCAGGGCAATTTGGTCACTGACATGCAGGTAAACTAAAGACAAAAAACTACCTGCAGTGAACAATGGAAATTAATTTAAAATTTGAAAATAAAACAGGACATGAAGTATATTAATCTGAAACATGGAAGTACAAAGGACAAAATCAGACTAAGACACAGAAACATAAACCCCAAAAATGATAACACAGCAAACAGAACCCACGGACACTGGCTTTCCCCTAATGTGTACCAAAAATAGGCAACCCTTCACCATGAAGAGTAAAGAGATATTATGGAGATTTATCAATTAATGGATTATTGCATTGTTAGGTAATTTCCAATGTATTTCCAATCAGCAAGGATAAGCAACGAGGTTCAGTGGGAGTTTAAATAAAGTCTCCAATTTTGTAGAACACATGGCTCAAATTAATGGCACATTAACAAGCTTGGGCAGAACTTGAGAACAAGGGACTGAGAAGAAACATTTCATTTGAAACTGGTGTGTTTAGAGCAAGGAAACATCTAAAATATGTAAGGCAGTGGCCCACATGAACTTAAGTTTTCTTAAGAAGTACATTCTGTTCTGACCCTTCTTACAGCCACCCTGCGACCCGACCAAAAGATTAAGCAGGTATAGAAAATGGATGGATGGATGTTTTGCTGTGAATATAGGTTACATTTTGATTTCTTTTCTAATGTGTTTATATAATTTGTAATACAAGTCTTGGCTGTTTAAGAATGAGTTTAACAAGCTTATGCGTACACTCTGGCTCATTCCAGAATTCTGTTAAAGAAACAAAGCTATTCTTGATATTTTTAAGATATATTGACCATTTGTTGTGCATACACTACATGTTAATGATGTGGTGTGAGCGAGTATGATACTGTGAATAACTAAATGCGAGTAATTTACAAAAAAGTTACTGTGATGTACATGATAGTTTGGGAATGTTTATCCCAAGGATTTATTCAAGGAAAATTGTGCTTTAGTTGACAGATCACCTGATTTGTCTATTATCAGTCTATTCAATGGACGTTGTCAGCACAAATCAGTCCCATTTATATGGGCTAGTAGAGGTTTACTAAAACTACTGGTGGGCTCAGGAGGCTGTTATCAACCATTTCTATCAATGGGCCATTATTTCAGTGAGCCAGTAGGGGAAGCACTAGCGGAGCTAGTACAGAGGAATAGTAAACATTACCAAAAAAAGGAAATTTCATACATGTGCTAAATATATCAAATATCTTGTATATCTTGTAAATATTTTGTGCGTAGCTATATATATATATATAGATATATATATATCTATATATATATATAGCTACGCACAAAATATATATGAATTATCTGTAAACCCATTTTTACTCCAATACGATTCAGAACCTACGACATGATCAAATAATATATTTATGATGAATATATTATGAGAGATACACTTTTGGTCAATAAAGCTCGCTGAAATAATAGCCAACTGATAGAAATGGTTGAGAACAGCCTCCTGAGCCTACCAGTAGGTTAAGTAGGTCCCTACTAGCCCATATAAATGGGACTGTTGTGTGCTGATACCGTCCATTGAATAGACTGATAACAGTCAAATCGGGCAGACAGATGGACTCTGTAGGACTGAACTAGACAACTGATGCGAGTTTATCTGGAAAGGATCAGACAGACGTGCTGTGTAAACTGTTATAAGTAAATAAATATAAACGCCTCAGAGGCAATCTGGGAGAGAAACGAAAAACACCTGTCCTCACCTCCTGTCTTTCACAAGCTTAAACAGGTAACGTTCTTGTTACGGTGGGACCCATCTCATCTGCAAGCAATCTTACACTCCCCATCAGTATCAAGTGAAGATCTGGACTGAACTCCACCTGTTCCTTCGTTTTGCTCCTGATCAATATCCAAAGCATTTCAAATCGTCTGGGAATTGGGGGCTTTTGTCACGCTTTACTTGGAATTAGTTATTACACTGAAATATTTTGCTCTCCACTTATATTCATGTCTAGAAAAAATAATTTTCTCATTTGCTCGTAATGCAAGTTCAACACCTGCTCTAACACACATCAACAAAACCAGGAATTTTTAAACTTATGTCAGTGTGTTGGAGGAGTATTCAAACGTTATCACACTGTTCTAATCTTGCTGTATCATTTTGATTTGGATTTTTTTCATAATCATTCTTTTCAGCCATCATTCTTTGCATCAGGGATAATTATTTTTCTGTATGACCATTTCTTTTCATTTAAAGTCTACTCCATGATCCAACAGCTTGTAGAAGCACATTTAGCAGCAATAACTTGAAGTAATCATTCTCTATATGATCAGTCTCTCACATGATTGTGCAGGAATTTTGGCCCACTCTTCTTTCCAACGTTGCTTCAGTTCATTGAGGTTTGCGGCATTGGTTTATGCACAGCTCTCTTAAGGTCCCACCACAGCATTTCAATCAGGTTGAGGTCTGGACATCGACTGGACCATTGCAACACCTTCATTCTTTTCTTTTTCACACATTCTGTTGTAGATCTCCTGCCGTGTTTGGGATCATTGTCCTGTTGATGACCCTGTTTCAGCCAAGCTTTTGCTGTCGGACAGATGTCTACACATTTGACTCTAGAATACTTTGGTATACAGAAGAGTTCATGGTGGATTTAATGACTGTAAGGTGCCCGGGTCCTGTGGTCACAGAACAAACCCAAACGGTCAGCCCTCCATTGCCATACTTGACAGTTTGTATAAGGACCGAAGTGGGTATTAGTCTCCAGTTTGTAATGAGCACGTCTTGATTGCACTTTCACATCCAAAACCAGCCCAGTTCCGATTCATATTAAGATGGAGGAAGGTTGATCAATTAAACAGTTCAGTTCTAGCTGTCCAGCAGTTTTATTAGTTGGACTTATTTAAGGTGATATGAGGTCCACAATTTCACTCCATTCTAAACAGTGTCACATATGGTGAGGTAGGGTGCGTGGCATGGAGGTTAGGACCTGGATGCAGATGTTTAAAAGTGAAAACTTATTTGAACTCAAAAAACAACAAAAATCATGGCTCAAAAAAATAACTATGACAAAGCAAAACCTGACTGTGACTATGAAAAAAACTGACACGGCAAACATGGTCAAACCTGATAACACATGAATGATGGTGAGTGCATGGGGGAACCTGGAAACTGAAGGGAGGTGATTGTTGATGTGGTGCAGCTGAGGGGGAAAGCACAGGTTAAGTGGGTGAATTGATGATCAAGAGTGACTGAGGGAAAACAAAAATAATGACTTAACAGAAACCTAAAATGAAAAAAACTATAATCGTGACAAACAGTATGCTGGTTTCTGCAGCTTTAATACTGTTTCCTTGTCAGTGGATTTAAGGATGAAAAGTTTATTTTTCTGGGGCTATTACGATGAATAACATAAGGCTTCGTGGTTCAAATCTTGGCTGGGGCTTTTTCCATTTTGAGTTGGCATGTTCTTGCTTTGTGTGCATTAGGACTGAGCAATTTTATCGATACTGTGATATATATTGATATTTTGTTTCCCGATAAAGTATCGATATTCTTTTTTTCAGTTGCAAGTATTGATATTTTATTAATTTAAGCAAACTTTATTTAAAAGTCAGACGTTACAATTAGCGAAAACACAGAACATTGATATATTATAATACAATTCCAGGTGGTCACATTATACAAAACAGTGATAAATTAGTTCATAAAAATGTTATATAAAGTGTATAGCTCAGTGGTTTTGATGGCTTTTCTGTTTATAGAGTGTTGGATTGTTGTAATGTATTGTTTGAAATCCTTCTCAAAAATTAACAAAAAATGGTTTGTGATTAGAGAATTTGGATTTGTGTATATAGTATTTTGCAAGTAAAACAATTTGATGATGTAATATTGATCTTTGTTTTTCGCAGGATAGAAGAGGAACCCAAATGAATGTACAGACGTCTTGCCAGAAAAATGTATGAAGAAGGACCAGAACAAAGGACAAAGATCTTCTTCAGATTGTGTGCAGAGTGAGCAGTCCACGTTAATGTCCTTTTTGTATCTACATAGAAATAACTTACAGGGATAAAACCTATGAATAATTTTAAATGACACTTCTTTAATATTATTTATAATCAGATATTTAGAGGGAAGGCAAAGTTCTTCTGTCCTATTAACCAAAGGACATAGTTTACATGTTTTCAAAATATGGGTGCCGCTAGTGACAACGTACGCGCTGCTATTAAAGAATATTTTGATGCAGGACATGGATATGACGTGATACTGGATATGCTGTCGACAATTCACAACATAAACATGAGTCTATGTATGCTGAAGAAACGTTTGTGACGTGTTTGTTTCTATTTGTCTGGCTGTGTTGTTCTTCCAGTCCAATCAGTGACGATTCATGTCAAATCACACTGTCCCTTTAAAATCTTTCAGAAAATAATATAAGTGTATCGTATCGTTGGCTGAATATTGTGTATCTTATCGTGAGATTAGTGTATCGCTACAACCCTAGTGTGCATGGTTGTTTGTCTCTGGCAACAATGTCCAAGATACATGCTGCCACTCACCCAATAGCAGCTGGGATAAACTCATGATTTCTGACCCTGAATATGATGATGCAGGAATGGGAAAGCTTTAATTTTTCAGATAAATTGTTTGTTTTCTTTTTAAACTAAAATATAAGAATAATGCATAACTGATGATTTGATATTTTCCTTGGCAATATGCTGACAACATGAGATTCTGATGTGATAACCATCAAATCCCCAACAAAAGTATGAGGAGAGATAACTGTAGAAAATCAAATACAGACACACTGAGTAGATTAAAAACACCAGCCCCACTTAAGAGGCCAATGGAAAAACTTATAAGCCACTCTTATCTACAGTTGGTATCTATGGTGCTGTAAAAAAGCCACATTGAGACCACATTGGGTTTCTGTTTGTGTTGATGTTGATGAGTTTTTTTGGAATTGGTGACCTGGGATGGATTGTGAACGTGGTGTCTGCTTTGTTTTCCAACATCTTGACTAGTTTGAGGTTTGTAATGTGACCAGTATGTGTGACGTGGAAACTCTACACACCTGCACTAATTAAGTGTGTCCCATTCATTAGTGCCTAGGTATTTTAGCACATGCTTCAAGGCAGCCGGCAGATGAACAATACTGGTGATTGTGGAACTATTATCGCCACGTAGTATTTAATTTGCACATTTAATGACTGAAATGACCATCGTATCTATTGTTTGCATTTCTTGGAGAGCGCAACAAGGTAAGTTTGTCAGTGTTTTAAAAGAAAGAGCCGTATCGTATTTGTATCATTTTTAGTATTGTGTAATTAATCAAGATTTTATTTATTCATGTATTATTTGCATGTGCCGAGATAACAAAATCAGGAAATGTTTGTGTTTGTGTCTTTAATGCAGTTTTCACGGTGCTATAAGAATTGAAGGGAATAATGCTGCTCAAAATCATCCCGCTACCTGGCAAATATAAGACTTTAACACACTTGGCAGAGGCTATATACCTGTAGGATGCTCTTTCACTGTGAAAGCCAGCTCTTGATCCAACCAAATCTACGTCAACACTTAGTGTGCCGTAAGTGAGTGGACGGCAATGACAAGTAAGAGGGCAACGCATCCAACCTGAACGGTAACTCATGCCTCTAACATCTCGGGAGATTGGACTGAAGACAAGTTTCAGTGAAATCTGTTGGTTTCCTTAGCTAGGATATTGTTTATGAATTGTCTCTATATGAATGAATTGGATTATTTTGAAATTAATCAATTGGATTTCATTGGATTATGATTACAATAAATTGAATTCCAATTGGCTTGAATTGGACTATATTATTTAAGTGCCTTGAGATGGCATTTGTTGTAATTTGGTGCTATATAAATAAAACTGAATCGAATTGAAACTGAATTAACACAGCTACTTATGCGATCATCTACTGTCTCTGTTTTGTTTGAGGCTAAAGACTAGCCTCTCTAAGCTTATGACCCACTTGACTTGATACTACTTCAGCTGGGCATGTGGTTAGAGAGGCTCATAATCATCATAGTGTGACTGACAACTTACTAAATCATCTACTGCTTTCATTACTAATATGCCCCTGCAAAACATGTCTCAGTTAAACAAATAATACTACATTGCCGATATTCCTGCTGGATCATTATCTGTGCTCCTAGCTGTTTTACTTAATTGACCATAGATTGACTTACCCATAATAACCGAGGGAAGACATTTTTTAAACTTCCTCCCCTTTGCTCTTCAATTTGCTCCTGTCATATATCCACAACATCTGTTCTTGCATCATCTGGGCTTGAGGCCTTGTGCTGGACCTTATTTGGGATTGTGAATGTTCAGTTAGCTGCTCCCATATGTAGCAACTCTCTTATTGACATAGTAACTCATAACAGATATTTCGAAGTACCAACAGTATTTATAGAAAGTACTCA
The DNA here is from genome assembly GCF_036924035.1 of Leuresthes tenuis. Taxonomy (NCBI): domain Eukaryota; kingdom Metazoa; phylum Chordata; class Actinopteri; order Atheriniformes; family Atherinopsidae; genus Leuresthes; species Leuresthes tenuis. The sequence goes on from NW_027325360.1 coordinate 35,538,665, forward strand.
AGCAGCACAGCAAGCGAACCAGTGGGGAAAAAATCTCCAAAAAATCAGGAAAAAATAAAAACTCAATTTTAAAAACTTTCAAGGGATACAGAAAAATACAATATGACTGGAGATGCTGCAACAAACTGCCAATAATGTGGTACCGTTCCAGCAATTTTGTTTCTAAAAACAAATTCTCTTTAATTGTTATTCATTGGTCATCATCATTGTGATCATCAGTCGAATGTTCGAAGCTGTTGGATATTTTTTGAGCAAATAAATGGCTAAAAAAAAAGGGAACATTTCAACGCACTCTCACCACATGCTTTTTGATTCTTGCAGCTCCTCCTCCTTGCAGCATTTATAATCATCATCTTAAGTGGAAAATTTTAACCATCTGACAGTATAACTTGGTAAATCACACCTTTCTGTCTTATTTTGGTACTTGTGTATCTCGTATTTACTTGTGTGTCTTGTGTAGTTTTGCTCACCCTCTTTGATTACCTTCTTTCCCCCTCATTGATTTCAAATGTATCATATTGACTAATTAATTCAATCTAATTATATAATCAATTATATAATTATATTGTAATTAATTATAATTATGTCACTATCAGTCCATCTGCAACCCACGTCTGTCTTCATTTGTTTAGTTCCCCATAATGTCTTGTTTCCTGGATTCTTTGGTTTTGTTGACTTTGTTTATGACCCTTGCTTTGGGTCCTGGAAACTTCTGCAAAACTTTTCAGGATGTTTGATGTATGTGTGATTTTTGGATCATCTTCTTTTGCACTTCTTAAAACCCACTTTGTAGGATGAATTTAATAAATCTAATTTCCATGGATACGTATGCAACTAAGACAGTTGTAAAGATTACTGTCCCTGTTCCACGTTAGCTTATTTCAGAAAATATATATATTTTTAATCACTAAAACAGTCTTGCTCTTCTATCCCTTCTCAGCTATTGTTTGAATAAGTCTTTTAAAAGCATGAATGAAATGATGATATTTTTTCTTCTGGTTACAACTAAAGTTAGCTGTTTTTCTACATCTGTCATAATTGCAAACAGGAAAGCAAGGAATCTATGTTGGTAATATTAAACTGTCTCTATATTCCTCTCTAATAGCAGTATTGCATCTATTCAGTGACAGCAAAAAGTGACACAGTGAAAACTGTAATTATAATATCTAATTGCCATCTTTAATAGAACAAAGTGAATTACCAGACCTTCATGAAATAAGTGAAAAGCAAATTACGGACTACAGGCACAATTCAGTCAGATAATTGCAGTGTGCTTCAACCTGACAGCAAACAGAATTAGGGAGTTGGAAGATTCACTTCCTGTCTTCTCCATCAACTTCTCTTTTTCTTTCATTTTACAACCAATGACAGAAAAATAATGTATTGCATTGCTTCAGAAACAATTCATTATGTGACCTGACAACTTTCTCTGTAGGAAAGTAAAAAAAAATTACAATCAGGCAATATACATATGAGTGTATGTATAAATTGATTCAATAATCAATTCAACATCACTTTAATGTAGATGGTGGATCTTTTTAATAAGTCTATATTCAATCTAATTAAATTTTATGCATATAACGCCAAATTATTGCAATCCAATTCAAGCCACTTAGAATCCAGTTCATTGTAATACAATCATAATCCAATTAATTAGATTCAAAATTAGTCCAATTCATTCATATAGAACCAATTTCCTAGTTAAGGAAACCAACAGATTACACTGAAACTTTTCTTTGATCTAATCTCCCGTCCTGAGGCGACTGTGGAAAGGAACGACTCCTTTTTAACAGGAAGAAACCTCTGGCAGAACCAGACTCATGAAGGGTGGCCATCCGCCTCGACCAGCTGGGGTTTGAGATGACAGAAAAGAGGGGACAACAAACACCGTAACACCAGGTCTGGGATACCTCCTGAGACAGAGGAACACATATGGGATATACATTTTATGAATATTATACATGAAACCATTTGTATTTAATATGCCATTTGTTGTTGTTGTTTTTTTCACCTTTTCTTTATGATACAATAGTCTTTCATGTCCCTCTGTTCCCAAAGCAAGAGCTGTTGGCATTCTGAGGACAAAATTAAGCTTGTTTACAGTGCGATTTCATCAAGGCTGTCTGATATCACTGATCTTGTTTGTGGTTTTCATGGACAGAATCTCAAGGCATAGTCAGGGAGAGGAGGGGGTCTGATTTGGGAACCTCAGGGTTGCAACTCCAGAATTTGTGGATGATGATCTACTGTTTTCAAGCCATGGCCTTCAACTCACTCCGGGGCAGTTTGCAGCATAGTCTGAACCAGCCAGGATTAAAGGGCCATGGCTCTTAACTGGGAAAAGGTGGACCACTCCCTCTGTGTTGGAGATAGATCCTTGTCTCAAGGAGGAGTTTAAGTATTTTGAGATCTTGCTCATGAGTGATGGTAAGTTGGAGCAAAAATAGGGGCTTTGTCAGTGTCACAGGGAGACAGGGTGGTCGTTTACTTACAATAATCCACAACAAACTACCAACCACCCCCCTCCACCGATTGCAGTTCTTCCTTAAAACTACAAGTGTGAGCGGTACTGACGAGCCACAACGGAGACGCACAATTTAAGAAACATTTATTATAAAAAACAATGTCCTTAAAAAGAGCTGGGATCCCTCTTTTTTAAAACATAAAAACACAATTAAAACCTTTACTAAAAATACAGAGTTCGTGCGACCATTGGTTAGGCTTTTGTCCTTGCCACGTCAGCTAATCCCATTTCCTGGCTATTCAGTCCAGCTGGTCCCTGGTGCTCCCTGCTGGTCCCCACAACAACACCACACGGACCTAAAACACAAGAAAATGGCCGGCAGTCTACTGGATGAATTTAAAAAGGGTCACTCTCCCATCTCGGAGTAGACCTCAACCAGTGGCTAACAGTGCATTTCTGTCAGGGACTCACAGCTTTCAGGCAGAAGCTCCCACTTCTGCCACTGTACGACCCAGAGCCTCCAATGCACTGTTCCTTGGTGTCCAATCGTCCCTTTGAGATCCCTGCTGCCGGTGTTTCTGTTCGGTCTGCGTTTACTTCCACAACAAAAGGCTCTGCTCATCCGGCCACCTGTCCTGCTTTTACAATCAGTCTATGGGCGTGGTCCAACAGCCAATTGGTCGACACAGCTCTCGGTCCATGGGTGCATTCACTGCCTGAAATTCTACTTCCTGTTCCAATCATGCATGCAATACTCAACTATATGTATAATAACCACACAATTAGAAATGATAGAAATCCAAAACAAAAATTAAATGAATAAATAAACATGCAACTAAACCAAATACACAGCACATAACAGAACCAAAATATCACAAGCAGTGTATGACATCCCCCCACAGTTTAACTTTGGCAGTCCCTGCCAAAACGGGCAGGTGGTTGGCCTAAGTTTACACGGGCTGATCGCCGTGGCAAATCCTGTGCACCGGTTGGCTCTGCCGGTGCCCTAAAACCTGGTGGAAAGTATAATATCGTTGTTGGGACATTGGTTGCTTTCTCAGGAGCAGGAATCTCTTCAGGTGCCTGATCTATAGGGCCAACACAAAGTTTAAGGGCATTCCTATGAAGGGTCTTTTCCTTTCCTCCCTTCTCAGGCCTAACCCTATAGATCAGACCTGAATCCCCCACAGTTTCTACCACCATATGTGGTTCTGGGTTCCACCAACTGTGCAGCTTCCCATGACCTTCTCTATTCCTATCGAGCAACCATATTCTCTCTCATGGTAAAAGCAAGGGGGCATGCGCCTTCTTGTCATAATGTCCTTTTTCCCTACTAGCTGTAACCCCCATTTTTTGATGGGCCAGATCGTAGGCAGACTTCAGCCTTTTATAGTGTTCATTGACCCATGTTACTGTATTTTGGCAGGGCTGAGGAGGGGAAACCCCGAGACTAACATCCACTGGGAGCCTGAGGTGACGGCCAAACATCAGATATGCAGGAGCAAAACCTGTCGCACTGTGTACAGTGTTATTGTATGCTTGCAGAAGCTCAGGGAGGTGCTCTGGCCATTTGCTCCGTTGATTTGCCTCAAGAGTGCGTAGCATGTTAAGCATGTCTGATTGAATCTCTCAACTCTGCCATTTCCAGCCGGATGGTAGGGAGTGGTTCTGCTCTTGGACACATTATACATAACACATAATTGTTTCATTAGGTCAGACTCAAAGTTAGGACCTTGATCTGAGTGAAACCTGGAGGGGCAGCCAAAAACTTGAATAACATTTGCCCAAATTGCTTTGACAGTTGTTTTTGCAGTCTGATCACGGGTGGGCACGGCCCACGCGTAACGTGTGAACATGTCTGTCATGACAAGCACATTTTGGTAAGTGTCACTAGGTTGGCTCAGAGAAAGAAAGCAACAACCTCTAAGGGATACGACACAGAGATGGGTTGTAATGGAGCTATAGGTTCTGTTCGATCCTTCTGTAAACCACAACAAACACACCCTGAGTTATACTCCCGTACTTCTTTCTCCATATTGGGCCAGAAGAAGAAAGGTCGCATGCCTGACAGGGTCCTTTCCACGCCAGCATGTGCAGCAGCCTTGTGGTACTTCTCCCAGACGATCCTACGCTTGGCGGTTGGACAGATGACCTGGGGGCATAGCTCATGGGAGTGAGGATCAATAACTTTGCGGCACAACAAACCATCTCGTATGTAAAGTTTCTTACCGTGGTGTAACAGTTGCTGTGTCTGTGCAGGCAGAGCCTTTCTCTCCGACCTCTCTGGCCAGTATCACCTTTCAATGTACCTCTTGACGGGTTGGATGTCCCCATCGCCATCTTGTAAGGTCCCCCAGTCCTCATCCTCGCACTCCAACATGTCGTCATGGTCCACAGATACAGCCACGCCAACTCCATTGACAACGGGTATGGGACTCTGAGCTCCTGCAGATGGTACAACAGTAGCAGGAAATCTGGACAGAGCATCTGCATTTGTGTTCTCTTTACCTGCACGATACTTCACCTCAAAGTCAAAAGAGACAAGCTGCGCAACCCACCTCTGTTCAGTGGCACCCAACCTGGCTGTTTGTAAATGGGCCACCGGGTTGTTATCTGTATAAAACACAAACTTAGCTCCGGTAAGATAGTCTTTAAATTTTTCGGTGACCGCCCACTTTAATCACAAAAGTTCTAGCTTAAAGGAGCTATAATTAGCATCATTCCTTTCAGTGGGGTGCAGGGCACGGCTAGCATAGGCTATAACACGTTCACGTCCATCCTGCTTTAGAGCCAACACAGCCCCCAGTCCATGGTTACTGGCATCAGTATAGACATTAAATGGCTAGGTGAAGTCCGCATATGCCAATACTGGAGACTGGGTTAGCACAGTTTTTAGATGATCAAAGGAAGATTGACATTCTTCTGTCCAGTCCACTTTTTGTCCACTACATTGTTTAGAATTAGAAATACCACTTAGCAATGCATTCATAGGGCGGGCAATTTTTGCAAAATTTGGGATGAAACGTCTATAATACCCAGCTAAGCCAAGGAATGCTCGCACTTCTTTCACATTGGTCGATGTGGGGCAGTCAACCACAGCAGAAATCTTTGATGGATCTGGACGAACCCCATGCTTGTCTACTACATGACCAAGAAACTTCACTTGTTGTTGTAGTAAATTGCATTTGTCTGGTCTCAACTTCAGCCCATGTTTATGCAGTCGGGCAAAGACTTCTTCCAGGTGTTGGAGGTGTGTTGTAAAATCTGGGGAGTACACTATGATGTCATCCAGATATACAAGCAAGGACTCTGCAATTTGGCCACTAAGACACTGTTGCATTAAGCGTTGGAAAGTAGCAGGGGCATTACAGAGACCAAAAGGCATCCGTTGAAATTCAAACAAACCCAGTGGCGTAGTGAAGGCAGTTTTCTCTCGGTCTTCAGGGTCCATCTCCACCTGCCAATATCCACTTGCCAGGTCCAAGGTGGTAAACCACTCTGCTTTGGTGAGGGAGGTCAGCGTCTCCTCAATTCTAGGGAGGGGAAAAGCATCTTTGTGGGTTACAGAGTTCAACTTCCTATAATCTACGCAGAACCTGGAGCTATCATCTTTTTTATTCACTAATACAATAGGTGCTGCCCATGGACTAGAGCTTTCGCATATCACCTCTTTTTCAAGCATGTCGGAGAGAAGTGCCCTCACTTCTTTGTACATCATAGGTGGTAATGGTCTGAAACGCTCCCTGATCGGGTTAGCGTCACCAGTGGGTATATTATGTTTTACACTACCTGTTCTTCCAAAATCTTCCTCGTGGGTGGCAAACACCTTCTCCCATTTCCTGAGGACGCCTTCGCCTCATCTTTTTCTGCCTCAGTGAAATCTGGTCTGTTCATTAGGTTATCTAGGTCAAAAAGGTCAGATGGCTCACCCTCTACAGTGTGGACACAGGCTTCAATCAGTTCCACTTCAACTGCACCATCGGCCTCCGGGGTCAAACTCACACTCTTAGCTCCCAACACATCGGCCTCCTCCATGTGAAACAGCTTGCCCAACTTCTGGTAGCGGCTCAGGGACACACTGAACGGATTCAGATTGTGGATTCGTACAGGAACTCTGCCATTATTAACCACAACCAATGTTTTTGCAACACTCACAGTACTCGGCTCCTGGTGACCTTCAACCATTGCAAGATAGTCCTTACCGCTAGGACCCGTTCTGGCTCTGCCCCACACCACCACTTCGCTTCTGGCCGGCACCTGGATCCCTGTGCGTCTCGCTGGCCAGATGTAACCCAAGAAGCCATCAGCAGGGGTGGCAGCAATCTTCTGGCACACAGCGAGCGTATTCCTCCAGGCTCGCTGCGACTTTGAATTCTGGCAAGAGAATGAAACTGGTCCGCCTGGGCCTTGGAACACAGCACTCCAGCAAGGGTGGATAACATTCATTCCCACTATCAATGGTGAGGAGGTAATCTCATCTTCCACAATTACTACACCACGATCCGGTATAGTTAACCCCTCTATTTCAAAATCCATAACAGCATAGCCAATATAAGGGATTTTGAGTCCATTAGCAGCTTTGAGCTTCAAAAAGGACATGTCTGTGCCTACACGATCAGTGGAGTGTTGGGGAAAGTGTTTGGCAAATAAGCTCTGATGCATCAAAGTAACTTGGGAGCCAAGGTCTAAGAGAGCCTGTAGTTTGACACCTTCTACAGATAAATCCACTCCAGGAATGCTCCAACAAAAACTTTGGTGGTCCTTTGAGAATCATTGACAGCTGGCGACCCTGCCACCTGGACCTTGGTAGCAGGGTGAATCAGTTTAAACCAGAAGTGGATTCTGAGGAGTTCTTACAAAATCTTGCAATATGGCCAGATTCTTTATGTTTATGTTTATGTTCATGTATTTAGCAGACGCTTTTATCCAAAGCAACTTACAAATTAAGATTTAACAAGCTATATAAAGCTAACAATAAACTACATAGAAGGAACCCACTAGTCTGACTATGTCAGAGGTGACAGAGTAGAGATAGGGTGTAGGCATAGAAAGAGAAAGATAAAGTGCAGAGATAGAGGGGGTAGGTAAGTGCAAGGTAAGTGCTGGGATAGGAGATGCTCTCTGAAGAGCTGGGTTTTCAAGAGCTTCTTGAAGATAGACAGGGACGACCCTGTTCTGGTAGCGCTTGGTAGGTCATTCCACCATCGTGGGACGACACATGAAAAGAGTTTGGATTGTCTTAGGTGTGGTGTAGGCACTGCTAGACGACAATCCTGGGACGAACGGAGGGACCGAGTTGTGACATAAGCCTTTGCAAGAGCATTCAAGTAGATGGGAGCCATGCCATTAAGCACTTTGTAGGCTAACATCAGTGACTTGAATTTGATGCGGGCGGCTAAGGGTAGCCAGTGGAGTTCAATGAACAGAGGGGTGACGTGTGCTCTTTTAGGCTGATTGAAGACCAGACGCACCGCCACGTTCTTTACACTGCCCACAGATGGGTCTTCCATTTTCATCCCACCTGTGGGACCAGTTCTAGAGCGTTTGGGCTTAAACTGTGGCTGAGCATAGACCTTAGGATAAGTGGGCTGATTGGACTGGGAGGGGTCTGTGGCCCAGGATTTCAGCTCTTTAATCAGATCATGCTTCCAATCAGTGAGCTGGTCTCGCATCTCTTCCATAATTTCTTTCTTGAGCTCGCGCTTCCAATGAGTCTGTGAATGCAATCTGGGGTAGTTAGACCCACCTACTGCTGCACATACAACCTCCAGCCATTTGGTGCCTTGTTGTTCCCCCTCCAATAACAAAGCCTCTTGCTGTATTTGGGCAAAAGTGGCATCAGGGTTATGACGGGCAAACATTTTCAGAGCTTGGAGTAGAGGCCCTACCTCAAGGCCCAAAAAAAAATGATCTTTGAGGTGAGAGTCAGTGGGGGCCTCATTTGGGTCGTTCTGACGCAGTGCACAATAAAGTTCTTTTAGCCGCAACAAATATTCTTGCACCGGCTCATCTGATTTTTGAACACATCCGAAAAATTGTGCCCTTCTCACCGACAATGGGAACTTCTCTACATAAAGGGAATCTAATACAATAAAAATCCTAGCAGCTCTCTCACGATCCCCCTGATCTAAAACATCAACTTGTCGTTTTGCCTCCCCACTCAATGCCCCCAACAAAACTGCAACTTTTTGTGCTTCTGTTAACTCTTGTACTTCTAAAATGCCCTTAATTTGTGCTTTCCAGTCCTGGTATTTCACATCTCCCCCAGACCCGTGAAATTTTGGCATCATCATCATATTAAACTGTGGATATCAAGTACCACTCACAAAATCGTACTCCTGACGACAACGCCAAATGTCACGGGGAGACAGGGTGGTCGTTTACTTACAATAATCCACAACAAACTACCAACCACCCCTCTCCACCGATTGCAGTTCTTCCTTAAAACTACGAGTGTGAGCGATACTGACGATCCACAACGGAGACGCACAATTTAAGAAACATTTATCATAAAAAACAATGTCCTGTCTATGGGCGTGGTCCAACAGCCGATTGGTCGACACAGCTCTCGGTCCATGGGTGCATTCACTGCCTGAAATTCTATTTCCTGTTCCAATCATGCATGCAATACTCAACTATATGAATAATAACCACACAATTAGAAATTATAGAAATCCAAAACAAAAATTCAATGAATAAATAAACATGCAACTAAACCAAATACACAGCACATAACAGAACCAAAATATCAAAAGCAGTGTATGACATCAGCACTAATAGGGTCACTGCATTGTGCATTCACTGCATTGTAATAAAGAAGGAGCTGAGCCAAAAAGCAAAGCCTTCAATTTACTGTTTAAATTAATTTAAAACCATTCTTTGACTTGCAATAAATATCTACTGTCAGTATTTTTTTTTTAGAGAGACCAGTTTGTGGGAGAATGAATATGATAACTTTATCTAGTCTTTTATCTCCTTGTTAAATTTTCATCCAAATTTCCAACAATTTTGGACTGAGGGAAAACCCACACAAGCAATTAAATGACACACAAAGAACTCAGGTGGGATTTGAACTCTGAATATTCTTGCTGAGGCTGCATACCACCACACTACCATACCAACCCTTCATCTGAATTAATGATTGTACTTTTTACAAGCTTCTTAACTGAATTTGTAAAGGTTGTGAGCTAAAGCTTAAATAATTGAAATCATTGAAATTAGGAAAGAAAAACAGCAACAGCGGATTACAAAGCCTAAAAGGAATGAGTAATGACAAGCTTCCTAGAAATGTAGTGGAGTCGAAAGTACAATATTTGTCTTTGAAATGTAGTGGAGTGAAAGTTATAAGTTTCCAAAAAAGCAAATACTCAGGTAAAGTACAGTACTCAAGTAAATGTACTCTGTTACTGTCCACCACTGGTAATAAATACTGTAGCTACAGAGTGCTGACTGAATCTGTTGCTGCTTTTAATATCGGCCTGTAAGCCAGTAGTGTTGTAATGTTATGATTGTCAGCCCATTTGGAACTGAGAGCACTGATGGCTGTTTGGCCCTAATGGCATGAAGTAGTATATTAATAAGTTATTTTTCTTCTTTAAAATTAGGTATTTGCTGTTGTGTTAGAATTTGTTAAGTTTATGTACACACTGAGTTTATTTGTAATCATTACATTTAACCATCAGAGAATTATTTAGAAGTTGGTTGGTACATACTTACTGCATCCCTTTGATGATCAAGAGAGAAGGGAGCAGCAGAACAGAGCAGAGGAGATAATTATAGCAATAGGTACCAAAAGAGCACAAGAACAGGTAAAGAAGAGGAGAATATAAGAAGGTCAGGGGTAATTCAGTTTGCAATAATGCAAAATCAGCCCTTGACACAGAATAGAAGAACAAGCTATGAGGTGAGGATTAGTCAAGTTTTAAAACTAAACAAAGTACAGCCAGCAAACAGTTAAGCACATTGATACTTACAACATCCTTCAGACAGTGCACCCCACTCTATTTTCTATGGAGGTTCATCCTCAGAATCTGTGCATACTTTTGGGGAATACTTACCGGGACATTGAGAATAATCCTTTACAAATTACATGGTTTAAGCCCTTATCTGCTGATTTCTGTCTCAAATCAAAACATTACTGGCTGCCACGTTTTGCCACCTCAACTAAACACACAAAACGACGTCCTTTTCAAGAGAGTTTATTCATCTCACGCTCAGCTATACACATATAACATGCAGTGAAATGTAACCCTAAGTCACTGCTGACTGTAAATATATTTTAACAATGAAACAGGTTCAAAAATAAAAACTAGAAATATACAAAAAATATGAATATATGTGAAATCTAAAAATTTAACAAACAATGTCAATTATAGCAAGTAACCACATAAGTAAATAAACAACAAGCAACGGTGCATGAAAGTGACAGTGAAAAACGAGAGCAGCATTATGGAGTAATAAATGGACGGTACTTGTATAGTGCTTTTCTAGTCTAGCTAACCACTAAAAGTGCTTTAACACTACATGTCACATTCACTCACACACACATACAGCATGTCTTAATCTATGCTGCTACACAGTGGTTCCTATTACATTCACACACATTATTTTTTTTTTGTCCCCAGTGTCTGTTTAATGATTGGATGGCTTTTGGGAAGAAGCTGTTCAGCAGTCTGTTTGTCCTTGTTTTTACTGTCCTGTAACGCCTCCCTGAGGGCAGGAGGTCAAAGAGATGATGGCCTGGATGGTGAGAGTCTTTTACAATGTTCCTGGCTCTGGGCAGGTATCGTGAGTCTGCTATGTCGTCAAGGGAAGGTAGAGAGCTGCCAATGATTTTTTGAGTAGCCTGTATGACCCTCTGCAGGGCCTTCTTGTTGGCCACTGAACAGACAGCATACCACACTGCGAGTCCTTATGTCAGGGTATTTTCAATCACAGAGGGGTAAAAAGCAGCCATGACCTTGGTGCTGAGCTTATTGGTTGGAAGCACACGGAGGAAGTGCAGGCGTTGGTGCGCCTTTTTTAGTACAGCAGAGATGTGTTGTGTCCAGGTGAGTGTGTCAGTTATGTGCATGCCCAGGAATGTGAAAGTGCTGACTACGTCCACACATTTCCCATTTATGTAAAGTGGGAGATGTTGGTCAGTTCTGTTCTTCCAAAGGTCCAGAATTAGTTATTTTGTTTTCCTTGTGTTCAGGGTCAGGTTGTTTGCAGAGCACCACAGTGTCAGCCTGCGGACCTCATTTTGGTAGTTGGTCTTGTCCCCTCATGAGATGAGGCCAAACCTCACGGTTTGTGAGGAAATCCTGGATCCAAGAGCAGAGATGTGAGGAGAAAACAAGGTTGAGGAGTTTCTTGATGAGTATGTCCGGGATGATGGTGTTGAATGCAGAGCTGTAATCAATGAACAGCATCCGAACACATGTACCTCTTTGCTCCAGATGCTGCAGGGCTGTGTTCAGGGTGATGGCAATGGCCTCCTCTGCAGACCTGTTTTGCTGATATGCAAATTGGTACGGGTCCAACCATGGAGGGAGGGTGGCTTTGATATGCTACAGTATCAGTCTTTTCAGACATTTGGTCACAATGGGTGTGAGGGCTATGGGCCTGTAGTTGTTCAGGTCTGTCACGCCATTTTTCTTTGGGACTTGTGTGATTGTGGCTCTTTTTAGGCAGGGGGGTGGTGGCTTTGGCAAGGGACAGATTGAAGATGTAGGTAAAGACCCCTGCTAATTCATAGCTGCAAGATTTCCGTACTTTCCCAGGTACTCCATCTGGGCCTGCAGCCTTTCTTGTCATAATCTGATTGGTTTGGAGGTGTGTTTCTGAATTTCAGGTGAGGTGAGCATGTTTCCTTGGTTACCAGGGCGGAGTCTGGTTTCTGCCTGCTGGCACACCTGTGCTTCATCTACAGTCCTTAAGATCCAGACTTAAGGAGCCACAGGAGCACCAGTCTTTGCCATTTTCTGTGGTAATCAGGCCGCTTTACCTTTTCCTGGAAAGAGTAACCTTTTCCAGACTCTTACCTATCTTCCCTCATTCCAGCGATGTCCCTTTTGAGATCCTGTCGGCGTTCCTGGTCACCTCTATCTACCTGCTACTTACCTTCGTCATACTCACCTCCATGTCCACTTCTACCCAGCCTGCTCACCCGCCGTCTCTCCTGTTACACACCTCCAGCCAGTTGGATTCTTGGACGGTTCAGCTCATCTGCCCAGGAGGTGGTAGTGGGGCTGCTGTCCGAGATGGTGGTGGTGTCCTTGTATCTTGTAATTTGTTTTGGTCCCTGCCATCCTTGCCTTGTGTTGTGCTCCACAATCTTCGTTGCATGTTCCCATTTTGCCTCTCTGATGCCACGTTTGAGGTCAGCCCTTGCACGGCTGTAGAGGACCCTATCTCCTGATTTGAAAGCCCTGTGCCGAGTGTGGATGAGCGCATATAGCAACCAAAGTGGAGTCCTATCACTTAAAGTGCTACATTGTAATGGTGTGTTGTTCAGAGCTGGTACAAATGATGGTGAGGCATGACCTGGTTGAGGAGCCTTATACTAGAAGATAAAAGCTGTCTGACTGTTCTTGTCAGGGTGCAAAACCGTTTGCCTGACTTCAGCAATGGAAACAATTACTGGGATGGGAAGTGTCCTTGCTGATTTTTATGTCTCACATATGATATAGATATACTGTAGGGAGGGCTGATCTGATGCAGCATGTGGCTGCTTTAATCACTCTCTGCAGTACTTTATGGTCCTGTGCAGTACTATTATCAAACCATGATGTCATGCTCATAGTCACTATGTTCTCATGTAGAAGATTTTTAGAATCTTAGAAGAGACCCTAAAGCTCCTCAGGTGGTAAATCCACTGTGCTGCGGTTTGGACATTAGCATGTATGAGAGTTTACCAGGTTACTTCATTTTAAAAGCTGTACTGAACACGTTTTTATATATATATATATATATATATATATATATATATATATATATATATATCTTCTTTGCCAGCACAAATACAGTCTTTAACGTCAATGCAAAATTACATGGTGATACGCTTTATTATATTCATAAAAAGGCCCTGTCTGTAATCTGAAAAAATAGAGAGCACAAAAACCTAACCAAAACGATAATTTCATTTTGCCTTGTGATAGTGATAATGGCATCACCATTGAATACCAAGTATAACAAGCTTTGGGTTTTCATTTTAAACAGTATAACATGTCCTAAGTGCTGCCTTAGAAAAAAAATCTGCTTCCTCAGTTTTATGCACAGCTCCTCACTAATGCCAGAGCACAAATTATTGATTCATTACAATGCCAGAAAGGGTCAGTTTTGAAAATCAAGTAATTTGTCACTGCTATGCAGTCAAATACTGACATTATAAAATGGAGATAAAATGAAAGGAAACAGACAACCAACACAGCACTAAGGTCAGTAAAGAGCAAATGTGATTATGATCAGAAGTGCTAATCTGCTTTGGGTTCTTGTTTTGTTGCATGACAAACTTAGTCAGAAATTTCAGTATATGGACAAATGTCCACACATTTTCATTTAGAATTTCATGGTATAGCTCAGAATTCAGTTATGACAAGCTGTCTGGGCTGAGATCCACTTGGACAAGTCCAAATCATGATCCAAAATCCAACATATTTAACAGATGGCATAAGGAGTGTCTTCTTTTCTTTTAAGCAAACACAAATATTTTTGTTTTTGCTAAAAATTTCCATTTTGGTCTCATCCATGCAGAAAAAATATAGACATTTCTAAATAAGAATACCAACAGAGATGAAGATATCGCCTGAGAATAAAATTCTTATTAAAATAAGAATTTTGTCCATAGGCAAACTATGTCAGGCCAGTAGTTTAGTATGCAGTGTCAGTATTTTAGTATATAGCGGTTTGTTTCCAGTTTGTTGCTTTCCTGTGTTTCTGTGTTAATCATCACATTGATATCATTCTAAAGGAGTTTACTTGGTCAAAGTGTTTCAAAAGATGTCACAAGCATTAGTAAAACAGCTTGTCATTCTACCACAAGCTAGTAGTATAAGCTTAGCTAAGGTGGCTAATGCTGTAATTGACCCAAGGACACTGACATAATAGCTGAGTGTCACTCATTCTTATTAACTTCCTCAAGCCTTTTGTTAATCTTTATGGAATGTATTCTAAATTATACTTCATGCACATTTAACATAGTGAATGGTAACATGACTGCACTTCTAAATTATTCTGAATCTTAGCAATTTAGAAAGAACTTGACAATTTTTGCCCTTATTGACCTATTTTCAACCATTCACATTGACACACTAATGGGAGAAAGGCTGCAATGTAAGAGCTTAATCTGCCATTAGGTTCAATATCTTGCCCAGGCAAGCTTAGAAATATGGACAGGAGGAGCCAGGGGAACCCTGAAGTAAGGGCTCCATCACATGAGCTACACCTGTTGACATGACTTTGTAGACTGTTAAGAGTTCCTCATAAGCAAGGCAAGTTTATTTGTTGAGCACAATTTGTACACAAGGCAATTCAAAGTGCTTTATAGATACATAAAATCATGAGAAGGCAAATACAATCATTAAAACATAAAAATAATCATTAAATTAAAAGTTAAGAGTGCAGATAAAATACTTTCAGTTGTCATATGCAATGCTAACTAGAACTGTTTTCAGCCTGGATTTAAACTTCCAAGTCTCACATCTTCTGAAAGACTGTTCCAGATTTTAGGAGCATAAACTTGAAACACAGCCTCATCTTGTTTGGTCCTGACTCTGGGCTCCAGCAGCAGACCCCTCCCTGAGGTTCTCAGAGTCCGAGTTGGTTCATATGGCTCTAACATGCCAGATATATTCTTAGGCACTAGACCATGAAGAGACTTGTACACAAGCAGAGCTGTTTTAAAGTCTGTTATTGATTTATTGTGACTGTTAAAGTTCAGGTTTGAGTCCAATATTACCCCTAGATTTCTAACCTTATTATTAGGTTGTAGAGAGAGAGTCTCACGGTGACTGATAACACTAACTCTTTGTTTCTGTGGGCCACAGACAATGATTTCAGTTTTGTCTGAGTTTAGCTGGAGAAAATTGTTTTGCATCCACATACTGATCTGTTCAATGCAGTGACAAAATGTATCCACAGACCTATGTTCTCCTGCTGTCAGTGACACATAGATCTGACTGTCATTTGCATAGTTGTGATAGGATACATTATAGCTGTGTATTAGCTGGCTTAATGGGAGCATGTACAGATTGAACAATAGGGGTCCCAGAATTGACCCCTGGGGAACCCCACAGGTCATAGCTATTTGGTCTGAGACACAGTTATCAATTTCAACAAAAAATACTTAATGTCCTCGAGATAGGACTTGAACCAGTTTAAAGCACTACCAGAGATTCCCACCCATTCTTCTAACCTCTGTAATAAAATCACATGGTCAACTGTGTCAAAGGCAGCACTCAGCTTCAGCAGAACTAAGACTGAGACTTTGCCTGCGTCTGTGTTCAGGTGGATATTGTTTGTCACCTTGATCATAGCTGTCTCAGTGCAGTAATGGAGCCTAAAGCCTGATTGGAAAGTATCAAAAGCATTGTTAGGCAGACGAAAGTCAGAAAGCTGTTGGTATACTACTTTTTCTAGGACTTTGCCAAAGAATGGCAAGTTAGATGTGAGCTGGTAGTTGTTCAGTACTGTGGCATCAAGATTGCTCTTCTTTAGAAGAGGCTAAATGACAGCAGTTTTTAAGGCCTTTGGAAAAGTTCAAGTCTGAAGTGAGATGTTAACTAGATGAGCGAGTTGTGGTAACAAACTGCTTAGCACAGACTTTAGAAATCTAGTGGGCAATTCATCAAGGCAGCACCTTGATGAACTCAGACTGCAGATGATATCTTCGACTGTTTTGTCAGTAACAGAGTAGTTATTTGTGTTGTGGAAATTATTGAATTTTTAATGCCTTGAACTTTGTCATTAAAGAATATTGCAAATACGTTACACTTAGATGTAAAAATTAGTTCTAAAGGCAGTGAAACTGGATGGTTTGTTAATCTGTTTACTGTAGCAAACAGGACACAAGAGTTGTTACTGCAGTTTTTGATGATTTCAGAAAAATAACTCTCCCTTGTTCTATGCAAAGACTAGGTTGAACACACAGCTTTTCTTTGTAAACCTCATAATGAACCTGGAGTTTTGACTTGCACCATTTCCGTTTGTCTCTCCGGCACTCCCTTTTCTGTGCCCTGACCGACTCTTCTTTTCTCCATGACACCCTTTGCCTACTTTTAACCATTCTAACCTTGACAGGAGCAATGGTATCCAAAACATTTAAGAGACTTGATGTGTAACAGTTCAACAGATCATCAACATTAGAACACGGGGTGTTCTCAAACCTAATCATTTTCACGAACTGTGTCCTTGTTCTGTCCTTTATGAGTCTTCCCCGAACAACTGCAGACCCAACTGCTGGTTTGGGTGTAACAGACAGGTCAAAGAAAACACATCTACATTTTAGATAGCAACACCCTTTGAAATGAGCACATCTAGAGTGTGCCGTCTGCTGTGGAGGGGCTCAGTCACGGCAGTTTTACCAAACATTTCAAGGACAGCAGTGAGTTATTTAGCTTGCTTATCTTGGGCTACATCCAAATGCACATTCAAGTCCACTTTTAAAACTAAACAGTCAAAAGCAGTGCACACACCTGTAGGTAATTCAGTAAAATCATCAATAAAACCATTCTGTGGTGGTTTGTAAATGGTGATATAAAGTATGGAACATTGTTTTATCTCCATTTTGAATGGCACATACTGAAATTATGAAAAAAACCCAAATGACAATTTGTGGGTGGGTTTATTGTCCCTGAATATGGCACAAACACCCCCACACCTTTGGTTTTCTCATGTTTCAGACACAAAATTGAAGTATGGTGGACTAGACTAAACCAGGACTGCATCAGCTGTGTTTTTGTAGAGCCATGTCTCAGTGAAAAACAGAAATTCAAGATTATGAGAGAAAATAAACTTATTAATCAAGAATTATTTGTTATTTAAAGATCTGACATTGAGTTCTGTGTGTTTGAGATTAGCTAGAGTTGAACGGGACGCTGTGTTCTTGCAGGGAATATGGATAAGATTTCTCCGATTAGACAATCTGTCTGTCCCTCTCTTCACTCCTTCCCTGGATCTCTGGTTGAGTTGGTGTTTACCAACACAGAGGTCCTTTGCGTTCTAGACAACAGCATTGACACTGTTGGAAATAACAACTGTGGGCACCGATGTGGGGCCCAAGCTGGGGGGGGCTTTGGTTGGTGGAGAGGGGCTTGATGCTTCTTTGGGGATAGAATTCTTGATCTTGCCATGTTTGGCGTGAGAGGAACCATTTAAATGCCTGGTTTCACCAAGCTTTAAAGGTGATCAGGAAATCTCATGGGAGACGGTGGAGAAGAGAACGATAGTGAAACGTTTCTGGAGGGTGTAGATGCAGCAGATGGGTCCCAGGTCTGTGGTGAGAGCTGTGGTGAAGGTGATGGAGGAGCTGCTGAATCCTGTGTTCAGGATGCTGGAGATGCTACTGTGGCTGCAGTGGTTGAATCCTTTGCTGGGTCCTTAGGTGGCGAGGCAGGAGCTCTTCTGTCGCTCCTCTTATCTCTTGGCAGCAGCACAGGACACAGTCCTGGCCCATTCTGATGCTTCAGAGTGTGGACGAGATTTTCTGTCAGTCGTCTCACTCCACCTCTGTTCAAGTGTGGGCCTTTTCCTTTAAACAGATCATCTCTTTGCCAGAAAGGATTAAAGTTATCTATGAAATGCAGTCCTCTGGACTCATAGACTTGTGTCTAATTGAAGCAGACGGCTGAATTTGTTTATCCTCCTGTCAGTGTTTGGGAGAGGTCCACTGATGAACGTTGGTATTGCCACTTTATCAAGACTCTCAAATAGTGTCTTTAAGTCTTTCTTTAAGATTTTGGACTGATTCTCTCTGATGTCCACTGCACCCACGTGCACAATCATCTGTTTCACCCCTTGTTTTTTTGCCAGTACCTCAGGTAGTAGTTTTGTGATGTCAGAGACAGTGGCTCTTGGATAGCTGCATGTAATTATTCTGTTTGTGTTTCTGTTAGATAGGGCTTCTTCTCCTAGCACAATAGTATCTTTGACTTTGATACATGGGACAGTTTTTCTGTCCATCTGCTGCTTTGTACCGTCTCTCTGTCTGTTACACATTTGGCTCTGACAGTGGTAAAAATCTGTTTGTTAACTTTATTCCGGGTGATGTTCCATTGATACCAACAGTTTCAGACGTTGGTAACAGACATTTCTTCGGCTTAGCACCAAGTCCATTACAGACATTGCAGTACAGTCTTGGAAAAGACACAGTATAATTTAGCTTTAAGTTGTAAGTAGCAGTTTTTCACCCTTTCCTTTGGATGTAAATGTTGACTTCTTACCACTAGATTCCACTGGGAGCGTTTCATGAATTCCCATTTCAGTTTCAAAGGCAAAAATCCTTTCTTGTAGCACACAAATTTTTTGTTGATATATCCGACTTTCACAGGGCATGTTGAAAGGATTGTAGTTGCTGGCTCATCAGATAAGTTGTAAAAAAAAGAATAAACATGATTTAAAAAATTTTGGTTCACTTTGAAGAAAAATAATAAAATTATATCCAAGACTTGTGGAAAGATGTAAAATTATTTAAAAGTGAATAAAGAAATAAGGAGTAGGAGGAGGCAGAGACACGTCTGCACTCTTCAGAAGCAGGAAGCAGTGTTTAAGCAACAGGAAATTGTCATAGAGATCCCATATAAACTTGGTGTACAATTGCTGTCCCACTGAACAAACCACCTGAGACATCTGGTCTGGAAGGACGTAGAACTGTACCTCCGGGCATATCCAGATGACATTGCAGAAGACCCTGAACATGCTGGAGATAATCGCATATCAGCTCTTTCATGAAAACATCTAATCAGACCAAGCAGAAGAATAGTTGTTATTTTAGAGAGAAATATTTTGCACAAATATATTATGCCCAATGTTGCAATTACTAACAAAATATTATACATTTGAAGTACACATACTAATGTATCTCTATATTTTGAAGGCAAATATATATATAAAATACATTTTTGCGGAAGAAATTAAAGCTATAGTTCATCTGGGTCTACAGCTTTGTAGAAGTCTGCTGAGAACTTTGTGGCGCATTTGACCAGAAGAGACCTTGGGGTAGGTCATATGTTTACTAAGCATGTCTATATACTTCATGCATCAAGTGGGACCTCCAGTGAGAAAGGTGCCAACCTGGATGGGTTAAATGTAGAGTAAAAAGTTTGTGTATTTCCCTGTATCTACATGACAATATATCTGTTCTTAAATATTAAAAATCACTCAATTTTTTTGTATAAGTTACACATTTTGTATAGTTAACTCTATCGCATACTTGTTATATTCTAACACTCCCTCTAACAGATATTTAGTCTTTATTTTTCACTTTTTAGCCGTGTGTCTGGTTCTCTAGCTTAGCATGGTTACCATTTCTTTTTCTCCATCTCCTGCTTCCACTTGCTCCATGTGTCAGATGTTTAGTTACTCCTCTGCCTCCTTTAGTGATGATGCTACATGTAACACATTTAGTCTTTTTGTAGTTTTATCTAAATTGGAAGCTCAGCTCTGCACCATTGAAAACCACCCGATAGCGAGCCAGGTCCCTTAAGTCAGTGCGGAGTCACCTAGCGTACCTAGTGTAGTTAACCCTGTTAGCCGCCCCTTAGCAGAACGCAAGCAGCCAGGACCTCAGACTGGCTGGCTGACTGTCAGGAAGAGGTGGCAGAGCCCTAAGGTCAAGCCCGTGATTCACCATCAACCTGTCCACGTTTCAAATAGATTTTCCCCACTCAGCGACACACCCGCTGAGGACAAAACCCTGGTAATTGGCAGCTCTATAGTCAGAAACGTGGCATTAGCGACACCAGCGACCGTAGTCAAATGTATTCCAGGGGCCAGAGCCCCTATTTAACGTGGAATCCTATTTAAAATAGTTATTACGCCAATCAGAGGTCACTAAAATTAATGTTGCATTGGTGTGTGATTTTGGCAAAACAATGTCGGACTCCATAGTTTTCGCTGGATCCCTGCCAAATCTGACCAGTGATGACATGTTTAATCGCATGTCTTCCTTCAACCGCTGGCTGTCTAGATGGTGTCCAGCAAACAACGTGGGCTACAGAGATAATTGGCAATATTTCTGGGGGAAAACCTAATATTAGGAGATGGCATCCATCCCACTTTGGAAGGAGTGACTCTCATTTCTAGAAATATGGACGATTTATTAGTCATCCAAAAACATGACAACCCAGGATTGAGACCAGGATGCAGAGTTGTAGTCTTACACACTTCTCTGCGGCTTCCCACCTGCTGCTGCCCCCCAAAATCCCATATGATGTCCCATACGATTGTGTCTGCTCCCACACCACACAAATGAAATAAATCAATAAACACAAGAGGAGAAAATCCAGAAAACCTAAAAAAATTAACACCTACTTCCACCTGGCCCTTATTCTGAGTTTCTGTCTTAAAAAGAGTTTTTAATCCCAGTTAGTGCTGAGTACAGATAAAGTCATTGTAGTGGGTGACTTTAATATTCATGTAGATGTTGAAAATGACAGCCTAAATATGAACTTTAATTCTATATTAGACTCCATTGAATTTTCTCAAAGTGTTCACAGACCTACTCAATACCTTAATCATACCCTTGACCTTGTGCTGACTTACGGCATTGAGAGTGAACAGTTAACATATTTCCTCATAACCCTGTATTGTCTGACCATTTTTTGATTACTTTCGAGGTACATTACGTGACAATACAGCTTCTGAGAAGATTTTTACATATAGAAGGTGTCTATCAGAGAATGCTGTAACCAGATTTAAAGAGTTAATTTCATCCTCCTTTTCTTCACTGCCATGTGCAGATATGACAGAGGACAGCATCCTAAATTTGACTCCAGCAGTACTTGACTCTCTTGTTGACAGCACTATAGTTTTAATGCGTACAACACTGGACAATATTGCCCCTCTGAAAAGGAAGGTAATCAGTCAGAAGAAATTGGCTCCTTGGTATAATTCACAGCTGCTTTAAAGCAGACTGCAAGAAAGGTGGAGAGACAGTGGTGTTCCTCTAATTTAGAAGAGTCTCAATTAGTCTGGAATCTTCCTCACACATCAGAGTAAATCATGGAGTTCCTCAGGGTTCTGTGCTTGGACCGATTCTTTTTACTTTATACATGCTTCCATTAGGTAACATTATTAGACAGCATGGCATACATTTCCATTCCTATGCTGATTATACTGAGCTGTAGTTATCAATGAAACCATATTAAACCAATAGGTTGGTCAGACTACAAGCATGCCTTAAAGACAAAGACCTGGATGACTCAGAACTTTCTGCTTCTACATTCAGACAAAACTGAAGTCGTTATCTTTGGACCTGAGCGCTTCAGGGAGAAATTGTCTAATTATATAATTACTCTAGATAGCATTACCCTAACCTTGGAGTTATTTTTGACCAGAATCTGTCCTTCGACGCACATATTGGGTGGCTGTAGCTCAGGAGGAAGAGCAGTCGCCCACCAATCATAAGGTCAGTGGTTTGACTCCGGCATCCTCAGGCCACATGTTAAAGCATCCTTGGGCAAGACACTGAACCCTACGCTGCCTACTGGTATATAAATGTGTGTGAATGAGTATGAAGCACATAGTTATTCATAGACTAAGATGTGCTGTGTGAATGTGGCATGTAGTGTTAGAAGCACTTTGAGTGGTCAGCTACACAAGAAAAGCACTGTACAGTACAGTCGCAGACTGTTTTTAGGACTGCCGTCTTTCACCGTCGTAATATTGTTAAAATCAGGAACATCTTGTCTCAGAGTGATGCAGAGACACTGCTTCATGCATTTGTTACTTCAAGATTGGACTACTGTAATTCTTTTGGGCTGTCCCACATATTCTCTGAAAAGCCTCTAGCTGATCTAAAATGCTGTAGCCAGAGTTCTGATGAGAACTAACAGGAGATCTCTCCAGTTTTAGCTTCTCTTCATTGGCTCCCTGTTAAGTTCAGAATAGAATTTAAGATTGTTCTCTTCACATATGAAGCTCTCAATGACCGAACTCCAACATATCTTAAAGAGCTCATAGTTGGATATTTTCCCAACAGAGCACTTTGCTCTCATACTGCAGGTTTACTTGTGGTTTCCAGAGTTTCTAAAAGTAGAATGGGAGGCAGAGCCTGCAGCTATCAGGCCCCTTTCTGTGGAACCAGCTGCCAGTTTGGCTTCAGGAAGCAGACACCCTCTCTACCTTTAAGATTAGACTTCCTTTCCTTTTCCTTTCTTTTATAGATATTTACAAATAAGGAATTATTATAATCAAGAAATAAAGCAAAATAACAACAACTACAGCCCTCTGATTGAAATCTTCATCAAGGCATGTAAATCAGAACTATCAAAAGCATATAAATGCATTTATGATTTGGACAGACAATCTACTAAGTATAATAAAACCAAATGGGAAGAAGAGGCTAAATTAGCTTTGACTGATGAGGACTGGAAACAGATATGTACATCACAATGGAGGACCACAGGGTCTCATGTTTGGCAAGAGTTCTGTTGGAAGAATGTGACACGTTTTTTCATAACACCATGTCAGAGTGTACATTATTCACAGGGAGGGGCAGAATTCTGGACAAATTGTGGAAACCAGGAGGCAAACCATTATCATGTGTTTTGGGACTGTCACATCATAAAAGAATACTGGACAAAAATTAATAATGTAATGCAGATTGTCTTTAACACCACCATCCCTTTTAACTTTGGAATTATGTACTTGGGCCTCAAACCTCCCACAATGGACACAAGGGAAGACTATCTCTGGAATATACTCCTGACGGCTGGGAAGAAGGCTCTCACACAAAAATGGATGACTCAAACCGCCCCAACGCCACAGGACTGGACAGATATCATAACAGACATATTCAAAATGGAACAAATAACCTCAGGACTCAACTTAAAAATAGACACATTTAAAAGACAATGGCCAAAATGGGAAGATTATCTTTAATTATCTTGAGTAATTCTTCATTTTGTATGAGTGTGTATGTATGTATGTACGTATGTGTGTATGTATGTGTATATATATATAAAAAAATATATGTGTATATATATATATATATATATATATATATGTATACCGATATAATTTCCTTATTCTTTTTTCTCTGATACCACTCCTCTATTCTCAACTTTTGCTTCTAAAACTTAAGACCCCCCAAGTCTAGCACACGCTGAGTGTTTCTTTTTATTTATTTTTTTTATTAGCATTTTGTTTTTTCTTCCCCCGTTTCATTTGTTTTGCCTTTGCTCTTATATTACCCCCTCTTCAGGTGTAATAATTCTATTGTTGAGTTTGTGTTTGTTCTATGTTCTGATGAAAAATAAAATATTAAAACAAAACAAAACAAAAATATAGCTGCAAGCAGCGATGCCGGGGTCTAGCAAAACAGCAGGTAAGCCTGCGGCTGCTCAGGAAGGCATCATGAGTCCACACACCAAGTTTGGTGTTTGAGATGAACTCGTCTTCATCCAGGGATTCCAACGGTACCTCATTTGTCCAATTTGAACCAACGGCTCCAAAGCTATGAGCAAAATGCAATTTTTCTACTTATAGCGCCTCCTCTGGGTGGAAGTTCACCAGACTTCTTGGGCCTCTTAAAGGTTTGGTCATGAGTCTGTGTTATAAGTTTGAAGTCAAAAGATCAAATGGTTGCAGAGATATGGCTTCACGTCCTGTTTGGCGTGTCAGCGCTGAGTTTGATTGGCTGCTACGGCCAAACGGAAGCGAATTTAATAATACCACTTGATAACTTTTATGAGGCTTGCTCTGAAGATTCTATGTGTCAAGTCCCGTGGAAATCAGACAATCTGGGTGACCTGTAATGCGTTTTGAAGGTTTTTGATATAATTCAAAATGGCGGAAAATCCAAGATGGCGCGAATGACGTCATGACATTGGTTGACATCGGCTATATCCAGGGATTCCAATGGTACCTCATTTGTCCAATTTGAACCAACGGCTCCAAAGCTATGAGCAAAATGCAGTTTTTCTACTTATAGCGCCCCGGCTGGGTGGACGTTCACCAGACTGCTTGGGCCTCTTAAAGGTTTGGTCATGAGTCTGTGTTATAAGTTTGATGTCAAAAGATCAAATGGTTGCAGAGATATGGCCTCACGTCCTGTTTGGCGCGTCATTGCTGAGTTTGATTGGCTGCTACGGGCAAACGGTAGCGAATTAAAAAATAACACTTAAAAGCTCATGTGAGACTTGGTCTGACGATTCTATATGTGAAGTCCCATGGAAATCAGACAATCTGGGTGACCTGTAATGCGTTTTGAAGGTTTTCAACATAATTCAAGATGGCGGTAAATCCAAGATGGCGCGAATGACGTCATAGGATTGGTTGACCTCAAATATATCCAGGGATTACAACGGTACCTCATTTGTGAAATTTAGACAAACGGGTCCAAAGATATGAGCAAAAATGCATTTTTGCTAAATATAGCGCCCCCTATAAGTCAAAGGTCACTAAAATTCTTGGGCCTCTTAGGGAACAAGGTATAAGTCTCTGGTAGAAGTTTGATGTCAAAAGACCAACTGGTTGCTGAGATATGGCCTCACGTATTTTTTGGCGTTGTCGCCGCTAAATTTGATTGGTTGTAGTGGGTGAACAACGTTGAAATTGAAGAAAAGAACGAGCAACTTTTGTGCGGATTGGTCCAAAGATACTCTGTGCCAATTTTCATGAGAATTGGTGAAAATTTGTGACCTGTGAAAATTTTTTAAGGTCTTCAACAAAATCCAAGATGGCAGAAAATCTAGTGAGACCGAAAATGACGTCATAGGGTGCGTTAGAATCCTCATGATCCAAGGATTCTAACAATACCTTGTTTTTGAAATTTGGATCAACGAGTCAAAAGTTATTTAGCTGAATGGGCTTCAAATTTGATATGCTGGTGGCGCTAGAGAGTTTGAATTTTCGGCACCAAATTTGTTGAGTTTGCTAATGGGATGGTCCTAAATATATGGGCCAAATTTCACAACTTTTTACCATACGGTTCTATGGGCTGCCATAGACTTCAATTGCAACAGAAAGTAGATCAATAATAATAGGAAAAACAGCTAAAACAATAGGGTTCTGCAGCTATGCTGCTAGACCCCTAATAAGAAAAGCTACTAAAACAATAGGGTTCTGCAGCTTCGCTGCTAGACCCCTAAAAAAACAAAACTTTCGTTTCTGATAAAGCGTATAGTTAGGGATGTCAGGGACGTGGTGTGGATGGGAGGACTCAGATGCAGAGTTCAAAACAAAAACTTGATTTATTTACAAACGAGAACAAAAAGCGCAGTTGAGCTGGTTATCAATAAATCTTAAACTGTGAAAAACAAAACAAGACAAGACTATAACTGTGGAACAAAAACAAGACTCTTAGACTACGGAAAACTAAGAGGCGAAACCTGACCTGACCTGACCAAACTTGAACAAACGTGAACCTGATTCATAGAGAGAGGTGAGGTAAGGATTCTGCCTTGGACTGAGGGAAACCTGGAAATTAAATACTGTGGGGAGGTGATTGGTGATGGGGTGTAGCTGTGAAACAAAAACAGTTGACTTGAGTGAACCTAATGTGACAGGGGAAAAAACATGACAAGAAATTAACCTAAAACCTTAAAACAAGACAAGACAAAAACAAAACTCAAAATGTGACATGACAAGGGATTCCTCAGGTGATCCTAAAACATCCCATAGTTAAGCTGCTATAGGCTTAGACTGCTAGTGGGCCTCATCTGTCACACCTTTCCTCACTTTGCTCTCTTTTTTTCCCCTGTTTAATTTCTTATATGACATTATGTACATTTGACATTATTATGGTTATTAACTTGTGTTCCAACAGGTATCCTTTGAATAGTGTTACAGTGTTTGTTGTCCCCTCTTTTCTCTCTTCTCAAACCCCAACTGGTCGAGGCGGATGGCCACCCTTCCTGAGTCTGGTTCTGATGAAGGTTTCTTCCTGTTAAAAGAGAGCTGTTTCCCTCCACAGTAACCTCATGCACGCTCCGAACGGGAGATTGGACTGAAGAGAAGTTTTGGTGCAATCTGTTGATTTCCTTAGCTAGGATATTGTCTTTGAATTGGCTCTCTATGTATGAACAGGACTCGTTTTTAATTTGATTAGTTGGATTTGAATGGATTATGATTACAATGACTTGGACTCGAATTGGCTTGAATTGGACTGTATCACTGAAGTGCCTCGAGATGATATTTGTTGCGATTTGGCGCTATATAAATAAATTGAATTGAATTGAATTCTCTATATGTAAATAAAACTGAATAATTGGTCAGAGGGAAGCTGTGATGAAAAGAACCCTACTATGTAAGGGTCACAGTGAAGACATAGAATTAGAGCCCAGATGAAATTAACTGATGTCATTGATCTCTGAAGGAGTCGGGACAACAGTTCTTTGATATTTCTGGTTGCAGTCCAGCTCTTTATATATCTTCCCCTCCAGAAGATTAATGTAGGTTCTGGATTCCCATAATTTATTGAATGTGTTACCTTAATGTGCAATGATGGCTAGCTAAAAACAAATGTCTTTTCATGATTGGCAGGGAAAGCGTAGTGTAGTATTATTAATCTACCCCATATGATAATGGACTTTTGATGCATTATTGTGTATGGCATAGGTAATTTGTACATAAGGCACCATTAAAGCTGAGCAATGTAAACTTATATATAATGAGAACAAATTTAGAAAAGGATTAATAAAATTTCTCACTGACTGCTATTACTTCACATTCAGTGTCATTGCAAAGGAATGCATTGTAATTTTTATTTACATTTTACACAGCATCCCATTGTAGTCACAAGGTGGAAAGACATTCAGAAGAACCCTCAACATTCTCAGCAATTGCTTCAAGCTACAGAGACTTCATACCATCCCATGACCCACAGCTTCCCTTTCCCACCACTACAGTGTCACACTCCACTTCAGTCATGGATATTAACACAGCCTTACCAATATCTCACCCCATATTATGACTCCGCCTCTCCCTTCAGTCAGTTTCCAGCAGAAGTAGTAGCTGGAGAAACTGAAGCAGAATAAGGCTGCGTCCAGATGGTGTCAGCCCAGGGTCCTGAAGACCTGTGCAGAACAGCAATGTGGGATTCTACAGCACCTCTTCAACCTTAGCTTGAGTCAGGAGAATGTTCCAGTGCTGTGGAAGATGACAAGCCTCGTTCCAGTACCAAAAAAAAGACAAAAAAACTCATTTCTCTTCATTGTCACATCTGTGGGTTTTTTGTGTCTGATTTCTGTTATGACTTTAGGTTTTTTAGGTTTCTGTCTAGTGTTTAGTTCTTGCCATGTTTTTCCCAGTCACGCTTGCACATCATGAGGTTCATCTTTGTCACCTGTTTTTGTTCACAGCTGCAATCACCTCCCCACAGTATTTTGTTTCCAGCTTTTCTCATGTCATTGCCAGATCCTCACAGTTCACCACCGTACATGTTGTCAGGTTGGTCACATCAAGTAATTGTTCATTTTATTATCATAGTTCTTGTCAGGTCTTGTTGTTTTTGTTAAGTATTTTGGTATACCGTTTTTTTTTTTTACTTTTTGTTTGTTTATGTTTAAATAAATCAAGTTTTCTTTACCCAACTATCTGCAGCCAGGTCCTAACATTTTTGCCAAGCCACACCACAGCTTTACCCAGCCGTGACATTCAGTTTGTACACTTCAGACTTCCAGTACGACTCAGAGTCCTGTCATCTCCAGAAATATTCAGATGAATCTGCAGCTGATGGGCGTATCAGTGATGGACAAGAGGCTAAGTACAGGGAGTACTGGTCAATCACTTTGTGGCATGGTGTGGGAACAGACCTTGTCTTGTACACAAAACAAACAACAGTGTCTATTGTGGATATTAGGACCAGGAATAGGCCAAAAACTGTCTCCATCCTAGTTTAAGAGATGGAGGTGGTTGAAGACTACAGATACCTGGAACTCTACTGGAGTTCTCTACGAACCTCCCTGGAGTGTATTTAGGAAGAGGCTTCTTCAGCTCAGCTGTTACACAGAAAAATACAGGAGGTCATTCTTATGAGCAACAATAACCTTACATAATGACATAACGACTGCAACATTATCATTGTATTGCACAATTTATATTATAGACAGTATAGGTACTAAACACATATCCAAAAAGAAATCAATCTACACTATTTGATGCAGTAAATATATAGTATATATTGTATATAGTATATCCAGCTCATGATATCACATGCAACCCAAGCACATAAATGACCCCAAACGCATTAGTCTTGGTAATACATGACACGCTATGCTTGCTTTTGTTTGCACCCACCACAGTGAGAAGTGATCGGGGAACACCATAAGTTTACATCAACCAAGTTTTTATTTCCTCTCCTGAAACATAAAAGACTGTATACATCATTAAGATTACAGTTATGCTAAAATCTGAGGAGCTTATGTATTTCTTAGCTGCAGCTTTTGCTATGCTGTGTCCCTCTGCTGATAACTCATTAATTCCCCAAAATAAATATGTCAACAACCACATTACACACAGGGCCACTCACTTAGATATGGGTGTAGGGATTTACATAATATTATCATTATTATATTACTGCTTTTTTGGAACATGCAGTGAACAGAGGCAAAATTATTATGACTAGAAAGAGCTTGATATTGTCAAAGACAAGGCCAACAGTCATACATAGAACTGTCTCTACAGTACATTCCAGCAAAAGAACAGCTATACCCTAATTGCCTAAAAACTGCACACAATAAACAACAACTTTAAACTGTTGAGTTGCATAGATAGATAGCATTACAAATCACAAAATTGTTTTGCATATTGCAGATTGTTGCATATCGGTGAATATGTGATTTTTCTTTTCTAGTATTTTGAAGTGTTGGTATTCATCTATCAAATGTAAAAAAAAATGATGGAATTAGAAACATAAATGTGAAAGGAACCCTGTATGTTTCCTATATTAGAGTAGTAAATCTATTGTTTGATAATGTGTCCCATTTCCATGGGGTGTGTGATCACATTTTCACATTAATAAGTAAATCATGTTTAGATGTTCAGGATTCCCCTGCTAGAGAAATTTGTCTAAAAAAAGAATAATTCAACTACACATAGCCGTGAAATGTGTATGTTTGGTTGAAGGTCTGTCAACATAACAATGTATCTCAGACTATTCTAATAACCAACAAGATCTCCGTTGGCATAGAAATAGGTTGAAATTGTTAAACTAGGACTTCCAACTATACTGAATTCTGATTTTTTTTTTAGCAGACAAATGTGTTGTTAAAGAGGCATGTGTATTTTAAAGTAGGTTCAGAGACAAATGACTGTTCTAAGCAGGACAGGATTTAGAGGCCAGTTATGGTCTGGATCTAATTGACTGTTGTAAAACATTCTGCTTAGTGAGCGACAAGTGCTGCAGGCAGCAGCAGCATCCTATAACTTACTGACTGCTGCTACTTAATATATAATGCAATATGCAACACTGTGCCATTTGTCATTTGAAGCAAGACACACATTATGACTCAGGGCAGTGCATCTGTCCTAAAGGCTGCTGGGAGATGGACTAAAAGCTCCTCCAGCTGAGCTGAGCCAATCAAATGCTGAACCCTGTATCACCCTTACTCCTCCTCTTGAGCACTTACGACTCACACACACACAAATACACTGCTTTTGCTGTCCTTCTCTTTTGCACCCCCCCCCCCCCCCCCCCCAAAACCCCCATCTGTCTCTCTCTCTCTCTCTCTCAGTTCACAGACTCACATGCTCAGTCTCACACACACACAGCAAACTGTTCCCTGCTGGTTTATCCCTCTATATAGGAGTTAGTCATTTCCTTTCTTGCAGTATAGAGAGCAACCATAGTACTTGCCAGTATCAAGCCACAGTTCCCTACTGGTCTCTGTAGCATGTCCTCACTACAGGCAGTCTGAGCCTGGTGGGAGTCTAAATGAACCATATTGACATGCTACTGGGGGCAGTCTAGTTGCTTTGACAAATCCTCCCTGGCATTTATCAATCAAGTTGTCCTCCGGAGAGTGAAGGACCTCTAAACGGAGCTTCCCCTCCTAGGGAGAGGCAGGGCATTCAGAGTAGCTAAAGACACGATTCAATTTGTGCTGGGCATCACTGCCACCACCCTTTGTCACAATTTATGCACACGTGCCACAAATTAAAATGAGGGGGAGGTAGGGAATTGTCAGCCTTCAAATGGCTGACATAAGTTACAAGCAAAATTTTAATTAGCCAGGAGGAGTGGGGTGATAATTCAGAGGGGCCCTGTTCTGTCAGGGGGCTTGTCTACATTATGTCTCTCCTTTCATATGGCATCTGGAGACCCCAGTGGGGCCCCAAAAAGGGTCTGCAGAGAGAAAAAAAAGCTACTTGAGGCACACAACGCAAAGTAGAAACCTCCTTCACAAAAACACTCTCTGCTAAAGTGATATTCATACTGATGATGATTGTTTGTGACTACTGACTTCACCGCATGTTTTTGCCCAACAACCACGATCACACAAATCAAAAATGTTTATATAATTTTATAATCAAAAGCATTGTACTTTACAATTTTACACTGATTTTTGTTAATGTGTGATGTTCTATCCATCAAGCTGCTATTAATTTCTGAAGCTGTTTTCACATATGAGCATCAAATATATTCAGGAGAATGTGTGGATTATCTGGCTCAGACTTTTATCATTAAAGAGGATCTAAAGAGCTTGACATTCTACCTTCCAAACTTAAAAAAAAGTTCATCCCTAATAGCTGAGATATTCCCAGCACATCTAATGATTTGTGGAAAAAGTGCCTGACAGCAACATCAAAGGTCCATCATCCCATTCTTAATAGTCCATAGCAATCACTATCTCAATCTGCACAAGTCATTTGGGTTGATGACTGCCTATGTTTTCATTGGTGTTCAGACAGGATTGACATACCATTTCTCAATTCTAAGGTTATATGTATCAGGATGTAATAAAAAATTAATAAACCCTTACCAGGTCTTACAATTGTAAAATTATTATATAGCTAATCTATGAATTCCAGAATGCTACACACCAAGCTCGTTTTGTGTGTAAGTTGTGTTTTTTATGATTTTTTTTCTGCAGATGAGAGATTTTTCTTTGAGCTGCGCTGGATTCTCCTGGGGCCTCATGTACAAAGGGTACGTACGCACAAAAAAGTGGCGTACACACTTTTTCACGTCAACGATCAGATGTATCAAGAGCGAAATGACCGTGGAAATGTGCGGTGCCTCACGCAAATTTCAGGGCTGTCGTACGCACTTTTCTACAGCGGTTGTTTCTTTGGCGACACTTACAGGTGATGTTGGGAAACTGTTATAATGAATAAATTTAAACACAATTTGTCCTCAGAATGAGCGATGTGCACATCTGAGACACATGAACAATTATCACTGATAAACAATTAACACACCCATGTGTCTGCAATTACAGTTAGAGTGAATATAAAAGTATGCGCAAAGTGGTGCAATACATACTATTAAAAACAATGGCTGCTTTAGCGGTGTTGGAAGACATAGCAAATGGTGCAATAAGGAGAGAGCGTGTATTTAGAGACAGGCATGATTTGTTGGAACATGAGGACAAGTGGCTCATCAGCCGTTTTAGGTTCCCGAGGGCAATCCTCCTGGAGCTATGCGCAGAGCTGCGGCCGGCGTTGGAGCGCAACACAGCGAGGAGCCATGTGCTGCCTGTTCCCATACAGGTGATGACCACGTTGGGGTTCCTGGCAACCGGGGCATTTCAAAGGGAGCTGGCCGACCGATCGGGACTGTGCCAGTCGACCCTGAGCCGAGCCATGCCAGCCGTGTGGGACGGGATTATCCGCATCTCAGCCAGGTATATCAAATTCCCACAAGGCAGCTGAACAGGCCAACATGAAAGCACAATTTGCAGCGACAGCCGGTTTTCCTAATGTAATCGGAGCTATCGACTGCACACACATTGCTATAAAAGCGCCATCACATGATGAATTTGTGTATGTCAACAGGAAGCAATTCCATTCCATCAATGTACAGATCATTTGTGATGCGCAAATGCACTTAACTAACATTGTGGCGAGGTGGCCTGGTTCAACGCACGACTCATACATTCTAAGTAACAGCATTGTTGGGAACAGACTACAAGCTGGCACTGTGCGCGACGGTGGGCTTCTTGGTGAGTAACTTTATTCGTGTAATTGTCCTAATATTATTCCCCGTGACGTGCATTGAGCATGTGCGCAGAAAATTTCTATCCCGTCTTCACAGCATCATAGTTGGTGGTTAAAGTTAGTAACTTGCTGTTTTTCTGCTGGTTGAACAACAGCTTAAGATATTTCTAACAAGCCCCTGATCATCTCTGTGTGCACATGTTAATAACCCTGTGCTTGTGAAATGTCTCAATGAGTCTCACCTTTTCCCCGGTGCACTTCTGCTCTAGATTACTGTATGAACACTTTTGTTGTGAGTTACACAAATGTAGGTATTTACCTTGGGGGTAATCAGAGTCACCCACATGTGCTCCCACCACCCCTGAGAGAGCAGTGTTACCCATAGTTGTGTCGCCTCTCTGTTCAACTCCTCAGCATTAAAGGCCTCGCTCACGCTCTCCCACCCACTCCTCTTACGTTTGCTGCTTATATCGTAGGCCAGTGTGCCAAAGAGCACATTTTTGCGGGCCTCCACTTCAGAAAGTAGCACCTCCATCTCACTTTCCGTTAAGTTATTCTTTTTTCCGTTTTACGCATTCTTTATTCTTTATTTTCTGATCCTGCAGAGAGGTGAATCGTAGGTGCAGGGCTCATTTAAATATGATTTGCTTATTTAAGTAGGGCATGGACAGGGAGGAGTCGGGTGCTCTGACATGTGCGCTCAATTCCACGTTGATTGGAATGTACAAAGGAAATGTGCTTGGATTCATGGGTGCGCACACATTGATACATCCGGATATTTTTGTACGTTGGAGGGCATTTTGGTTTGAGCGTACGCCATGTTTCAGTAGGAAATTCACGCAAGTCTTTGTACATGAGGCCCCTGGTATTTTTGACACTTTTCAATATGTGTTATAATACCTTGCCAAAACAACATAAGATTCATTTCCCAATAGGAGCTGCAAATTAAATTTTCTAAATTTATTGATGTGTTCCAACTACATGGGGCAGAAGTGGCTATCAAAAAGGCCAGGGGGGTTAGGCACCAGGTAGTTCCTAGAACTGTTGACGTTGTGTTAAAAGGGGATTCTAAAATTGTCCATATGTATGTAAAGTTAAAAATGATGACAATAACAGCAATTCGTTATTTGCATAGCACTGATTGATTATTTTCATCTTGATGGTTCACATAGAAAATAAGTTGTTTCACACATCCTAACAAGGTTTAAGATAAAGTTGAAATTGACTTGATGTAAACAGATCATCCGATCACATGGCTTCTCATATCAATGTTATGCTGATGATAGCCAGCTCTATCTGTCATTCCCACCTGACGACCACACGGTCTCAGCACGAATCTCAGACTGTCTCTGTGACATATCAACATGGATGAAAGCTTAACCTCCCAAAAACTGAACTGTCTTCCCAGCCAAACCAACCATACACCACAGCTTCTGCATGTAAACTGAATCCCTATCTCTTGCTCCATCAAAGGTTGCTAGAAACTTGGGTGTCATGATTGATGACCAACGTACCTTCAAAGATCACGTTACCTCGGTTGCTCGTTCGTGCCGCTTTGCATTACTAAACATAAGAAAGATCAGACCATACCTAACCCAACATGCCACCCAGCTCCTGGTGCAGGCCATGGTCATCTCCCGCCTTGACTACTGCAATGTTCTCCAAACAGGTCTCCAAGCCTGTGCTGTGAAACCTCTGCAGATGGTCCAGAACACGGTGGCGCGTCTGGTCTTCGATCAGCCTAAAATAGCACACGTTTCCCCTCTGTTCATTGAACTCCACTGGCTACCCTTAGCCGCCCGCATCAAATTCAAGTCACTGATGTTAGCTACAAAGTGCTTAATGGAACAGCTCCCATCTACTTGAATGCTCTTGCAAAGGCTTATGTCATAAATCGGTTCCTCTGTTCGTCGCAGGATTGTCGTCTAGCAGTGCCTAAACCATGCCTAAGACAATCCAAACTCTTTTCATGTGTCGTTCCACGATGGTGGAATGACGCTCTTCAGAGAGCATCTCCTATCCTAGCACTTAACTTGTACTTCCCTACCCCCTCTATCTCTGCACTTTATTTTTCTGTACTTCCCTCTATGCCTGCACCCTATCTCTACTCTGTCACCTCTGACAGAGTCGGACTAGTGGGTTCCTTCTATGTAGCTTATTGTTAGTTTTTATATAGCTTGTTATATCTTCATTTGTAAGTCGCTTTGGATAAAAGTGTCTGCTAAATGCATAAACATAAACATAAAATAACAAGTAAAAATTTAACCATATGTAGCCATAATGTAGCCAAATACGTTAAAACTGGACTAAAAATGGATACAACTAATTAAATACATTAATAGGTAAGAGTAAACTTTTCAAAGGCTATTTGAACAGTTCACACACTCAGGTTCATCAGTCTTATTGCTAAAGAGAAAAACAATTTTACAGCTGAGTAGTGATGGGAAGATCCCCCTTCTTTAGCTGACGGAGGAAGTGAAGGCGTTGTTGGGCCACAGCCATGGTGTTGTCTCTGGTGGCCAGCTCATCTGTCCGGTGAACCCCCGGAAATTTGGTGGCATTAACCCTCTCTACCTCTGAGTCATTTATTTTCAGTGGAACATCTTCCACTGGGGAAGCCAGGAGTCAAACTTTGCAAATTGGTTGGCGACTGCTCTTCGACCTGAGCTAGACACCCAAAAAACAAAGCAGACAGCACAATGAAGATCATGTTCTTTGATTTCTCCAGTGCTTTAATACAATTCAGCCTGCACTGAGAAGAAGCACCAGAAAATACAGGTTGATGCCTCTACAACCACCTACATTTTTGACTATCTGGCAAACAGAGCACAATTTGTGAGTTTGAAGGAGTGTGTGGATGAGTGGTCAGCAGCACAGGAGCACCACAGGGGACTGTGCTCTCACCATTTCTCTTCACTCTGTACGCCTCAGACTTCCAGTACGAGTCCTGTCATCTCCAAAAATATTCAGAAGACTCTACAGGGAACTGGCCAACCACTTTATAGCAAAGAGCTGGAAAAATCACCTCATCTTGAACATTAATAGAACAAAAGTGATGATTGTGGATATTAGGAATACCAGGAATAAGCAAAACATTGTCTCCATCCTTTGTAAAGAGACACACTTGGTTGAGGACTACCGATACCGGTTTCACGTTCACAACAGATTAGACTAGAAATGCAATACTGAGGCTGTCTTCAATAAGAGACGTAACACATTGTACCTCTAAAGGAAACTTAGGTCCTTCAATGTCTACACCAAGATGTTATATATCTTCAATGACTCAAAGAAACTGAACAAACTGATAAAGAAGACTGACTCTGTATTCTGAAGGCACTGGAACTAATTTTGCAAAGAATAATGATGCAAGTTAACAAACATAAAAAACAATATATTCCAAACTTTACAAAACTTGAGACTACTGTCAATCTTCCCAGGAGTGGACATCCCAGCAAGTTCACCCCAAGGTCAGACCATGCAATGCTGAGAGAAACTGAAAAAAACCCAAGAGACACATCTCAGACTCTACAGGCATCAGTTAGCATGTTAACAGTTAAAGTTCATGACAGCACAATTAGAATAAGACTGAACAAGTATGGCATGTTTGGAAGGCTTGCAGGAGAAAGCTTCTTCTTTCTAAAAAGAACATGGCAGCACAGCTTAGGTTTGCAAAGCTGCATCTGAACAAACCACAAGACTTCTGGAACAATGTCCTTTGGACAGACCAGACCAAAGTGGAGATGTTTGGTCATAATGCACAGCAGCACGTTTGGAGGAAATCAAACACAGCATATTAGCACAAACAACCTCATACAATCTGTGGAAGAGGGCTGATGCACAGTTAGCACACATTTTTGGGCTTCTCCCAATGTGAAAAAGGGATTTATTGTCTTTTAATCAAATTTCACCACAACCTTTATAAAACTGATCAAATAACATGTTTTTTTATTCTGTCAGGTTTGTGGCGATATTGTTGCATTCTTTTCTATGCTGTGCAATGTGTCTTCTGTTCTCTGATATTATGATATGCTGCAGCTCATCTACAGCATAGCCCATCGATGTCATGAAGCATTTCTAGAAGCCTTCATCACCAAGGCAGAAAGAAATCAGGATCATTAATATTTTAGAGTCTGCCACGCCCTCCCGACTGTTATACAATCTAAAGTCCTGTTCCACACAGCACTTTATGCTGCCATCATTTATTTACTGATAAATTGGCAGAGTAAACACCCTGCTGGGGAGGCTGGACTTAAAGGGGGTGGTGAAGTGTTGGTGGTGGTTGGATTGGGGGTTTCTGTCAAGGAGAAGCTATTAGAATGCTGCCCTCTGCCTTTCCTTACTGCCAGCTTGGGTTAGGATTGGGAATATGAAGGAGTCAAGATGAAATATTTAACAAACCACATATCTAATTTTATGTCTCTGAATGTATTCAGTTGTACAGTGAATTAGGAAGTTTATGAGGCAACAACAGCTATAATCCACTGAAAATCTCATCTCTCTTCCTTTTCTTCGACAGATTAACATATAGCCCCATAAATCCCTTCTTTCCATGAACTCACTTGTGTTTTCCAAAGCGTTCAACATTTATAGAATCACGGCAAATGAGTATACTCAGTTTCTTTTCTAAGTTACTAACATGCACTGGTATATAGTGAAGCTATCATGTTAAATCTCTTCACACTGTCAGTGAAACAATAGTGTCTGTGGTCCAAACTGTATTGCCTATATTATGGTTTTCATACAAAATGTATACAATAATCAAATTTTCCAGAATTGAAACTCTGTTCTCATCTTTATCTACTTTCACTCAAATCTTAAAGTAGGCCTTTTTAGACTTGCTACCACTGTGCAAATATGAAGCAAAAATATTTGTTCAGTGGGTTTTTTGGGGGACAGAGTCTGCGCAGTAGTGGCTCGGTTTCCACTAGCTTACTCGAGGTCCCACCCATGGCAGTTTGACTACTTCGAGGGCAAACCTTATGAACTACATCTGATCTGAACCGATTGCTCTTAAAAACTAGGTAAATACAACCATGTAACTTTTTTTTAAACAGGCTAGTATTTGAATGTGCAAAATTCTTAAAGATGCAGAGAATGTCGTTTTGTTGCAGGCATTAAACATAACTATCATAACATTATTTAGAGCCCAAAATTATCTTTCTCTCACAATCTGTGCTTTAGCTAGGTTAACTGGTGCAATGATAGCAATTCTCCCATGCTGACTGAATATATTTAGATGGAAAACCATTGTTTTTATTATAAAGAATAAATACTTTCATTAATGCATACAATAAAATGGCATAAACCAGTTTAACATATGTCATAGTAGCAAACTGAATAAATTTGATGTCCGTAAATTAAATGTTTTATTTGTGTTTCTTGTTTTGTCATACCAATATATAACAGACATTTTATAATTTAATATGTAGAGCACAGACTATAGTTTTGAAAAAACACGAGATCACTATATTCAATAACTCATATCAAATTTAAAAAAACAATTACAGCAATACAAGTATGTTTATGGAAAATAAATGCAAATAGAGGAGCTGTAAAGATATATCCAAACACACATATATATAGTTTTAGTTAACAGACCCATGATCTATGCCACTACATTTTCTATTTGCATACAAGCCTGGGTTGAGAAGTTTAGAGAAATTTGTGACAGGAGAGATTTTAGATGTTGGTGGTCTGCTTGATCCAAAATCCACACAGTCCAGTTGCATTTTATTGTCAATATGACGATACCCTTCTTTGTCTTTGTATTTAGTGTACTACTTTTAATACTTTTGGAGGTATTATATATTGTCTTTTAGTAAAGGTCGAAAAATATTTACAATGATTTCATACTAAACAACAATAATAAAAATAATGATCATGATAATAACAATCAATGACGAAATGAATAAAATAAATTTGAGAAGAACATGTCAGCAGTCACTATTAAAAAGCCTTATGACTGTGGGGACAAAGGACCTCCTGAACCTCTCAGTCCTGCAGCACAGTGAAATGAGCCTCTCACTGCAGCTGCTCCTCTGACCTGCCAAAACAGAATATAATTTCCTCCTCATCCGTTGCACCACCACAGCACTTAGAGGGTCTAGTCTTCCACCTCGAACAGAACTGGCCTTTTTTTTTACCAGTTTGTCTAGGCGCCTACAGTTTTTGTCTGTAGTGCAACTCCCCCAACAGACAACAGCATAGAACAGTGCACTTTCAATGATAGTGTGATAAAACGTGCAAATCATATCACTACAGACATTGAAGGACCTGAGCTGTCTCAGAAAGAAGAGACGGCTCTGGCCCCTCCTGTACACTGCTTCTATGTTGGCAGACCACTCCAGTTTATTATCCAGCACCACCCCCAGGTATTTGCAGGTCTGAACGGGGTGCATGGTCTCCCCTCCATCAATGCAGACTAACTGGAATGGAGTTTTAGATCTCCTGAAGTCCACCACCAGCTCTTTGATTTTGGTAGTGTTCAGGAGCAAAAAGTTATTTTTGGTCCAGCCATAGAAGGACTCCACAAGGTCCCTGTACTCCTTCTCCTGTCCACCGCGCACACATGCCACAACAGCCGTATCATTAGAATACTTCTGTTTGTGGCAGGACTCTGAGTTGTACCTGAAGTCTGATGTGTACAGGGTGAAAAGAAAAGGAGCCAAAATGGTACCCTGCAGAGCCCCAGTACTGCATTCCAGTGTTCCAGAAACACATCCTGACATACTATGGTCTGGCAGTCAAATAGTCTATAATCCACGGTGACACGGAGGGGGCCACACCCATATCTAGAAGCTTGTCTTTCAGTATGGGAGGCCATATGGTATTGAAGGCACTGGAGAAGTCAAAGAACATGATTCTCACATATGAACAAGACACATCCAGATAAGCATATGCCCGATGCAGCATGTACAGAATCGCATATTCCACTCCTGTGTGTTTCTGGTAGGCAAACTGGAGGGGGTCAAGATCCTCAGCAACCTGCAACTCATGCGACGAACAAGGAGTCGCTCCAAGGTCTTCATGATATGAGATGTCAAAGCCACTGGTCTGTAGTCATTCAGCTCCACTGGTTGCCGTAATTTTGGCACCAGTATGAGACAAGAAATTTTCCACAGTTTTCCACTTTTTTTTCTACTTTTTCCATCTGAAGGCTCATATTGAAGAGCCTATGAAGAGGGACTGCAAGTTGGCCAGCACAGACCCTCAGAAGCCTTGGACAGACTCCATCTGAGACTGCAGCCGTCCCTGACTGAAGTCTCCTGAGCTCAGCTCCAACCTCCTCTATAGTTAGACAAAGAGGTTGTAGCGGTAGGATGACGACAGGAGTGATGTTGCTTTCAATTTTAGAGATGGGCGTGGGGGAGCAGCTGGACAGAGGAGGCCAGGCGGTGTGAGCATCCACAGTTTTGAAGGTGTAGCTGGGCTCAGGATGCCTGGATGTGGTAGCTGCCACAGATATGGAGGAGCAGCTGTGCTCAGGATGCCTGGTGCTTGAAGCTGCCACAGAGGTGGATGTGCAGCTGGGCTCAGGAGGCCTGTGCCTGGGGGGTCTGGGTTGCCCTGGGCACGCCACAGTACGGGTGGGTTGGTGCAGGTCCTGGTTGCTCTGAGACCTCCGATGTGTCTGCAGGTTGTTGTTTTTTTAGGGTGTTGGGGGGGCCTGGGTGGGCCTGGGCGATGGTGGGTCTCAGGCCCGGGCTGCTGCGACTTGTGTGACTGGGTGGTTTGTTTGTATGTTTTTTGTTGTTTGTTTGTTTTTTGTGGAGGTCCTCTGGGGTGGGGCGGGTCGGTGCTTTATGGGGGTACAGTAGCTCACGGAATATGGTCGCTGCAGGCCCCGAGCCTGGTGGACATCAGGCCCTCCTGCCCTGTGTTGGGTCCCAGGTAATGGGGGGTGCCTATTGCAGCCAGTCTCTGACTGCCCTCTCCGGGGGAGCTTCTCCCCCAGTCTATATCCCCATACCCCTCTCCCTTCTGGATCCTGTACACAGCACACACTCACACATGTAGAATTTTGGGGGCCTGTGTGTTCTGTGAGGTGTAGTGGATGGGGCCGTGTAGGTGGTCCCCTTGGCTGCATACTGCAGTTCCCCGCAGTTTTAATTACACCTTAGACATTACTACTTATCAAACACACACACACTCACACATTTGGTCTTGGGGGGTGGTTGCACTGAGTGGCATCTGGTGGGCGGGGCTCTATGGGTATGTCGGCTGCCCAGAGGGCCGTGCTCCCAGTTCTACAAGGTTGGCTGCCCCTCAATTTTAATTGCTCACTATTAGAAAATATTCACCCCTGTTTCCTGGTTGCTGCCCGGGGCGGGAGGGGCCAGGAGGATGAATTATTCTGATGGTTTGGGGTCTGTGGTGGCTGGGGGGCTGCTGGCCCCCTGGTGTGCCCGCTGCACCATACCCCAGTGGAGTTGAGGGAGGGAGGACATGTGTGGATGGGACGTGCAAGTGTGTGTGGTGATGACTATGGGAGGGGAGCATTGCCTCTCCCTGCTGCTCGCGACTTCAGCCACCTGTGGGCACGTCATGACTCCCGGGGCACTTGGCCAGGGGCACTGGGGCAGGCACTGGCCCACTGTGTGGCTGTCTGGGGCGCTTGGCCCTCTTGGGTATTGGGTGGGGCCTCTGCTGGGGGGTATGGGGGTGCTCGGGCTCCTGAGGCCCAAGTCCGGTGCGCGGCCCATGTCTGGGCGGCTGGGGCCTGGCGGGGTCAGTGGGCCGTTGCCACTGGTTCCCAGGCGACCTTTGTCCTATGCTTATGGGGGCACTTTCCGGGGGCTTCCTCTGCGGTTTTCTGGGTGGATGCGTGGTTGTCCCTGTGGTGGGCTTCCTGGGCTGCTTGCTAAGCAGTTGATGTATTATACTGTGGTTTCAGGTCATCTATATCCATTTGTGTTGTATGCGATTGCCGCTACTTGTGCTTGTTTTTGTTTCTTTGTGTGTTTGTTTTTTTCTCTGCTTGTCTGCTTTCAGGTGCTCTGGCTGGCGCTAATGCTGGATTCCCAACAGAGGCCGTGGATTGTCGTCTGTTTTGTTTTTTACAGGTGTAGCAGCTGGTTGTCTGGTTTTTGTTTCTATTTTTGTTCTGTGTCCTCTTCTTTACTCTTCTTCTTTACTTGTCCCCCACTCTGGTTCGGCTCTATTACATGTTATGTAATGGTCAAATGGTCATCAAGGGGAGCTTTACATTTATAAAGCTTCCCTTGGCAAAGCAAATCTGTTTGGCATAAAAGGACAAGTGGGGAAAAAAAAAGAGAGAGTTGCAGTCAGGCGGAGGAGGAGGCTTGGCGATGCGAGTTGCCATTGAGGTGGAAGTACAGCTGGGCAGGGGAAGCAGTATAGAAGAAGCAGCCGTAGTGGTGGGGGTGGAGAGAGGTGGAAAAAGCCACACTATCAAACCTGTTATAATATTGGTTGAAAGTATTGGCTCTGTCCACATCACCTTCCACAGACTGAGAGTTTTTCAGTCTGTATCCATTGAAGGTCCTCATGCCCCTCCACACCTCCTTGGTGTTATTTTTCTCCAGCTGTCTCTCTACCTTTTTTATTGTACTCCACCTTATCTTTTTAAGCTCCTGTTGTACATTACTCCGCCTTTCTTCATCCCCATTCTGGAACAACATCTTTTTCTGGTTCAGGAGGTCTTTGATGTCACTGGTGATCCATGGTTTATTATTAGGATAGCACCTTACAGTCCTCACTGGAATCACAGTGTCCCTACAGAAGTTAATGTAGTCAGTGATGGTCCTGTCCATGTCAATGTCCATTTCTTCTTCCTCCAGCAGTACAGCACCAGTCTGTGACATCAAAGCAGTCTCTCAATGCATCACACGCCTCTGGTGACCACTTCCTGAAAGATCAGGTAGTAACAGGAAGTCTTTGTATACAAGGTCTGTATGTGGGTTGTAGATAGACCATGCTGTGATCAGATCTACCCAGTGGTGGAAGAGACACCCTGTAAGCCTCTTTCACATTAGCATAGCTGTTCGACAGTCCACATACTGTACAAAGCCAGTCAGGCAGGAGGATAGAGAGATGTGGTTGAAATCCCCTGTGATTGCAATGACTACCTCAGGATGCTGGGTCTGTATCCTCGCAACGGCGCATGGATGACGTCACACGCCGTTGTCGAAGCTGCCCTCGATGGAATGTAAACAACGATGACGACCATATATGGGAACTCTCTGGGCGCATAGAACACACGGAAACCAACTGACAGCAGTTCAATGTCTGGACAACATATCCTCTCCTTAACGGTCACATTGCGGGGGTTAATCCATCTCTGATTAACAAACAGGATCATAGTCCCACCTTTCCGCTTACCGCTCGTACTCCGGTCACGATCCGCTCGTACGGCTGTGAAGCCGGGTATGTCCGGGTATGTGTGTTGTTGTTCAGCCAGGACTCAGACAGACAGACCAAACTGCTCTCCTTATGCAGCCGTTGGTTCCGCACAAGCGCCTCTACCTCATCACTCTTGTTAGATAGCGAGTTATCGTTTCCCATCATCACAGAGGGTAGAAAAGGCTTGTACCGCCAACTCCTGTTGTCCCTCTTTGCCTTTCGTTTTGCTCCAGCTCTGCATCCACGGTACAGCTTTTTTAGCTCAGTCAGAATTGGATGTTTAATTCCGCGACCAATCCTTGACAGTGCCAACAGTTCTTCTCTTGTGTACACTGCTCTAGTACTGGTAACAGTGCACATTGTCAAAAAATAAAAAAATAAAAACGAAATGTAGGTAAAAAGCAGATCACTAAAAATTACTAAAAAAGTTTAGATAAAAACTAAAAATGACACATAATTAAATAAACAATGAACAAAATTGAGAGCTACACAGACTTGCTGCCACATAGCAACCGAGGTTGCCAGTATACTGGTAATGTAAATCATTGGTTGGCAGGTTTTGTCTGTTGTACTAATGTAAATCTTGTTGGATGAACTAATATTGGTTTTGTTGGTTCTGTTGTACTTATGTGTCACGGTTTATTTTCTGTTCCATGTCTTGTCTCATCATTTCCTGTTTTATTTTGAAAGCGTACCTTCTCCTCTCGTTTCAGGTATCTTGCCCTTCCTCCCGTGTCAAGCGTCTCATTGTCTTCCCTGATTCCCAAGTGTTTCCACCTGTTCCCCTTGGTCCCTCATGTGTTCAAATAGTCTGTGTTTCCCTTGTCTTGTACCAGTATGTTGTCTCCGTTCAGTATCATTACCAGCCCTTTGCCTTGTTCCTTGAGTCACAGTTCCACAAGCCTGCAGTGAGCGATCCTCCTGCATTGCTAACTTGTGTTCTTGTGTAATTTATTCTTACCTATAGCCTTAGTTTGTTTATTCGATACGGCAAGTTTCACAGCCTTGTTTTTTCCTCCACTTTCAAGGAGTGATTTTTGTTGAAACTTTTCATAGTCACCTCCGTTAAAGGAGAGTTTCAAGTTTATCGTTATAAAGCCTCTGTTTGGTCAAGAGTGCGTCTTTTGTTTTACTCCGCCTTGTTAGGAGAGTGTGACATTGTTTTGTTAAGCGTCCATAGCCTTTTGTTTTCCTCCCAGTTGGAGAGTTTTATGTTTGTAACTTTCATAGCTGCGCTCTTCCTCCGCTGGGTTACAGAGAAGAGCGCTTAGGTATTTTTTAGCCTTTTTCTTTTGCGCTGCCAGGAGATCGCCCTGCATTCCTGTGTTCTGTGTGCTGCCTTTAAATAATAAAAACCCTCTTGAAACCATTACGACCCTAAGTCTGTGTCCTGAGTCCCCTGGTA
Source organism: Leuresthes tenuis (assembly GCF_036924035.1). NCBI lineage: Eukaryota > Metazoa > Chordata > Actinopteri > Atheriniformes > Atherinopsidae > Leuresthes > Leuresthes tenuis. The sequence continues at coordinate 35,583,196 of NW_027325360.1, forward strand.
AACTGTCACTAATGTAAATCTTGTTGGATTAACTAATAGTGGTTTTGTCTGTATTAATGTAAATCTTGTTGGTTGAACTAATATTGGTTTTGTCTGTTGCACTAATGTGAATCTTGTTTTGGTGTTCTTTTCACTGTTCATGTAAGCAATATGTTGAATTAAATTGCCAAAGATCCACTAACATGCATAAAGAATTACTCTGTATACAGGGCGAGAGGAAGAGTACACCCCAGACAGATAGTCAGATCATTGCAGACAATTTTTGCCAATAAGCACAGTAGATATGTAAAGCTGAAATCAATCACATTTTCTGTATTATCAATAATAAATTGTTTATCTCAGTGTACCTTATGTTCTTATGAAAAAGACCAGAGGGGTCACAAACATAACACTGTGTGAATTTTACACAGTATTCTTTTTTTAAATCAGCAGTTAAATTAAAACTACCACGTAAATATGCCCTAATACTAAGACAAATAACTTTACAGATCTTACATAGAGGATATACAGAACTACAGAAACCTAGATGTTCACCAGGGAAAAAGATTAGACTGGAAATGCAACACTAAGGCTGTTTACAAGAAGGACCAGAGCAGACTGTACTTCTCAAAGATGATTAGGTCTTTAGATGTTTGTTCCAAGATGTTGCATATCTCCTGTAAGTCTTTGGTGGAGAGTGCAATCTGCATTGAGAGAAAATAATTGTTGAGAGGGCCCACAGCAGCAACATTAGGCTTGAGGAAGAGATTTGGTGTAGACCAACCAAGTTTTTATTCATCCACAAGAAACTAATAACGTCTTGTCTCATATAGACAGACCTTTGTCCTTCAGATTGCCAAAGGTCATAGCAGCAGCCACTGGTATTAACTGACAGCCTTTTATAGACTACCACTAATTCTTTCCAAAGCTCTACCATCTAACAGGATAGTCTAAATCCCACAAAACCCAACAAAATTATACAAAACTGATAACACACACACAAATAATCTTAACTAAAAACCAGGACATTACTAAAAAACATTTCAGACGTTACATTTAAATCTTGCATCTTACTTCTTACTTCTTCTTAATGACCGAGAGCCATATCGGCACTATGAGATCTCATAGTGCCAATATCTTTCTGACAGAGCACTTTGGTCTCAAACAGCAGGCTTATGTGTATTTCCTGTAGTTTCTAAAATTAGAATGGGAGGCAGAGCCTTCAGTCATTGTGGTCATTAACAATGTGTTATTAACAATTGTGTTTCTTTCTCTCAGCAGGTATCCCTGGCCTGGTGTTATGGAGCTTGTTGTCCCCTCTTTCCTGTCCTCTCAACCCCCAGCTGGTCGAGGCGGATAGCCGATCTGCCTAATGCTGATTCTTCTTGAGGTTTCTTCCTTTTTAAAATGGAGTTTTCCCTCTCTACTGTCACCTTGTGCAGACATAGGACGGGGGATTGAAACAAAGAAAATATTGTTGCTGTTAAACAAAAGACTTGAGAATGACATCTGGTCTAATGTCGAAACACTTCCATGAGTTGCATTTTCCCTCTGCCACTTGTAGGGGCAGCGCTTTACAGGATGTCGTTATGAGCCGTATTGAGGGGTATGATCAAACAAAAAATTAAAAAGTACCCCCCACAACCACAATCTGTAAACACAATATTTATGTTGTATGAAGTAAATTCCAGAAAATATGCTTAAAGGAAAATGGAAATATTTGCATGTATTGCAGCATTTTTGCCCTACCTAGTTCCAGTTCTTTGATTTCTCTTTGTCTTTTACAAAACAAACTACATGCTTCCCTTCACTTTATAATCCCTTTTTGTAAAGGTAGTGTTTTTACTTTTGCTTAATGTTGCCTTTTTTCCCCATACTGACGATTCTGTTAACACAATCTGCAAGCTGGCAAGCAAAGTGGATTTGCACGCATTGAATAGGCTTAAAAAGATATTGCGTTTATAAACCCAGATCAGCTCTTACGGTATAAAGTAATGGCTTTTGGCTTGGGCCATGCCCGTCACACTACACTAATATCGAGTTAATACTCTTCTGTCTACGTGTACAATTCAAAAGTTTACTTAGACAATCTTATTCTTTATGCCTACACTTTGGGATCATATGTAAAGTCCTCAAATCATTTTTCACATTGCTTGCATAAATTTTGCAACATAGGTGATTGGAAACCATATAGTTACCTTTTTGGGCTGAAAATTAGGTCAAGGAAAAGCTTCATTAAGGCCAAAGTTGGAGCCAGTATCGTATTCTAACTTATTGTGCTCACTTACTGATCTTCAGATCAGGGTTACTAATCAGTCCTAGACCCAAGATTAGTTTTAGCTCTTTTGAATCTCTGGTTCTCAGTTTTTCCCAAAGCGGAAATCACAAAAACCTCTTGTGTTTGTTGTTGTGTATAGTCCACCTGGCCCTTATTCTGAGTTTCTGTCTGAATTCTCAGAGTTTTTATCACAGTTAGTGCTGAGTACAGATAAAGTCATTGTAGTGGGTGACTTTAATATTCATGGAGATGTTGAAAATGACAGCCTAAGTATTAACTTTAATTCTATATTAGACTCTATTGGATTTTCTCAAAGTGTTCACAGACCTATTCACTGCCTTAATCATACCCTTGACCTTGTGCTGACTTATGGCATTGAGAGTGAACAGTTAACAGTGTTCCCTCATAACCCTGTCTTGTCTGACCATTTTTTGATAACTTTTTAATTCACATTACTTGACTATACTGCTTCTGAGAAGAATTTTACATATAGAAGGTGTCTATCAGAATATGATGTAACCAGTTTTAAAGAGTTGATTTCATCATCCTTTTCTTCACTGCCATGTGCAGATATGACAGAGCTACCTAAATTTTATTCCAGTAGAACATGGCTCTCTTGTTGACAGCACTATAGTTTCAATGCGTACAACACTGGACAATGTTGCCCCTCTGAAAAGGAAGGTAATCAGTAAGAAGAGATTGGCTCCTTGGTATAATTCACAGCTGTGTGCTTTAAAGCAGACTGCAAGAAAGCTGGAGAGACAGTGGTGTTCCTCTGATTTAGAAGAGTCTCAATTAGTGTGGAAAGATAGTTTAACAATGTATAAGAAATCCCTTTGTAACGCTAGAACTGCTTATTATTCATTATTGATAGAAGAGAATAAGAATAATCCCAGGTTTCTTTTCAGCACTGTTGCCAGGCTGACAAAGAGTCCGAGCTCTGTTGAGCCATGTATTCATTTAACTCTCAGCAGTGATGATTAGATTCTTTATGAATAAAATTGTTTCTATCAGATAGAAGATTGATGGAATCCTTCCCACTATTATCACTGATGTATCATCAAGTAGAGCAGTTTTAGAAGTATCTTTAGAACCTGATTTGTGTTTAGATGGCTTCTGCCCAGTTGATCTCTCTGAGCTAACAACAGCAATAGTCTCTTCTAAACCATTAACTTGTATTTTAGACCCAATCCCAACCAGACTGTTCAAGGAGGTTTTCCCCTTAATTGACACTTCCATATTGGATTTGATCAACCTGTCTTTGTTGACAGGATATGTACCTCAGACTTTTAAGGTTGCTGTAATTAAACTTTTACTTAAAAAACCTACTCTTGATTCAGAAGTGTTGGCTAATTATCGACCTATATCCAATCTCCCTTTTTTGTCTCAAGTTCTTGAAAAATAGTTGGAGCTCAACCTTGCGATCATTTACATAGAAATAATCTGTTTGAAGAGTTTCAGTCAGGATTCAGAGTGCATCATAGCACAGAAACAGCACTGGTGAAAGTTACCATTGATCTCCTCTTAGCCTCTGATAGCGGACTTGTTTCTGTGCTTGTCCTGTTGGATCTCAGTGCTGCTTTTGATACGATCGATCACAGCATTCTGTTACAGAGACTTGAACATGTTATTAGGATTAACGGAAATGCATTAGGCTGGTTTAAGTTATATTTATCTGATAGATTCCAGTTTGTTCTTGTAAATTAAGAATCTTCCTCAAACACCAGAGTAAGTCATGGAGTTCCTCAGGGTTCTGTGCTTGGACCGATTATTTTTACTTTATACATGCTTCCATTAGGTAACATTATTAGACAATGGGCCATTATTATTAGCAATTGCTATGCTGATGATACTCAGCCATACTTATCTATGAAACCAGATGAAACCAATAGGTTGGTCAGACTACAATCATGTCTTAAAGGCATAAAGACCTGGATGACTCAGAGCTGTCTGCATCTAAATTCAGACAAAACTGAAGTTGTTCTCTTTGGACCTGAGCACTTCAGGGAGAAATTGTCTAGTTATATAGTTACTCTAGATGGTATTTCCTTGGCTTCTAGTTCTACAGTGAGGAACCTTGGAGTTAATTTTGACCAGAATTTATTATTTGATGCTCATATAAAACTGGTTTCTAGGACTGCCTTCTTTCACCTTCGTAATATTTCCAAAATCAGGAACATCAGGGTGATGCAGAGAAACTTGTCCATGCATTTGTTACTTCAAGATTGGACTACTATAATTCTTTATTTTTGGGCTGTCCCACATATTCTCTGGAAAGCCTCCAGCTGATCCAAAATGCAGCAGCCAGAGTTCTGATGAGAACTAACAGGAGAGATCATGTTTCTCCCGTCTTAACTTCTCTTCATTGGCTTCCTGTTAAATTCAGAATAGAATTTAAGATTCTTCTCCTCACATATAAAATTCTTAATGACCAAGCTCCATCATATCTTAAAGATCTCATTGTAAGATATTTTCCTTCGCTCCCAAACAGCAGGTTTACTTGTTGTTTCCAGAGTTTCTAAAAGTAGAATGTGAATTAGAATTAATCAATTGGATTTCATTGGATTATGATTACAATAAATTGAATTCCAATTGGCTTGAATTGGACTATATTATTTAAGTGCCTTGAGATGACAATTGTTGTAATTTGGCGCTATATAAATAAAACTGAATTGAATCTAATTGAACTTACTGCCAGAACTTTAATTGCAACTTCTCTATTGTTTTTCCACCTTTCATCAGTCTACTTAGTCCCAAGGCTAATTTGTTATATACTCCATAATGCTCTTAGGATTTTGAAAATGTGCATTTTGTGTTGTGCACCTGTACTTGCTGCTCCCAACCTGTCTAAGCCCTTTAAACTTGAAAATGAAACAAGTCTTGTGAATCTGAGCAGTTCTGAAACATTTGTTTGCCTGATGGTTCATATTTGTAAAGTAAACTCTAAGCTTCTTGAGTCAGGCTGTTGTTTAGTTTTTGTTAGGTGTATAGAAGCTGAGGTGTTAACAGTTATCTTTGTAGAGTTGTGTTGGGAGCAAAGCATTACATTTACATTATATTTATCTCATTGATCCCATTCTATCTTATTTTTTTCAGTTATTCTTGTTATTTTCGTAACACTGCCCTGCCCAATTTTCATTTGAGGTCTCTGTTGATGTATATTTTTAGCTTGTGACAATGTACTGAGTAACTGTGCAAGCGGCAGCAGCTCAGAGGATAGAACGGCCAAACACCAAAAATAGTGCAAGGTTGGTCTGATCCTTGGCTCATTCATCCACATGATAAACTTACATACTGAGCCCCACATTGCATTGCCCCTGCATGTGTTAGTGTCTCTGATAGAGAAAAGCACAAGCCCTGTAAAGCATTTTGAGTGGTCAACGGGACTAGAAAAAGCGCTATAAAAATGCCATCCATTTATCATTCAGCAGGTTCATATCATCAGATCCTAGATGTTAATGTACCATGTGTACAAAGGTAGGTGCAAGTGCAGCAGATAATTTGAGGGTGATCCAAGTTACTGCCAAAAGGCTTTCTACTTTGTATGAACACAAAATACACACCCAAATGCAAAACCGCCTCTCTTTATATCAATTCCAGATAAATCACACACTTTTGTCCATGTTTTAAAATTATATTGCTACATAAATGAAAGTTTAACAAAGTAAAATTAGCCACATTTACATAAATTTGCCTAATGGAGTAATCCATCTCAGACAAAGAACAAATTTTGTAGGATATTGTTGCTTTCATCCCGATGTCCCTAATTTTCATATAAAAGTCTTTTTTTGAGGCACAGTGCTCGTCAAGAGCAACACTTACTATAGATATTAATTTCTCGCTTGATTTTAGAGCAGCACTTGGAAAATAATAAAATATTCATCATCAGATGCAAATAGCCTGACTGGAGAAATTGTACTGTCCAGGATGTAAGATTGGAGCCAGTTGCTGCAGCAATTGATAAACTATTAATTTGATTTCCTTTTATTTTAGAATTTGCATCTTTCAATCATTCAATGAAATGAAAATATAGTTTAACACATAAAGAGTTGATACTTTGTGCTTTATTTTAAACATCTTCAGACTTTACCTTACCTGTGATTCAATAATCAGTATGATGCCATCCGAAAATTATTTTATTATATTTAATATAGTATTTTATTAAATAATACCATAAGGAAATAGCATTGAATTTTCCATATATATATAGATATAGATATATCTATACCTATATGTAATATGTACTTGTTTGATAATAAATAATGCAAACATATATTTGGAATTTGGTCTTACAGCATTGTTTTATTGCCTTGGTATATATGAATATTAAATGTGTAAGTGTTCTCTCATGTTACATGGAGCTTCTGGATATTGCTTACAAAATTAAATAGTAGCATATGCCAATTTTGGCCTTAATCTCATTATCTCACATTTTTCATCTTGAAATGATAAAAAACTTGAATGCTTATTGAATTTAAAGTAATTAAATTCCATAAGTTAACAAATTTGAGGTCTTAATGAAATACATTACGAAGTACATTCTGTGTGTATTGTTCTTAATGATGTGAGGCCATGTCTCTGTCTGTAATTGGAGGCCTCTTGCCCTGCTCCATTGTAATTAAGGCTGCTTTTTCATTCTCTTTGGTCTTTGGCCCTCCAGATGAAGCAGCGATTGTTCCATCTGTATCCTTCTCCACCTTATCCGGGACCTCGCTCTTGAGCCTCATACATTTGGAATTGATCTATAATCTATAAACTAGAGTTATTCTTGTCCTTCTTTTTCTTTTCTCATTCCGGACCTTTTCAGCATGGATAGTGTGGTTTTTATCATTGTCCCAACATGATATGTCTTGGGGTCGAATGACCAGGTGAGACCACTGTGTATGGCGATGACCCTTGTTAAATGGATTGAACAGTCAACAGCCTGTTAACAAGGAGCATGTTTACAGACAGGACTCCTTCACACATCGAGGCTGAGAATGCAGCAGCGATTCTAACACACAGTTTTTTTGACACATTGTGATATTCTGGCAAAGTATTTCCACCTGGCATGATGGCAGTTCTGGTGACATGTGCCTTGAAATCAGCAGACTGTTACAGCTAGGCTGGTCATTCACATGATATAAAGAAGAAATTACAATTACCTGAAGTGTCTTGGTTTAGATATTTGGGCCATGATTGTTCAGCATACATAAAGCATTTCATAATCAGTTATTTACTTAAGTTTGGTTTGTTTGTGAGGACTGTGTTTGACTTTCATTTGAATCCATTTGTTGTTGTTTTTTTGGGTTTTTTTGTCGCGTCAAGGTTTTTCTTTTCTCTTATAAACTAAACTCAGATTCTCAAGAAACCCAAAATAACTCTTTAGTTATACCTCCAGTGTTAGAACAACTGGGTTGTGTGTCCAGAACATTTTGTATGTTTAGCCGAGTGGGCTGGATTTGTCTGCCAGTAGTGTACCGAAAGGATGCACAATACGTTATTACATGGTTAAATTTAATACATAATCTATAATGTTATTCTAACCTTGAGTAACTTTCCTGTTAATTACCTAACCTTAATCAAGTAGTTTGAAATGTGTAAGACAGTGACAAAAGAGAAAGGAAACAGCTATTGAATAGAAAAAAGAAAAAAAAGACAACCTTTCTATATAAAGTAACTTGACAGTAACAATGACTGAATGATAAGACGAACATTTCATAGAAAAGTTACTGAAAGGACCAACGGTCAGAGCAGGAATCCATCTCAGCAGTCCAACTTGGCAGTCCCGGATGTTAATTGAATTTATTTCAGTCGCAGAGTTGTATTGCTTCAATTGAAATTCAGACTTATTGACTGAACTGATTCATCAACACTCACCTTTTGAAACAATTTAAAGCTTCTCACAAATATCTGTCATGAAATGTTTTGTATCATAGGTTGAAACTATGTTCATCAAATTCAAATACTGAAAATATCACAGAAAAACTTTTTATGAGGACATATCCCAGTGGAGTGTCTGATGAAACATTAGCCTGAAATGAGCAAGAGAGATGATGTCTCTAAATGGAGGGAGGATCTGTATTCTCTAGGGATGACAGAACTCGGAGTTCCTGGTTAACTAGATTGGCATAACAATGTGGATTGAGTGGGGAGGAGTCCAGCTGGAAACGAAACAGATACAGGCCCACAAAATAACAGGTACCCCTCCCCAACCTCAGCTGGTGCCACCGTGAACCATGGACCCTGACTTGACCTTGTCTATAAAGGCCTCTCTTCTACTGTCTCTGCCTAGGTCTCTCGCCCTTCCCCCTCTATTTTCCTCCTGTCTCTCAGCTTCCACTCAGCAAGTATATGAAGAGCCAAGCAGCACTTCAGGGCAGCAGAGGAGGGGAGGTAAAAAATGTTACTGTACTTGCTGTAGTGGAAACAATTTGAAAACAAATCATGCTTTTTTTTTTTAATCCCTTGAGGTACCTACGTCTTTCTCACTTTCTCTCTCTCTCTCTCTGCCTCTCTATTTGTGAGGGAGGTGTGGGGTGACGCTGAATTAGCATAAAGGAACAAGCACAACAACAGCAGACTCTGAAAGAGCTAACCAGTGGGTGGATGAAGTATGTAATTGAATGGGATTCTGTTGTAAATAATGGTGTGGGGTGGGACCTCATCCCCATCTGGTCTTTTTAAAGAATACCTTGTGGTAATTACCCCCCAGACAGCATTGTGGAGCACCCGAGCCATCCAGCCAGGTGCCTGCAGCCCTGCTGCGTACAGCCATTCACTGGCACTGCATGCTGCCCTGCAGAAAATGGACCCAAGGTCACCACCTGATTTTGTAAATTCCCACTACAAGGTTTTAAATAGATGCAAAACCAGTGCAGCCTGAAGTGTAAGGCTAGCAGTCTCTGAGCTAACTGTTTTGAAGATTTTGTGACTATGATTGCAGAACTGACATGAAATTCATTGTATTTCTCACTATATTACTGTATTTAGGATTTCTTTAGTTTCCCTTTACATTTTGCAGTGAACTTCACTATGTTATCTGAGTCTGTCTTGCAACCCTCAGTCAGAGGAGAACGTGTCAGAGAACCACTCTTGAACCACTGTCTTCAGCGACAAATACAGAAAATGGCTTAAAGAAACCTCCATAATGGTTCCTCTGATTCTTTTTTATTGTTCTTTTATTTCTTCGAATACTGCTTACATACAAGGTAGAGATATTTTTATATTTTATCAGGGGACAGAGATATTTTCCTCACAGGTGTTAAGTATGTTGTCCTCAGCAACTGGGGAAAAAATTGTAGCTATTTTGGGAATTACAGCTGTATAAATGTACAACTGCAGAGCCCCCAAAAATACACACATTATGTGACTAATAGTCAATAAAATGGGAATTTTAAAACTATGTCCCTTTACCTATAAAGCCAAGTGAGTTGAAATGTAGCTTACAAGGCCAGTTCAATATGCTCTACAAAACAGCTTCATGGACAGTTAAAGACACAGAGACATTTTTCGAAACTTGTATAATCACAAAAACAGTAACATTAACATTGACAAGGCATTAGCAATGTCTAGATTCCTGTATGTTTTTAGTTCTAGAAATAACAAAGTTGAAGCAAAATTTGTATTTAAAATGAACTCAACGAAGCAACAGGAAGCTTTTTATGCAAATATTTTGAGTCATCTAAGTAAACATTTCTAAATAATGACTGTTGCTTTGCATAGTTAACATAATCCGCCACCAGAATCTGGCTGTGTTTATGATAATATTTTTATAGCTCCTCTTGCAATTTGGCATTCATGCACTCAAAAGAACTTTGTACAAATATTTTTCAACTTGCAGATGGGAGGAGTTTGAGAAAATGTTTCCTATTTGCATACCAGCTAAGCCTTGCAACATGCTACCAAATAAGCACATATATGTGATAGATGTCTAAAAAAAATATTTCAAATATTTCAGGAAACCAACAAATTTGTGCCAAACTACTGCTGTACATTCCTTATTTACTTGCACATTAGATTCCATAAAAGTAAGTTGTTACACTGCAATTTCCAAGTAATTTGCCTAATTTCTGTGGATTATTCCTGCATAATTTACAACTAATTTCTAATTAACATCTATGTTGCAGGTCATCTTATTTCTAATCTGACAAAAATTAGAATTAGAAAATAAAATGAAAATATAATTTTTCACAGGTGATGAATAAACTCTCACTTTCACATATACAATACAAAATGAATGAGATAGTTATTGTTGAGGTAATTATTACTATTACTGTTATTATACTGTATTCAGACCTTTTTTTACTCAGAAGAGGATGCTGCACATACCTTTAATCTTCCAACTTTTAAGTTATGTTATTTTTGTGTGTAAATATATTTGTAAAAAGGAAATAAAACTTCTGAAAAAAATTTCAGAAAGATTTATTTTTTCTTTTGAAAGGTATTTTGGGCACCGGTGACCCTTATCGGGATAGTCGGGCCTGAGGAAACTATAGAATAAAAATCAGATAGTTTACATTTTCCTGCTTTCTGTTCTCTAACTAAGAACACAGAACTAGAAGAATAAATGGTCAATAAAGAAAAAACACTAAACTCAAAAGATAAACCACAGATCATGACAGCAAGGAGTTCTGGCTCAGACTGAGTTAGGGGACACGACATGGCACATTCAGCATGTGATATAATGATAGACTTGAGAGAGAAACTACCACTTTCTCTTTTGAACTACCAGGTGGGCAAAACACATTGAATCCCCAAAAGCTGCCAAAATAAAAACTACTAACACAACTATAATTGTGTATAGTAACATTAATGGGTTGCATGGTAATGGTGGGGTCATGCCATGATTAGCAACTTTGCCTCACAGCAAGAAGGTTCCTGGTTCATGTTCAGGCTGGGGCCTTTCTGTGTGTGTTAATCTGTTCTCCTCGTGCCAATAGCTGTTTTATATTTCCCATGCAAAAGACTTCTGGAGCAGCTGGAATAATCAGTTGCAGGGATGAGGAGAGAAATTAAGCTTTAAGCAATGCTGCCATCTCCAAGAGACTGTGGCAGTTTGTTACATTTATATAAAAAGACACAGACATCAGAATGCTGACAATTTTGAACACACTTTAAGTGTTTTAATCTTTTATTTAGTAATTATATTCTATGCTTACATTCATTTGTCAATCCTGACAGCCATGGCAACAGAACTGCTTTTTCCATTTTTTTTGAGTATCCTTACCTGTTGGAACCAAGTAAATGTAAGCAAATGTATAAAAAAAAACTGAACCTATGTCGTTGTCAGTTCATCCTCTTTACTCATTTCCTATTTGTAAAATCTTGATTCCTCTCGTCAACTTCAGGTAACATGCGTTTAAAAGTAGCACCCATGCTTTGAAGCCATCACTTTAACTGTCAACTAAATAACATGACATCAGATACTGTTGTTTTGTCGCAGCCTACACCTGTATTTTATTGATTCTGCCAGAGGAGCATTAAATATATTTGTGACAAAATATATACAGTCTTGGTACTAATTGGGGGAGAGTGGCGTGAGATGTGCCAGTTTTTACTTATAGTGTCTTAAAAGCAACAGTAATGCCTCCAACTAAAATATGCCCTTATAGTTTAGGATGTTGTGCATCCTGGGGCTTTGGATCTTAAACAAACTGTTTGATAAATATAGCTTTAGAATAAAAAAAATTGGTCTTGTGGCACAACTTGCCCCCTCTTGCGGGGTAAGTTGTGCCTTTGGAGAGTATACACTGGAGTAAATTGTGCCATTGATTATTGAAATAAAACAGATCATTTTAATCTCACAAATGGTAATGATATATATAAGTAAGGCAACTCCAATACAAAATTACTGATTTAACATTTAATTTGAGATTTTACAACAGCAAAGCCCACTTTTCTATAACAAGGCCTTTAGCACCACATAAACACGTGTTTAGAACAAAATCAGGTGCGATTCTCAAAACCAGGCTACGAATCAACATCCTGTTTTCTTCACCAAGACATATTTAACAAGAATAAAATTAAATTCAAAATGACCACCTAACAGACCGCAGTTTTCTGCACAGATCTGGCCTACTACTTAACATCCCACTCGTCAGTGCTGCAGGGGAATATGAACTCATGCTGGCTGGATGGGTAGTTTTTTGAGCACATCACGTCTCGGGATGACTCCTTCATCATTTCTTTAAATGTGAAGATGGTCTTTCCATCCACAGACCTCTTAAAACTTTGTTTTAGAAACTTTGCACTGACCTTGTCACCCTCAACATTCTCCACCAATCCAACATAGTAACAGGATTTGTTTCTACCTGCAAACTTCACAATGACAAAGTCACCAGCAGACAGATCCTTGTCACCATCATCATCATCATCATCATCATCATCATCATCATCATCACTCTGGACATGTGCACTTTCATAATCACTTCAGAGAGGTTAAGATCTCCCCCATGCTGTGCTTATTAAAGGCAGTAGCTCTTCTAAGGGAGGTTGCTTCAGGAGTGTGGCATGAGGGCCCGAACCAGGCCCTGAACCAATCAGGTCCGAGAAGAGGTTTATCAGCACATTGCAGTTTACATTTAGATTTTGGCTAAGTTGAAGCTTTTCTGCTATCTGCATGGTGATAGCTGATGATGAGCATTTCCCGGGATCAAATTATTTATGTTCCATATTACTTATCTTAATAAATGCACTTGACCTAACCTGCTTTCTCCTCTCTGATCCAGCTGACAGGGATATCAATGGTATTTCTTTGTGCATACTCAAAAGCCAGTTCACGATATTTCATGGCACTTATACCATGAAACATTGCTGCTAGTGCCTTTATATGCTCTGCTAGCTTTTTCTCCACCTTTTCTTCGAAGACTTGGTTGGCATGTCCCGTTCTCTTATAGCCTGTCTTTGTTACTTCTCCTACTTTTTTCTTCTCTGTGTATCTTTTCAAGGTTATCCAGCAGATCTTCATCTCCCATGCTATCTGACGTATGGTCTTCCCCTGTTGCACCTCTTTCACTGCTCTGTCCTCTGTCCATGAAGTGCTAAAGAGAAAATTGAATTTTATTTATGTAATGAACACATTTTGAACATTATGAACTCTTAAAAAAACATGCCAAGTTGAAGGTCTCTTTCTCACCACAAATTAGGCATACTAGGAAGCCACTCTCATCAGAGGTAAATGCAAATTAATCTGCCCAGGAATCATTAAATGTTCTACTTTTCTTACATTTCTCCATACTTAACCTACCTGGGGTTAAAAGTCTCGATAAATGCATAGCGTTTTGGCAGGCATATTTTGAGTATGATAATAATGTTATGTAAATAATAAAATTTTATTTTAATACTTCATGATCACAATAATCTTCCAATTTAGAACTACAATAAAAAAAAACGAACTAAGACAAATAAAATACATTTCAATTGAATATTTTTTAATCTATTTTCTCAAGCCACGCAGAGCCACAGCATACGGATGAGAGAGCCGCAGGTTGCCGACCCCTGGTATAGACTCATAGTGTAGCTTACTAAATCATAAGTGAACTGTTTTCAAACTTCAATAATTGTTCAAACACAGCAATCAAAAAAACCTTGATCATAGAAATTTTACTTTGAAAGAAAAATAAAACATTTTTTTAACTTAAATGTGCTTACCTTTCAAGCCATGGGTCTCCCTTCTTTGCAGGATGAGTGAAATGAATGCCTCTTCAAAAAAATGCGGTCACATGGCCAATTTCATCTGTGGTTTTCTAGATAAATGGTAAATGGACTGTACTTGTATAGCGCTTTTCTAGCCTAGCTGACCACTCAAAGTGCTTCTAACACTACACGCATCATTCACCCATTCATACAGCACGTCTTAAGTCTGTACATAACTACGTGCTTTCTAACCATTCATACACCAATGGATGCATCGGTAGGCAACATGGGGTTCAGTGTCTTGCCCAAGGATGCTTCGACATGTGGGCAACTGCTTTTCCTCCTGAGCTACAGCCGATAACAGAAATAACAGAGGTGGCCCTACATCCCCACTGACATAAATCACCCCACTCTCCCCTACACCTTCTTTCAGTTGTAAATTCAAGCATATGGGGTAATAGTAGAATATTATCTGATCATTATGAGGTCTTACAATTAGTTAAAGGAAACACTGAATTTTCAGAAGCTGTGTATGAAAAACTTAGCTATAAACAATTCTGGCTCCACAAGAATTAAGAGATTAAGTAGCAGCCAGGTGCTGCTGATCAAATGTACTTTTGATTTGATTATCAACAAGTCTGAGCACCTCTCTAAAAGCAGACGTTTAGTCAGTTTGCTGGTCTGAAGCAGTCAGGTGTGTGTTAACACAATATCAAGGAGGAAATTTGTGATTAATCAGTCCTAGACCCAAGATTAGTTTTAGCTCTTCCAAATCTCTTATTCTGAGTTTTTGTGATTTTCAAGTGAATTCAAGTGAAAATTACAAAAACCTCTGTATTTGTTGTTGTGTATCGTCCACTTGGCCCTTATTATTAGTTTTTATCCCAGTTAGTGCTGACTACAAATAAAGTCATTGTAGTGGGTGACTTTAATATTCATGGAGATGTTGAAAATGACAGCCTAAATATTAACTTTAATTCTATATTAGATTCAATCAAGTGTTCACAGGCCTACTCACTGTCTTAATCAAACCCTTGATCACATGCTGATTTATGGCATTGGGAGTGAACAATTAATTGGATTTACTTTCTTATCTGACCATTTTTATATAACTTTTGAGTTTACATTACTTAACTACACAGCATATGAGAAGAAATTTATTGTTAATAGGTCTCATTCAAATGTATGCCGGATCAACTTTGTGTGCCTATCATGTTCCATTATTAGGTTCCACTATTACCCACGTAAATTGCCCACTCCCGACTCAGTGAGGTAGCATATGACATTATTGTTGTCATTAACTTGTGTTTCTCTTTCTCAGCAGGTATCCCTGAATGATATTATGGTGTCCCCTTTTTTTCCTGTCCTCAAGCCCCAGCCGGTCGAGGAAGATGGCCACCGCCCTTGACTCATTTTTTTCTTTCCAACATTGCCATGTGCATGTGCTCAGGATGGAGGACTGGATCAAAGTGAATTCTCAGTGCAATGCTTTGGTTTCCATAATGAGGAAACTTTTCTCAAATTGGCTTTTTTTGAGTTGGACCAATTTGAAATTATAGCGAATACAAGCGGCCAAAATGAGCTTCCTCCGCAGGGTGTCTGAAGCTCAGTCATCCGGGAGGGGCTCGGAGTAGAACCGCTGCTCCTCCGCATTGAGACGAGTCAGATGAGGTGGCTCGGGCATCTGGTTAGGATGCCTTCTGGACGCCTCCCTGGTGATGTGTTCCGGACACGTCTCACTGGGAGGAGACCCCGGGGAAGACCCAGGACACGTTGGAGAGACTATGTCTCTCAGCTGGCCTCGGAACGCCTCGAAAAGCTGGAGGAAGCAATGGTCTTAGAGAAGCAATTGTTGCTGGGAAGAGTTATATATCTCTTTTCAAAATGACTGCACAGTGTCGGTTTTGCCACTGATATCAAGACAAGAAGGCTCCTCACAATACATGAATGGTCAACCACCTTGAGAAATCCAGTGAAGATAAGGAGGAAAAAGAAGAACTCCATAACTTACTCTGGTGTGTGAGGAAGATTCTTCATTTACAAGAACAAACTGGAATCTATCAGATAAATATGACTTAAACCAGCCTAATGCAGTTCCTTTAATCCCAATAACATGTTCAAGTCTCTGTAACAGAATGCTGTGATCGATCGTATCAAATGCAGCACTGAGATCCAACAGGACAAGCACAGAAACAAGTCCGCTATCAGAAGCTAACAGGAGATCATTGGTAACTTTCACCAGTGCTGTTTCTGTGCTATGATGCACTCTGAATCCTGACTGAAACTCTTCAAACAGATTATTTCTATGTAAATGATCACAAAGTTGAACTCCAACTATTTTTTCAAGAACTTTAAACAAAAAAGGGAGATTGGAGATAGGTTGATAATTAGCAAACACTTCTGAATCAAGAGTAGGTTTTTTCAGTGAAGGTTTAATTACAGCAACCTTAAAAGTCTGAGGTACATATCCTGTCAACAAAGACCGATTGATCAAATCCAATGTGGAAGAGTTGATTAAGAGGAAAACCTCCTTAAACAGTCTGGTTGGGATTGGGTCTAAAATACAAGTTGATGGTTTAGAAGAGACTATTTTTGTTGTTAGCTCAGAGAGATCAACTGAGCAGAAGCTGTCTAAATACAATTCAGGTTCTACAGATACTTCTAACAATACTTATATCCGTCTATATAGATAGTCAGACAGATAGATAGACAGATAGATAGATAGATAGATAGATAGATAGATAGATAGATAGATAGATAGATAGATAGATAGATAGATAGATAGATAGATAGATAGATAGATAGATAGATAGATAGATAGATAGATAGATAGATAGATAGATAGATAGATAGATAGATAGATAGATAGATAGAAACATAGATAGAAACCAGTGTTCACAGCATTTGCTCAAAACTTTGTTGAAGCACATTTAGCGGCAATTACAGCCTCAAGTCTTTTTGAGCATGATGCTACAAACTTGGCACATCTATTTTTGGGCAGCCTCCCTATGTTGGAAAGAGTGTTGTTCATCCAGTTACCATCAAGAGTGATCCTGCTGATCAGGTGCTTGACCTCTGCCATTGACAAAATAGGTCCCCCAAGCACTAATTAACTTCTTCAGCTTGACTTAGGAAGCAAGAACAAATAAGTATAAAGCAGCAAAATGCCTTAACCATACTACACAATGTATTGATTTTTATTCCGTAGCATGAATGACCAATGTAATGTTGATCTATAGTTGCTCTCATCCAGTGACTTATAACAGGAAATTGATCATGTTCTGGGAAGTTCAGATTGCATAGATACTGTTTTAAATATGTGGCTTTTTTTGGGTATAAATAGATATATAACTGGCAGAGAACCTGGGGGCTGCGGGCTGACACAATTGACAACTGAGTGAATTTGTATCTGTTTTGGTTGGAAGCACTTTAGGCTGGAGAATAGGACCTCTGGGCAACTCGTTTAGCCTGCTGTAACAACAACAACCAAGACACAGACAAAAACCATTATCAAAGCCTGTTTATTTGAGCCCATCACTGACATCACGGTTATCTACAAATACTTATTGGTCTATAGGCAGCTTACTGTGAAAGCAGCAACACTATTGATTATTTATCAGCTCAGACAAGTTCAAAGAGGCTAGCAGCTGAGAGGGAAAGCTGTCATTTATCTGTTGTGAAGTATGGGCACAAAACACTGCTAATGCCTTGCTGCTTGTCTTCACAAATATGAGACCCCATGCCAATCAACCTAGACTCATATGAAATCTCTGCAAAACAACTTCTTGGGCATCATGTCAAAACTGTTACTTATTTACTTTCTGATCACAATCTTAACATTTTTATGTTTAAAACTAAAATTTACATATCACATTTTTAAAGGCCACAGTATTTTTTATTATTATTATTATATACAGCTGTTCAGCATTTTCTATTTCAACATTAATTTTCATGAGCTTATGAGTAACAGCCATTTCCAATAATTCTGCACCCAAAACGTATGTCCACTGCAAGACCAACAGATATTGTTCCCTTTAGATAATGGACAGGAAAGCAAGAAGATCCAAGTGACTGATGGCTACGCATGACTTAAACGCAAAGAGTATATGACTTAGTGCTTCAGCTTTTAATAAAATTAAATTCTTGAATCCTACATGACCAGAGTAAAAAAGATTACAATAGCACAGTAATGCATCGCTAAGTAGATTTTTAAACTGAACAAATAACCAAAAAAACAAACTTGCAAAAAATGAATAAAAGGAAATGGTGCAGCTAGAGGACTACCTCTTTTCAGGATTCATGCTTCTCAAGTAAAATGAATGTCTGTTAGGACAGTTGAACATGGTGCTTGGGAGAGGACGGCTGAGTTAGTGGCCTCTTGTGGAGTGCCCTAACATCTGCTTAACAGCCCTCTGCAGTGTCCTGCTGGTGCTTATTGAATATTGACAACTAAGAGGCATTTCTCAAAGGACAAAAGAGATGAACAGCTAGAGGGGAGGGTTTCAGGGTAATAAATGTGTCAGGGATTCCAAAGCACATGTAATTGGTTCTGCTGAAACCAATCAGTAATTTCAAAGAACTTGTTGCAGTTTCACCATGATTCCTATAATATAGAATGAAAATAAAATCAGATATGTTTCTTCATTTTTAGATTTACAAAGAGTACTTAGTCATGAGACTGAATTCAATATGAAATGTCAATGATTTGTATACTTGAGACGAATATCACAGTTAATCGTATTACTGTTAAATCTTGGTGTATGGTGGTGTGTCAAATATCTGATGAATATTTTACTTTAAAGTGCAACCTTAAAGTTTATAAACGTGCAGGAAGAACTCGGTCTATGAAAAAATATGTCTACATACGCTTTACAATAACATTTAAAGATGTTTAGTATCAAATAATTATCAAGTTCTAGAATGATTTTAACAGTAAGAAATAGTGCTGAAAATTTGCTAAACCTGCAATTAAATTTGAGAAAATTGCTGAAATAATAACACTGCTTAAACTGAAAGAATACATTTTTGTGCAGAACCATTATTGCACTATTACATCTCACTTCACTCTTTGTATGTATGTCATTTAGGCACAGAGGCACAGCTCAGTTATTGGTGACTACATTTGTGCACTAAATTTTGGGTCACAAAGCACTGGTTCACTAAACATTAATGTGCAGGTGGCGGTTGTGACATTTACAGTCCCTATTATTGTCAGGAGGAGAGGTTTTTTCTAAGCTGCATAGAATGTAAATAGACCACCATATTGGCTTGGCTTGATCTGTTCTTTGAGAACTGTGTTACAGTCATGACTTCAATATTTGTCTTGTTCAGTTATGGAATTCCTTTAAGTTCTCATATTTAAGGTGCTTGTGATCTTTTCTTGTTTCTGCCTAAAAGTGTTCAGTAATAACCTGTACCAGTGAAATTTCCATGACCCTCAAAAAGCCTTTTTATTGTATTTGTGCAATCCTAAACTGTCGGTGATTAGCTTCATTGTTGCTATCAGTAAGTAATAACTGATCAACTCTCTGCTCTGTCCCGTTTCCTTTGCTCGGATCTGTCGATTAAGTTGTCAATGTGCAGGTTTAAATTCATAAAGAGAAACTGATCATGATCATTTCTCCCTCTGCTATGTATGGGCTGTATTTTGAGATTGAAGCTGTGGTTCATTTCTGTAATAAAACTAATGAAACATATTTGAATATTCCAGACATTTACTTTAAATACACAGCATTCCAACAGCAGCGTGTTATTCTGTGTGATGTTATTTATCAGAGATTGATACCTTATCGCTATCATCTGTCTCACAGATAAAGCCTCAGTTCACTCCTCAGTTCTGTTTCAGACTAACATGAAAATAAATTAGGCCATGGCTCAGTGCTTAGAGTGAATTGTCCAATAACTGGAAGGTTGGTGGTTCAATTCCCACTGAAAAAAAATATTGGGTGTCGCTTCAGTGTATGGCATCTGTCTCTATAAGTGTGTGACCCTGTGCATGTGTGTGTTAAACAGGTGCCAACATGGATGGGTTAAAAATGGAGGCCAAATTTCATGCATTTCCTGTACAAGACAAAAAAAAATCTCATTCAAATGTTTACAAATTTCACACCAAAATCTTGGACGTTTGCAGCCTTTCAAAATTATATAAATATGTAGTCTTATTGGGTATTGGGTCCTAAATGTTATCCCACCTTGTCTCTTTACATTTTAGTGGCTTTTGTTTGCCTTCAAAGTATGGCAACAAATGTATGTGTTCAGCTGTGCATGTCCAGGGCTAAGATAGAGGTTTGTTTTTGCTACAGTGGCATTACATTCTAAAACTGTAGCGGGAGCCAAAGAGCAAAACATTTCAAAATTATCTAGTGACGCTTTAATCTCCAGTATATATTAACTCCAATTATATTTACTCCACTTTTGTCACTTAAAAGTGAAATAGCCCTAACGATGTAATTGACAAATTTTGTTGTTTTTTTTTTTACCTCAAAGGTTACTCAAACATTTATATAAAATGGTAAAATTAAGGTTTTAGCCTGATTGTGTTCACAACTGGTTAAACAATAAAGAATTGCAGAGTAGTTTACAAATCTAGGCAGATTTGTATGTATTTTGATTAAAGTAAGTTATTACTCAGTAGTCATCAGAGACTTGTTATGTTATGGACAGATGGGTTGAAATTATATATTCATATATATAGATAATATACATTCTGAGTGTAGATACTCTTTCATAACCATTCTGGCAACTACAGTACAGGTTTTGAGAACCATACAAATTATGGGCGTTTGCTTTGAGAATATAAAAACAGCAGAATGTGGAATTAGTCTTTAAATACCAAAGAAACCCAGGTCATCACTTATAAATCATTTTGATAAAGGATGTAACTCAAAACTTTTTTCTAAATATTAAGCTTTATATTTGATAGCAGCATATCAGATCTGGACTCAATCTTTATTTTGTTACTGCTCCTGGTAATAAAGGAACAGTTTTTTTTTTAGGTTTTCGTAGTTTTTAGAAAACTGCATATGATGTATTAGGATTACATACACTACTCATCACTGAAGGATCAGTCTGTTGCAGAAATGCAATAAATTGCAGGAAAGGCAAGCACATTTTTTTCGAGAGTGCTTTAGTAACTTCTTACACATCTTTTACAAGCAAAGGTGAAGTCTTGATTACACACCAACTGTCAGCCATTTTAACCTTTGATCTCCATCCAGAAGTGGAGGCAGTTTATAGGCAACATACATAGGATCCTGAACCCTAGATAGAAGTCACACACAGTAGCAAAGGGAAGGGAAGGAAAGTGACAAAAAAGAAACATACTATTCAATAGGCTTTATTGATTCTCATAGGGTGCTGAAAAGGTCTTTGGGCATGCCCTTGTCAAAGGAGACTAATTTGCTCCATCAAGTCTGTCGGAATATCGACTGTGAGGAGGCTGAGCTCCTTCCATTGTGTTTGCTTCAGCAGGGAGGTGGTCTGTAAAACAGGATTACTAGAGGTCAGGCAACCAGTGAAAGGATGTCCATCACTTTCTGGGAGCTAATACAAAGAGGCGGGGCCTGGGAGACTTGATTGAGTTGTTGCAGACCAGAGGGGAGGGGGAACTGCAGCAGTACCCTACCCCAGCTCACATGCAGAATTGCTGCCAGTTAATCTTTATGTTTAATGGTTACAGACACCCGGAGGTTTTTGTTTAAAGCTACAAAAGATCGGAAGAAAGAGGACCCTTTTTTTTCTTCAGAAATAATGAATGTTACAAGTATTAGGTGATTTTAAATGGAAGCTAATCATTTCCATCTGTCATTGAGTTTCTACTCTACTTAATCTTGACTGATATAAAAATTGGCCAAAACCAATCCAAATCATGGTCATACGTTTCTGATGGGATAAATATACATTTTCTGGAATCAACCAATATTTTCTATCTTAGTTTTTAATTCATTCTTCTTTTTTTTGTTGTTGTGAACAGTTCAGTATTACCATATTATCACTTTATTTCACACAATGATATAATACATGATCACAGGGCAAAGTTTTTAGAAAGACTAAGAGTCAGACTCACAAATTAAGTCTTCAAGCAGATACCAAAATAAAAGCCAAAGCTTTTATCACCCATATGTGTTTCATGTATTACTTCATATTGAATTTCAGAAAAGATTCAGGTGCTTTGTCTTTTTTTTCCATTTGGTTTTTGAATGATGAATTTTACCTTTGAAGTAATAGTTGACTGAACAATTGTCAAAAGTGGAAGTTTTTATATGAAAACGCAATGGCAAATACATGACTGCATGATTACTGATGTGTAAATAGGGCATGATTATTTATACAACTTTACTTAGATATATAGATTATACAGCTGTTTTCAAGCAAAAACTGTCTTTGGGTTAGTGCATTTAACTGATAAATAGAAAAATACTGAAACTATTACTGAGGATATCATACTTGTCAAGCCCTTCTGCTCTTTGCTAAAAGATGTGTCCTCTAACAACAGTGGTCTTGTGCTCATCATACTACATTTTACTGTACAATCTTCTGCATTGTAAAGGTGCCTTAGAGCACAGACTACCTTTAAACCACATGAAACCCTAGTCTGTCATATGAAGAGACCACAGGCCATCGCAGACATGTTCCCTTTGTGGAAACAAGCCTTTCTCTCCTTTGAGCAAATACCCAATTAGCTATTATGGAGATTGACTGTGAGGATGTGTGTGACTGCTTTTTGTGGATGAGGTTGCAGCCTCTTACCTCTATAGGTGGGACATCTGCTGGGGGTTTGTGTCTCTGGATAAGTACTAGCTGAGCACAGGCCCAGGACCTTTTCAACCTGATCACATAGGTATTTAGCTCTCAGCCCTGGCCAGTGTTTCTGTTTGTTTTATGCACAGAGCAGGTGTTTTATAATCATTAGCGAGTCCATTACAACCCCAGCTTTAAGTAGAAGACAAACAGCAGCCATGCATCTATTCTCAATGGAACCATCTGGTGGCAAGGAGGAAAAATGGTTGTGTTTGGCACCAGTGTTTGCCAATGGTCACATAATTGTGTATCATGGAAAGGAAGCAGATATCAGATAGAAAAAGCTTAAGTGCTTTGGGTTTTATAGAATGTTTCCAATGTCTTTGTCTGCTCAGCCAACATGCTGGTGTTTGAATTCATCTGTTTACAGAAGGACCTTCCTTCACTAAATGTCCTTTGTATTTTCCAAGAAATGTTTTGTGGACAGTCAATAAATTCCCCATTCACACAGAGCTGCAGGTTTATTGAAATAAACCAGGCTTCTAGTAAATCTATTCCCTTCAGTTTTTGTCAGCTACGTTTACTTCACCACTGAGAACATGAAGCTGTTTTTTTAAAGAACATTTCATAGGAAAGAACAAGAAAGTAACACCAACACTGAAGGTTGTCCAAAATCGCCGTTAGACCCTTATCTGTGGACAGGTTTCATGATTATTGCATCAATTTATGTGTGTGAATTATTTAAAACTCTTTCAAGTTTCAGACACTTTAATTTGAATTAATTTAATTTTTCTTTATAAGCCTAGATAAAAAATATATTTGTTTATATGTAGATTTATACATTTATTATATAATGTATGACTTAGTGTTTCACAAATATTTTGTTAGAAGTGTTGAGAAGGTTCAGACCCAAAGCTGTACAAATTAATAAATAAATAGTACAACATAATGTTCAGATTGTGGCCACAGTAGTCAGCTGGGGTGAGGATTATTGTCAACTGGTTTGAGACTCAGGGCCAGAGTACATATTGCACCGTGGCTCTAGCCCTGAACTGTGGTCTTTGCTCGTGTTTATTATGTTTAGTCATATTGCTTATCAGGTGGCGTGAGTTGTTTTTGTTGCCTGCAGCAGTTTCTACACATCATGCTCTGCCTCTCAGGGTTTGTTTGTGGAAAAGACCGCAAATGGTGATAATTATTCCAAACAAAATGCTACACCCACTACACATAATTATGCCACTGATTCTAATTACCATGTTAGTTATTAACAACTCATTAAGCAATTACGGTGACAGGCAATGATATGCTAATGAATTTCACATGGAACATGTGTTAAAGTAACTATGCAACAAGGGGATGGATGGAGGACAGTGAGAGGACCAGACAACCTGCATTTTATAGCTATCTTGTAATATTTGTTCTAGCATTAGAAAGAAGGTCAAAGAAGTGAAAATGGTTTGAAGTATCTTTTAATGCTGCATCAATAAACAGGAATACTGTCTCTTATTTCAAACACACAATTTGTATTTATTTCTCTTTTTATCAGCATGATGAACATGCGATCTTTTGTTTTTTACAACATAAATGAAGGTCAAGCTGAAATGGGGAAGTAATTTTTACAATAATATGAATTAATATAGAAAGAATGGCAGAGGATTCACAAGCCAGCGTGACTGCAGTGACTGGAAGAAAATACTTTTGGTCAGATGACAGGCAAAATTTTGGAATCTCTCTTTAAAGGTGTTTCCCAGCTGTATAAGCTGCCGGTAGAAAACATTCATGTACTTCCAGCACGGATGTGTCTCTAAAATAAGGGAATCTAAAAGATCAAGTCAGGTGCAAACGTGGCAGAAAGACCTCTTTAAATATTGAGGTTTTAATTATCAGTACGTCATAAGAAATGTTCTGGTTGTTACCAGATTATAAAAATAGATTTGCTCCTTGTAATTTATTTAAAACCTCTGTACATGGGGCACATACTCAACCAGTTAGGCAAAACAGCATCCTACCTTGAGTAGCAATAAATTGAAGTAATGGTTCACTGTTTGGCCCACTCTTCTTTCCAACGTTTTAGTTCATACAGGATTACAGTATTCATTTATATACAGCTCTCTTAAATTCCCACCATAGCAGGATCCAGGTCCTGTGGCTGCAGAACAAGCCCAAATCATCAGCCCTCCACCACCGTGCTTGACAGTTGGTATGAGGTGTTTGTGCTGATATGCTGTGTAGGATTTCCACCAAACGTGCTGCTGTGCATTAGGACCAAACATCTCCACTTTGGTCTGGTCTGTCCAAAGGACATTGTTTCAGAAGTCTTGTGCTTTGTTTAGATGCAGCTTTGCAAACCTAAGCTGTGCTGCCATGTTCTTTTTAGAGAGAAGAGGCTTTCTCCTGCAGCCCTTCCAAACAAGCCATACTTGTTCAATCTTTTTCTGAATGTGCTGTCATGAACTTTAACCTTTAACATGCTAACTGAGGCCTGTAGAGTCTGAGATGTAGCTATTGGCTTTTTCACCTTGGGGTGACCTTGCTGGGACGTCCACTCCTGGGAAGATTGACAGCTGTCCTGAATGTTTTCCACTTGTGAATAATCTTTCTCTCTGTAGAATGATGGACTCCAAATAGTTTGGAAATGGCCTTATAACCCTTTCCAGATTAATGGGCAGCAACAACTGCTTCTCTAAGATCATTGCTGATGTTTTTCCTCCTTGGCATCATGTTAACACACACCTGACTGCTGCAGAGCAGCAATACTGACTAAACCTCTGCTTTTATAGAGGTGCTCACACTGTCTGATTATCAGTTAATCAGAGCTTTGATCAGCAGCTCTTTTGCATTCCACATAACATTTTGATATTGTTCAAGTAACATCCTGACAGCAATCTAATTGTTTCACTTGAAGAAAAGCTAAAATGAGCTTATCTTAACTTTCACTGTATAGAGATATAGAAGATGTCACAGAGATTTTGCGTGTGTGCTAATTTTTCATGTGATCAACCAGCAGTGCTGCATCTCTGTTGGCTAAAGATCCATGAATGCAAAATTAGAATAATTATTATCAAATAATTCTAAAACAACAACTTGGGACATTGTCAAAAACCAAATTAGTTTCAAGAATACGAAATTTGAATTTGAATGTTTGGACCGGGGCTTTTTATTTGTTTCATGATGGCATTAGTAGGGTAGTGCTCTCTTGTTCACATCAAATCTGGCAATGCTTCACTGAGATGGAAGATGATGCATGCTTTTGCATTTTGTGGAAGTGAGCAAGAAAGAGGGAGTGATGGTTTTTATGTGACTGAGAAGCCAACTATTTTATCTAATGGCAAAATTGGCCTCTATTTCAAGTTCCTGGAGTGAGGACCTTCAGCAAATTGATGTATGTCTCTTCATCCTAATTCTGTATCTCTCCTTTTTTTCCCAGCAGCATTATGGATGGTTTTAAAATATTAATATGAGAGTGCATTTGGCAGAGAGTAGCTCATATGGGTATTCTCTTGTGGCTCCACATTTAGGCCACAGGGGAATGTCTGCCTGTCTCTCTGCCTGCGTGATTTACTCTAAATGCAACATTAAAGATTCTGTTTCCTTTTGGAGGCTGTTTGCAGGGTGTTTTCTTCATATATATATATATATATATATATATAGATAGATAGATAGATAGATAGATAGATAGATAGATAGATAGATAGGTAGATAGATAGATAGATAGATAGATAGATAGATAGATAGATAGATAGATAGATAGATAGATAGATAGATAGATAGATAGATAGATAGATAGATAGATAGATAGATAGATAGATAGATAGATAGATAGATAGATAGATAGATAGATAGATAGATAGATAGATAGAATTAAACATATAAATATGTATGTATATATATCTATATATATACTGAGAGAGAAACCCACAAATGTAGACATAAACACAAAATTAGAATGAAATCTTAACATAGGTTCATTGTCTTATTCAAGGCATCTGAACAGATCCCAGAAAAGGCACTCCTGAAACACTGATTGAAATAGACTGGTGTCATATCTAGTTAAAGTAGAAGACAGACAACACCACCCTCAGAGACAAACAAACACACACACAAGCAATTACACAGAGATGAAATTACAGAGGCGTGTAAAATAAACACATCACACACACACACACACAAAGAAAAACACATAAAAACTGACATACATCCATGTAAATATTACTGTTACGATACTGTATTCAAGATGAAATTGAATATCAAGATTTTGATTATTACACAAGTGTCACAGAAAGCCTCTAAAGAAGCAATCAAATCTTAGATATTATCTTAAGGATATGAGTCTGACAGGAATGGTGCTGTTTTTGCTGTTAGTGCAGACTGTTTTTCTAACAGGCAAACATGCGAAGAGAGTGCATGAATAGGTTGCTGAGCATGTTTCCTTTACATCACTATGAAGTACAGATACTTGTCTTATCTGCATGTGGCTAAAAACTACTTGATTAGTGTGAGGTACAAATTCTTATAGTATTCTTTTATTTCCACCTTCTCATGTGATTTTAATGATCTCATCAGCTTGCTTGAGGCACAGTTCTATACAGCATGTTACTGAAATTTGTGTGATTGCGCTAATTAGTTCTACCTATTATAAGCTATATTATTTGGATTTATGTAGAGATATATAAACTCTATACTTTCTGTCAATAGTTACAAGCTACCCCAGCCTCTCACCAACTGCACACCAGTCATAGCGGGCTAGGGATACAAACCCTGGTTTGGGTAGGGGGTAGAAATAGAAGAGGTAAAGATAAGTAGGAATAGGATTCAAACCCTGGTTCAGGTCGGGGGTAATGAAAGTAAAGAGGGACAAGACACACTAGCAGATTTAGCAGACAAATTCAACTGAACAGTCCTACAGTCACTAAAAATACCAGCAAAAAAAAGGTCATACAGGCCAACTCACCTAAAATGGCTGCCTGGTTTCAGAAGGCTCAAATGGGACATACCCTCCACTTAATTATATTCTGGATTTCGTCCTTGCTATTTCCAAGAGTCTGTTTACCCTAAGTGCTCCCCCTGCTGCCCCCCAGCTACTATTGCTTCTTCTAATCCAAATCCACTGACTGGACTTTACTGCCTCATCTTACACATCCTTCACTATTTTCCTCACATTCTGTCCACTTACACCCAACAGACTTTGCAAAAAATCCTCTACATCCTACTTCCACTGGACATATCCTAACTTTCCATCCTTGCTGCTCTGCTTCTGCCCCCCAACTCCACATACCAAAGCTTAATACCTAATCCCTTTCATATGCTTCTACTATTAAGTCTTCTACTACTAAATCCTCCCAAGGAACAGTCAGCTCTATGAAATATACTCTCATTCTACTCCTAGACCACAAGACTATATCAGGCCTTAGAGTTCTAGAGGCTATTTCCTGGGGAACAAAAAGCTTTCCTCCTAAAGCTACCTGCATCTCCCCATCACAAGTATTCACTAAGCTTGCCTTGCCTCCTTATTGTCTTATTAACTTTCTCTCCCTCCTGAACAAACTGAATTGCCACTCTCTTCACCTTGGACCCTCCTAAATTTAGCTGCCTTTGTTTGTCTTCAATACCTGCAGCTAAGCTTCTTAATACTTGGTTATGTCGCCACGTATACCGATCTTGTGACAGACTGACCTTACGACCTGACAAAATACGCCTTAGAGTTGCAGTGCCTGAACATAACAAACATAACGGGTCCCCATTTACCCAGACTTTTAGGTTCTGGGGAGTTGGCAATACATCATATGTTGCCCCTATCCAAAACCTAACACTCCTTTCCTCCATACTTCACTACTCTTTCCAAATAAGCTTTTTCTTCTTTACACCTTGCCAATTCAACCACTGTCCCTGATTAGCCTGAGCCAATGCCTTTGTACCCCTTAACATTTCCTCCTGTCTACGAACCTGCTCAACATCTAGCTTTCTCCTCTCCTTGGGACCTGCTCTACTCCACATGGGTTTACCTGGGCCAAACCCAAAAACTGCCCGGCCTATTTGAACATCACCCACATTGTCTGTATGTGTAAGAGTTGCTTCTACCTCCTGGGCTACCACTCTTGGATTCCATTTCCTCCCCTTGGTTGGGTTTGGAACCACCTTACTAACTACCACATCTTTACTCCCAGCTAACAGGAGCTCTGTCCTAAATTTAGTGCATCTAAACTCCCCTACTAGACTAGAAACTAGGAGCTGGAGTATGCTTTTCCTATACAGTGCCACAGTACTTAAGCATCTAGGAACACCTAGCCACTTCCTAATGTAAAAGCTAATTAATCTTTCCATGTTTTCTACAACAGATAATGAAATCTCATACACAGCCAGTGGCCACATCAACTGAGGAAACAATCCAAACTGCAGCTTCAACTTTCCTGGAAGCCCTGATTTATCTATTCCATCCAGTCCCTCAGCAACATCTTTCTGAAACTGCACTGCCTTCTCTCAATCATTCATGTCTGCCTGGTACCACCTTCCTAAACTCTTTACTGCCTTTCCCTAATTATTGAAATTTTTCTTCATCTATTACAAACTTTCTATCACTTAATTTCCCTCTACTTATTGAGATACGTCTAGACTTAGTTGGTTTTCATACCAGCCCACTTTAGATTTTTATTAAGTCTCTCAAGTATTCTCCTCATACATGCCAATGTTGTAGTCACCAACATCATATGGGCACATAACACCGATGCTTTCCTCTCTTCACTGGCTTCCGGTTAAGTACAGAATTGATTTTAAGTATCTTTTATTTGTTTTTAAGTCTCTGTATTGAATGGCCCCAGAATACTTGTCCATCCTTATGAATATGCATCGACCCTCCAGAGCCCTGAGGTCAGCTGACCAGTTGGTTCTGGACGTTCCAAGATCATTCCTTAAAACTGAAGGAGATCAAGCCTTTGCAGTCGCGGCTCCCACACTGTGGAATGCTTTGCCATTTTCTGTGTGGTCTGTGACTAGCCTCTCTACTTTTAAAACATGCCTTAAAACCCATTTGTTTACCCTGGCTTTTGGTTGAGTTAACTCACCTGTATTGGATATTTTATCTGTTTTCCTTTCACTGTTTTTGCTTGTTTGTTGTTCTACTTTTGCATGTATTGTTTATTGCTGCTGATTATTTTATCCTGTAAAGCACTTTGGCTGGCCATTGGCCTTTAAATGTGCTATATGAATGAAGCTGACATTGACATTGACATATCATCCACGTAGGCCCTGATTGGTGTAAGGCGCATGCCATTCTGTCGTCTCTCTCCACCCACAACCCACTTGGAAGCTCTAATAATTATTTCCATCGCTATTGTAAATGCTAATGGAGAAATCGTACATCCTGCCATAATGCCTATTTCTAGCCTCTGTCACCCTGTTGTGAAACCTGCTGTACTTGCTGCACAGTCTAATATCCTGGAAATATGCTCTTATTAAGTTAACAACAACTACAGACACTCTAAAATAATCAAACACTTTCCAAATAAGGCTATGTGGCACTGAACCAAATATATTTGCTAAATCCAGAAATATACCATTCAAGTCTTTTTTCTCACTCTTGGCTGTTTGAATCTGATACCAAATCATGCTAGTGTGCTCAAAACAACCTGTGAAACCTGGTATTCCTGCCTTCTGCACAATAGTATCTATTAAGCTATTATTGTCTAAATAACTAGCTAATCTCTGTGCAACTACACTAAATAAAATCTTCCCCTCTACATTTAGGAGGGGGATCATCCAGAACTGACTCAGGTCCGAGGACTCTTTCTCCTTTGGAAAAAGAACGCCTCCTGCCCTACGCCATGCTCTAGGAATAAACTGTTTCTCCCAAACTATTCTTAATTGCCTCCACAAAAACTTTTTTCATTATCTGTGATAACTTTTGACAATGAAAGATAGAAATTCCAAATATATAGAAAGAAAGCAGGTGGTAACAAACCAGCCAAGAGCGAGCCAGGGGCTAACCACGAGCGGCCGTGGCTCAGTGGTTAGATAGGGTTGTTCAATACAGCAATACACAAAGTGCCCTTGAACAAGGCACCATAGCCCCATGATGAGCTGTGATTGGTTGCTCACTGCTCCAGTGTATGCCATCTGTCTCTATGAGTGTGCATGTGCATGTGTGTTCAACAGGTGCCAACTTGGATGAGTTAAAAGCAGAGGACAAATTTTGTTTATTTCAAACAGAGGTACATGACAATAAATCTGATCTTAATCTTAAAGAGACCAAGTTGCTGGTAAAATTTGATACTGTTTATTTACACAATGTTATGTTTATGTTTATGCATTTAGCAGACGCTTTTATCCAAAGCGACTTAATAATGAAGATATAACAAGCTATATAAAATCTAACAATAAACTACATAGAAGGAACCCACTAGTCCGACTCTGTCAGAGGTGACAGAGTAGAGATAGAGTGCAGGCATCGAGGGAAGTATAGAAAGATAAAGAGCAGAGATAGAGGGAGTAGGGAAGTACAAGGTAAGTGCTAGGATAGGAGATGCTCTCTGAAGAGCTGGGTTTTAAAGAGTTTCTTGAAGATAGACAGGGACGCCCCTGTTCTGGTAGGTCATTCCACCATCATGGAACGACACATGAGAAGAGTTTGGATTGTCTTAGGCGTGGTGTAGGAGCTGCTAGACGACAATCCTGCGACGAACGGATGGACTGAGTTGTGACATAAGCCTTTGCAAGAGCATTCAAGTAGATGGGAGCCGTTCCATTAAGCACTTTGTAGGCTAACATCAGTGACTTGAATTTGGCTAAGGGTAACCAATGGAGTTCAATGAACAGAGGGGTGACGTGTTCTTTTAGGCTGATCGAAGACCAGACGCACCACCGCGTTCTGGACCATCTGCAGAGGTTTCACAGCACAGGCTGGGAGACCACTTAGGAGAGCATTGCAGTAGTCAAGGCGGGAGATGACCATGGCCCGCACCAGGAGCTGGGTGGCCTGTTGGGTTAGGTATGGTCTGATCTTTATTATGTTTACAATGCAAAGCAGCATGAACGAGCAACCGAGGTAACGTGATCTTTGAAGGTTAGTTGGTTATCAATCATGACACCCAAGTTTCTAGCAACCTTTGATGGAGCAAGAGATAGGGATTCAGTTTGGATGCAGATGCTGTGGTGTATGGTTGGTTTGGCTGGGAAGACAAGCAGTTAAGTTTTTGGGAGGTTAAGTTGGAGGTGATGGGCTTCCATCCATGTTGATATGTCAGAGAGACAGTCTGAGATTCGTGCTGAGACCGTGTGGTCATCAGGTGGGAATGACAGATAGAGCTGGGTATCATCAGCATAACATTGGTATGAGAACACAACAAATGTATAGATTGCTTTGACATTTGTAGTGTGAAATATCAGAAGTTTTTAGCATTGCTAGAATTTTGATATAAAAATACAAAATGCACTTGACTCAAGTCATATGATGCACCACATCAGTATGCCTCCAGTGTGTTCTGTCCAAAAGAGAGGCAGCAGTTAAAAAATATTCATCTATGTGAACTGAGAAACTCCTGTCCAGAAAATTTAACTTAAATCATTGTAGAACAGTGACTGTAATGTTACATATGTGTATAGGAGAACACTATAATCCACAGTATCAAAAGCAGCAGTCAAATCTAAAAGCACCTGAACAGGTTGTTAGAACATCTTAAAAGACCTGTTTCCCCACTCTGGCATCGCTGAAAACCAGAATTATTTTTTTCATGGATATTGCTGTCATCTGAAAATTACAGCTGGCTAAGAACAGTTTTCTCCAGAAACTTAAAGAGAAAAAGTAACTTAAAGTTACAGAGAATGGAAGGGTTCCAATTGTTCCTTTTGATGAGAGATTGTATGACAGCATGTTTAAAGGCAGTTGGAACACAATCTGAAATGATACATACAATACATTCAATTCAATTTTATTTACATCAACAGATCTTTAGTATTCACAGGAATTTCTTTACCCTGAGCACCAGACATGGTAATATTTCTTTATACTAGACTTATTTGGTACACAAGAAATTTACAATCTAATATATCAAAATAATTTCAATACCACCTCTCATCTCAAAAGTCAAGACTGACACATATTTGTTTATATTTGCTGTTGTCATGATAAAACAAGGTCAACAGAAGATTTTTTTCCTTTAGTCTGGCCAACAAAGAATAGACTGACACATGGTAAAAGGCAGCATCATATGT
This sequence comes from Leuresthes tenuis, assembly GCF_036924035.1. Lineage (NCBI taxonomy): Eukaryota > Metazoa > Chordata > Actinopteri > Atheriniformes > Atherinopsidae > Leuresthes > Leuresthes tenuis. Next base: position 35,616,011 of record NW_027325360.1, read on the forward strand.
AATATGGTGTAAACAGTGTGTGTCCTACACACTGAGTGTGTAGAAAGCTATTTTAAACAACCAGACAGCAGCAGGCTGAGAGCTTTGCCGCTCTTCGGGTGCTCAATAATTAAGTGCATGCTGCTCACAGAGTGCCTGTGGTGGAGGAAGTCAGGCAGAAGCTAGCACTGTGTGTTTGTGTATGTGACTGCAGCTGTGTGTGTGTGTGTGTGTGTGTGTGTGTATGTGTGTGTATGTGTATGTGTGGTGTTGATGTGTGTGTGTGTGTGTGTGTGTGTGTGTGTGGTGTTGATGTGTGTGTGTGTGTGTGTGTGTGTGTGTGTGTGGTGTTGATGTGCATGTGTGTGTATTGGGAGCTTCGTAACATAGAATACGCCCCTCTTGTCAAATGGCTTACTTGTTGCGACATCTAAAAATTTGTCTCATGTGTTCATTACCATGTCTCTCTGATGAAGGATCAGGTGGAATCCATCACCTCACGCACCAACATGGCCTGTTCCGCACAGGTCTAAGATACTGATTATGTTTCTGACATGGAAGAAGTCCCACGGCACATCAGGATGGGGGATGAGCAGAATCCTAGTAGCCTTTGTGTCGGCATTAAAGTTTTAGTTTGCTTGGGCCTGTTTAACACGAGTACTGATCCCTGACTGATGCTGAACTGGAAAGCAGCCATGGGCAACAGCATGTCAGACATCAGACTGCTGGTCTCTTGGAGCTACAGTGCCACAAACAAGTGTTGAATTAGACCCACTGGGACCTGAAACTGCATACGCTAACATCGCCCTGCTGACTGTTGTACACCAAGATTCAAAAACTACTACTACTGGAGCTTGGGACCCCCTAAAATCTGGTTATAATGAGTTGGGCACTTAATCGCATTGCAGTTATACATTCACTGATTAATATTTGCTACTTTCCAACCAATTCAACCATTTTGTCCATGATGGTGAATAATTTGATGGATTAATCCACAGTGATTGGGGAGACGGCTTCTAGGCCTTATGAACCTCAAATCTGAGGATTACGTTTTTAATTTGAATTTTTTTAACAATGATCTGTTGCTTTTATCTAATATATGTAATGTAGGTTTAGTGTAGATAAATCTGTGGCGTGCTGGGAACATTTTTATGGACAAACAGAAATGTATGTTCTATATCTTGTATTTGATTGTCCCATGCGTGATAGTATTATTCCGCTATTAATTATATCTATGAAATAATGAATTATATCTTTGAAAACGTTTCATATAGATTATATTTCTTACAAACTTATTTTTCAAGGTTATGCTGAAATTAGTTCAGCAGTCCAAGTATCCATTAGCCTACTTTCAGTGTATTTTGATTAGCATCAGGCTGAATCTCTCTCTCCTCTCTCTCTCTCTCAGACACACTCAAAAATCTGTACATAAATAGAGAGACTAAGATCTCTTCATTAAAGTATATTTTTTTCTGAATGGACAATCCTTAGTTTTATAAATAGGTCTCCTTATGACCAAAACCACATCAATGCAATGAAAGAGGGAAAAAAATGAAACAACCAAATTGCTACTTCAATCTCTGAGAGCTTTGAAGTGCTGTTTTCATCCCATTTTGACCAAAATAAATGTGTATTTTTATTATAGCATGTGTCGGGAGGTTGCTAATGGGTTTGGAATAAAAGACAACATTTGATTCAGAAGGGCGCTGGTGGCACAGAAACCTCTTTTACTTCAGCTCATTTTGAAGCCAGTCCACTGCTGCTCCCCTATCATTGGTTGATCTAGTCAAAGATGACGACCCACTCACTGTTAATGCTTATCTGCAGTTAGAGTTGATCCCCATGAACCAATTCAAAAGCATGGCTCCCTGCTGAATAGATGCAGTGTCTTATTCTGCTACCGTTAGTCGGGGTTTACAGCAATATGTTCATGTAAAAGATTGAGGCCAGCCGAGGCTGTTTTTTGGTAACCAGTTGCAGACTACCTAAGCTGAAAGCCACAGTATACTCGTTCCCAAAGAGAGAGAAAGAAAAAAATACAGACTTAAAAGGAAAGTCATGTTGCTTGTCTTTTGTCAAATACATGTCACATTGTTAAGAAGGCACGGGTTAGCAGTTCAGGCTGGATCTCCAGCAGGTAGCCTTTTTGATACTTTTGAGCAGATTCAAAGCTAACAACATATATTGAGAAGTCACCTGGCATTTATTAGTCGATTAAAAAGATACTGTCTCACATCTACAAAAGTTCTCTGCACTCTGCATTTGGAATTTGTATGCCTGGCATACAAACTGGGGCTGCACGGTGGTGTAGTGGTTATCACTAGCGCCTCACAGCAAGAGGTTCCAGGTTCAACTTCCAGGGCCTTTCTGTGTGAAGTTTGCATGTATGCATGGGTTCTCTCTGGGTGCTCCAGCTTACTCCCACAGTCCAAAAACATGCATGTTAGGTTAATAGCTGGGTTTCACATGATGTCACATTGCTGCATTGCGAGAGCGGGAAATGTTTTGTGTGGTTGCTCAAATCGTTCTAACCGAAAAAAGGAAAAGTTTTTTTTTTTTAAGATTACCGAAGGTAGTCGTTCACAAAGGTGAGAATAAAAAGCTAACAGAACAATGCCGTGAAAAGTGGATTTTAAACCTACGTCTGTGTTCAGGAGGAGCAGAGACTGCTAATGCCCGTGTCTGCAGCAATCACTTCGTCAGAGGAATGTCACCTTGCTAACTTGATTTTTTGTGGCTGTGTTTATATAGCATTAGTTTGTTGTTAAATGCGCATTTACTTAGTAATGATTATGAAGTTACTGGTAGTCTAATATGGACTTCGTTGGGACTTTTTAGGCTGCCCTAGGACTTTGGGTGACGTTGAGTTTGTAGACTGGGCTCCGACAGTCAGCCTCAGTTACCAAAAAACGGTTACATGCTGCCATTCCGACACTTAATTTTTTATCAAACGTCCCGTCATTCCGACACTTTTTTCCTCCTATGGTCGGAATGGCGGTATGTTTTTTTTTTTTTAACATACCGCCATTCCGACAGTTCCTTTTAATAGCCTATTTTTTACCCAAAACATTTTGCACTAATGATATGTTGGCGCACAAACTCTGCACATGCAGAGGCCACAGCCTCGCAAACAAACTTTAATAATCTATTATCAAAATCCCCTGAAATTTTAAATATAAAAATACAGATATTAATGTAACTCTGGCAAGACTGAAACTGATTAAGCAGAAATACAGTGCTGGTGAGCTGTCACAGCAGCCAGCTGGAGTAGAGCTCTCCACAGAGCCCATGCGTCTTTTGCACGCTGTCATCATATGCAAAAGTAATAATTGCAATTACAGATATCACGGCTACTGCACAGGACACAGTTGCGAGCACTCTGCCTTGCCTTGCCAATAGGAGAGGAGAGCGTAGAACTTATAAAACACAACAAAATGCAGTAAAAACGTTTATTCATGTTATTCACATGATTTATGAGTACTCGCAATTATGGGAAGCACGGATGGGCTTTGCGCATTTGGCACAAACACACAGCCGTTGCGCAAGGCTTTATACAGCCTGTTGATATCTTAAGGACCTAACTGGTCACACCTGGGAGTAAATGTCATGTAGAGATAGTTTTTACATGGCATTACAGCTGAACATATAGCTTTCATCCACAAACCAACGTGGAAGAGCCCGAAGACGCATGTGCCAGACGCACATAGGCATGCGTAAAACCAATTTTGACCACTTCATGCTGTTTATTTGCTTTCTTTTAGTTAACTTTCGTTTCTTTTGGATTCTTGTGCGTGTTATGGAGCCGTTTCGGTCCATATTTGTAAGCCTTTTTTTCCTGGATTAAATTTTCAGAAGTTGAAACAAGTGGCATTGGAGTGTGTGATTGAAAACCACCAAGATCTGCTTCTCCTCCTCCAGTTGCCGAGACTTTGTGTTTTTAATAACGCTTATCTGTAAACATGTGTTAAACATATAAATTGCATGAACAGAAAGAAGGGACTCACCTGTTGAGTAACGCACATTTCCTTATACGGAAAGCCATGTCGGAATGGTGGGACGTTTGAATGTCGGAATAGCGGGATGTCGGAATGGTGGGATTTCGGAATGGGTGTTGCCACCCCCAAAAAACTATGCCCAAATCAGGGTCATCTCTTCAGATGTGTTTCATTCAAAAAATAGTTGCAGTTCAACTTTGTGATCATTTACATAGAAATAATCTGTTTGAAGAGTTTCAGTCAGGATTCAGAGTGCATCATAGCACAGAAACAGCACTGGTGAAAGTTACCAATGATCTCCTGTTAGCTTCTGATAGCGGACTTGTTTCTGTGCTTGTCCTGTTGGATCTCAGTGCTGCATTTGATACGATCGATCACAGCATTCTGTTACAGAGACTTGAACATGTTATTGGGATTAAAGGAACTGCATTAGGCTGGTTTAAGTCATATTTATCTGATAGATTCCAGTTTGTTCTTGTAAATGAAGAATCTTCCTCACACGTTGAAGTAAGTCATGGAGTTCCTCAGGGTTCTGTGCTTGGACCGATTCTTTTTACTTTATACATGCTTCCATTAGGTAACATTATCAGACAGCATGGCATAAATTTCCATTGTTATGCTGATGATACTCAGCTGTACTTATCTATGAAACAGATGAAACCAACAGGTTGGTCAGACTACAAGCCTGTCTTAAAGACATAAAGACCTGGATGACTCAGAACTGTCTGCTTTTAAATTCAGACAAAACTGAAGTTGTTCTCTTTGGACCTGAGCGCTTCAGGGAGAAATTGTCTAGTTAAATAGTTACTCTAGATGGTATTTCCTTGGCTTCTAGTTCTACAGTGAGGAACCTTGGAGTTATTTTTGACCAGAATTTATCATTTGACGCACATACTGGTTTTTAGGACTGCCTTCTTTCACCTTCGTAATATTGCTAAAATCAGGAACATCCTGTCTCAGGGTGATGCAGAGAAACTAGTCCATGCATTTGTTATTTCAAGATTGGACTACTGTAATTCCTTATTATTGGGCTGTCCCACATATTCTCTGAAAAGCCTCCAGCTGATCCAAAATGCTGCAGCCAGAGTTCTGATGAGAACTAACAGGAGAGATCATGTTTCTCCAGTTTTAGCTTCTCTTCATTGGCTCCCTGTTAAATTCAGAATAGAATTTAAGATTCTTCTTCTCACATATAAAGCTCTTAATGACCGAGCTCCATCATATCTTAAAGATTTAATTGTAAGGTATTTTCCTAACAGAGCACTTCGCTCCCAAACTGCAGGTTTACTTGTTGTTCCCAGAGTTTCTAAAAGTAGAATGGGAGGTAGAGCCTTCAGTTATCAGGCCCCTCTCTTGTGGAATAAGCTGCCAGTAAATGTCCGGGAAGCAGACACCCTTTCCACTTTTAAGATTAGGCTTAAAACTTTCCTTTTTGATAAAGCTTATAGTTAGGGATGGCTCAGGTAATCCTGAAACATCCCATAGTTAAGCTGCTATAGGCTTAGACTGCTGGGGGACCTCATCTGTCACACCTTTCCTCACTTTGCTCTCTTTTTCCCCCTGTTTAATTTCACAATTGATATTATGTACATGTGACATTATTGTGGTTATTAACTTGTGTTTCCCTGTGCCAACAGATATCCTTTGAATGGCGTTATGGTGTTTTTCCCCCCTCTTTTCCCTCTTTTCCGTCTTCTCAAACCCCAGCTGGTCGAGGCGGATGGCCACCCTTCCTGAGTCTGGTTCTGCCAGAGGTTTCTTCCTGTTAAAAGGGAGTCGTTCCTTTCCACAGTCCCTCAGGCTCAGGACGGGAGATTGGACTGAAGACAAGTTTCGGTGCAATCTGTTGGTTTCCTTAGCTAGGATATTGAATATTTGAATTGGCTCTATATAAATTAATTGGATTATGATTACAATGAATTGAATTCCAATTGGCTTGAATTGGACTATATTACTTAAGTGCCTTGAGATGACAATTGTTGTAATCTGGCGCTATATAAATAAAATTTAATTGAATTGAAATTGAATCTCTGAAAGTGGTTTACCTCGAAACATAAAAGATTGCCAGGCTAACGTCGTCGTTAAGATATGTTGCATGTTTGCTAACATTATAGCCACTACTGCTAGCTGCTAGCATCTTAACACATAAAACAATATAAGAAGAAACACTCACCCTGGCGAAGACGAAAAACAATAATCAATGTGGAGCTGTTTGGTACCAAGTTTGTGGAACCACCCGCTGATAAAAAAATTGTATGTCTCCAGACTTTTAAATGCTTTCATCTGCTGTTTGATGTAATAGGATGTCTGAAGGGCCAGATCGTTTGTGATGTCAACAGCCTCGATTGTCGGCAAATCTTTAGGTTCTGTCAAAAAGTCACTCATCTTCCTGAGATACGGGTCACGTCCAACATATTTGTTGATTAATTGTTTGTATCTTTGTCCTGAAACTGGCTCTAAATCCGTACAATATGGACTCTCTGCAACGGTTTCCTCCATAGACATATTTTCTATTTTTACTTCTTGCCCTCCATCTGTACTCGCGCCGCCTTCGCACGTCATCATAATCATGTGACTGAAACTCAGCTATTGGTGTCTTTAAAATTGTCTTTAGGAGTGAGTGTGAGCGTGTGTGTGGTTGTTTGTCTCTGTGTGGCCCTGTGATGGACTGGCGACCTGTCCAGGGTGTACCCCACCTCTCACCTCTCTGCTGCAGCACAGCTTATTTACCCTGTGCTCTGTGACAGTCGGCTAACTTCACACGTAATTTGCTACTGATAGTTTTGTGCATCATGGCAGGATATTTATCAGATTTTGATGACGTGGACGACAACTTTGAGTACAATGGACGTCTTTACCGGAGTAAATGACCTGTGCTGCAGCAGCAGGCATCGCTGACGTAATCCCAGTAGACAAGTGTGTAGAAAGCCCTCTATAAGCCCCCCGATAGCTGCCAATGACAACATTGCAGCTATGAACTAACAGTGCAATTGTACGCATTCATTCATTCATTCGTCTTAAAGTATTGGTGAAATAAAGACAGATAATGCCTTATTTAGAGGCTGCATCGTCTAAGCCCCGGATTAGATTATGGATTTCAAGGAATCTAAATATCTTCCTATGGACGCCGACTTTCACCAAACTGTTCTCGGTGAGTAGATGAATGTATTTCATGCCAGAAATAAGGTCTAGGTTTAAAATTATCGCAGGTGCAGGGATCATTTAAACATGATTTCCATATTTAAGTAGGGGCGTGGACAGGGAGGAGTCGGTTACTTTGACATGTGCGCTCAATTCCATAGTGATTGGGATGTACAAAATGTTCTTGGATTCATACGTGCGCACACATTGATACATCCGGATATTTTTGTGCGTTGGAGGGCATTTTGGTTTTAGCGTACACCATGTTTCAGTTGGAGGGGATGCTCTCCTGCTTTTTGGGTGGGGATGTTTTACATAATTTTTTTTTTAAGAAAATAGCTGTCCTTATTATTTATTATTGCATTTTTATGCTGAAGTTTTTATAGGTAGTATAGACTTTTTGTAGCAGAGTGGTACAAAAAGGTGGTTTCAGAGAGTTACATGGTTCTTTAAAAGAACTCAGAAAACAGAACAACAATGCACTGATATTATAAAATGTACTTTGTACTTTTGAATACTTAAGCATTTTTAAGAGTAATACTTCAGTACTTTCACTTTTTGACCAAGCAACTTTTACTTGTAGTTACTTGTAGTAAGATGTGACCATGAGTATCAATACTTTGACTCAAGTACCCGCACTGCCTGTGGTCTCCATGTCAGGAAGTCCAGCAACCAGTTGCACAGGGAGGGATGATTGTGTTGAATGCTGAACTGAAGTCAATGAACAAGATTCTGACATGGGAGTCTTTATTTTCCAGATGTGTAAAGGTTGGGTGGAGAGCGGTGGCAATGGCATCCAAGGTTGAGCAATTTGGCCGGTATGCAAACTGGAAGGGGTCCAGGGAGGGGGGGGAGCACTGACCTGATGTGCTCCATGACTAACCATTCGAAGCACTTCATGAGGATATGGGTGAGTGCAACCGGACGGTAGTCATTGAAGCTGGATGGTGAGGACTTTTTCAGTACCAGGATGATGGTGGTGGCTTTGAGGCTCGTGGGGACGACTGTCTGACACAGCGAGGTGTTGAAGATGTCTGTGAAGACATCTGCGAGTTCTCCCATGCAGTCCCTCGGTACACGGCCAGGTATATTGTCAGGACCAGATGCTTTGCAGGTGTTGATCCTGCTGAATGTTCTTTTTGTAATCACCTGGTTACCTGAAGGAGGGGGGATTTCTGTGCAGGCATGGTGTTTTGTGGCTCAAAGCAAGCGAAGACCACGTTCAGCAGAGAGGTGGAGCTGTCACAGGTCTGTGGTGGGGGTTTATAGTCTGTGTTTGACTGTAGTCCTCGACACATGTTGCATGAGTCTCTGCTGTCACTGAAGTGGTGGGCTATCCTCCTGGAGTACTGCCTCTTAGCCTCTCTGATGCCACGTGACAGATTGGCCATTACTGTCCTCAGGTCGACCTGGTCTCCTGCTTTGAAGGCAGCATTCCAAGCCTTCAAAAGCCTGTAGACCTCTCCTGTCAGCCACAGCTTCTGATTGGCCTGGACAGTGACGGTCTTGAGAACTGTTACATCATCGATGCATTTGGTGATGTATGCAGTGACAGAGTCAGTGTATTCCTGGAGGTTGGTGGTGGAGTTGTGGGAGGCAACTTGCTTGAACCTCCCAGTCTGTGGTGTTAAAACAGTTCTGAAGTGCCTCTACAACCCCTTCTGGGCACACACGCACCTCTTTCCAAGTTGATTTGGCAACTTTAACCAGTGGCCTGTATGCTGGCATTAGCATGACAGTGATGTGGTCTGAGGCACCGAGGTGGGGGAGGGGGAAAGCCTTGTAAACTCCTCTCTGGAAGGTGTAGACATGGTCCAGAGTGTTGTTACCCCAAGTTGGAAATGTGCTGTTGTAGTTTGGGGAAACACAGTCTTGGGGTTGGCATGATTAAAATCCCCAGCCAACACGAGGAGAGCATCTCAGTGGGCTGTCTGCTGCTCACTGACATGGTGGTAGAATTAATTCAGTGCCTTGGAGTTTGGGGGAATGTACACTACAGCGATCATAACAGTGGTTGAATGGCCGAGACATGAGCACCACAAGTAGCGAGCAGTGCTTGTTCACCACAACAGCGTTCCGACTTGTGAGGTCTAGCTACTAGCCTGGCTCGGATACCTCTGCACTTGCCTCTCTTCTGTTTCCTCTCACGTGACACCTCCACTCTGGATGAGGTCCAGGAGTGGGGGTCGGGGCTGATCCAGGTCTCCGGAGCAGACTGTAGCCTCATGGTACACACGTGGACAAAATTGTTGGTACCCCTCAGTTAAAGAAGGAAAAACCCACAATTCTCATTGAAAGCACTTGAAACCTACAAAAGTAACAATAAATAAAAATTCATCGAAAATTAAATTATCAAAATCAGCCATTACTTTTGAAATGTTGATTAACATAATTATTTAAAAAAAACAAACTAATGAAATAGGGCTGGACAAAAATGATGGTACCCATAACTTAATATTTTGTTGCACAACCTTTTGAGGCAATTAAAAGATTTCTGTATTTGTCAATGAGCGTTCTGCAGCTGTCAGCAGGTATTTTGGCCCACTCCTCATGAGCAAACTGCTCCAGTTGTCTCAGGTTTGATGGGTGTCTTCTCCAAATGGTATGTTTCAGCTCCTTCCACAGATGTTCAATGGGATTCAGAAACGCTTTTCTCTCAGCCGTTCTTGGGTGTTTTTGGCTGTGTTTTGGATCGTTGTCCTGTTGGAAGACCCATGACCTGCGACTGAGACCAAGCTTTCTGACACTAGGCAGCACATTTCTCTCCAGAATGCCTTGATAGTTGTCAGATTTCATTTTACCTTGCACACATTCAAGACACCCTATGCCAGATGCAGCAAAGCAGCCCCAAAACATTGCTGAGCCTCCTCCATGTTTCACCGTAGGGACAGTGTTCTTTTCTTCGTATGCTTGGTTTTTGAGTCTATGAACATAGAGTTGACGTGCCTTACCAAAAAGCTCCAGTTTGGTCTCATCTGTCCAAAGGACATTCTCCCAGAAGCTTTGTGGCTTGTCAACATGCATTTTTGCAAATTCCAGTCTCGCTTTTTTATGATTTTTTTTTCAGCAGTGGTCCCAGTCTCCCATGAAGTCCACTTTGGCTCAAACAACGACGAATGGTGCGATCTGACACTGATGTACCTTGGCCTTGGAGTTCACCTTTAATTTCTTTGGAGGTTGTCCTGGGCTCTTTGGATACAATTCCAACGATCTGTCTCTTCAATCTGTCATCAATTTTCCTCTTGCGGCCACGTCCAGGGAGGTTGGCTACTGTCCCGTGGGTCTTGAACTTCTGAATAATATTAGCCACTGTTGTCACAGGAACTTCAAGCTGTTTAGAGATGGTCTTATAGCCTGCACCTTTAAGATGTTTGTCTATAATTTTTTTTCGGATGTCCTGGGACAATTCTCTCCTCCGCTTTCTGTTGTCCATGTTCAGTGTGGTACACACCTTTTCACCAAACAGCAGAGTGACTACTTGTCTCCCTTTAAATAGGAAGACTGACTGATTATGAGTTTGGAAACACCTGTGATGTCAATTAAAGGACACACCTGAGTTAATCATGTCACTCTGGTCAAATAGTTTTCAATCTTTTTATAGAGGTACCACATTTTTGTCCAGCCCTATTTCATTAGTTGTTTTTTTTTATTGTTACTTTTGTAGGTTTCAAGTACTTTCAGTGAGAATTGTGTTTTTTTCCTTCTTTAACTGAGGGGTACCAACAATTTTGTCCACGTGTGTATATCCTCGTACACTGGGTTTGGGTTTGGGTTAAAAAGGTGTGTTTCTGCCAATGTTGAGCTGAAACTCACGGCTGTAAGTTTGCTTCAGATGTTGGTTGACAAAACACGATGGAAACAACGACAAAGTCATACTATAAACAGTGCGACTTATACAAAAATGTGTTGTCGGGAGAGAGAGAGGCCGCAGCATGTACATCCGCCACGATCTTGGAAGCTCGGCTCCTCACCTTTGAAAACAACCTGATTGCTATCCCAAGCCTATTAGCTGATGTGGAGCTGCGAAGCATAGATAATCCTGTTAGTCTCCCCTCAGTGGACCCATGCAACCAAGACCCCAGGCCAGCTGGATGACCGTCAGGAGGAGGCATGTTTCTAAACTCAAGCCCATGGTTTCCCCACTTAGTGGCACACCTACTAAGGAAAAAAAAATAGACAATTGGATAAAAAAGTAGAAATTGGCAGTTCCATAGTCTGAAATGTGGTATTAGACACCAGCAACCATACTCAAAAGCATTCCAGAGGCCAGACCAGGTGATGTAGAATCCTATATGATATTCATGTGTAAGGATAAACATAGATACGGTTAGATTGTTGTTTATATTAGCTGTAATGACACTTGGTTTTGCCAATCTCAGGTTATCATAATTAATGCTCCAACAGTGTCTAGCTTTGCCAAAACAATGTCCGACTTCATAATGTTCTTTGGGCCCCTGCCAAATCTGACCAGTGTTGACATGTTCAGCCACATGTAATCCTTCAAATGCTGGCTGTTCAGCAAACATGGGACGATATATGTGAAAAATAAATATTAATCTTTGTGAGGAAAAGCTGATCTGGTTAGGAGAGATGTCATCCATTCCCTTTGGATAGGTGTTTTCAAATTCAAAAATATAGAAAATCTTTTCAGCCATCCAAAACTATGACAACCCAGGGACGATGAGGACTCTTACGTCTTACGTACTTCTCTTCAGCTTCCTTCCTGCTGCTATCCCCCCAAAACCCCATAATGACTGTGTCCACTCCACAACCACTCAGATTTGGTAAGAATAAAAAATACAAGACTAACTCATGAAAACTTCAGACAAAATTTTAAAGAACCGTTGAATGTGGTTTATTGAATATTAGATCTCTCCTGTCCACGACTCTGTTAGTGAATGACTTGATTGGTAATCATCATATTTATCAATTTTGTCAGAAACCTGGGCTGCAGCAGGAGTATCATCTGAGCATTAATGAATCCACTCCCTCTGACTATTTAAATGTTCACATTCCTCGAACCACAGGCAGAGGAGGAGGAGTGGCAGCTGTCTTCAGATCAGGGTTACTAATCAGTCCTAGACCCAACATTAGTTTGACCTCTTTTGAATCTCTGATTCTCAGAGTTTTTCTGTCCATCTTCCACTTTTTCAGAGTTTATGGGGTTCTCTCTGATTTATCTCTTTTTCCCTCTTAATGCAAAGACAGTCATTGGTGACTTTAACATTAATGTCAATATTTAAAGCGGCAGCCTAAATATCACCTAATATTAATTTCAACTGGCCTTTCTCTCATTGCACACAGACATCCTCACTCTCTGAATCATGCCCTTGAGCGTGTGCTGACTTATGATATTGAGAGTGAACAGTTAACAGTGTTCCCTCATAACCCTGGCTTAAATGACCATTTTTAAATAAACTTTAAATACACGAAGAAATTTCTTTATCGTAGGTATCTTATCACAGAATGTTATCACCAAATTTAAAAACATTTTTTCAGTACTATTGTGCCAATAAAGCAAAGGGCAGCTACATAAACATTGCTCCTACAAAAATTAACAGCGTTATAGCTGCAATGCATACAACAGAGGACAATGTTGCCTGAGCAAAGGCTCACAGTCAAGCTGGCTCCATGGTTTGTTTTGAAATAAATTTGAATCATTAAATAATATTTATCAATATAAAAAAGAAACATTAAATTAACTTAAAAGTAAACTTCAAGAAAGTTTGGAAAGGAAATGATGGTCCACTAATTTTGAAGAATCTCACTTAATCCACAAAGACAGTTTAATGATATATTAGGAAGCACTTTGTAAAGCTAGAACTGCTTATTATTCATCATTGATAGAAGAGAATAAGAACAATCCCAGGTTTCTTTTCAGCACTGTAGCCAAGCTGACAAAGGCTCTGTTGAGCCATGTATTCCTTTAAGTCTCAGCAGTGATGATTTCATGAGATTCTTTATCAATGAAATTGTTTCTATCAGAGAGAAGATTAATGGAATCCTTCCCACTATTCTTACTGATATACCTGCAATTACAGCAGCTTTAAACACATCACTGGAATCTTCTTTATGTTTAGATAGTTTCCGTCATGTTGAGCCTTTGGAGTTATTTTTGATCTGTTCTTTGACTCACATATAAAACAGGTTTCTAGGACTGCGTTCTTTCACTTTACTTTCTTTGCTAAAATTAGGTACATCCTATCTCAGAATTGTTTCTTTCTTTACGATTGAACAACTATATCCCATTAATTCTCTGAAAAGCCTCCAACTGGTCCAAAATGTTCTGATGAGAACTATCATTAGAGATTGACTGTTTTAGCTTCTCTACATTGGCTCCCTGTTAAATACATATAGATTTTATTTACCAAGCCCCATCATATTTTAAAAATCTCATAGTTGGATATTTTCCCAACAGAGCACATTGCTCCCAAACTGCAGGTTTACTTGTGGTTCCCAGAGTTTCTAAAAGTAGGATGGGAGGCAGAGCCTTCAGTTATCAGGCCCCTCTCTGTGGAACCAGCTGCCAGTTTGGCTTCAGGAAGCAGACACCCTCTCCACCTTGAAGACTAGGCTTAAAACTTTCCTTTTTGATAAAGCTTATAGTTACGGATGACTCAGGTGACCCTGAAACATCACATAGTTATGCTGCTATAGGCCCAGACTGCTAGGGGACCTCCCATGATGCACCTCTCCTCACTCTGCTCTCTTTACTCTCGATGTATAACAATAGTGTTGTCATTAACTTGTGTTTCTCTTTCTCAACAGTCTCGGCCTGGTTCTGTTTTTTTCTGGAGGTTTCAGCTTCTTAAAAGGGAGCTTTCCTCCCCACTGTTGCCTTGCATGTGCTCATAGTGGGCAATTTAATCAAACAGAAGATTCTGTTCAGTTCAGTCCATTAGTTTCCTTTGCAAGGAAACTTTTTATGAATTGGGCTAAACTGGATTTTATTCACTTGACCTAACTGGATCAAAATATGATTAAAGTTGATTGGATTGAATTGGATTATAATTGCACAGAATTTGACTATCTATAAAGTGCCTTGAGATGATTTTGATGTGAATTGATGCATAAAAATCAAACTTAACATAAACTAAATTAAACCTGGTTAATATTGGAATATTGACAGGCATTTAAATATAGCCAGTGCCAGCAGTACATTTACAAAGTCAAACATGCACATGCTGCTGGCTACTGATGATTAACATAAATGGTAGACAGCTCTCATGTAAACAATGATCCCTTTTCTCAAACAAAACACTGTTTGCCCTTTTAGCAGGGAACATGAACTGATAATGAGAGCTATTTACACTGCTCTAAAAACTTCAGATTTTATCTGTTGTAGCTTTTAAAGGACTGTTAAGCATTTGCAAATGAAAAATGGCAGAGTTTGCTGTGACATGTTTAAAGCCCTCCTCAAAGTCTGTACTGGCTGTTGTCTTAATCCTTTGGCATCTTTGTACACTAGCCAAGTCCAAAAGTAAAATGTTGCTTTAAATGTTACTTCCTCTATGAGAACATCATAAATTTTGTACCTTTTAGAAGGGAAACCAGTAGAGCATAAAGGACACAAGCACCCTCCTGCACGTTTAGGGGTTTAATTTATGCCTGTTTCCATGGTAACTATCTCCTTGGTCTTTTCTAAAGCAGTCACCTGACAGAGGTCCATTAGTAACTGTATCTGCTGCATGCGTGAAATGCATGTGTATTAGTGCATAAAAGCTGCTAGTCTAAATAGGACATCTGTCAGACTGTCATTTTCCCACCTTTAAGTGATGCCTTCAAGTTTCCTCAGACACAAGCCTAGCGTTCATTAAGGCTGGCTTCATTCAAGGCTGCAAGGGACCCTAGAATAAATGCTGTAAGGTCTATTTAGCATTATGTAAATTAGGTTTATTTTTTACAGTTTTGCTGTTAGTCATTCTCAATTACCTTGTAATAAATTGGTGGGATCACAAAAATAGAAATAGAAAGTTATTTCACAATATATAAAAACTTATATAACAGTAGGAAAGAGAATTTTCAGTAGAGGACTCCAATGCCAGTTTCAATCAATTAATCATGTTGTTGTAGCACCAACTTTTAAAAAAGCTGTTTTCGGGCACTTTACAGACAAACAACAACAATTCACCTTTGTCCTCACTGGGGTGAAGGGAGAGAAAGAGAAAAAAGGAAGGCAAGAAAAAGAGAAAAAACAGCAAACAATAGACAAAAGAGGAGAGAGGGGAGGGGAGAGTCAAAGGTAAGGACAGCCAGGTCCATGGCACTGCTCAAAGCCTCCCCATGCCTGACCACAACAACCAACATCTACACCAGAACACCTTCAACCTCCTGAGAGACAAATTGGCTATGTTAGAGGTAGAGCTGACCGAGCTGAGAGAACAGCTCCCTACCAGCGCCACACCACACCCTGACCTTCAGGAACAACTCAGCCAATATAAACACCAGATGGACACTACTACACAAGAGCTGAGGAAACAGATCTACATCCTGCAGAAGGACAAACAGGCCCTCGCCACAGAGCTGTGGGAAACAAAGGACACCATGAGAAGAGAAATAATGCAGATGAGAGACAAGATGACCAGGGAATTATCAGCCATCATGGAGGGGCTACAGTACAGAACACAAACTATAGAAACACCTACATATATGGAACAACCACAACCTCTCATGCCCCCCCAGTCCTCCAATCACTGAGCCCCCACCACTCAGTGAGGATGCTGCAGAGGAAAGACCCCCAGCCCCCTGCCACTCCTCCCCATCCAGCACCTCACAACGACAGCCCCTTACACTGAAAAAAGACACAGAGGTTGCTATTCTTATTGACTCAAATGGCAAATTCATCCAAGAAAAAAAGCTCTTCTCCAATATGAAAGTGTCAAACATCTGGTGCGACACAACTGAGGCTGCACTCTATATCCTTTCCCACCCTGAATTTGGCATACCAGGCCATATTATGATCCACACTGGCACCAATAATCTATGTGAGGAGCAGGAAAAGCTTGGTAGTCTGGTCACCAAGGTAGCAGAGGAAGCAGCCGCATCCTTCCCAAACTCACAGATCACCATCTCTACCCTGCTACCCCGCAGAGACTTTCCCCCCAAGACCATCCACAGGATGAATACTGACATCACCAGAGGCTGTGCCTTGCTCCCTAATATACATGTTGCACATCATCCAACCATAACTCCTGAGCACCTGTTTGATCACTCCCACTTACAAAAGCTGGCAGTGGGCATATTTACAAAGTCACTGAAGGATGTGGTACTGGGCCGACAAAGTCTCCATCTCATATCAGCAAGAGGACCACCCAGAGGAACTACCAGGGACCCTCACTATCCACCAGACCCCGTCAGGAGCCAAAGACCTCCCAGCGCACCCAACAGACCCCAACCTCCACCACAATACCACCACCTCCTGCAACAAAGTCAGACAGGCTCTGACTCAGGCTACTACCCCACACCAAACCAGATAGTCTACCAGAATCAAGAGCCTGGTCCCCGGCTGCGACCCGACCCCATCCCACAGCCACAACAGACAGAATCAAAAGCCCCACGCAGCCACGGAGAGGCCCTCGAAAGGCCGAACGGACCGAGAAGGGATGAATGAGATTAAACAACTCTTTCAGTACATCTGCACAAAACTGAACTAGTGTTGTAATAATGACACACACGCGCACACACACACACACATATACAGGGCCTAAAATCTTCAACCGTTGGGCTGGAGACTTTGGCGCCAGAATTGAAAGCAAACCTCACAGATATTGATATTATCATTCTACAGGAAACAAGGTGTAAAGCTGACACTATTACCCACTCTCCCAGCAATTATAGAGAACTTATAGTACCATCTCAGAAACACAGCAACGCTATTAGAGGTAGGTAATCTGGAGAATTAATCATTTGGTATAAATCTGATCTAGATATTCAAATTGATCCCATAAAAAATGGGCAAATATTACATATGATTAAAACTAAAGAAAGAACTCCTATTAACAGATAGAGAATTATTTGTTTGTGCAATATATATCCCTCCCTCCAAATCGCCCTACTTCTCAGAAGACACATGCCATACCCTAGAGACAGAGATAAGCCATTTCCAGGCCCAGGGAAATGTGCTCATCTGTGGGGACACAAATGCACGCACCAGAATACTCATTGACCTCACAGATCCACAAGGGGACAAATACATCACAAATGGAAATACCTTTAACACTTTCACTCTGCCCCACAGGAAAAATAGTGACCAGGGGCCTCATGTACAAAGGGTGCGTACGCACAAAAAAGTGGCATACTCAATTTTTCTCGTCAACGAGGTATCAAGAGCGAAGTGACAGTGGAAATGTATGGTGCCTCATGCCAACTTCAGGGCTGGCGTATGCACTTTTCTACAGCTGTTGATTTTTTGGCGACACTTAGAGGTGATGTTGGGAAACTGTTATAATAAATAGATGTGAACACAATTTGTCCTCAGTCTGAGTGATGTGCACATTTGAGACACATGAACAATTAACACACCCATGTGTCTGTAATTACACGAGTGGATATAAAAGCAGGCGCAAAGTGTTGCAATGCATGCTATTAAAAACAATGGCTGCTTTAGCAGTATTGGAAGATATTATAAATGATACAATTGGAAGAGAGCGTGTGTTAAGGGACAGAGAGGGTTTTATGACAACTGGCTCATCACCCATTTTGAGTGCAATCCTCCTGGAACTGTTGGTAGAGCTGCTGCTGGCATTGGAGCGCAACACAGCAAGGAACTGCTTCACACTTGGTTGCAAATCACCTCAGGCCTGCTGGAGGTCTAGATGAAAACATAAATAACCACATCATCTGCAAAAAGCAGACAAAGATGCAATCCTAAGCCAAAGGAACAGGAAACCTTGGTTCTGGCAAGAAATTGTATCCATAAAAGTTTCAAACAAGAATCTGAGTCCAACACATGCCAGAAATTAATCTGACTTCCTGCAATATGAACCAAGCTCTCACTTCGGCTGTACAGGCACTGATTGGCCATGCCAAGAGGCCTGGTATCCCACACTCCCAGAGCACCTCCCACTGGATAACATGAGGGATATGGTCATAAACCTTCTCCATGAGAACTCTTTGAAAGGGTAAATAACTGGTTCTTGCTGCTCATTGACCAGGATGAAACCCACAATGCCTCTCCTGAATCTAAAATTTGACTATCTGCCAGAATCTTCTCTCCAGCACTCTGTCATAAACTTTCCCAGCAATGCTTAGACGTTTGATCCCTCTTTACCTGGAATACAGCCTCTGGTCCCCCTCTTTAAAAATAGGGACCACCACACCAGTCTGCCAGTCCCAAAGCACTTTCCAAGAGCTCCATGCAATATTAAACTGTTATGTCAACCAAGACAACCCAATTTCCTGTCCTCTCAACCCGTCAGCCAATCGAGACAGATGGCTGCCCCTCCTGAGACTGGTTCTGTTGAAGATTCTCTGTTTTTTATTTTCAGTTTTAGTGCAATCTGTTGGTTTCCTTCAAGAGGCAACTTTTTTTTAAATTGGTTTTGTGTGAATTGGACTAATTTGGAATTTGATTAATTCAATTTAATTAAGTTATGACTGTATTATGACTGTAGCTCAGGAGGAAGAGCAGTCGCCCACCAATCGGAAGGTCGGTGGTTCAACTCTGGCTTCCCCAGGATACATGTCGAAGCGTCCTTGGGCAAGACACTGAACCCCACGTTGCCCCCCAGTGTATCATTGGGGGTATGAATGTGTGTGAATGATTAGAAAAAGCACGTAGTTACGTGTATCTTAAGACGTGCTGTATGAAGGGGTGTGAGTGGGGTGAATGCGGCATGTAGTGAAGCGCTTTGAGTGGTCAGTTAGACTAGAAAAGCGCTATACAAGTACAAGTCCATTTACCATTTACAGTGAATTTGATTGTAATTGGATTGCATGTTTGAAGTGTTTTGAGATGACATTTTGTTGTGATTTGGTGCTATATGAATAAAACTACTTTGAAAGTAATTGAATTGAACAACATCCAGGGATCTCCATTCACCCCCCAGGGCCTTGCCACTTGCGTTTTGAGTTTTTTTAATTACCTCATCAACTTACCTTACTCTAAACTTCCCTGCCTCTGCTTCCATTGTAGAGGCCATGCCAGTTGGGGCTCTGTGATGGACTGGTGACCTGTCCAGGGTATACACACCGGTCGAACACACCAGAAGAACAGGGCCCCCCTCAGGTAAAAATGCTCTGATTTTCTTTTGTCTGTATCTTTTCATACAATTAATGCTGAATGGTGTGGACTGATCTTTTCCTTGCAATGAAAAAAATAAAACTTAGCCGGCCAGGCAGAAAAAGAAAAGTTCTCTATTTCGTTGCACATCAGAGGTATTAGGAAGGAAGCATGAAAAACTTCCATAACAATTTGGCGTTGTCGGCAGGATCCCGTGAGCAGCCGTTCATGACAAGGCACGGATAGTAACAGGCCATCCTGGGAAAAAAATAGATAGTTTCCAGCCTCCAAACCTCAATTAATTTGTGAGAGGGCCTCCCCATTTGGCATGGGGAGTAGTTTCTCCGGGAGGAGGTTGAGCTTCCGGAGGGGCCCATCGTGGAAGTCATGAAAAAAAATAATTTAAATGTATGGACAAATGAGCTCAGATTCCTAATAGGGGGTCCCTTAGTTTAATGAATATAGAAAAGTTAGAAGAAAAACTGAAGCAAAATAACAAGAACTGAGAAGAAAAAAAACAAAATGTCTGTTAAGAAATTAGAAATTATGGAAGGTCAAAAAAATTTTTAGAGATGTGGAAAGCAGAAGCAGCGACACAAAGTCTTCAGTCCTTTGCCTTCCACACCTCAAACATGACATATGGATATGAATGGCAACTGCAACCATTAACAACCTTTCCTGAGTTTGTTTCAGCAAAAAACACAATTTCAACAGCCTCAACAGACTTCATGGTCAACGAGGACCTGCAGTGTACCTCCCATGTGTCACCAGAATCTGCTGAATCATACGATGAAGGCTGGTTAAGGGAGAGGTTTGACAAACTCATATTGACACACATTTATTGGACAAAACATAAATGTGCCGTGTCAGCGTCTCTCACACCAGCTCAATGGAACATGTACATCATGGACCATTCAGTACCACACATCCCTCTAGCAAAACACACATCGGATAGCTGGGAAGATTTGAGCCCAGTTATGTAATGGTGTAAACGTGTGGCCGAAAGCCAACAAACATCTGATTGATCTATTTTTTTTTCACCTTCACTGCAGTGCAACTCAAAAAAGTGACATCTTTTGTGCACAAACAAAGAACAGTCAACAGTAAGTATGATTTTAACCTCATCAAAGATTGTGAAAATGTTGTCATCACTCCAAAATCAGACTTTAAACCTTACAAGGCTCTATATTCACTTAAACATAAAGCCATTGATAGTATACCACCATTCTTTGAGTCTCTTAAGGCAGCAGGAGTAATTGGTCCATGTAATGATTCTCCAATACCCATTTCTTTGTTTCCTGTCATAAAATCAGAGGCAAAGATCAACCAACAGAATGCCGTTTTGTTCAGGATCTGCAAGCAGGTGATGCAACCAACTAATGCAAAATTATTTTCAGTAGTCAACCATTCAGACACCTTGAGTGTTCCAGGTCACCCAGGAAGCTAATTCTGGTTTGCTTTCAACTTCAATAGGAGGGTCTACACATTCACACGTCTGTACCAAGGATATTGTGAAAGTTCCACCATTTGCACTGAAGCTCTCAGACAGTCTTGAATCCTTTGTTCTCTCCCCAGACACTGCTTTGTTACAGTATGTTGATGACCTCATGAGCTGCAGTCTGACAAATGAGCAGCCAGCACAGTCAAACCCTTGAAACATCTGACTAAAACTGGTCACAAAGCCAGCTTGTCTAAACTTCAATTTGTCCAGGGAAAAGTTGTCTTCTTAGGTCATGTCATCACTTCTGAAAGAAAGACTCTTTCACCAAAATTAGTTGATGCAATTCAGAACCTTCCAAAACCCATCACAATTTTCTTGGTATGTGCTCTTACTGTAGACAGTTTATTTCTAACTATGCCATTCTCGAAGCTCCGCTCACCTCCCTCATTCATGGCAAAGGTCCACAAACAGTAGATGGAAAAGATAGATGTATGACTTCCATTTTGTTGCAGGATCATGGAAATAAACTGCACCCTGTCGCTTCTTTTTCTTTAAAACTGGACCCTGTGGCTGCAGGTCTCCCAAGATATACTCAGATATGTGGCAGCAGCTGAAAAGGCAGTTATGGCCTCCAGAGATATCCATCAGAATGATGGATTCTGATGTAACTCTCCTGGGCCCACATGCTGTGTCCATGATTTTACTTGAACAAAAGACGTCTCACCTCTCCACAGCACGATGGCTACGATACAACACAGAACTTTTAGAAATGTCTAACATCACTGTCAAACACACACTGTGTTGAAACATGACACCCTCCTTCCCACACCAGATGACGGAACATAACATAACTGTGTTGCTGTCCCCCGACAGGTTTGCTCGCCAAGACTGGACCTTCAAGAAACACCATTAACAAACCCTGATTTGGTTCTCTTTGCAGATGGATCAGCTTGACGTGACCCACAAACGGGTCACAACAGAGTTGGTTTTGCTGTTGTCACTAATCATGAAAATCTTCTCTCCAGTTCACCCGCCCCTCACTATTCGGCACAGGTGGCAGAACTGATAGTTTTGACAGAGGCATGCAGACTAGCTAACTGTCACCAGCAGTAGGAACGCAATACTGCTTAATAATAGTTGACATGTGGTCAAAATGGATTTGCTGGAGAAATGCTGGCAAAACACCAGAGTAGCCAAGTGGTAGCAAAGGCTCTGCTAACAGAGATTACTCCCCATTTGGGAACTACAACTAAAACTGAGCAGCGATAATGGCTCTCACTTTAGCAATTCTGCAATAACCCAAATTAGTGAATTTCTTACCATTAACCTCAGACAACATTGTGTATAACACCCTGCCAGTAGAGATGCTGTTGAACGAGAAAATGGCACTCTAAAATCAAAATTCATTTTGGCCGACCTCCATCTCTGAGAGTAAAACCTGTAACCAGGCCACTTCCCTCCACTGGCCTATGTGAGGATATATGCTACAATATTGCAAAAAACATATTCTCTCTCTCTCTCGCTGCAGACTTCCAACCTGGGTGGTGAGAAACGACTTCAGAAAGGAGCAATGGAATTCCAAACGGTGACGAGGTCCATTCTGACGACGCATACCACTGAAGATAACCGAGAGGGCAATGTGGGTTCTCGCCATCCACTGCGGGAAGATCCCCGAGCAAACGGAAGAGCCCAGCTGCCAACCTGATCGACCCCCGGACGGGCGAGAACAAACAGAGGCCAAAGAGGATGGTGACGGACGAACAGAGGCCAAAGAGGATGGACGGTGACGGACGACACGAGGACGAGCAGAGGCCAAAGACGACGGACGGTGCAAGGACGCACAGATGCCAAAGAGGACGACCCGTGGAATTAACGATTCAACAAACACCAACTCGATGTGTTCCATCAAACTCCACCATGCATCACCTGATTCTGATGCTGTCATGTTTGGTGCAGCTAATGGAGGCTTACAACTACAAACCTACCAGGACTGTCACTTTGACAGAAGGACAAACTGCAACATTCACCTGCCTCGTTTACCCTTGAATTTGGCAATCAGGACGGGTTCGGGCATATTATGCCAAATATGACAAGTACCTATGCAGAGACCCCTGCGGCCCACACGATTGGCACTTGATCGTTGCCACCACTGACAAAACCATTGCTCCAAACAGAAATCCCCGCTTCACAATAACAAAACTTCCAAATTCCAACGGAGCTCAGATCACCATCGCTGATGTCAAACCCACTAATGCAGGCACGTATTGGTGTGGAATTGAATATCCAAGCTCTGATATGTACAGGCAACTCACAGTCATAGTCAATGGGTCACCAGACCCACATGACGCCCTACTTAACACACTGTCAGATTGACAGTGAACACTGTCACGTTGACCTCTGGAATTGAAGACAACCACTCTGAATATGAGAACATTATCAAACATATCAAAGATACCATTCAACTCCCTCCTGTAATAGATGACTCATGGTTCTCTTGGCTGAAATCTTTGGTCCAAGTTGTGGTCAGCAGCACTCCATCTTCACTGTACTAACTGTTGGTGAAGCACGGATTTCCCTACCTGTGGTGTCTGACAGTTTGCCAAATAACAATTTTTCTGAGTCAACTGAAAATAATTTTCCCTACCTCAAGCCTAATCCAAGTCACATTCACACACACACACGTTCATATCTAAGTCTATAGTATTACAGGCAACACAGTGTTCTTATTTTTCTCCCCACACAGTGCTCTTTCTTTTCTCTATCACACACAGGGTGGCCGTATAGGAGGCAACATGGGTTCACTGTTAAAAATGTGTGGTCCAGGAACCCAAGAGTTGAACCACCAACCAGCTCAACTTCTCTCTTCATCCAAGTGTCCAAGACAAATGGTTGCAGGTCTCTGAATATGACCACAAAGTCAATCATCTATCCATGACCTAGGGAGTCCTGGTGTAAGGTGCATTAATGGACATCCCTATGATTGAACATGGTATTCGTTATGGCCAAATCATGACTAACAGAAGTTCAACAACAATATATTACTCTGGTTCAGATTAGGCTGTCCATTCCTTCCACTCACATACTTCCAGGTTTCATTGTCATTTCCCATATGAGCATTGAAGTCTCCCCAACAGGACAGTGGAATCTCTAAGACTCCAAGAAGACTGGGTAATTTGAACAGTCATTAGGCACATAAGCGCAAAAAACAATCTGTTCCTTTCTCCAACCGGAGGGTGCAGAGAGCAACTCTTTTGTCCACCAGAGAAAACAAACAGGGTTTTCACATGCATCCCCATCACAAAAAGGGTCCATGTGTGAGCCAACCCCACCTGCAGCCTTTCACCAAGGGAAACACCAGAGTGGAATAAATTCTAGCACCTCTCCAAGAGATTGTTTCCACTACCTCGGCTGTGCATCAAGGTGAGCACAACTATGTCTAGCCAGTGTCTCCCAACCTCCTGCACAAGCATGGCTACTTGCCACTTTAAGTAGCTGCGGATCAGACCAACAAGGTCTCTGTCTTTCACCGCCACTCAATCCACAATGCACTGGACACTTACAGCTCCTCCTACATGTGGAGGGGGTGATTACATGAGGGTGATCCCATGTATCTCCTTTGTATTGTGCCCGGGCAGACCCCATGGGAGAAGTTCCGACCACCATGTCATGTAGATAGAATTTTAATTTCATGTTCATTAAATCATTTGAACCAGATGTCTTCCAGAGGAGAGGTTTCGGACAGGTCCTACAGGATGGAAGCCTTTAAGCAGACTCAGAACTCACTGAAGAGATTGTCTCTCTCGGCTGGCTTTGGGGAGATTTGGAAGAGAGGCTGCTTCACACTCAGCTACGCGGCGCTCTAGTGCACACTGAAGGTCCAGGCTTGAAGAAGCCAACAGAACCACATCATCTGCATAAAGCAGAGATGTGATCCTGAGGTTCCCAAACCAGACGTCCTCCTCTCCATGACTACGCCTTGAGATCCAGTCTATGAAAATCACAAACAGGATCGTGGCAAGGAGCAGCCCTGGCGGAGTCCAACATGCACTGTAAACAAGTTCGACCCAGAATGCAGACACAGCTATTGCATTTATTGTAGAGGGACCGGATAGCTCGTAAAAGCAACTCCGGTACCCCGTACTCCCTCAGCCCCTAAGTTCCTAAACTTTACACGCTAATTATAATATAGTTTTGGCTTTATCTAATTCCTGATGTTACTTCTACAGCATTTAAGATGTTCTTAAATTTTGGTAACATGGTTTTCTTTTTCATTCTTACCAGAATTTAAAACTGATTAATTTATATTATTCCTATTTAATTCTTTATTGAGTTTATCAATAGCACTTGCTTAAAAATGACTGATTGCAGACTTTCTTAACCCCCTTTGATGACAATCATAATTCTATTCTTGAATTATGAAGTGTGTAATCATCAAGTGTGTAATGCAGCATTCGATTTGTCTCGGAGGCCAGAAATCTGATCTGGGAATTGCATCACACTCGAGTTCAATTCAATTCAATTCAATTCAATTTTATTTATATAGCGCCAGATTACAACAATTGTCATCTCAAGGCACTTAAGTAATATAGTCCAATTCAAGCCAATTGGAATTCAATTCATTGTAATCATAATCCAATTAATTCATATAGAGCTAATTCAAAAAATTTATATCCTAGCTAAGGAAACCAACAGATTGCACCGAAATGTGTCTTCAGTCCAATCTCCCGTCCTGAGCGTGCCTGTGGCAACTGTGGAAAGGAACGACTCCCTTTAGTTAAGTCCGTTCTTGTTGAACGCCAGGAAACCCTTTGTTTTACTTGCTCTGTCTCTTCATACAAAAGAGTGGCACATAATGTGTTTTGCTACACCTGGATCACCCCATTTTTCATGGCCAATTTAGTCACTGGGACACAGTTTGAATACCTCATGATGAAGTTGCAGGAAAATAGATTAAGAAAGGAACATGCTCCAGGTCTTCCACCAGTTCCTGTAACTAAGAAGGTCCTGATGTTCCAGTGGTACATGGTTTATCAAAACAGCTTTAGGGGGACTTCAGACAAATTTGACATATCACAGTCCATTGTGCACAAAAACATCCAAGATGTGCTAAAAATAATAATAATAAACCAAAAACATTTGGTTAAGGAAGCCACACATTAGGATCAGACTACATGAATAGGAAATCTAACTACTCCATCGTCCTTCAAGGGATTGTTGATGAAAGGGACAATCAAAATGAAAAAATGTTACTGACCGTCACAATTGGTGTTTTCATCTTGCATTTTGTATACCATTTTTGTATCATTAAAAATGTTCTGTTGAGATACAATGTTTCAAAAGTTAGAATTTACAGTAAAATTGTGCTTAAAACTGTCAAAAGACACACGGTGTTAATAACATTTATATAAAAACACCCTTTAAAAAATTCACACTTAAGCTTAAATACAAAAACTTTCTTATTGTACACAAATTTTTCAAAGAAGTCTTCAAGTAAAGGATTTGAGCCCTGGTGAAGCCTTCATTGGAAGGGTCTGTGTCTTCCGCACTGGATGTGGTCGCCACCTTCTCTTTTCTGAACAGAAAACGAGTTGATGAGCATGTAATACAGCAATAGTGGCAATATTAATCAAATTATTGTTATGCATTTTTCCTGTCTTACTTGTTATTATGTTGGGGGTCCTGACCTCAACCAGATCTGCCTCAGTTGTGAGCACCTCATCAACAAAGTAAGTAGTCAGGTTTGCCTCCCTCTGGTACAAAGGCCTAGGAAAAGGAGTTCTTTGTTGTGCATCAAGAAACATGGCCACGTTGTCATCCAAGTAGACAAGAAAAAAAGGAAAGCCTGGTTAACATTCCAACTGTGACTAAACTTAGACACAATCATTTCAAATGTTATTAAATTTGTGTTTTGCTGTACTAAGCAATTGCAGTAAGTAAACGGTACAATAAACTGCTTCCCATAAACAACCATAGTCAAATAATTTTGAAACAAATTCAAACATATCACATCTGATTTAAAATCTGATGGTAAAAATGAGAAAACAATACTTTTAGTTAAAACATTTACTCATATAACACCATTACTTTATAGTATTCGGCAATGTATTTGTTTTTAGTCAAATGTTAAGCCTCACTACAGTAAAACTTATTTGATAAACAAAGAAAATATTTAATTTTATAACCAAGGAAGTGCGAGGCCTGAACGGGGCAAAACTCGGCTTATTTTTCCTGTTTTCAGTTGTCAGAGAGAGGGATTTAACACGCTAATCATGTTAGCCACTATTCCTATTGATAGTAGCTAAACGTACAGACATCACATTATTTAGTGTTTTTAACATGCACACACGTTTAACAATTTAAACAGTCTACCAATCAGTTGCAAAGCAATACATTTAACATTTATTCATAAACACTCAAACAAGCACATTTTGATGAGAATAAATGTTGACTCCCAATTTCGCTTACTGTTGATTAGAGTAGCCATCTTTGATTTCAAAGTCAGAGCAAGAACTTCTCCCCAACTTTCAGAGCCAGAAATCTGACTTTAGGGGGCATTCAAGTTGTATTTCCAACTGGGAACCTGGAAAATCCAACTTCCGAGTACAAAAAGAATGCCACATTAGTCTCAAGATAGCTGAATTAGTCCTCAGCCAGGTTCAATTCAGTTTGTTTATTTGTTAAATTGATCTATTTATTTAATCTAGTCATGTACTGCCAATTCACAACAGAAGTTATCTCAAGGCACTTTAAAGATACAAATAGCTTAATCCATCAGTCGGGTGGCAAGGAGGCTGGAGTCTATCCCAGCACTCATTGGGCGAGAGGCGGGGTACACCCTGGACAGGTCGCCAGTCCATCACAGGACCACACAGAGACAAACGAGACAAACAACCACACACAAGCTCACACTCATTCCAAAGGACCATTTTAGAGTTAACCTAACATGCATGTTTTTGGACATCAAACCTATTCTTTTTAAAAAAGAAAAAAAATTAACTTGAAAAAGAATTAAACTATTAAGTAAGCCATGTGAAAAAGAAAGTCATCTCACTCAGTGATTCTAAAAGTGTTCCATAACACCCCATTGATCTGAAATAAGATGAAAAATATCAATTGATTTTAAAAATATCCTGAAGTTATTCTTCATTACTTTTTAGTGCAAACCACAAATGTGGCTCAAATGTTGTTAAAAATGTTGTTTTAATTTAGTGAGATTAGCTAATGTTTCCATGAGGGGAAACAACCAGTATATAATAGGGTAGAAAAGTATTTTGGAAAATATCCTCATCATGAGTTGTGTTGTTTTATAATGTAGGACTAAAGTGCTTTGCAAATGTAGCTGAAAATGACATAAGTCAGGATTATCCCTTTTTTCCTGTGGAGGCTCTAACTGAATGTGTATTTCTGTTAACAACATTAAATGACACACAGGGTCTGGTCAAATAGTCTTTATTTTTGACGAGTGAAATGATCTGGAAATATCTAAGTGTCAACCATGATAACAGCTGGCTGAATTCACTAAAAGAGAAGGGCAGGAGTGTCGGTTCTTTAAGATTTCCTTTGGCATAGGAACAACTGGATTATCCTTTATTAAAGGAAGGGAAATTATTCTTTCCCACAATTCCTTGTGGTCACAACTTTCTTATTTTTAAGAAATCATGAAAATAAATATGAGGACAGGATAGTGAGTGAGATCAGCCAGTGACACCAATTTAGTTTAATTTTGTGTTTTTTTTTCATTTGTTTTTTCAATTACCATTCTAAATAATGATATATCTTATCATACTACATTACTATGATATATCCTTCATGAAACAATATGATGGGATTGCATCAGCCAAAGTACATAATTTGTTTTTTACAAAATATTCTCTGGACAGCTACAATTTCCCTACTGCAGACCTATGGATATATATGTGGATATATATATATATATATATATATATATATATATATATATATATATATATATATATATATACACAAACACACACAACTACATATATGTGTGTGTGTGCATGTGCATCATTTTTGTATATGCCTTTAGTTAAATTTTGAAAATAGATCATTTTTATTTACTATAATTCATTAACTATAATATTCACAATTAAAGATTAAAATGACAGAAAATACAAACCTAACACATTTAGAGAAAATAAACTAGTGGGGAATTAAAACAGAAGAAAACAGGATAATATAAATGCTTAATCTTATTTTCTTATGATATTTAAATAACAATACATTGTATTTAAATGATAATACATACACATATATAAATGTATCCATTTCCTTTTTTAGGCTAGACCGCCGTATTTTCAGAGCGATTCATGAACATAGAGCAGGAGAGTGTTCTCATCTAACACAACCAATGTGATCCTCTCCTGTCCTGAAGCTTGATGTAGGCTACAGTCTAAAACCTGGAAAATAAAAAAGTGACTGAAGCTGAACATAAAGCTGGGTCAGCAGGTTTCACACAGGATGTCCCTCACATCAGAGGTTTCTAATAGACCACCTTCGTCAGTACAGTGGGCGACACTATGCTGTTTATTTTCAATTTGATGTGCATCTCTCCACAAAGGGAGTTATTCCTCTTAGAATTGCAGCTGTGAAATCCCTGTCACGTTGATCTTTCCCTGCTATCCATGCAGCTTTGGAAGGGTCGTTTTGTTTCCATCTGACTTCTGTGATCAGATTAGAAAATGGACTTAATCCCACAGCGGGGTTTTTGATTATTATTAATGTAGCCTACATTCTATTGGCTGATTTTGACAGATGTCTAAACCTCTTCAATCCGACCCGCTGATAATTTCACGCTGTGAAAGCTGACTCTTCTTGTGATTGCTGCACACAGCAAAACCGTCAAATCTGTTTTCTTTCCCCGCCGTTGAAAGTCACCGTCAAAGCAACAATATCAGTTCCTGATGCGCAGAGGCATTTCCCCCAATGACATTAGATTGTGCTTTGTTTCCTTTGATGATTACTTGACGTATTTCTTTTCCTAAACTCTGTGTAGGCTATTTTATTTTAGTCTTGAAGACAATTTATCCATCAACTCACAGCCATATACAACCAATAATGAATTACCATGATATGATAAATTATTGCCCTAGGTGTTAAAAAACAAATAAGAAAGGAAAGTAATAGAAAAGAAATCTGGTGTTAAAAGCTACTATGTTGTCATCACGCGCACACACAGAGTCTTAAACTAGATTTAGACTCTTCCAGAATGTCGACGACGTTGACGTGATGTCTTCATTGAGCATTCGAAGTGCTGCATCGTGGGAACACGTTGCTCTGCAATTCACCATGCCGGTAGGGAGGTGTGGCTGTATGTTTGTGTGGTTTCAGGGGTTATAGCTGAATCTTTGCTTTTTCTTCCGGTCACAGTTAACAACAGTAAACAATGGCAACCGAAGTGGAGGAGCTGCATTTGCAGTTGGAGCTCATCAGTATTGAAGAAGAAATGCTTATATTGCAAATGTTGAAGCGCAGGCAACAGAAAAGACGTTCGTGGCGGTACGACCGGCCGAGGCTGGGAACGGGTGAATTTACAACACTCGTTATGAATTCACTGGTGTGAATTTACAACCTGGATGAACAAATGCACTTTAGATAATTTTGAATGTCAACGAGCTTCTTCACCGTATATAGCAATTAAGACCGGAAAAGGCAACTGCCAGAAATTACATTCTGAGCGGACCAATCACAGTCCTTACGGCCCGTGTCTATGCCACATGTAGTTAGAATTTTTTGGAGGTGCACGTCAGGTTACGGCGGAGGAGTCCACGTCGACGTCGTTGCTACATAATCGCTACGTCGTCGAAATGACGTTTAAGCATAAAGTATGATTCACAGAGCCTACAATACGCCGTGGTGGCTTTTTACAGACTGCACGTTACCGCTGGAATTTCACACTTATCACTTCAATTACAGTTTTCAAGTACAACATCAGTGTTTTGTCAAACACCTTCACAAATATGTTTCCTGTAAGAATCTACAGAACGTTGCCAAAACAGGAAAAGCCTGGCCTTTGACGACAGAGGCTGCTTCTCATTCGGTTACGTTCCTGATGGGTCGCTAGTACGTGGGCAAACGGACACACACCTTATACAGACTACGGGACACACACCTTATACACACTACGGGACACACTACGGGACACACACCTTATACACACTACGGGACACACACCTTATACACCCTACGGCACACACACTATACAACATACAGGACACACACTTTACACACCTTACAGGACACACACCTTATACACTTTACGGGACACACACTTTACAAACCTTATAGGACACACACTTTACACACCTTACAGGACACACACCTTATACACCTTACGGGACACACACTTTACACACCTTACATGACACACACCTTATACACCTTACAGGACACACACTTTATACACCTTACAGGACACACACCTTATACGCTTTGCAGGACACACACTTTATACACCTTACGGGACACAAACCTTATACACTTTACGGGACACTCACCTTATACACCTTACGGGACACACACTTTACACACCTTACAGGACACACACCTTATACGCTTTGCAGGACACACACTTTATACACCTTACGGGACACAAACCTTATACACCTTACAGGACACACACACCTTATACATCTTACAGGACACACACCTTATACACTTTACAGGACACACACCTTATACACCTTACATGACACACACCGTATACACCTTACATGACACACACCGTATACACCTTACATGACACACACCTTATACACCTTACGGGACACACACTTTACACACCTTACAGGACACAAACCTTATACACCTTACGGGACACTCACCTTATACATCTTTCGGGACACACACCTTATACACCTTACAGGACACACACACTTTATACACCTTACATGACACACACCGTATACACCTTACAGGACACACACCTTATACATCTTTCGGGACACACACCTTATACACCTTACAGGACACACACTTTACACACCTTATAGGACACACACTTTATACACCTTACGGGACACTCACCTTATACACCTTACGGGACACACACTTTACACACCTTACAGGACACACACCTTATACACCTTACAGGACACACACCTTATACGCTTTGCAGGACACACACTTTACGGGACACAAACCTTATAACTCTTTCGGGACACTCACCTTATACATCTTTCGGGACACACACCTTATACACCTTACATGACACACACCGTATACACCTTACAGGACACACACCTTATACATCTTACATGACACACACCTTATACACCTTACATGACACACACCTTATACATCTTACAGGACACACACTTTACACACCTTACAGGACACACACCTTACACACTTTACGGGACACACACTTTACAAACCTTATAGGACACACACTTTACACACCTTATAGGACACACACTTTATACACCTTACAGGACACACACTTTATACACCTTACATGACACACACCTTATACACCTTACAGGACACACACTTTATACACCTTACAGGACACACACTTTATACACCTTACAGGACACACACCTTATACACCTTACAGGAGACACACCTTATACACCTTACATGACACACACCTTACACACTTTACGGGACACACACCTTACACACTTTACGGGACACACACTTTACAAACCTTATAGGACACACACTTTACACACCTTATAGGACACACACTTTATACACCTTACGGGACACTCACCTTATACACCTTACCGGACACACACTTTATACACCTTACATGACACACACCTTATACACCTTACAGGACACACACCTTATACACCTTACAGGACACACACTTTATACACCTTACATGACACACACCTTATACACCTTACAGGACACACACTTTATACACCTTACAGGACACACACCTTATACACCTTACATGACACACACCTTATACACCTTACATGACACACACCTTATACACCTTACAGGACACACACCTTATACACCTTACATGACACACACCGTATACACCTTACATGACACACACCTTATACACCTTACAGGACACACACCTTATACACCTTACATGACACACACCTTATACACCTTTCATGACACACACCGTATACACCTTACATGACACACACCGTATACACTTTACATGACACACACCTTATACACCTTATAGGACACACACTTTATACACCTTTCATGACACACACCGTATACACCTTACATGACACACACCGTATACACTTTACATGACACACACCTTATACACCTTTCATGACACACACCTTATACACCTTACAGGACACACACTTTATACACCTTACATGACACACACCTTATACACCTTACAGGACACACACTTTATACACCTTACAGGACACACACCTTATACACCTTACAGGAGACACACCTTATACACCTTACATGACACACACCTTATACACCTTACAGGACACACACCTTATACACCTTACAGGACACACACCTTATACACCTTACAGGACACACACCTTATACACCTTACAGGACACACACCTTATACACCTTACATGACACACACCTTATACACCTTACAGGACACACACTTTATACACCTTACATGACACACACCTTATACACCTTACAGGACACACACTTTACACACCTTATAGGACACACACTTTATACACCTTACGAGACACTCACCTTATACACCTTACGGGACACACACTTTACACACCTTACAGGACACACACCTTATACACCTTACGGGACACACACTTTACACACCTTACAGGACACACACCTTATACGCTTTGCAGGACACACACTTTACGGGACACAAACCTTATACACCTTACGGGACACTCACCTTATACATCTTTCGGGACACACACCTTATACACCTTACATGACACACACCGTATACACCTTACAGGACACACACCTTATACACCTTACATGACTCACACCGTATACACCTTACATGACACACACCTTATACACCTTACATGACACACACCGTATACACTTTACATGACACACACCTTATACACCTTACATGACACACACCTTATACACCTTACAGGACACACACCTTATACACCTTACATGACACACACCGTATACACCTTACAGGACACACACTTTATACACCTTACAGGACACACACCGTATACACCTTACATGACACACAACTTATACACGTTACATGACACACATCTTATACACCTTACAGGACACACAACTTATACACCTTACATGACACACACCGTATACACCTTACAGGACACACACTTTATACACCTTACATGACACACACCTTATACACCTTACAGGACACACACCTTATACACCTTACATGACACACACCTTATACACCTTACAGGACACACACCTTATACACCTTACATGACACACACCGTATACACCTTACAGGACACACACCTTATACACCTTACAGGACACACACTTTATACACCTTACAGGACACACACCTTATACACCTTACAGGACACACACCTTATACACCTTACAGGACACACACCTTATACACCTTACAGGACGCACACCTTATACACCTTACATGACACACACCTTATACAAGTTACAGGACACACACTTTATACATCTTACATGACACACACCTTATACACCTTACAGGACACACACTTTACACACCTTATAGGACACACACTTTATACACCTTACGAGACACTCACCTTATACACCTTACGGGACACACACTTTACACACCTTACAGGACACACACCTTATACACCTTACGGGACACACACTTTACACACCTTACAGGACACACACCTTATACGCTTTGCAGGACACACACTTTACGGGACACAAACCTTATACACCTTACGGGACACTCACCTTATACATCTTTCGGGACACACACCTTATACACCTTACATGACACACACCGTATACATCTTACAGGACACACACCTTATACACCTTACATGACACACACCGTATACACCTTACATGACACACACCTTATACACCTTACATGACACACACCTTATACATTTTACAGGACACACACTTTACACACCTTACAGGACACACACCTTACACACTTTACGGGACACACACTTTACAAACCTTATAGGACGCACACTTTACACACCTTATAGGACACACACTTTATACACCTTACGGGACACACACCTTATACACCTTACAGGACACACACCTTATACACCTTACATGACACACACCTTATACACCTTACAGGACACACACTTTATACAATTTACATGAAACACACCTTATACACCTTACAGGACACACACTTTATACACCTTACATGACACACACCTTATACACCTTACAGGACACACACCTTATACACCTTACATGACACACACCTTATACACCTTACAGGACACACACTTTATACACCTTACAGGACACACACCTTATACACCTTACAGGAGACACACCTTATACACCTTACATGACACACACCTTATACACCTTACAGGACACACACCTTATACACCTTACAGGACACACACCTTATACACCTTACAGGACACACACCTTATACACCTTACAGGACACACACTTTATACACCTTACATGACACACACCTTATACACCTTACAGGACACACACTTTATACACCTTACATGACACACACATTATACACCTTACATGACACACACCGTATACACCTTACATGACACACACCTTATAAACCTTACAGGACACACACCGTATACACCTTACATGACACACACCTTATACACCTTTCATGACACACACCGTATACACCTTACATGACACACACCATATACACTTTACATGACACACACCTTATACACCTTACAGGACACACACCTTATACACCTTACAGGACACACACCGTATACACCTTACATGACACACACCTTATACACCTTATAGGACACACACTTTATACACCTTTCATGACACACACCGTATACACCTTACAGGACACACACCGTATACACCTTACATGACACACACCTTATACACCTTATAGGACACACACTTTATACACCTTTCATGACACACACCGTATACACCTTACATGACACACACCGTATACACTTTACATGACACACACCTTATACACCTTACAGGACACACACCTTATACACCTTACAGGACACACACCGTATACACCTTACATGACACACACCTTATACACCTTACATGACACACACCTTATACACCTTATAGGACACACACTTTATACACCTGACATGACACACACCTTATACACCTTACAGGACACACACTTTATACACCTTACATGACACACACCTTATACACCTTACAGGACACACACCTTATACACCTTACATGACACACACCTTATACACCTTACAGGACACACACTTTACACACCTTATAGGACACACACTTTATACACCTTACGAGACACTCACCTTATACACCTTACGGGACACACACTTTACACACCTTACAGGACACACACCTTATACACCTTACGGGACACACACTTTACACACCTTACAGGACACACACCTTATACGCTTTGCAGGACACACACTTTACGGGACACAAACCTTATACACCTTACGGGACACTCACCTTATACATCTTTCGGGACACACACCTTATACACCTTACATGACACACACCGTATACACCTTACAGGACACACACCTTATACACCTTACATGACACACACCGTATACACCTTACATGACACACACCTTATACACCTTACATGACACACACCGTATACACTTTACATGACACACACCTTATACACCTTACATGACACACACCTTA
This sequence comes from Leuresthes tenuis, assembly GCF_036924035.1. NCBI lineage: Eukaryota > Metazoa > Chordata > Actinopteri > Atheriniformes > Atherinopsidae > Leuresthes > Leuresthes tenuis. The sequence continues at coordinate 35,652,573 of NW_027325360.1, forward strand.
TACACCTTACAGGACACACACCTTATACACCTTACATGACACACACCGTATACACCTTACAGGACACACACTTTATACACCTTACAGGACACACACCTTATACACCTTACAGGACACACACTTTATACACCTTACAGGACACACACCTTATACACCTTACAGGAGACACACCTTATACACCTTACATGACACACACCTTATACACCTTACAGGACACACACCTTATACACCTTACAGGACACACACCTTATACACCTTACAGGACACACACCTTATACACCTTACAGGACACACACCTTATACACCTTACAGGAGACACACCTTATACACCTTACAGGACACACACTTTATACACCTTACAGGACACACACCTTATACACCTTACAGGACACACACTTTATACACCTTACAGGACACACACCTTATACACCTTACAGGAGACACACCTTATACACCTTACATGACACACACCTTATACACCTTACAGGACACACACCTTATACACCTTACAGGACACACACCTTATACACCTTACAGGACACACACCTTATACACCTTACAGGACACACACCTTATACACCTTACATGACACACACCTTATACAACTTACAGGACACACACTTTATACATCTTACATGACACACACCTTATACACCTTACAGGACACACACTTTACACACCTTATAGGACACACACTTTATACACCTTACGAGACACTCACCTTATACACCTTACGGGACACACACTTTACACACCTTACAGGACACACACCTTATACACCTTACGGGACACACACTTTACACACCTTACAGGACACACACCTTTTACGCTTTGCAGGACACACACTTTACGGGACACAAACCTTATACACCTTACGGGACACTCACCTTATACATCTTTCGGGACACACACCTTATACACCTTACATGACACACACCGTATACACCTTACATGACACACACCTTATACACCTTACATGACACACACCGTATACACCTTACATGACACACACCTTATACACCTTACATGACACACACCTTATACATCTTACAGGACACACACTTTACACACCTTACAGGACACACACCTTACACACTTTACGGGACACACACTTTACAAACCTTATAGGACGCACACTTTACACACCTTATAGGACACACACTTTATACACCTTACGGGACACACACCTTATACACCTTACAGGACACACACCTTATACACCTTACATGACACACACCTTATACACCTTACAGGACACACACTTTATACAATTTACATGAAACACACCTTATACACCTTACAGGACACACACTTTATACACCTTACAGGACACACACCTTATACACCTTACAGGAGACACACCTTATACACCTTACAGGACACACACCTTATACACCTTACATGACACACACCTTATACACCTTACAGGACACACACTTTATACACCTTACAGGACACACACCTTACACACTTTACGGGACACACACTTTACAAACCTTATAGGACACACACTTTACACACCTTATAGGACACACACTTTATACACCTTACGGGACACACACCTTATACACCTTACAGGACACACACCTTATACACCTTACATGACACACACCTTATACACCTTACAGGACACACACTTTATACACCTTACATGACACACACCTTATACACCTTACAGGACACACACTTTATACACCTTACAGGACACACACCTTATACACCTTACAGGAGACACACCTTATACACCTTACATGACACACACCTTATACACCTTACATGACACACACCTTATACACCTTACAGGACACACACTTTATACACCTTACAGGACACACACCTTATACACCTTACAGGAGACACACCTTATACACCTTACATGACACACACCTTATACACCTTACAGGACACACACCTTATACACCTTACAGGACACACACCTTATACACCTTACAGGACACACACCTTATACACCTTACAGGACACACACTTTATACACCTTACATGACACACACCTTATACACCTTACAGGACACACACCTTATACACCTTACATGACACACACCTTATACACCTTACAGGACACACACTTTATACACCTTACAGGACACACACCTTATACACCTTACAGGAGACACACCTTATACACCTTACATGACACACACCTTATACACCTTACAGGACACACACCTTATACACCTTACAGGACACACACCTTATACACCTTACAGGACACACACCTTATACACCTTACAGGACACACACTTTATACACCTTACATGACACACACCTTATACACCTTACAGGACACACACTTTATACACCTTACATGACACACACATTATACACCTTACATGACACACACCGTATACACCTTACATGACACACACCTTATAAACCTTACAGGACACACACCGTATACACCTTACATGACACACACCTTATACACCTTTCATGACACACACCGTATACACCTTACATGACACACACCATATACACTTTACATGACACACACCTTATACACCTTACAGGACACACACCTTATACACCTTACAGGACACACACCGTATACACCTTACATGACACACACCTTATACACCTTATAGGACACACACTTTATACACCTTTCATGACACACACCGTATACACCTTACAGGACACACACCGTATACACCTTACATGACACACACCTTATACACCTTATAGGACACACACTTTATACACCTTTCATGACACACACCGTATACACCTTACATGACACACACCGTATACACTTTACATGACACACACCTTATACACCTTACAGGACACACACCTTATACACCTTACAGGACACACACCGTATACACCTTACATGACACACACCTTATACACCTTACATGACACACACCTTATACACCTTATAGGACACACACTTTATACACCTGACATGACACACACCTTATACACCTTACAGGACACACACTTTATACACCTTACATGACACACACCTTATACACCTTACAGGACACACACCTTATACACCTTACATGACACACACCTTATACACCTTACAGGACACACACTTTACACACCTTATAGGACACACACTTTATACACCTTACGAGACACTCACCTTATACACCTTACGGGACACACACTTTACACACCTTACAGGACACACACCTTATACACCTTACGGGACACACACTTTACACACCTTACAGGACACACACCTTATACGCTTTGCAGGACACACACTTTACGGGACACAAACCTTATACACCTTACGGGACACTCACCTTATACATCTTTCGGGACACACACCTTATACACCTTACATGACACACACCGTATACACCTTACAGGACACACACCTTATACACCTTACATGACACACACCGTATACACCTTACATGACACACACCTTATACACCTTACATGACACACACCGTATACACTTTACATGACACACACCTTATACACCTTACATGACACACACCTTATACACCTTACAGGACACACACCTTATACACCTTACATGACACACACCGTATACACCTTACAGGACACACACTTTATACACCTTACAGGACACACACCTTATACACCTTACAGGACACACACTTTATACACCTTACAGGACACACACCTTATACACCTTACAGGAGACACACCTTATACACCTTACATGACACACACCTTATACACCTTACAGGACACACACCTTATACACCTTACAGGACACACACCTTATACACCTTACAGGACACACACCTTATACACCTTACAGGACACACACCTTATACACCTTACAGGACACACACCTTATACACCTTACATGACACACACCGTATACACCTTACAGGACACACACTTTATACACCTTACAGGACACACACCTTATACACCTTACAGGACACACACTTTATACACCTTACAGGACACACACCTTATACACCTTACAGGAGACACACCTTATACACCTTACATGACACACACCTTATACACCTTACAGGACACACACCTTATACACCTTACAGGACACACACCTTATACACCTTACAGGACACACACCTTATACACCTTACATGACACACACCTTATACAACTTACAGGACACACACTTTATACATCTTACATGACACACACCTTATACACCTTACAGGACACACACTTTACACACCTTATAGGACACACACTTTATACACCTTACGAGACACTCACCTTATACACCTTACGGGACACACACTTTACACACCTTACAGGACACACACCTTATACACCTTACGGGACACACACTTTACACACCTTACAGGACACACACCTTTTACGCTTTGCAGGACACACACTTTACGGGACACAAACCTTATACACCTTACGGGACACTCACCTTATACATCTTTCGGGACACACACCTTATACACCTTACATGACACACACCGTATACACCTTACATGACACACACCTTATACACCTTACATGACACACACCGTATACACCTTACATGACACACACCTTATACACCTTACATGACACACACCTTATACATCTTACAGGACACACACTTTACACACCTTACAGGACACACACCTTACACACTTTACGGGACACACACTTTACAAACCTTATAGGACGCACACTTTACACACCTTATAGGACACACACTTTATACACCTTATGGGACACACACCTTATACACCTTACAGGACACACACCTTATACACCTTACATGACACACACCTTATACACCTTACAGGACACACACTTTATACAATTTACATGAAACACACCTTATACACCTTACAGGACACACACTTTATACACCTTACAGGACACACACCTTATACACCTTACAGGAGACACACCTTATACACCTTACAGGACACACACCTTATACACCTTACATGACACACACCTTATACACCTTACAGGACACACACTTTATACACCTTACAGGACACACACCTTACACACTTTACGGGACACACACTTTACAAACCTTATAGGACACACACTTTACACACCTTATAGGACACACACTTTATACACCTTACGGGACACACACCTTATACACCTTACAGGACACACACCTTATACACCTTACATGACACACACCTTATACACCTTACAGGACACACACTTTATACACCTTACATGACACACACCTTATACACCTTACAGGACACACACTTTATACACCTTACAGGACACACACCTTATACACCTTACAGGAGACACACCTTATACACCTTACATGACACACACCTTATACACCTTACATGACACACACCTTATACACCTTACAGGACACACACTTTATACACCTTACAGGACACACACCTTATACACCTTACAGGAGACACACCTTATACACCTTACATGACACACACCTTATACACCTTACAGGACACACACCTTATACACCTTACAGGACACACACCTTATACACCTTACAGGACACACACCTTATACACCTTACAGGACACACACTTTATACACCTTACATGACACACACCTTATACACCTTACAGGACACACACTTTATACACCTTACATGACACACACATTATACACCTTACATGACACACACCGTATACACCTTACATGACACACACCTTATACACCTTACAGGACACACACCGTATACACCTTACATGACACACACCTTATACACCTTTCATGACACACACCGTATACACCTTACATGACACACACCATATACACTTTACATGACACACACCTTATACACATTACAGGACACACACCTTATACACCTTACAGGACACACACCGTATACACCTTACATGACACACACCTTATACACCTTATAGGACACACACTTTATACACCTTTCATGACACACACCGTATACACCTTACATGACACACACCGTATACACTTTACATGACACACACCTTATACACCTTACAGGACACACACCTTATACACCTTACAGGACACACACCGTATACACCTTACATGACACACACCTTATACACCTTACATGACACACACCTTATACACCTTATAGGACACACACTTTATACACCTGACATGACACACACCTTATACACCTTACAGGACACACACCTTATACACCTTACAGGACACACACTTTATACAATTTACATGAAACACACCTTATACACCTTACAGGACACACACTTTATACACCTTACAGGACACACACTTTATACACCTTACAGGACACACACCTTATACACCTTACAGGAGACACACCTTATACACCTTACATGACACACACCTTATACACCTTACAGGACACACACCTTATACACCTTACATGACACACACCTTATACACCTTACAGGACACACACTTTATACACCTTACAGGACACACACCTTACACACTTTACGGGACACACACTTTACAAACCTTATAGGACACACACTTTACACACCTTATAGGACACACACTTTATACACCTTACGGGACACACACCTTATACACCTTACAGGACACACACCTTATACACCTTACATGACACACACCTTATACACCTTACAGGACACACACTTTATACACCTTACATGACACACACCTTATACACCTTACAGGACACACACTTTATACACCTTACAGGACACACACCTTATACACCTTACAGGAGACACACCTTATACACCTTACATGACACACACCTTATACACCTTACATGACACACACCTTATACACCTTACAGGACACACACTTTATACACCTTACAGGACACACACCTTATACACCTTACAGGAGACACACCTTATACACCTTACATGACACACACCTTATACACCTTACAGGACACACACCTTATACACCTTACAGGACACACACCTTATACACCTTACAGGACACACACCTTATACACCTTACAGGACACACACCTTATACACCTTACAGGACACACACTTTATACACCTTACATGACACACACATTATACACCTTACATGACACACACCGTATACACCTTACATGACACACACCTTATACACCTTACAGGACACACACCGTATACACCTTACATGACACACACCTTATACACCTTTCATGACACACACCGTATACACCTTACATGACACACACCATATACACTTTACATGACACACACCTTATACACCTTACAGGACACACACCTTATACACCTTACAGGACACACACCGTATACACCTTACATGACACACACCTTATACACCTTATAGGACACACACTTTATACACCTTTCATGACACACACCGTATACACCTTACATGACACACACCGTATACACTTTACATGACACACACCTTATACACCTTACAGGACACACACCTTATACACCTTACAGGACACACACCGTATACACCTTACAGGACACACACCTTATACACCTTACATGACACACACCTTATACACCTTACAGGACACACACTTTATACACCTTACAGGACACACACCTTATACACCTTACAGGAGACACACCTTATACACCTTACATGACACACACCTTATACACCTTACATGACACACACCTTATACACCTTACAGGACACACACTTTATACACCTTACAGGACACACACCTTATACACCTTACAGGAGACACACCTTATACACCTTACATGACACACACCTTATACACCTTACAGGACACACACCTTATACACCTTACAGGACACACACCTTATACACCTTACAGGACACACACCTTATACACCTTACAGGACACACACCTTATACACCTTACAGGACACACACTTTATACACCTTACATGACACACACTTTATACACCTTACATGACACACACATTATACACCTTACATGACACACACCGTATACACCTTACATGACACACACCTTATACACCTTACAGGACACACACCGTATACACCTTACATGACACACACCTTATACACCTTTCATGACACACACCGTATACACCTTACATGACACACACCATATACACTTTACATGACACACACCTTATACACCTTACAGGACACACACCTTATACACCTTACAGGACACACACCGTATACACCTTACATGACACACACCTTATACACCTTATAGGACACACACTTTATACACCTTTCATGACACACACCGTATACACCTTACATGACACACACCGTATACACTTTACATGACACACACCTTATACACCTTACAGGACACACACCTTATACACCTTACAGGACACACACCGTATACACCTTACAGGACACACACCTTATACACCTTACAGGACACACACCGTATACACCTTACAGGACACACACCTTATACACCTTACAGGACACACACCTTATACACCTTACAGGAGACACACCTTATACACCTTACATGACACACACCTTATACACCTTACAGGAGACACACCTTATACACCTTACAGGACACACACTTTATACACCTTACAGGACACACACCTTATACACCTTACAGGAGACACACCTTATACACCTTACATGACACACACCTTATACACCTTACAGGACACACACCTTATACACCTTACATGACACACACCTTATACACCTTACAGGACACACACTTTATACACCTTACAGGACACACACCTTACACACTTTACGGGACACACACTTTACAAACCTTATAGGACACACACTTTACACACCTTATAGGACACACACTTTATACACCTTACGGGACACACACCTTATACACCTTACAGGACACACACCTTATACACCTTACATGACACACACCTTATACACCTTACAGGACACACACTTTATACACCTTACATGACACACACCTTATACACCTTACAGGACACACACTTTATACACCTTACAGGACACACACCTTATACACCTTACAGGAGACACACCTTATACACCTTACATGACACACACCTTATACACCTTACATGACACACACCTTATACACCTTACAGGACACACACTTTATACACCTTACAGGACACACACCTTATACACCTTACAGGAGACACACCTTATACACCTTACATGACACACACCTTATACACCTTACAGGACACACACCTTATACACCTTACAGGACACACACCTTATACACCTTACAGGACACACACCTTATACACCTTACAGGACACACACTTTATACACCTTACATGACACACACATTATACACCTTACATGACACACACCGTATACACCTTACATGACACACACCTTATACACCTTACAGAACACACACCGTATACACCTTACATGACACACACCTTATACACCTTTCATGACACACACCGTATACACCTTACATGACACACACCATATACACTTTACATGACACACACCTTATACACCTTACAGGACACACACCTTATACACCTTACAGGACACACACCGTATACACCTTACATGACACACACCTTATACACCTTATAGGACACACACTTTATACACCTTTCATGACACACACCGTATACACCTTACATGACACACACCGTATACACTTTACATGATACACACCTTATACACCTTACAGGACACACACCTTATACACCTTACAGGACACACACCGTATACACCTTACATGACACACACCTTATACACCTTACATGACACACACCTTATACACCTTATAGGACACACACTTTATACACCTGACATGACACACACCTTATACACCTTAAAGGACACACACTTTATACACCTTACATGACACACACCTTATACACCTTACAGGACACACACCTTATACACCTTACATGACACACACCTTATACACCTTACAGGACACACACTTTATACACCTTACATGACACACACCTTATACACCTTACAGGACACACACCTTATACACCTTACAGGACACACACTTTATACACCTTACAGGACACACACCGTATACACCTTAAAGGACACACACCTTATACACCTTACAGGACACACACCTTAGACACCTTACAGGACACACACTTTATACACCTTACAGGACACACACCTTATACACCTTACAGGACACACACCTTATACACCTTACAGGACACGCACCTTATAAACCTTACAGGACACGCACTTTATACACCTTACAGGACACACACTTTATACACCTTACAGGACACGCACCTTATACACCTTACAGGACACACACTTTATATATTTTTCAGGACACGCACCTTATACACTTTACAGGACACACACCTTATACACCTTACAGGACACACACCTTATACACCTTACAGGACACGCACCTTATACACCTTACAGGACACGCACTTTATACACCTTACAGGACACGCACCTTATACACCTTAAAGGACACGCACTTTATACACCTTACAGGACACACACCTTATACACCTTACAGGACACGCACTTTATACACTTTACGGGACACGCACCTTATACACCTTATGGGACACGCACCTTATACACTTTACGTGACACACACTTTACACACCTTACAGGACACACACTTTATACACCTTACGGGACACACACTTTATACACTTTACGGGACACACACTTTATACACTTTACGGGACACACACTTTATACACCTTACGGGACACACACCTTATACATTTTACAAGACACACACCTTATACACCTTACGGGACACACTTTACACACCTTACCGGACACACACTTTATACACTTTACGGGACACACACTTTTTACAATTTACAGGACACACACCTTATACACCTTACAGGACACACACACTTTATATACCTTACAGGACAAGCACCTTATACACCTTACAGGACACACACCTTATACATCTTACAGGACACACACCTTATATACCTTACGGGACACGCACCTTATACACCTTACGGGACACACACCTTATACACCTTACGGAACACGCACTTTATACACTTTACGGGACACGCACCTTATACACCTTATGGGACACGCACCTTATACACTTTACGTGACACACACTTTACACACCTTACAGGACACACACTTTATACACCTTACGGGACACACACTTTATACACTTTACGGGACACACACTTTATACACCTTACGGGACACGCACCTTATACACCTTACGGGACAAACACCTTATACACTTTACAGTACACACACCTTACAGGACACACACTTTATACACTTTACGGAACACACACCTTATACACTTTACGGGACACACACCTTATACACTTTAGGGGACACACACCTTACAGGACACATACTTTATACACCTTACAGGACACACACTTTATACACCTTAGGAGACACACACCTTATACACTTAATGGGACACATACTTTACACACTTAATGGGACACACACTTTACACACCTTACAGGACACAAACCTTATACACTTTACGGGACACACACTTTACACACCTTACAGGACACAAACCTTATACACTTTACGGGACACACACTTTACACACCTTACAGGACACACACTTTATACACCTTACAGGACACACACTTTATACACCTTAGGGGACACACACCTTATACACTTTACAGGACATACACCTTAGACACTTTACGGGACACACACCTTATACACTTTACGGGACATACACTTTACACACCTTAAAGGACACATACTTTATACACCTTACAGGACACACACATTATACACCTTACGGGACACACACCTTATACACCTTACAGGACACACACTTTATAGACTTTACGGGACACACACTTTATACACCTTACAGGACACGCACCTTATACACCTTACAGGACACACACTTTATACACCTTACAGGACACACACCTTATACACCTTACAGTACACACACCTTATACACCTTACAGGACACACACCGTATACACCTTACATGACACACACCTTATACACCTTACATGACACACACCTTATACACCTTATAGAACACACACTTTATACAACTTTCATGACACACACCGTATACACCTTACATCACACACACCGTATACACTTTACATGACACACACCTTATACACCTTACAGGACACACACCTTATACACCTTACAGGACACACACCGTATACACCTTACATGACACACACCTTATACACCTTACATGACACACACCTTATACACCTTATAGGACACACACTTTATACACCTGACATGACACACACCTTATACACCTTACAGGACACACACTTTATACACCTTACATGACACACACCTTATACACCTTACAGGACACACACCTTATACACCTTACATGACACACACCTTATACACCTTACAGGACACACACTTTATACACCTTACATGACACACACCTTATACACCTTACAGGACACACACTTTATACACCTTACAGGACACACACCTTATACACCTTACAGGAGACACACCTTATACACCTTACATGACACACACCTTATACACCTTACAGGACACACACCTCATACACCTTACAGGACACACACCTTATACACCTTACAGGACACAAACCTTATGCACCTTACATGACACACACCATATACACCTTACAGGACACACACCTTATACACCTTACAGGACACACACTTTATACACCTTACAGGAGACACACCTTATACACCTTACATGACACACACCTTATACACCTTACAGGACACACACCTCATACACCTTACAGGACACACACCTTATACACCTTACAGGACACAAACCTTATGCACCTTACATGACACACACCATATACACCTTACAGGACACACACCTTATACACCTTACAGGACACACACTTTATACACCTTACAGGACACACACTTTATACACCTTACAGGACACACACCGTATACACCTTAAAGGACACACACCTTATACACCTTACAGGACACACACCTTAGACACCTTACAGGACACACACTTTATACACCTTACAGGACACACACCTTATACACCTTACAGGACACACACCTTATACACCTTACAGGACACGCACCTTATAAACCTTACAGGACACGCACCGTATACACCTTACAGGACACACACCTTATACACCTTACATGACACACACCGTATACACCTTACATGACACACACCTTATACACCTTACATGACACACACCGTATACACTTTACATGACACACACCTTATACACCTTACATGACACACACCTTATACACCTTACAGGACACACACCTTATACACCTTACATGACACACACCGTATACACCTTACAGGACACACACTTTATACACCTTACAGGACACACACCGTATACACCTTACATGACACACAACTTATACACGTTACATGACACACACCTTATACACCTTACAGGACACACACCTTATACACCTTACATGACACACACCGTATACACCTTACAGGACACACACTTTATACACCTTACATGACACACACCTTATACACCTTACAGGACACACACCTTATACACCTTACATGACACACACCTTATACACCTTACAGGACACACACCTTATACACCTTACATGACACACACCGTATACACCTTACAGGACACACACTTTATACACCTTACATGACACACACCTTATACACCTTACAGGACACACACCTTATACACCTTACATGACACACACCTTATACACCTTACAGGACACACACTTTATACACCTTACATGACACACACCTTATACACCTTACAGGACACACACTTTATACACCTTACAGGACACACACCTTATACACCTTACAGGAGACACACCTTATACACCTTACATGACACACACCTTATACACCTTACAGGACACACACCTTATACACCTTACAGGACACACACCTTATACACCTTACAGGACACACACCTTATACACCTTACAGGACACACACCTTATACACCTTACATGACACACACCTTATACAACTTACAGGACACACACTTTATACATCTTACATGACACACACCTTATACACCTTACAGGACACACACTTTACACACCTTATAGGACACACACTTTATACACCTTACGAGACACTCACCTTATACACCTTACGGGACACACACTTTACACACCTTACAGGACACACACCTTATACACCTTACGGGACACACACTTTACACACCTTACAGGACACACACCTTTTACGCTTTGCAGGACACACACTTTACGGGACACAAACCTTATACACCTTACGGGACACTCACCTTATACATCTTTCGGGACACACACCTTATACACCTTACATGACACACACCGTATACACCTTACATGACACACACCTTATACACCTTACATGACACACACCGTATACACCTTACATGACACACACCTTATACACCTTACATGACACACACCTTATACATCTTACAGGACACACACTTTACACACCTTACAGGACACACACCTTACACACTTTACGGGACACACACTTTACAAACCTTATAGGACGCACACTTTACACACCTTATAGGACACACACTTTATACACCTTACGGGACACAATCCTTATACACCTTACAGGACACACACCTTATACACCTTACATGACACACACCTTATACACCTTACAGGACACACACTTTATACAATTTACATGAAACACACCTTATACACCTTACAGGACACACACTTTATACACCTTACAGGACACACACCTTATACACCTTACAGGAGACACACCTTATACACCTTACAGGACACACACCTTATACACCTTACATGACACACACCTTATACACCTTACAGGACACACACTTTATACACCTTACAGGACACACACCTTACACACTTTACGGGACACACACTTTACAAACCTTATAGGACACACACTTTACACACCTTATAGGACACACACTTTATACACCTTACGGGACACACACCTTATACACCTTACAGGACACACACCTTATACACCTTACATGACACACACCTTATACACCTTACAGGACACACACTTTATACACCTTACATGACACACACCTTATACACCTTACAGGACACACACTTTATACACCTTACAGGACACACACCTTATACACCTTACAGGAGACACACCTTATACACCTTAAATGACACACACCTTATACACCTTACATGACACACACCTTATACACCTTACAGGACACACACTTTATACACCTTACAGGACACACACCTTATACACCTTACAGGAGACACACCTTATACACCTTACATGACACACACCTTATACACCTTACAGGACACACACCTTATACACCTTACAGGACACACACCTTATACACCTTACAGGACACACACCTTATACACCTTACAGGACACACACTTTATACACCTTACATGACACACACCTTATACACCTTACAGGACACACACTTTATACACCTTACATGACACACACATTATACACCTTACATGACACACACCGTATACACCTTACATGACACACACCTTATACACCTTACAGGACACACACCGTATACACCTTACATGACACACACCTTATACACCTTTCATGACACACACCGTATACACCTTACATGACACACACCATATACACTTTACATGACACACACCTTATACACATTACAGGACACACACCTTATACACCTTACAGGACACACACCGTATACACCTTACATGACACACACCTTATACACCTTATAGGACACACACTTTATACACCTTTCATGACACACACCGTATACACCTTACATGACACACACCGTATACACTTTACATGACACACACCTTATACACCTTACAGGACACACACCGTATACACCTTACATGACACACACCTTATACACCTTACATGACACACACCTTATACACCTTATAGGACACACACTTTATACACCTGACATGACACACACCTTATACACCTTACAGGACACACACCTTACACACTTTACGGGACACACACTTTACAAACCTTATAGGACACACACTTTACACACCTTATAGGACACACACTTTATACACCTTACGGGACACACACCTTATACACCTTACAGGACACACACCTTATACACCTTACATGACACACACCTTATACACCTTACAGGACACACACTTTATACACCTTACATGACACACACCTTATACACCTTACAGGACACACACTTTATACACCTTACAGGACACACACCTTATACACCTTACAGGAGACACACCTTATACACCTTACATGACACACACCTTATACACCTTACATGACACACACCTTATACACCTTACAGGACACACACTTTATACACCTTACAGGACACACACCTTATACACCTTACAGGAGACACACCTTATACACCTTACATGACACACACCTTATACACCTTACAGGACACACACCTTATACACCTTACAGGACACACACCTTATACACCTTACAGGACACACACCTTATACACCTTACAGGACACACACCTTATAC
Organism: Leuresthes tenuis; assembly: GCF_036924035.1. Lineage (NCBI taxonomy): Eukaryota > Metazoa > Chordata > Actinopteri > Atheriniformes > Atherinopsidae > Leuresthes > Leuresthes tenuis. Next base: position 35,668,797 of record NW_027325360.1, read on the forward strand.
ACCTTACAGGACACACACTTTATACACCTTACATGACACACACATTATACACCTTACATGACACACACCGTATACACCTTACATGACACACACCTTATACACCTTACAGGACACACACCGTATACACCTTACATGACACACACCTTATACACCTTTCATGACACACACCGTATACACCTTACATGACACACACCATATACACTTTACATGACACACACCTTATACACCTTACAGGACACACACCTTATACACCTTACAGGACACACACCGTATACACCTTACATGACACACACCTTATACACCTTATAGGACACACACTTTATACACCTTTCATGACACACACCGTATACACCTTACATGACACACACCGTATACACTTTACATGACACACACCTTATACACCTTACAGGACACACACCTTATACACCTTACAGGACACACACCGTATACACCTTACAGGACACACACCTTATACACCTTACAGGACACACACTTTATACAATTTACATGAAACACACCTTATACACCTTACAGGACACACACTTTATACACCTTACAGGACACACACTTTATACACCTTACAGGACACACACCTTATACACCTTACAGGAGACACACCTTATACACCTTACATGACACACACCTTATACACCTTACAGGACACACACCTTATACACCTTACATGACACACACCTTATACACCTTACAGGACACACACTTTATACACCTTACAGGACACACACCTTACACACTTTACGGGACACACACTTTACAAACCTTATAGGACACACACTTTACACACCTTATAGGACACACACTTTATACACCTTACGGGACACACACCTTATACACCTTACAGGACACACACCTTATACACCTTACATGACACACACCTTATACACCTTACAGGACACACACTTTATACACCTTACATGACACACACCTTATACACCTTACAGGACACACACTTTATACACCTTACAGGACACACACCTTATACACCTTACAGGAGACACACCTTATACACCTTACATGACACACACCTTATACACCTTACATGACACACACCTTATACACCTTACAGGACACACACTTTATACACCTTACAGGACACACACCTTATACACCTTACAGGACACACACCTTATACACCTTACAGGACACACACCTTATACACCTTACAGGAGACACACCTTATACACCTTACATGACACACACCTTATACACCTTACAGGACACACACCTTATACACCTTACAGGACACACACCTTATACACCTTACAGGACACACACCTTATACACCTTACAGGACACACACCTTATACACCTTACAGGACACACACTTTATACACCTTACATGACACACACATTATACACCTTACATGACACACACCGTATACACCTTACATGACACACACCTTATACACCTTACAGAACACACACCGTATACACCTTACATGACACACACCTTATACACCTTTCATGACACACACCGTATACACCTTACATGACACACACCATATACACTTTACATGACACACACCTTATACACCTTACAGGACACACACCTTATACACCTTACAGGACACACACCGTATACACCTTACATGACACACACCTTATACACCTTATAGGACACACACTTTATACACCTTTCATGACACACACCGTATACACCTTACATGACACACACCGTATACACTTTACATGATACACACCTTATACACCTTACAGGACACACACCTTATACACCTTACAGGACACACACCGTATACACCTTACATGACACACACCTTATACACCTTACATGACACACACCTTATACACCTTATAGGACACACACTTTATACACCTGACATGACACACACCTTATACACCTTACAGGACACACACTTTATACACCTTACATGACACACACCTTATACACCTTACAGGACACACACCTTATACACCTTACATGACACACACCTTATACACCTTACAGGACACACACTTTATACACCTTACATGACACACACCTTATACACCTTACAGGACACACACCTTATACACCTTACAGGACACACACTTTATACACCTTACAGGACACACACCGTATACACCTTAAAGGACACACACCTTATACACCTTACAGGACACACACCTTAGACACCTTACAGGACACACACTTTATACACCTTACAGGACACACACCTTATACACCTTACAGGACACACACCTTATACACCTTACAGGACACGCACCTTATAAACCTTACAGGACACGCACTTTATACACCTTACAGGACACACACTTTATACACCTTACAGGACACGCACCTTATACACCTTACAGAACACACACTTTATATATTTTTCAGGACACGCACCTTATACACTTTACAGGACACACACCTTATACACCTTACAGGACACACACCTTATACACCTTACAGGACACGCACCTTATACACCTTACAGGACACGCACTTTATACACCTTACAGGACACGCACCTTATACACCTTAAAGGACACGCACTTTATACACCTTACAGGACACACACCTTATACACCTTACAGGACACGCACTTTATACACCTTACAGGACACGCACCTTATACATTTTTCAGGACACGCACCTTATACATCTTACAGGACACACACCTTATACACCTTACGGGACACGCACCTTATACACCTTACGGGACACACACCTTATACACCTTACGGGACACGCACTTTATACATCTTACGGGACACACACCTTATACACCTTATGGGACACGCACCTTATACACTTTACGTGACACACACTTTACACACCTTACAGGACACACACTTTATACACCTTACGGGACACGCACCTTATACACCTTACGGGACACGCACCTTATACACCTTACGGGACACGCACCTTATACACCTTACGGGACACACACCTTATACACCTTACAGGACACACACCTTATACACCTTACAGGACACACACCTTATACATCTTACAGGACACACACCTTATACACCTTACGGGACACGCACCTTATACACCTTACGGGACACGCACCTTATACACCTTACAGGACAAACAAACATTATACACCTTACAGGACACGCATCTTATACACTTTACAGGACAAACACCTTATACACTTTATTGGACACACACTTTATAGAATTTACGGGACACACACTTTATACACTTTACGGGACACACACTTTATACACCTTACGGGACACACACCTTATACATTTTACAAGACACACACCTTATACACCTTACGGGACACACTTTACACACCTTACCGGACACACACTTTATACACTTTACGGGACACACACTTTTTACAATTTACAGGACACACACCTTATACACCTTACAGGACACACACACTTTATATACCTTACAGGACAAGCACCTTATACACCTTACAGGACACACACCTTATACATCTTACAGGACACACACCTTATATACCTTACGGGACACGCACCTTATACACCTTACGGGACACACACCTTATACACCTTACGGAACACGCACTTTATACACTTTACGGGACACGCACCTTATACACCTTATGGGACACGCACCTTATACACTTTACGTGACACACACTTTACACACCTTACAGGACACACACTTTATACACCTTACGGGACACACACTTTATACACTTTACGGGACACACACTTTATACACCTTACGGGACACGCACCTTATACACCTTACGGGACAAACACCTTATACACTTTACAGTACACACACCTTACAGGACACACACTTTATACACTTTACGGAACACACACCTTATACACTTTACGGGACACACACCTTATACACTTTAGGGGACACACACCTTACAGGACACATACTTTATACACCTTACAGGACACATACTTTATACACCTTACAGGACACACACTTTATACACCTTAGGAGACACACACCTTATACACTTAATGGGACACATACTTTACACACTTAATGGGACACACACTTTACACACCTTACAGGACACAAACCTTATACACTTTACGGGACACACACTTTACACACCTTACAGGACACAAACCTTATACACTTTACGGGACACACACTTTACACACCTTACAGGACACACACTTTATACACCTTACAGGACACACACTTTATACACCTTAGGGGACACACACCTTATACACTTTACAGGACATACACCTTAGACACTTTACGGGACACACACCTTATACACTTTACGGGACATACACTTTACACACCTTAAAGGACACATACTTTATACACCTTACAGGACACACACATTATACACCTTACGGGACACACACCTTATACACCTTACAGGACACACACTTTATAGACTTTACGGGACACACACTTTATACACCTTACAGGACACGCACCTTATACACCTTACAGGACACACACTTTATACACCTTACAGGACACACACCTTATACACCTTACAGTACACACACCTTATACACCTTACAGGACACACACCGTATACACCTTACATGACACACACCTTATACACCTTACATGACACACACCTTATACACCTTATAGAACACACACTTTATACAACTTTCATGACACACACCGTATACACCTTACATGACACACACCGTATACACTTTACATGACACACACCTTATACACCTTACAGGACACACACCTTATACACCTTACAGGACACACACCGTATACACCTTACATGACACACACCTTATACACCTTACATGACACACACCTTATACACCTTATAGGACACACACTTTATACACCTGACATGACACACACCTTATACACCTTACAGGACACACACTTTATACACCTTACATGACACACAACTTATACACCTTACAGGACACACACCTTATACACCTTACATGACACACACCTTATACACCTTACAGGACACACACTTTATACACCTTACATGACACACACCTTATACACCTTACAGGACACACACTTTATACACCTTACAGGACACACACCTTATACACCTTACAGGAGACACACCTTATACACCTTACATGACACACACCTTATACACCTTACAGGACACACACCTCATACACCTTACAGGACACACACCTTATACACCTTACAGGACACAAACCTTATGCACCTTACATGACACACACCATATACACCTTACAGGACACACACCTTATACACCTTACAGGACACACACTTTATACACCTTACAGGACACACACTTTATACACCTTACAGGACACACACCGTATACACCTTAAAGGACACACACCTTATACACCTTACAGGACACACACCTTAGACACCTTACAGGACACACACTTTATACACCTTACAGGACACACACCTTATACACCTTACAGGACACACACCTTATACACCTTACAGGACACGCACCTTATAAACCTTACAGGACACGCACCTTATACACCTTACAGGACACACACTTTATATATTTTTCAGGACACGCACCTTATACACTTTACAGGACACACACCTTATACACCTTACAGGACACACACCTTATACACCTTACAGGACACACACTTTATACACCTTACATGACACACACCTTATACACCTTACAGGACACACACCTCATACACCTTACAGGACACACACCTTATACACCTTACAGGACACAAACCTTATGCACCTTACATGACACACACCATATACACCTTACATGACACACACCGTATACACCTTACAGGACACACACCTTATACACCTTACAGGACACACACTTTATACACCTTACAGGACACACACTTTATACACCTTACAGGACACACACCGTATACACCTTAAAGGACACACACCTTATACACCTTACAGGACACACACCTTAGACACCTTACAGGACACACACTTTATACACCTTACAGGACACACACCTTATACACCTTACAGGACACACACCTTATACACCTTACAGGACACGCACCTTATAAACCTTACAGGACACGCACCTTATACACCTTACAGGACACACACTTTATATATTTTTCAGGACACGCACCTTATACACTTTACAGGACACACACCTTATACACCTTACAGGACACACACCTTATACACCTTACAGGACACACACCGTATACACCTTAAAGGACACACACCTTATACACCTTACAGGACACACACCTTAGACACCTTACAGGACACACACTTTATACACCTTACAGGACACACACCTTATACACCTTACAGGACACACACCTTATACACCTTACAGGACACGCACCTTATAAACCTTACAGGACACGCACCTTATACACCTTACAGGACACACACTTTATATATTTTTCAGGACACGCACCTTATACACTTTACAGGACACACACCTTATACACCTTACAGGACACACACCTTATACACCTTACAGGACACGCACCTTATACACCTTACAGGACACGCACTTTATACACCTTACAGGACACGCACCTTATACACCTTAAAGGACACGCACTTTATACACCTTACAGGACACACACCTTATACACCTTACATGACACACACCGTATACACCTTACATGACACACACCTTATACACCTTACAGGACACGCACTTTATACACCTTACAGGACACGCACCTTATACATTTTTCAGGACACGCACCTTATACATCTTACAGGACACACACCTTATACACCTTACAGGACACGCACTTTATACACCTTACAGGACACGCACTTTATACACCTTACAGGACACGCACCTTATACATTTTTCAGGACACGCACCTTATACATCTTACAGGACACACACCTTATACACCTTACGGGACACGCACTTTATACACATTACAGGACATACACCTTATACACCTTACATGACACACACCATATACACCTTACAGGACACACACCTTATACACCTTACAGGACACGCACTTTATACACCTTACAGGACACGCACCTTATACATTTTTCAGGACACGCACCTTATACATCTTACAGGACACACACCTTATACACCTTACGGGACACGCACCTTATACATTTTTCAGGACACGCACCTTATACATCTTACAGGACACACACCTTATACACCTTACAGGACACGCACTTTATACACCTTACAGGACACGCACCTTATACATTTTTCAGGACACGCACCTTATACATCTTACAGGACACACACCTTATACACCTTACGGGACACGCACCTTATACACCTTACGGGACACACACCTTATACACCTTACGGGACACGCACTTTATACACGTTACGGGACACACACCTTATACACCTTACAGGACACGCACTTTATACACCTTACAGGACACGCACCTTATACATTTTTCAGGACACGCACCTTATACATCTTACAGGACACACACCTTATACACCTTACGGGACACGCACCTTATACACCTTACGGGACACACACCTTATACACCTTACGGGACACGCACTTTATACACGTTACGGGACACACACCTTATACACCTTACAGGACACGCACTTTATACACCTTACAGGACACGCACCTTATACACCTTACAGGACACACACCTTATACACCTTACAGGACACACACCTTATACACCTTACAGGACACGCACCTTATAAACCTTACAGGACACGCACCTTATACACCTTACAGGACACACACCTTATACACCTTACAGGACACACACCTTATACACCTTACAGGACACGCACCTTATAAACCTTACAGGACACGCACCTTATACACCTTACAGGACACACACTTTATATATTTTTCAGGACACGCACCTTATACACTTTACAGGACACACACCTTATACATCTTACAGGACACACACCTTATACACCTTACAGGACACGCACTTTATACACCTTACAGGACACGCACTTTATACACCTTACAGGACACGCACCTTATACATTTTTCAGGACACGCACCTTATACATCTTACAGGACACACACCTTATACACCTTACGGGACACGCACTTTATACACATTACAGGACATACACCTTATACACCTTACATGACACACACCATATACACCTTACAGGACACACACCTTATACACCTTACAGGACACGCACTTTATACACCTTACAGGACACGCACCTTATACATTTTTCAGGACACGCACCTTATACATCTTACAGGACACACACCTTATACACCTTACGGGACACGCACCTTATACATTTTTCAGGACACGCACCTTATACATCTTACAGGACACACACCTTATACACCTTACAGGACACGCACTTTATACACCTTACAGGACACGCACCTTATACATTTTTCAGGACACGCACCTTATACATCTTACAGGACACACACCTTATACACCTTACGGGACACGCACCTTATACACCTTACGGGACACACACCTTATACACCTTACGGGACACGCACTTTATACACGTTACGGGACACACACCTTATACACCTTACAGGACACGCACTTTATACACCTTACAGGACACGCACCTTATACATTTTTCAGGACACGCACCTTATACATCTTACAGGACACACACCTTATACACCTTACGGGACACGCACCTTATACACCTTACGGGACACACACCTTATACACCTTACGGGACACGCACTTTATACACGTTACGGGACACACACCTTATACACCTTATGGGACACGCACCTTATACACTTTACGTGACACACACTTTACACACCTTACAGGACACACACTTTATACACCTTACGGGACACGCACCTTATACACCTTACGGGACACACACCTTATACACTTTACAGGACATACACCTTAGACACTTTACGGGACACACACCTTATACACTTTACGGGACATACACTTTACACACCTTAAAGGACACATACTTTATACACCTTATAGAACACACACTTTATACAACTTTCATGACACACACCGTATACACCTTACATGACACACACCGTATACACTTTACATGACACACACCTTATACACCTTACAGGACACACACCTTATACACCTTACAGGACACACACCGTATACACCTTACATGACACACACCTTATACACCTTACATGACACACACCTTATACACCTTATAGGACACACACTTTATACACCTGACATGACACACACCTTATACACCTTACAGGACACACACTTTATACACCTTACATGACACACAACTTATACACCTTACAGGACACACACCTTATACACCTTACATGACACACACCTTATACACCTTACAGGACACACACTTTATACACCTTACATGACACACACCTTATACACCTTACAGGACACACACTTTATACACCTTACAGGACACACACCTTATACACCTTACAGGAGACACACCTTATACACCTTACATGACACACACCTTATACACCTTACAGGACACACACCTCATACACCTTACAGGACACACACCTTATACACCTTACAGGACACAAACCTTATGCACCTTACATGACACACACCATATACACCTTACAGGACACACACCTTATACACCTTACAGGACACACACTTTATACACCTTACAGGACACACACTTTATACACCTTACAGGACACACACCGTATACACCTTAAAGGACACACACCTTATACACCTTACAGGACACACACCTTAGACACCTTACAGGACACACACTTTATACACCTTACAGGACACACACCTTATACACCTTACAGGACACACACCTTATACACCTTACAGGACACGCACCTTATAAACCTTACAGGACACGCACCTTATACACCTTACAGGACACACACTTTATATATTTTTCAGGACACGCACCTTATACACTTTACAGGACACACACCTTATACACCTTACAGGACACACACCTTATACACCTTACAGGACACACACTTTATACACCTTACATGACACACACCTTATACACCTTACAGGACACACACCTCATACACCTTACAGGACACACACCTTATACACCTTACAGGACACAAACCTTATGCACCTTACATGACACACACCATATACACCTTACATGACACACACCGTATACACCTTACAGGACACACACCTTATACACCTTACAGGACACACACTTTATACACCTTACAGGACACACACTTTATACACCTTACAGGACACACACCGTATACACCTTAAAGGACACACACCTTATACACCTTACAGGACACACACCTTAGACACCTTACAGGACACACACTTTATACACCTTACAGGACACACACCTTATACACCTTACAGGACACACACCTTATACACCTTACAGGACACGCACCTTATAAACCTTACAGGACACGCACCTTATACACCTTACAGGACACACACTTTATATATTTTTCAGGACACGCACCTTATACACTTTACAGGACACACACCTTATACACCTTACAGGACACACACCTTATACACCTTACAGGACACACACCGTATACACCTTAAAGGACACACACCTTATACACCTTACAGGACACACACCTTAGACACCTTACAGGACACACACTTTATACACCTTACAGGACACACACCTTATACACCTTACAGGACACACACCTTATACACCTTACAGGACACGCACCTTATAAACCTTACAGGACACGCACCTTATACACCTTACAGGACACACACTTTATATATTTTTCAGGACACGCACCTTATACACTTTACAGGACACACACCTTATACACCTTACAGGACACACACCTTATACACCTTACAGGACACGCACCTTATACACCTTACAGGACACGCACTTTATACACCTTACAGGACACGCACCTTATACACCTTAAAGGACACGCACTTTATACACCTTACAGGACACACACCTTATACACCTTACATGACACACACCGTATACACCTTACATGACACACACCTTATACACCTTACAGGACACGCACTTTATACACCTTACAGGACACGCACCTTATACATTTTTCAGGACACGCACCTTATACATCTTACAGGACACACACCTTATACACCTTACAGGACACGCACTTTATACACCTTACAGGACACGCACTTTATACACCTTACAGGACACGCACCTTATACATTTTTCAGGACACGCACCTTATACATCTTACAGGACACACACCTTATACACCTTACGGGACACGCACTTTATACACATTACAGGACATACACCTTATACACCTTACATGACACACACCATATACACCTTACAGGACACACACCTTATACACCTTACAGGACACGCACTTTATACACCTTACAGGACACGCACCTTATACATTTTTCAGGACACGCACCTTATACATCTTACAGGACACACACCTTATACACCTTACGGGACACGCACCTTATACATTTTTCAGGACACGCACCTTATACATCTTACAGGACACACACCTTATACACCTTACAGGACACGCACTTTATACACCTTACAGGACACGCACCTTATACATTTTTCAGGACACGCACCTTATACATCTTACAGGACACACACCTTATACACCTTACGGGACACGCACCTTATACACCTTACGGGACACACACCTTATACACCTTACGGGACACGCACTTTATACACGTTACGGGACACACACCTTATACACCTTACAGGACACGCACTTTATACACCTTACAGGACACGCACCTTATACATTTTTCAGGACACGCACCTTATACATCTTACAGGACACACACCTTATACACCTTACGGGACACGCACCTTATACACCTTACGGGACACACACCTTATACACCTTACGGGACACGCACTTTATACACGTTACGGGACACACACCTTATACACCTTACAGGACACGCACTTTATACACCTTACAGGACACGCACCTTATACACCTTACAGGACACACACCTTATACACCTTACAGGACACACACCTTATACACCTTACAGGACACGCACCTTATAAACCTTACAGGACACGCACCTTATACACCTTACAGGACACACACCTTATACACCTTACAGGACACACACCTTATACACCTTACAGGACACGCACCTTATAAACCTTACAGGACACGCACCTTATACACCTTACAGGACACACACTTTATATATTTTTCAGGACACGCACCTTATACACTTTACAGGACACACACCTTATACATCTTACAGGACACACACCTTATACACCTTACAGGACACGCACTTTATACACCTTACAGGACACGCACTTTATACACCTTACAGGACACGCACCTTATACATTTTTCAGGACACGCACCTTATACATCTTACAGGACACACACCTTATACACCTTACGGGACACGCACTTTATACACATTACAGGACATACACCTTATACACCTTACATGACACACACCATATACACCTTACAGGACACACACCTTATACACCTTACAGGACACGCACTTTATACACCTTACAGGACACGCACCTTATACATTTTTCAGGACACGCACCTTATACATCTTACAGGACACACACCTTATACACCTTACGGGACACGCACCTTATACATTTTTCAGGACACGCACCTTATACATCTTACAGGACACACACCTTATACACCTTACAGGACACGCACTTTATACACCTTACAGGACACGCACCTTATACATTTTTCAGGACACGCACCTTATACATCTTACAGGACACACACCTTATACACCTTACGGGACACGCACCTTATACACCTTACGGGACACACACCTTATACACCTTACGGGACACGCACTTTATACACGTTACGGGACACACACCTTATACACCTTACAGGACACGCACTTTATACACCTTACAGGACACGCACCTTATACATTTTTCAGGACACGCACCTTATACATCTTACAGGACACACACCTTATACACCTTACGGGACACGCACCTTATACACCTTACGGGACACACACCTTATACACCTTACGGGACACGCACTTTATACACGTTACGGGACACACACCTTATACACCTTATGGGACACGCACCTTATACACTTTACGTGACACACACTTTACACACCTTACAGGACACACACTTTATACACCTTACGGGACACGCACCTTATACACCTTACGGGACACACACCTTATACACTTTACAGGACATACACCTTAGACACTTTACGGGACACACACCTTATACACTTTACGGGACATACACTTTACACACCTTAAAGGACACATACTTTATACACCTTACAGGACACACACATTATACACCTTACGGGACACACACCTTATACACCTTACAGGACACACACTTTATAGACTTTACGGGACACACACTTTATACACCTTACAGGACACGCACCTTATACACCTTACAGGACACACACTTTATACACCTTACAGGACACACACCTTATACACCTTACAGTACACACACCTTATACACCTTACAGGACACACACCGTGTACACCTTACATGACACACACCTTATACACCTTACATGACACACACCTTATACACCTTATAGAACACACACTTTATACAACTTTCATGACACACACCGTATACACCTTACATGACACACACCGTATACACTTTACATGACACACACCTTATACACCTTACAGGACACACACCTTATACACCTTACAGGACACACACCGTATACACCTTACATGACACACACCTTATACACCTTACATGACACACACCTTATACACCTTATAGGACACACACTTTATACACCTGACATGACACACACCTTATACACCTTACAGGACACACACTTTATACACCTTACATGACACACACCTTATACACCTTATAGGACACACACTTTATACACCTGACATGACACACACCTTATACACCTTACAGGACACACACTTTATACACCTTACATGACACACACCTTATACACCTTACAGGACACACACCTTATACACCTTACATGACACACACCTTATACACCTTACAGGACACACACTTTATACACCTTACATGACACACACCTTATACACCTTACAGGACACACACTTTATACACCTTACAGGACACACACCTTATACACCTTACAGGACACACACCTCATACACCTTACAGGACACACACCTTATACACCTTACAGGACACAAACCTTATGCACCTTACATGACACACACCATATACACCTTACATGACACACACCGTATACACCTTACAGGACACACACCTTATACACCTTACAGGACACACACTTTATACACCTTACAGGACACACACTTTATACACCTTACAGGACACACACCGTATACACCTTAAAGGACACACACCTTATACACCTTACAGGACACACACCTTAGACACCTTACAGGACACACACTTTATACACCTTACAGGACACACACCTTATACACCTTACAGGACACACACCTTATACACCTTACAGGACACGCACCTTATAAACCTTACAGGACACGCACCTTATACACCTTACAGGACACACACTTTATATATTTTTCAGGACACGCACCTTATACACTTTACAGGACACACACCTTATACACCTTACAGGACACACACCTTATACACCTTACAGGACACGCACCTTATACACCTTACAGGACACGCACTTTATACACCTTACAGGACACGCACCTTATACACCTTAAAGGACACGCACTTTATACACCTTACAGGACACACACCTTATACACCTTACATGACACACACCGTATACACCTTACATGACACACACCTTATACACCTTACAGGACACGCACTTTATACACCTTACAGGACATGCACCTTATACATTTTTCAGGACACGCACCTTATACATCTTACAGGACACACACCTTATACACCTTACAGGACACGCACTTTATACACCTTACAGGACACGCACTTTATACACCTTACAGGACACGCACCTTATACATTTTTCAGGACACGCACCTTATACATCTTACAGGACACACACCTTATACACCTTACGGGACACGCACTTTATACACATTACAGGACATACACCTTATACACCTTACATGACACACACCATATACACCTTACAGGACACACACCTTATACACCTTACAGGACACGCACTTTATACACCTTACAGGACACGCACCTTATACATTTTTCAGGACACGCACCTTATACATCTTACAGGACACACACCTTATACACCTTACGGGACACGCACCTTATACACCTTACGGGACACACACCTTATACACCTTACGGGACACGCACTTTATACACGTTACGGGACACACACCTTATACACCTTATGGGACACGCACCTTATACACTTTACGTGACACACACTTTACACACCTTACAGGACACACACTTTATACACCTTACGGGACACGCACCTTATACACCTTACGGGACACACACCTTATACACCTTACAGGACACACACTTTATACACCTTACATGACACACACCTTATACACCTTACAGGACACACACTTTATACACCTTACGGGACACGCACCTTATACACCTTACGGGACACACACCTTATACACCTTACATGACACACACCTTATACACCTTACAGGACACACACTTTATACACCTTAAAGGATACACACCTTATACACCTTACAGGAGACACACCTTATACACCTTACATGACACACACCTTATACACCTTACAGGACACACACCTTATACACCTTACAGGACACACACCTTATACACCTTACAGGACACACACTTTATACACCTTACATGACACACACCTTATACACCTTACAGGACACACACTTTATACACCTTACATGACACACACATTATACACCTTACATGACACACACCGTATACACCTTACATGACACACACCTTATACACCTTACAGGACACACACCGTATACACCTTACATGACACACACCTTATACACCTTTCATGACACACACCGTATACACCTTACATGACACACACCATATACACTTTACATGACACACACCTTATACACCTTACAGGACACACACCTTATACACCTTACAGGACATACACCGTATACACCTTACATGACACACACCTTATACACCTTATAGGACACACACTTTATACACCTTTCATGACACACACCGTATACACCTTACATGACACACACCGTATACACTTTACATGACACACACCTTATACACCTTACAGGACACACACCTTATACACCTTACAGGACACACACCGTATACACCTTACATGACACACACCTTATACACCTTACATGACACACACTTTATACACCTTACATGACACACACCTTATACACCTTACAGGACACACACCTTATACACCTTACATGACACACACCTTATACACCTTACAGGACACACACTTTATACACCTTACATGACACACACCTTATACACCTTACAGGACACACACCTTATACACCTTACAGGACACACACTTTATACACCTTACAGGACACACACCGTATACACCTTAAAGGACACACACCTTATACACCTTACAGGACACACACCTTAGACACCTTACAGGACACACACTTTATACACCTTACAGGACACACACCTTATACACCTTACAGGACACACACCTTATACACCTTACAGGACACGCACCTTATAAACCTTACAGGACACGCACTTTATACACCTTACAGGACACACACTTTATACACCTTACAGGACACGCACCTTATACACCTTACAGGACACACACTTTATATATTTTTCTGGACACGCACCTTATACACTTTACAGGACACACACCTTGTACACCTTACAGGACACACACCTTATACACCTTACAGGACACGCACCTTATACACCTTACAGGACACGCACTTTATACACCTTACAGGACACGCACCTTATACACCTTAAAGGACACGCACTTTATACACCTTACAGGACACACACCTTATACACCTTACAGGACACGCACTTTATACACCTTACAGGACACGCACCTTATACATTTTTCAGGACACGCACCTTATACATCTTACAGGACACACACCTTATACACCTTACGGGACACGCACCTTATACACCTTACGGGACACACACCTTATACACCTTACGGGACACGCACTTTATACACCTTACGGGACACACACCTTATACACCTTATGGGACACGCACCTTATACACTTTACGTGACACACACTTTACACACCTTACAGGACACACACTTTATACACCTTACGGGACACGCACCTTATACACCTTACGGGACACGCACCTTATACACCTTACGGGACACGCACCTTATACACCTTACGGGACACACACCTTATACACCTTACAGGACACACACCTTATACACCTTACGGGACACGCACCTTATACACCTTACAGGACAAACAAACATTATACACCTTACAGGACACGCATCTTATACACTTTACAGGACAAACACCTTATACACTTTATTGGACACACACTTTATAGAATTTACGGGACACACACTTTATACACTTTACGGGACACACACTTTATACACCTTACGGGACACACACCTTATACATTTTACAAGACACACACCTTATACACCTTACGGGACACACTTTACACACCTTACGGGACACACACTTTATACACTTTACGGGACACACACTTTTTACAATTTACAGGACACACACCTTATACACCTTACAGGACACACACACTTTATATACCTTACAGGACAAGCACCTTATACACCTTACAGGACACACACCTTATACATCTTACAGGACACACACCTTATATACCTTACGGGACACGCACCTTATACACCTTACGGGACACACACCTTATACACCTTACGGAACACGCACTTTATACACTTTACGGGACACGCACCTTATACACCTTATGGGACACGCACCTTATACACTTTACGTGACACACACTTTACACACCTTACAGGACACACACTTTATACACCTTACGGGACACACACTTTATACACTTTACGGGACACACACTTTATACACCTTACGGGACACGCACCTTATACACCTTACGGGACAAACACCTTATACACTTTACAGTACACACACCTTATATACTTTACGGGTCACACACTTTGCACACCTTACAGGGCACACACTTTATACACCTTACAGGACACGCACCTTATACATTTTAAAGGAAACACACCTTATACACTTTAGGGGACACACACCTTACAGGACACACACTTTATACACTTTACGGAACACACACCTTATACACTTTACGGGACACACACCTTATACACTTTACGGGACACACACTTTACACACCTTACAGGACACATACTTTATACACCTTACAGGACACACACTTTATACACCTTAGGAGACACACACCTTATACACTTAATGGGACACATACTTTACACACTTAATGGGACACACACTTTACACACCTTACAGGACACAAACCTTATACACTTTACGGGACACACACTTTACACACCTTACAGGACACAAACCTTATACACTTTACGGGACACACACTTTACACACCTTACAGGACACACACTTTATACACCTTACAGGACACACACTTTATACACCTTAGGGGACACACACCTTATACACTTTACAGGACATACACCTTAGACACTTTACGGGACACACACCTTATACACTTTACGGGACATACACTTTACACACCTTAAAGGACACATACTTTATACACCTTACAGGACACACACATTATACACCTTACGGGACACACACCTTATACACCTTACAGGACACACACTTTATAGACTTTACGGGACACACACTTTATACACCTTACAGGACACGCACCTTATACACCTTACAGGACACACACTTTATACACCTTACAGGACACACACCTTATACACCTTACAGTACACACACCTTATACACCTTACAGGACACACACCGTATACACCTTACATGACACACACCTTATACACCTTACATGACACACACCTTATACACCTTATAGAACACACACTTTATACAACTTTCATGACACACACCGTATACACCTTACATGACACACACCGTATACACTTTACATGACACACACCTTATACACCTTACAGGACACACACCTTATACACCTTACAGGACACACACCGTATACACCTTACATGACACACACCTTATACACCTTACATGACACACACCTTATACACCTTATAGGACACACACTTTATACACCTGACATGACACACACCTTATACACCTTACAGGACACACACTTTATACACCTTACATGACACACACCTTATACACCTTACAGGACACACACCTTATACACCTTACATGACACACACCTTATACACCTTACAGGACACACACTTTATACACCTTACATGACACACACCTTATACACCTTACAGGACACACACTTTATACACCTTACAGGACACACACCTTATACACCTTACAGGAGACACACCTTATACACCTTACATGACACACACCTTATACACCTTACAGGACACACACCTCATACACCTTACAGGACACACACCTTATACACCTTACAGGACACAAACCTTATGCACCTTACATGACACACACCATATACACTTTACATGACACACACCGTATACACCTTACAGGACACACACCTTATACACCTTACAGGACACACACTTTACACACCTTGCGGGACACACACTTTACACACCTTACAGGACACACACCTTATACACCTTACAGGACACACACCTTATACACCTTACAGGACACGCACCTTATAAACCTTACAGGACACACACCTTATACACCTTACAGGACACAAACCTTATGCACCTTACATGACACACACCATATACACTTTACATGACACACACCGTATACACCTTACAGGACACACACCTTATACACCTTACAGGACACACACTTTATACACCTTACAGGACACACACCGTATACACCTTAAAGGACACACACCTTATACACCTTACAGGACACACACCTTAGACACCTTACAGGACACACACTTTATACACCTTACAGGACACACACCTTATACACCTTACAGGACACACACCTTATACACCTTACAGGACACGCACCTTATAAACCTTACAGGACACGCACCTTATACACCTTACAGGACACACACTTTATATATTTTTCAGGACACGCACCTTATACACTTTACAGGACACACACCTTATACACCTTACAGGACACACACCTTATACACCTTACAGGACACGCACCTTATACACCTTACAGGACACGCACTTTATACACCTTACAGGACACGCACCTTATACACCTTAAAGGACACGCACTTTATACACCTTACAGGACACACACCTTATACACCTTACATGACACACACCGTATACACCTTACATGACACACACCTTATACACCTTACAGGACACGCACTTTATACACCTTACAGGACACGCACCTTATACATTTTTCAGGACACGCACCTTATACATCTTACAGGACACACACCTTATACACCTTACAGGACACGCACTTTATACACCTTACAGGACACGCATTTTATACACCTTACAGGACACGCACCTTATACATTTTTCAGGACACGCACCTTATACATCTTACAGGACACACACCTTATACACCTTACGGGACACGCACTTTATACACCTTACAGGACATACACCTTATACACCTTACATGACACACACCGTATACACCTTACAGGACACACACCTTATACACCTTACACGACACGCACTTTATACACCTTACAGGACACGCACCTTATACATTTTTCAGGACACGCACCTTATACATCTTACAGGACACACACCTTATACACCTTACGGGACACGCACCTTATACACCTTACGGGACACACACCTTATACACCTTACGGGACACGCACTTTATACACGTTACGGGACACACACCTTATACACCTTATGGGACACGCACCTTATACACTTTACGTGACACACACTTTACACACCTTACAGGACACACACTTTATACACCTTACGGGACACGCACCTTATACACCTTACGGGACACGCACCTTATACACCTTACGGGACACACACCTTATACACCTTACAGGACACACACCTTATACATCTTACAGGACACACACCTTATACACCTTACGGGACACGCACCTTATACACCTTACGGGATACGCACCTTATACACCTTACAGGACAAACAAACATTATACACCTTACAGGACACGCATCTTATACACTTTACAGGACACACACCTTATACACTTTATTGGACACACACTTTATAGAATTTACGGGACACACACTTTATACACTTTACAGGACACGCACTTTATACACCTTACAGGACACGCACCTTATACACCTTAAAGGACACGCACTTTATACACCTTACAGGACACACACCTTATACACCTTACATGACACACACCGTATACACCTTACATGACACACACCTTATACACCTTACAGGACACGCACTTTATACACCTTACAGGACACGCACCTTATACATTTTTCAGGACACGCACCTTATATATCTTACAGGACACACACCTTATACACCTTACAGGACACGCACTTTATACACCTTACAGGACACGCACTTTATACACCTTACAGGACACGCACCTTATACATTTTTCAGGACACGCACCTTATACATCTTACAGGACACACACCTTATACACCTTACGGGACACGCACTTTATACACCTTACAGGACACACACCTTATACACCTTACATGACACACACCGTATACACCTTACAGGACACACACCTTATACACCTTACAGGACACGCACTTTATACACCTTACAGGACACGCACCTTATACATTTTTCAGGACACGCACCTTATACATCTTACAGGACACACACCTTATACACCTTACGGGACACGCACCTTATACACCTTACGGGACACACACCTTATACACCTTACGGGACACGCACTTTATACACGTTACGGGACACACACCTTATACACCTTATGGGACACGCACTTTATACACTTTACGTGACACACACTTTACACACCTTACAGGACACACACTTTATACACCTTACGGGACACGCACCTTATACACCTTACGGGACACGCACCTTATACACCTTACGGGACACACACCTTATACACCTTACAGGACACACACCTTATACATCTTACAGGACACACACCTTATACACCTTACGGGACACACACCTTATACACCTTACGGGACACGCACCTTATACACCTTACAGGACAAACACCTTAGACACTTTACGGGACACACACCTTATACACTTTACGGGACATACACTTTACACACCTTAAAGGACACATACTTTATACACCTTACAGGACACACACATTATACACCTTACGGGACACACACCTTATACACCTTACAGGACACACACTTTATAGACTTTACGGGACACACACTTTATACACCTTACAGGACACGCACCTCATACACCTTACAGGACACACACTTTATACACCTTACAGGACACACACCTTATACACCTTACAGTACACACACCTTATACACCTTACAGGACACACACCGTATACACCTTACATGACACACACCTTATACACCTTACATGACACACACCTTATACACCTTATAGAACACACACTTTATACAACTTTCATGACACACACCGTATACACCTTACATGACACACACCGTATACACTTTACATGACACACACCTTATACACCTTACAGGACACACACCTTATACACCTTACAGGACACACACCGTATACACCTTACATGACACACACCTTATACACCTTACATGACACACACCTTATACACCTTATAGGACACACACTTTATACACCTGACATGACACACACCTTATACACCTTACAGGACACACACTTTATACACCTTACATGACACACACCTTATACACCTTACAGGACACACACCTTATACACCTTACATGACACACACCTTATACACCTTACAGGACACACACTTTATACACCTTACATGACACACACCTTATACACCTTACAGGACACACACTTTATACACCTTACAGGACACACACCTTATACACCTTACAGGAGACACACCTTATACACCTTACATGACACACACCTTATACACCTTACAGGACACAAACCTTATGCACCTTACATGACACACACCATATACACCTTACATGACACACACCGTATACACCTTACAGGACACACACCTTATACACCTTACAGGACACACACTTTATACACCTTACAGGACACACACTTTATACACCTTACAGGACACACACCGTATACACCTTAAAGGACACACACCTTATACACCTTACAGGACACACACCTTAGACACCTTACAGGACACACACTTTATACACCTTACAGGACACACACCTTATACACCTTACAGGACACACACCTTATACACCTTACAGGACACGCACCTTATAAACCTTACAGGACACGCACCTTATACACCTTACAGGACACACACTTTATATATTTTTCAGGACACGCACCTTATACACTTTACAGGACACACACCTTATACACCTTACAGGACACACACCTTATACACCTTACAGGACACGCACCTTATACACCTTACAGGACACGCACTTTATACACCTTACATGACACACACCGTATACACCTTACATGACACACACCTTATACACCTTACAGGACACGCACTTTATACACCTTACAGGACACGCACCTTATACATTTTTCAGGACACGCACCTTATACATCTTACAGGACACACACCTTATACACCTTACAGGACACGCACTTTATACACCTTACAGGACACGCACTTTATACACCTTACAGGACACGCACCTTATACATTTTTCAGGACACGCACCTTATACATCTTACAGGACACACACCTTATACACCTTACGGGACACGCACTTTATACACCTTACAGGACACACACCTTATACACCTTACATGACACACACCGTATACACCTTACAGGACACACACCTTATACACCTTACAGGACACGCACTTTATACACCTTACAGGACACGCACCTTATACATTTTTCAGGACACGCACCTTATACATCTTACAGGACACACACCTTATACACCTTACGGGACACGCACCTTATACACCTTACGGGACACACACCTTATACACCTTACGGGACACGCACTTTATACACGTTACGGGACACACACCTTATACACCTTATGTGATACGCACCTTATACACTTTACGTGACACACACTTTACACACCTTACAGGACACACACTTTATACACCTTACGGGACACGCACCTTATACACCTTACGGGACACGCACCTTATACACCTTACGGGACACGCACCTTATACACCTTACGGGACACGCACCTTATACACCTTACAGGACAAACACCTTAGACACTTTACGGGACACACACCTTATACACTTTACGGGACATACACTTTACACACCTTAAAGGACACATACTTTATACACCTTACAGGACACACACATTATACACCTTACGGGACACACACCTTATACACCTTACAGGACACACACTTTATAGACTTTACGGGACACACACTTTATACACCTTACAGTACACACACCTTATACACCTTACAGGACACACACCGTATACACCTTTCATGACACGCACCTTATACACCTTACAGGACACACACTTTATACACCTTACAGGACACACACCTTATACACCTTACAGTACACACACCTTATACACCTTACAGGACACACACCGTATACACCTTACATGACACACACCTTATACACCTTACATGACACACACCTTATACACCTTATAGAACACACACTTTATACAACTTTCATGACACACACCGTATACACCTTACATGACACACACCGTATACACTTTACATGACACACACCTTATACACCTTACAGGACACACACCTTATACACCTTACAGGACACACACCGTATACACCTTACATGACACACACCTTATACACCTTACATGACACACACCTTATACACCTTATAGGACACACACTTTATACACCTGACATGACACACACCTTATACACCTTACAGGACACACACTTTATACACCTTACATGACACACACCTTATACACCTTACAGGACACACACCTTATACACCTTACATGACACACACCTTATACACCTTACAGGACACACACTTTATACACCTTACATGACACACACCTTATACACCTTACAGGACACACACTTTATACACCTTACAGGACACACACCTTATACACCTTACAGGAGACACACCTTATACACCTTACATGACACACACCTTATACACCTTACAGGACACACACCTCATACACCTTACAGGACACACACCTTATACACCTTACAGGACACAAACCTTATGCACCTTACATGACACACACCATATACACCTTACATGACACACACCGTATACACCTTACAGGACACACACCTTATACACCTTACAGGACACACACTTTATACACCTTACAGGACACACACTTTATACACCTTACAGGACACACACCTTATACACCTTACAGGACACACACCTTATACACCTTACAGGACACGCACCTTATAAACCTTACAGGACACGCACCTTATACACCTTACAGGACACACACTTTATATATTTTTCAGGACACGCACCTTATACACTTTACAGGACACACACCTTATACACCTTACAGGACACACACCTTATACACCTTACAGGACACGCACCTTATACACCTTACAGGACACGCACTTTATACACCTTACAGGACACGCACCTTCTACACCTTAAAGGACACGCACTTTATACACCTTACAGGACACACACCTTATACACCTTACATGACACACACCGTATACACCTTACATGACACACACCTTATACACCTTACAGGACACGCACTTTATACACCTTACAGGACACGCACCTTATACATTTTTCAGGACACGCACCTTATACATCTTACAGGACACACACCTTATACACCTTACAGGACACGCACTTTATACACCTTACAGGACACGCATTTTATACACCTTACAGGACACGCACCTTATACATTTTTCAGGACACGCACCTTATACATCTTACAGGACACACACCTTATACACCTTACGGGACACGCACTTTATACACCTTACAGGACATACACCTTATACACCTTACATGACACACACCGTATACACCTTACAGGACACACACCTTATACACCTTACAGGACACGCACTTTATACACCTTACAGGACACGCACCTTATACATTTTTCAGGACACGCACCTTATACATCTTACAGGACACACAGCTTATACACCTTACGGGACACGCACCATATACACCTTACGGGACACACACCTTATACACCTTACGGGACACGCACTTTATACACGTTACGGGACACACACCTTATACACCTTATGGGACACGCACCTTATACACTTTACGTGACACACACTTTACACACCTTACAGGACACACACTTTATACACCTTACGGGACACGCACCTTATACACCTTACGGGACACGCACCTTATACACCTTACGGGACACACACCTTATACACCTTACAGGACACACACCTTATACATCTTACAGGACACACACCTTATACACCTTACGGGACACGCACCTTATACACCTTACGGGATACGCACCTTATACACCTTACAGGACAAACAAACATTATACACCTTACAGGACACGCATCTTATACACTTTACAGGACACACACCTTATACACTTTATTGGACACACACTTTATAGAATTTACGGGACACACACTTTATACACTTTACAGGACACGCACTTTATACACCTTACAGGACACGCACCTTATACACCTTAAAGGACACGCACTTTATACACCTTACAGGACACACACCTTATACACCTTACATGACACACACCGTATACACCTTACATGACACACACCTTATACACCTTACAGGACACGCACTTTATACACCTTACAGGACACGCACCTTATACATTTTTCAGGACACGCACCTTATACATCTTACAGGACACACACCTTATACACCTTACAGGACACACACCTTAGACACCTTACAGGACACACACTTTATACACCTTACAGGACACACACCTTATACACCTTACAGGACAGACACCTTATACACCTTACAGGACACGCACCTTATGCACCTTACAGGACACACACTTTATATATTTTTCAGGACACGCACCTTATACACTTTACAGGACACACACCTTATACACCTTACAGGACACACACCTTATACACCTTACAGGACACGCACCTTATACACCTTAAAGGACACGCACTTTATACACCTTACAGGACACGCACCTTATACATTTTTCAGGACACGCACCTTATACATCTTACAGGACACACACCTTATACACCTTACGGGACACGCACTTTATACACCTTACGGGACACACACCTTATACACCTTAAAGGACACGCACTTTATACACCTTACAGGACACGCACCTTATACATTTTTCAGGACACGCACCTTATACATCTTACAGGACACACACCTTATACACCTTACGGGACACGCACCTTATACACCTTACGGGACACACACCTTATACACCTTACGGGACACGCACTTTATACACCTTACGGGACACACACCTTATACACCTTATGGGACACGCACCTTATACAATTTACGTGACACACACTTTACACACCTTACAGGACACACACTTTATACACCTTACGGGACACGCACCTTATACACCTTACGGGACACGCACCTTATACACCTTACGGGACACGCACCTTATACACCTTACGGGACACACACCTTATACACCTTACAGGACACACACCTTATACATCTTACAGGACACACACCTTATACACCTTACGGGACACGCACCTTATACACCTTACGGGACACGCACCTTATACACCTTACAGGACAAACAAACATTATACACCTTAAAGGACACGCATCTTATACACTTTACAGGACACACACCTTATACACTTTATTGGACACACACTTTATAGAATTTACGGGACACACACTTTATACACTTTACGGGACACACACTTTATACACCTTACGGGACACACACCTTATACATTTTACAAGACACACACCTTATACACCTTACGGGACACACTTTACACACCTTACGGGACACACACTTTATACACTTTACGGGACACACACTTTTTACAATTTACAGGACACACACCTTATACACCTTACAGGACACACACACTTTATATACCTTACAGGACAAGCACCTTATACACCTTACAGGACACACACCTTATACATCTTACAGGACACACACCTTATATACCTTACGGGACACACACCTTATACACCTTACGGAACACGCACTTTATACACTTTACGGGACACGCACCTTATACACCTTATGGGACACGCACCTTATACACTTTACGTGACACACACTTTACACACCTTACAGGACACACACTTTATACACCTTACGGGACACACACTTTATACACTTTACGGGACACACACTTTATACACCTTACGGGACAAGCACCTTATACACCTTACGGGACACACACCTTATACACTTTACAGTACACACACCTTATATACTTTACGGGTCACACACTTTGCACACCTTACAGGACACACACTTTATACACCTTACAGGACACGCACCTTATACATTTTACAGGAAACACACCTTATACACTTTAGGGGACACACACCTTACAGGACACACACTTTATACACTTTACGGAACACACACCTTATACACTTTACGGGACACACACCTTATACACTTTACGGGACACACACTTTACACACCTTACAGGACACATACTTTATACACCTTACAGGACACACACTTTATACACCTTAGGAGACACACACCTTATACACTTAATGGGACACACACTTTACACACCTTACAGGACACAAACCTTATACACTTTACGGGACACACACTTTACACACCTTACAGGACACAAACCTTATACACTTTACGGGACACACACTTTATACACCTTACAGGACACACACTTTATACACCTTAGGGGACACACACCTTATACACTTTACAGGACACACACCTTAAACACTTTACGGGACACACACCTTATACACTTTACGGGACATACACTTTATAGACTTTACGGGACACACACTTTATACACCTTACAGGACACGCACCTTATACACCTTACAGGACACACACTTTATACACCTTACAGGACACACACCTTATACACCTTACAGTACACACACCTTATACACCTTACGGGACACACACTTTACACACCTTACGGGACACATACTTTATACACCTTACAGGACACACACATTATACACCTTACAGGACACACACTTTATAGACTTTACGGGACACACACTTTATACACCTTACAGGACACGCACCTTATACACCTTACAGGACACACACTTTATACACCTTACAGGACACACACCTTATACACCTTACAGTACACACACCTTATACACCTTACGGGACACACACTTTACACACCTTACGGGACACACACTTTATACACTTTACGGGACACACACTTTATACACTTTACAGGACACACACCTTATACACTTTACAGGACACACAATTTGTACACCTTACAGGACACACACCTTATACACTTTACAGGACACACAATTTGTACACCTTACAGGACACACACTTTACACACCTTGCGGGACACACACTTTACATACTTATTGGGACACACACTTTGCAAACCTTACAGGACACATACTTTTTACACCTTACAGGACACACACCTTATACACCTTACGGAACACGCACCTTATACACCTTACCGGACACACACCTTTTACACTTTACGGGACACACACTTTATACACCTTACAGGACACACACTTTATAGACTTTACGGGACACACACTTTATACACCTTACGGGACACACACCTTATACACCTTACGGGACACACACTTTATACACTTTACGGGACACACACTTTATACACCTTACGGGACACACACCTTATACATTTTACAGGACACACACCTTATACACCATACAGGACACGCACCTTGTACACCTTACAGGACACACACCTTATATACTTTACGGGTCACACACTTTGCACACCTTAGAGGACACACACCTTATACACTTTACAGGACACACACCTTATACACCTTACGGGACACACACCTTATAAGCTTTACGGGTCACACACTTTGCACACCTTACAGGACACACACCTTATACACCTTACAGGACACACACCTTATACACTTTACAGGACACACACCTTATACACCTTACAGGACACACACTTTACACTTCTTACAGGACACACACTTTATACACCTTACAGGACACACACCTTACACATTTTTCAGGACACACACCTTATACACCTTACAGGACAAACACCTTATACACCTTACAGGACACACACCTTATACACCTTACAGGACACACACCTTATACACCTTATGGGACAGGCACTTTATACACTTTACAGGACACACACCTTATACACTTTACAGGACACACACTTTGTATACCTTACAGGACACACACTTTACACACCTTGCGGGACACACACTTTACACACTTATTGGGATACACACTTTGCACACCTTACAGGACACATACTTTTTACACCTTACAGGACACACACCTTATACACCTTACGGGACACACACCTTATACACGTTACAGGACACACACCTTATACACCATACAGGACACGCACCTTATACACCTTACAGGACACACACTTTACACACCTTACAGGACACACACCTTACACATTTTTCAGGACACACACCTTATACACCTTAACCCTTGTGTGGTGTTCGGGTCTGTGGGACCCGTTTTCATTTTTTATTAAAAGAAAAATTATACAATTAATCAATTTTTCAAACTGAGACTCACTGACTTTGGCTCATTTTCCGTGAAGAACATATATCCGTATACATATTTAAATACCACACACCATACACCCCCCCTACACATTTCTATTACATATAAGATGTCCGGGTCCACTGGACCCGGGGCTAATAGAAGTGTGGAAATTGATGTTCTGTGTACCACACACACACACATACACTGATGCCATTTAGGGGCTGCTGCCCCTTTCGGCAGTATATACCATCTAAACTTGCAAAGTATGGTATAAAGATCTGGGCTGCCTGTGATGCCACTTCCTCATATGCTTGGAACTTACAAGTCTACACAGGGAAACCTGATGGAGGAGCCCCCAAGAAAAACCAAGGAATGAGAGTTGTCCTCGACATGTCTCAGGGACTCAGTGGACACAACATCACATGCAACAATTTTTTTACCTCGCACAAACTGGGACATGAGCTCCTGAAGAGGAAGCTGACCATGGTGGGAACAATAAGGAAAAAGAGGTCAGAGCTCCCACCTCAACTGCTGACTTCAAAGAAAAGGCCTGTCAAGTCTTCCAAGTTTGCATACACGGCTGACACATCCCTGGTATCCTATGTGCCAAAGAAAGGCAAGAATGTGGTACTCATGAGTACACTGCACAGGGATGGAAGAATCTGTGACCAGGAGCATCACAAACCAGAGACCATCATGGATTATATGATGGCTTATATCTTCATTTGTAAGTTGCTTTGGATAAAAGCATCTGCTAAATACATAAACATAAACGTTATAATGCCACAAAAGGAGGGGTAGACAACATGGACAAGCTGGTGACGGCCTACAGCTGCAAACGGAGGACTCTACGCTGGCCACTGGTGATATTCTTTGACATGTTGGACGTCTCAGCGTATAATGCCTTCGTCATTTGGATGGCACTGAACCCAGAGTGGAAACGAGTGAAGCTCCAGAAAAGACGGCTCTTTCTTGAGGATCTGGGAAAGGCATTAGTGAGACCACAAATCGAGAGAAGAAAACATGTCCCCAGAACCCCAGCCTCTGCAGCCATGGTGAGGAGGATTCAGGAGGAGAATGCTGGTGCCCTGTCCACCCAACCTACAGAACCACAATCTGCAGAGCCTGAAGTAAGTGTGTGATGCTGTTGCAGTACAACAAGAAGAAGCTGTGCGAAGTGTGTGTACCCAAGATGGACAGGAAAACACATTTAGGAAATATACATGCATCAAGTGCAAAAAGTATATCTGCAACACACATACAGTAAAGCTCTGCCCCTCATGTGTTGTATAGGCTAGTGGCTAAAGGCCATGTGTTCTATGGGGCTGATGTGTTGTCTTGACTGATATGTTTACTCTGTGTTCATGTGTTGTGCACCTGAATGGGTTAAATTTCAAGTTCAAAGAAATAAAAGTCAGTAGTTTTGAAAAACCTTGCTTCACTTGTAAATTTTAATGTCTTGATTTTGATTGATTTTCTTTATGTTTTAAATAATAAGTTATAAACATGACCTAACAAAGGTAAAGGGCAAATTTTAACCATATATATTGTTTATACTGCTTGTAATTGGGATAAAGTAAACATCTGTTCAGTATTTTAACATAAAAGTGTTTGATTGTGAGGCATTAAAAGCCACAAAATGCAACGGGTCCATCAGACCCACAAACACTGGCTGAGTAACAACAATATGAACATCACACAAGGGTTAAAGGACACACACCTTATACACCTTACAGGACACACACCTTATACACCTTACGGGACACGCACTTTATACACCTTACGGGAAACTTACCTTATACACCTTACAGGACACACACCTTATACACCTTACATGACACACACCTTATACACCTTACAGGACACACACTTTATACACCTTACATGACACACACCTTATACACCTTACAGGACACACACTTTATACACCTTACAGGACACACACCTTATACACCTTACAGGAGACACACCTTATACACCTTACATGACACACACCTTATACACCTTACAGGACACACACCTCATACACCTTACAGGACACACACCTTATACACCTTACAGGACACAAACCTTATGCACCTTACATGACACACACCATATACACCTTACATGACACACACCGTATACACCTTACAGGACACACACCTTATACACCTTACAGGACACACACTTTATACACCTTACAGGACACACACTTTATACACCTTACAGGACACACACCTTATACACCTTACAGGACACACACCTTATACACCTTACAGGACACGCACCTTATAAACCTTACAGGACACGCACCTTATACACCTTACAGGACACACACTTTATATATTTTTCAGGACACGCACCTTATACACTTTACAGGACACACACCTTATACACCTTACAGGACACACACCTTATACACCTTACAGGACACGCACCTTATACACCTTACAGGACACGCACTTTATACACCTTACAGGACACGCACCTTCTACACCTTAAAGGACACGCACTTTATACACCTTACAGGACACACACCTTATACACCTTACATGACACACACCGTATACACCTTACATGACACACACCTTATACACCTTACAGGACACGCACTTTATACACCTTACAGGACACGCACCTTATACATTTTTCAGGACACGCACCTTATACATCTTACAGGACACACACCTTATACACCTTACAGGACACGCACTTTATACACCTTACAGGACACGCATTTTATACACCTTACAGGACACGCACCTTATACATTTTTCAGGACACGCACCTTATACATCTTACAGGACACACACCTTATACACCTTACGGGACACGCACTTTATACACCTTACAGGACATACACCTTATACACCTTACATGACACACACCGTATACACCTTACAGGACACACACCTTATACACCTTACAGGACACGCACTTTATACACCTTACAGGACACGCACCTTATACATTTTTCAGGACACGCACCTTATACATCTTACAGGACACACAGCTTATACACCTTACGGGACACGCACCATATACACCTTACGGGACACACACCTTATACACCTTACGGGACACGCACTTTATACACGTTACGGGACACACACCTTATACACCTTATGGGACACGCACCTTATACACTTTACGTGACACACACTTTACACACCTTACAGGACACACACTTTATACACCTTACGGGACACGCACCTTATACACCTTACGGGACACGCACCTTATACACCTTACGGGACACACACCTTATACACCTTACAGGACACACACCTTATACATCTTACAGGACACACACCTTATACACCTTACGGGACACGCACCTTATACACCTTACGGGATACGCACCTTATACACCTTACAGGACAAACAAACATTATACACCTTACAGGACACGCATCTTATACACTTTACAGGACACACACCTTATACACTTTATTGGACACACACTTTATAGAATTTACGGGACACACACTTTATACACTTTACAGGACACGCACTTTATACACCTTACAGGACACGCACCTTATACACCTTAAAGGACACGCACTTTATACACCTTACAGGACACACACCTTATACACCTTACATGACACACACCGTATACACCTTACATGACACACACCTTATACACCTTACAGGACACGCACTTTATACACCTTACAGGACACGCACCTTATACATTTTTCAGGACACGCACCTTATACATCTTACAGGACACACACCTTATACACCTTACAGGACACACACCTTAGACACCTTACAGGACACACACTTTATACACCTTACAGGACACACACCTTATACACCTTACAGGACAGACACCTTATACACCTTACAGGACACGCACCTTATGCACCTTACAGGACACACACTTTATATATTTTTCAGGACACGCACCTTATACACTTTACAGGACACACACCTTATACACCTTACAGGACACACACCTTATACACCTTACAGGACACGCACCTTATACACCTTAAAGGACACGCACTTTATACACCTTACAGGACACGCACCTTATACATTTTTCAGGACACGCACCTTATACATCTTACAGGACACACACCTTATACACCTTACGGGACACGCACCTTATACACCTTACGGGACACACACCTTATACACCTTAAAGGACACGCACTTTATACACCTTACAGGACACGCACCTTATACATTTTTCAGGACACGCACCTTATACATCTTACAGGACACACACCTTATACACCTTACGGGACACGCACCTTATACACCTTACGGGACACACACCTTATACACCTTACGGGACACGCACTTTATACACCTTACGGGACACACACCTTATACACCTTATGGGACACGCACCTTATACAATTTACGTGACACACACTTTACACACCTTACAGGACACACACTTTATACACCTTACGGGACACGCACCTTATACACCTTACGGGACACGCACCTTATACACCTTACGGGACACGCACCTTATACACCTTACGGGACACACACCTTATACACCTTACAGGACACACACCTTATACATCTTACAGGACACACACCTTATACACCTTACGGGACACGCACCTTATACACCTTACGGGACACGCACCTTATACACCTTACAGGACAAACAAACATTATACACCTTAAAGGACACGCATCTTATACACTTTACAGGACACACACCTTATACACTTTATTGGACACACACTTTATAGAATTTACGGGACACACACTTTATACACTTTACGGGACACACACTTTATACACCTTACGGGACACACACCTTATACATTTTACAAGACACACACCTTATACACCTTACGGGACACACTTTACACACCTTACGGGACACACACTTTATACACTTTACGGGACACACACTTTTTACAATTTACAGGACACACACCTTATACACCTTACAGGACACACACACTTTATATACCTTACAGGACAAGCACCTTATACACCTTACAGGACACACACCTTATACATCTTACAGGACACACACCTTATATACCTTACGGGACACACACCTTATACACCTTACGGAACACGCACTTTATACACTTTACGGGACACGCACCTTATACACCTTATGGGACACGCACCTTATACACTTTACGTGACACACACTTTACACACCTTACAGGACACACACTTTATACACCTTACGGGACACACACTTTATACACTTTACGGGACACACACTTTATACACCTTACGGGACAAGCACCTTATACACCTTACGGGACACACACCTTATACACTTTACAGTACACACACCTTATATACTTTACGGGTCACACACTTTGCACACCTTACAGGACACACACTTTATACACCTTACAGGACACGCACCTTATACATTTTACAGGAAACACACCTTATACACTTTAGGGGACACACACCTTACAGGACACACACTTTATACACTTTACGGAACACACACCTTATACACTTTACGGGACACACACCTTATACACTTTACGGGACACACACTTTACACACCTTACAGGACACATACTTTATACACCTTACAGGACACACACTTTATACACCTTAGGAGACACACACCTTATACACTTAATGGGACACACACTTTACACACCTTACAGGACACAAACCTTATACACTTTACGGGACACACACTTTACACACCTTACAGGACACAAACCTTATACACTTTACGGGACACACACTTTATACACCTTACAGGACACACACTTTATACACCTTAGGGGACACACACCTTATACACTTTACAGGACACACACCTTAAACACTTTACGGGACACACACCTTATACACTTTACGGGACATACACTTTATAGACTTTACGGGACACACACTTTATACACCTTACAGGACACGCACCTTATACACCTTACAGGACACACACTTTATACACCTTACAGGACACACACCTTATACACCTTACAGTACACACACCTTATACACCTTACGGGACACACACTTTACACACCTTACGGGACACATACTTTATACACCTTACAGGACACACACATTATACACCTTACAGGACACACACTTTATAGACTTTACGGGACACACACTTTATACACCTTACAGGACACGCACCTTATACACCTTACAGGACACACACTTTATACACCTTACAGGACACACACCTTATACACCTTACAGTACACACACCTTATACACCTTACGGGACACACACTTTACACACCTTACGGGACACACACTTTATACACTTTACGGGACACACACTTTATACACTTTACAGGACACACACCTTATACACTTTACAGGACACACAATTTGTACACCTTACAGGACACACACTTTACACACCTTGCGGGACACACACTTTACATACTTATTGGGACACACACTTTGCAAACCTTACAGGACACATACTTTTTACACCTTACAGGACACACACCTTATACACCTTACGGAACACGCACCTTATACACCTTACCGGACACACACCTTTTACACTTTACGGGACACACACTTTATACACCTTACAGGACACACACTTTATAGACTTTACGGGACACACACTTTATACACCTTACGGGACACACACCTTATACACCTTACGGGACACACACTTTATACACTTTACGGGACACACACTTTATACACCTTACGGGACACACACCTTATACATTTTACAGGACACACACCTTATACACCATACAGGACACGCACCTTGTACACCTTACAGGACACACACCTTATATACTTTACGGGTCACACACTTTGCACACCTTAGAGGACACACACCTTATACACTTTACAGGACACACACCTTATACACCTTACGGGACACACACCTTATAAGCTTTACGGGTCACACACTTTGCACACCTTACAGGACACACACCTTATACACCTTACAGGACACACACCTTATACACTTTACAGGACACACACCTTATACACCTTACAGGACACACACTTTACACTTCTTACAGGACACACACTTTATACACCTTACAGGACACACACCTTACACATTTTTCAGGACACACACCTTATACACCTTACAGGACACACACCTTATACACCTTACAGGACACACACCTTATACACCTTACAGGACACACACCTTATACACCTTATGGGACAGGCACTTTATACACTTTACAGGACACACACCTTATACACTTTACAGGACACACACTTTGTATACCTTACAGGACACACACTTTACACACCTTGCGGGACACACACTTTACACACTTATTGGGATACACACTTTGCACACCTTACAGGACACATACTTTTTACACCTTACAGGACACACACCTTATACACCTTACGGGACACACACCTTATACACGTTACAGGACACACACCTTATACACCATACAGGACACGCACCTTATACACCTTACAGGACACACACTTTACACACCTTACAGGACACACACCTTACACATTTTTCAGGACACACACCTTATACACCTTAAAGGACACACACCTTATACACCTTACAGGACACACACCTTATACACCTTACGGGACACGCACTTTATACACCTTACGGGAAACTTACCTTATACACCTTACAGGACACGCACCTTTTACACTTTACGGGACACACACCTTATACACCTTACGGGACACGCACCTTATACACCTTACGGGACACACACACTTTGCACACCTTACAGGACACTCACTTTATACACCTTACGGGACACACACCTTATACACTTAATGGGACACACACTTTATACACCTTACAGGACACACACCTTATACACCTTACGGGACACACACCTTATACACTTAATGGGACACACACTTTATACACCTTACAGGACACACACCTTATACACTTAATGGGACACACACCTTATACACGTTACAGGACACACACCTTATACACCTTACAGGACACACACTTTATACACCTTATAGGACACGCACCTTATACACCTTACAGGACACACACCTTATACACCTTACAGGACACACACCTTATACACTTTACAGGACACACACCTTATAGACCTTACAGGACACACACCTTACACACCTTACAGGACACACACTTTATACACCTTACAGGACACACACCTTATACACCTTACAGGACACGCACTTTATACACCTTACGGGACACACACATTATACACTTTACGGGACACACACTTTACACACCTTACAGGACACACACTTTATACACCTTACGGGACACACACATTATACACTTTACAGGACACACACTTTATACACCTTACAGGACATACACTTTATACACCTTACAGGACACACACTTTATACACTTTACAGGACATACACCTTATACACTTTACGGGACACACACTTTATACACCTTACAGAACATACACTTTATACACCTTACGGGACACACACCTTATACACGTTGCAGGACACGCACTTTACACACTTAATGGGACACACACTTTACACACCTTACGGGACAAACACCTTATACACTTTACAGGACACACACTTTATACACCTTACAGGACATACACTTTATACACCTTACAGGACACACACTTTATACACTTTACAGGACATACACCTTATACACTTTACGGGACACACACTTTACACACCTTACGGGACACACACCTTATACACTTTACAGGACATACACCTTATACACTTTACGGGACACACACTTTACACACCTTACGGGACAAACACCTTATACACTTTAGGGGACACACACTTTACACACCTTACGGGACAAACACCTTATACACTTTACAGGACACACACTTTATACACCTTACAGGACATACACTTTATACACCTTACAGGACACACACTTTATACACCTTACAGGACATACACTTTATACACCTTAAAGGACATACACTTTATACACCTTACAGGACACACACCTTATACACTTTACAGGACATACACCTTATACACTTTACGGGACACACACTTTACACACCTTACGGGACAAACACCTTATACACTTTAGGGGACACACACTTTATACACTTTACGGGACACACACCTTATGAATTTTACAGGACACACACCTTATACACTTTAGGGGACACACACTTTATACACCTTACGGGACACACACCTTATACATTTTATAGGACACACACCTTATACACTTTACGGGACACACACTTTATACACCTTACAGGACAAACACTTTATACACCTTACGGAACACACACCTTATACACTTTACAGGACACACACATTATACACCTTACAGGACATACACTTTATACACCTTAAAGGACATACACTTTATACACCTTACAGGACACACACCTTATACACTTTACAGGACATACACCTTATACACTTTACGGGACACACACTTTACACACCTTACGGGACAAACACCTTATACACTTTAGGGGACACACACTTTATACACCTTACGGGACACACACCTTATAAATTTTACAGGACACACACCTTATACACTTTAGGGGACACACACTTTATACACCTTACGGGACACACACCTTATACATTTTACAGGACACACACCTTATACACTTTACGGGACACACACTTTACACACCTTACAGGACACACACCTTATACACGTTGCAGGACACGCACTTTATACACTTAATGGGACACACACTTTACACACTTAATGGGACACACACTTTACACTCCTTATGGGACACACACTTTATACACTCCTTATGGGACACACACTTTATACACTTTACGGGACACACACCTTATACACCTTACGGGACACACACTTTATACACCTTACAGGACAAACACTTTATACACCGTACGGAACACACACCTTATACACTTTACGTGACACACACCTTATACACTTTACGGGACAAACACTTTACACACCTTACAGGACACACACTTTATACACCTTACAGGACACACACCTTATACACCTTACAGGACACACACTTTATACACCTTACAGGACAAACACTTTATACACCGTACGGAACACACACCTTATACACCTTACAGGACACACACTTTATACACCTTACAGGACACACACCTTATACACCTTACAGGACAAACACCTTATACACCTTACATGAGACACACTTTATACACTTTACGGGACACACACCTTATACACCTTACGGGACACACACCTTACACACTTTACAGGACACACACTTTATACACCTTACAGGACACACACTTTATACACCTTACAGGACACACACCTTATAAACCTTACAGGACAAACACCTTATACACCTTACAGGACACACACTTTATACACTTTACGGGACACACACTTTATACACCTTATAGGACACGCAACTTATACACCTTACAGGACACACACCTTATAGACCTTACAGGACACACACTTTATACACCTTACAGGACACGCACCTTATACACCTTACAGGACACACACCTTATAGACCTTACAGGACACACACCTTATACACCTTACAGGACAAACACTTTATACACCTTACAGGACACACACCTTATACACCTTACAGGACAAACACCTTATACACCTTACAGGACACACACTTTACGGGACACACACCTTACACACTTTACAGGACACACACTTTATACACCTTACAGGACACACACTTTATACACCTTACAGGACACAGACCTTATAAACCTTACAGGACAAACACCTTATACACCTTACAGGACACACACTTTATACACTTTACGGGACACACACTTTATACACCTTATAGGACACGCACTTTATACACCTTACAAGACACACACCTTATACACCTTAAAGGACACACACCTTATAGACCTTACAGGACACACACCTTACACACCTTACAGGACACACCCTTTATACACCTTACAGGACACACACTTTATACACCTTACAGGACACACACCTTATACACCTTACAGGACACGCACCTTATACACATTACAGGACATACACTTTATACACCTTACGGGACACACACCTTATACACCTTACAGGACACGCACCTTATACACCTTACAGGACACACACCTTATAGACCTTACAGGACACACACCTTACACACCTTACAGGACACACACTTTATACACCTTACAGGACAAACATCTTATACACCTTACAGGACACACACTTTATACACCTTATAGGACACACACTTTATACACCTTACGGGACACATACATTATACACCTTATAGGACACACACCTTATACACGTTGCAGGACACACACTTTACACACCTTACAGGACACATACTTTATACACCTTACAGGACACACACCTTATACACTTTACAGGACATACACCTTATACACTTTACGGGACACACACTTTACACACCTTACGGGACAAACACCTTATACACTTTAGGGGACACACACTTTATACACTTTACGGGACACACACCTTATAAATTTTACAGGACACACACCTTATACACTTTAGGGGACACACACTTTATACACCTTACGGGACACACACCTTATACATTTTATAGGACACACACCTTATACACTTTACGGGACACACACTTTATACACCTTACAGGACAAACACTTTATACACCTTACGGAACACACACCTTATACACTTTACAGGACACACACATTATACACCTTACAGGACATACACTTTATACACCTTAAAGGACATACACTTTATACACCTTACAGGACACACACCTTATACACTTTACAGGACATACACCTTATACACTTTACGGGACACACACTTTACACACCTTACGGGACAAACACCTTATACACTTTAGGGGACACACACTTTATACACCTTACGGGACACACACCTTATAAATTTTACAGGACACACACCTTATACACTTTAGGGGACACACACTTTATACACCTTACGGGACACACACCTTATACATTTTACAGGACACACACCTTATACACTTTACGGGACACACACTTTACACACCTTACAGGACACACACCTTATACACGTTGCAGGACACGCACTTTATACACTTAATGGGACACACACTTTACACACTTAATGGGACACACACTTTACACTCCTTATGGGACACACACTTTATACACTCCTTATGGGACACACACTTTATACACTTTACGGGACACACACCTTATACACCTTACGGGACACACACTTTATACACCTTACAGGACAAACACTTTATACACCGTACGGA
Organism: Leuresthes tenuis; assembly: GCF_036924035.1. Classification (NCBI taxonomy): domain Eukaryota; kingdom Metazoa; phylum Chordata; class Actinopteri; order Atheriniformes; family Atherinopsidae; genus Leuresthes; species Leuresthes tenuis. The sequence continues at coordinate 35,711,495 of NW_027325360.1, forward strand.
ACACACACCTTATACACTTTACGTGACACACACCTTATACACTTTACGGGACAAACACTTTACACACCTTACAGGACACACACTTTATACACCTTACAGGACACACACCTTATACACCTTACAGGACACACACTTTATACACCTTACAGGACAAACACTTTATACACCGTACGGAACACACACCTTATACACCTTACAGGACACACACTTTATACACCTTACAGGACACACACCTTATACACCTTACAGGACAAACACCTTATACACCTTACATGAGACACACTTTATACACTTTACGGGACACACACCTTATACACCTTACGGGACACACACCTTACACACTTTACAGGACACACACTTTATACACCTTACAGGACACACACTTTATACACCTTACAGGACACACACCTTATAAACCTTACAGGACAAACACCTTATACACCTTACAGGACACACACTTTATACACTTTACGGGACACACACTTTATACACCTTATAGGACACGCAACTTATACACCTTACAGGACACACACCTTATAGACCTTACAGGACACACACTTTATACACCTTACAGGACACGCACCTTATACACCTTACAGGACACACACCTTATAGACCTTACAGGACACACACCTTATACACCTTACAGGACAAACACTTTATACACCGTACGGAACACAAACCTTATACACTTTACAGGACACACACCTTATACACTTTACGTGACACACACCTTACACACCTTACAGGACACACACTTTATACACCTTACAGGACACACACTTTATACACCTTACAGGACACACACCTTATACACCTTACAGGACAAACACCTTATACACCTTACAGGACACACACTTTACGGGACACACACCTTACACACTTTACAGGACACACACTTTATACACCTTACAGGACACACACTTTATACACCTTACAGGACACAGACCTTATAAACCTTACAGGACAAACACCTTATACACCTTACAGGACACACACTTTATACACTTTACGGGACACACACTTTATACACCTTATAGGACACGCACTTTATACACCTTACAGGACACGCACCTTATACACCTTAAAGGACACACACCTTATAGACCTTACAGGACACACACCTTACACACCTTACAGGACACACCCTTTATACACCTTACAGGACACACACTTTATACACCTTACAGGACACACACCTTATACACCTTACAGGACACGCACCTTATACACATTACAGGACATACACTTTATACACCTTACGGGACACACACCTTATACACCTTACAGGACACGCACCTTATACACCTTACAGGACACACACCTTATAGACCTTACAGGACACACACCTTACACACCTTACAGGACACACACTTTATACACCTTACAGGACAAACATCTTATACACCTTACAGGACACACACTTTATACACCTTATAGGACACGCACTTTATACACCTTACAGGACACGCACCTTATACACCTTAAAGGACACACACCTTATAGACCTTACAGGACACACACCTTACACACCTTACAGGACACACCCTTTATACACCTTACAGGACACACACTTTATACACCTTACAGGACACACACCTTACACACCTTACAGGACACACCCTTTATACACCTTACAGGACACACACTTTATACACCTTACAGGACACACACCTTATACACCTTACAGGACACGCACCTTATACACCTTACAGGACACACACTTTACACACCTTACAGGACACACACTTTATACACCTTACGGGACACATACATTATACACCTTATAGGACACACACCTTATACACGTTGCAGGACACACACTTTACACACCTTACAGGACACATACTTTATACACCTTATAGGACACACACCTTATACACGTTGCAGGACACGCACTTTATACACTTAATGGGACACACACTTTACACACCTAATGGGACACACACTTTACACACCTTACGGGACACACACTTTATACACTTTACGGGACACACACTTAATACACTTTACGGGACACACACCTTATACACCTTACGGGACACACACCTTATAGACCTTACGGGACACACACCTAACACACCTTACAGGACACACACTTTATACACCTTACGGGACACACACCTTATACACTTAATGGGACACATACTTTATACACCTTACAGGACACACACCTTATACACTTAATGGGACACATACTTTACACACCTTACGGGACACACACCTTATACACTTAATGGGACACACACTTTATACACCTTACAGGACACACACCTTATACACCTTACGGGACACACACCTTATACACTTAATGGGACACACACTTTATACACCTTACAGGACACACACCTTATACACTTAATGGGACACACACTTTATACACCTTACAGGACACACACCTTATACACCTTACAGGACACACACTTTATACACCTTACAGGACACGCACCTTATACACCTTACAGGACACACACCTTATACACTTTACAGGACACACACCTTATACACTTTACATACACACACCTTATAGACCTTACAGGACACACACCTTACACACCTTACAGGACACACACTTTATACACCTTACAGGACACACACATTATACACCTTACAGGACACACAATTTATACACCTTACAGGACACACACATTACACACCTTACAGGACACACACTTTATACACCTTACGGGACACACACCTTATACACTTAATGGGACACACACTTTACACACCTTACAGGACACACACCTTATACACTTAATGGGGGACACACTTTATACACCTTACGGGACACACACCTTATACACTTTACATGACACACACCTTACAGGACACACACCTTATACACCTTACAGGACACACACCTTACACACCTTACAGGACACACACCTTATACACCTTAAAGGACACACACCTTATACACCTTACAGGACACACACCTTAGACACCTTACAGGACACACACTTTATACACCTTACAGGACACACACCTTATACACCTTACAGGACACACACCTTATACACCTTACAGGACACGCACCTTATGCACCTTACAGGACACACACTTTATATATTTTTCAGGACACGCACCTTATACACTTTACAGGACACACACCTTATACACCTTACAGGACACACACCTTATACACCTTACAGGACACGCACCTTATACACCTTACAGGACACGCACTTTATACACCTTACAGGACACGCACCTTATACACCTTAAAGGACACGCACTTTATACACCTTACAGGACACACACCTTATACACCTTACAGGACACGCACTTTATACACCTTACAGGACACGCACCTTATACATTTTTCAGGACACGCACCTTATACATCTTACAGGACACACACCTTATACACCTTACGGGACACGCACCTTATACACCTTACGGGACACACACCTTATACACCTTACGGGACACGCACTTTATACACCTTACGGGACACACACCTTATACACCTTATGGGACACGCACCTTATACACTTTACGTGACACACACTTTACACACCTTACAGGACACACACTTTATACACCTTACGGGACACGCACCTTATACACCTTACGGGACACGCACCTTATACACCTTACGGGACACGCACCTTATACACCTTACGGGACACACACCTTATACACCTTACAGGACACACACCTTATACATCTTACAGGACACACACCTTATACACCTTACGGGACACGCACCTTATACACCTTACGGGACACGCACCTTATACACCTTACAGGACAAACAAACATTATACACCTTACAGGACACGCATCTTATACACTTTACAGGACACACACCTTATACACTTTATTGGACACACACTTTATAGAATTTACGGGACACACACCTTATACACCTTACGGGACACGCACCTTATACACCTTACGGGACACGCACCTTATACACCTTACAGGACAAACAAACATTATACACCTTACAGGACACGCATCTTATACACTTTACAGGACACACACCTTATACACTTTATATGACACACACTTTATAGAATTTACGGGACACACACTTTATACACTTTACGGGACACACACTTTATACACCTTACGGGACACACACCTTATACATTTTACAAGACACACACCTTATACACCTTACGGGACACACTTTACACACCTTACGGGACACACACTTTATACACTTTACGGGACACACACTTTTTACAATTTACAGGACACACACCTTATACACCTTACAGAACACAGACTTTATATACCTTACAGGACAAGCACCTTATACACCTTACAGGACACACACCTTATACATCTTACAGGACACACACCTTATATACCTTACGGGACACGCACCTTATACACCTTACGGGACACACACCTTATACACCTTACGGAACACGCACTTTATACACTTTACGGGACACGCACCTTATACACCTTATGGGACACGCACCTTATACACTTTACGTGACACACACTTTACACACCTTACAGGACACACACTTTATACACCTTACGTGACACACACTTTATACACTTTACGGGACACACACTTTATACACTTTACAGTACACACACCTTATATACTTTACGGGTCACACACTTTGCACACCTTACAGGACACACACTTTATACACCTTACAGGACACGCACCTTATACATTTTACAGGAAACACACCTTATACACTTTAGGGGACACACACCTTACAGGACACACACTTTATACACTTTACGGAACACACACCTTATACACTTTACGGGACACACACCTTATACACTTTACGGGACACACACTTTACACACCTTACAGGACACATACTTTATACACCTTACAGGACACACACTTTATACACTTTACGGGACACACACTTTATACACCTTACGGGACACACACCTTATAAATTTTACAGGACACACACCTTATACACTTTAGGGGACACACACTTTATACACCTTACGGGACACACACCTTATACATTTTATAGGACACACACCTTATACACTTTACGGGACACACACTTTATACACCTTACAGGACAAACACTTTATACACTTTACGGGACACACACTTTACACACCTTACAGGACACAAACCTTATACACTTTACGGGACACACACTTTACACACCTTACAGGACACACACTTTATACACCTTACAGGACACACACTTTATACACCTTAGGGGACACACACCTTATACACTTTACAGGACACACACCTTAAACACTTTACGGGACACACACCTTATACACTTTACGGGACATACACTTTACACACCTTAAAGGACACATACTTTATACACCTTACAGGACACACACATTATACACCTTACAGGACACACACTTTATAGACTTTACGGGACACACACTTTATACACCTTACAGGACACGCACCTTATACACCTTACAGGACACACACTTTATACACCTTACAGGACACACACCTTATACACCTTACAGTACACACACCTTATACACCTTACGGGACAAACACACTTTACACACCTTACGGGACACACACTTTATACACTTTACGGGACACACACTTTATACACTTTACAGGAAACACACCTTATACACTTTACAGGACACACAATTTGTACACCTTACAGGACACACACTTTACACACCTTGCGGGACACACACTTTACATACTTATTGGGACACACACTTTGCAAACCTTACAGGACACATACTTTTTACACCTTACAGGACACACACCTTATACACCTTACGGAACACGCACCTTATACACCTTACCGGACACACACCTTTTACACTTTACGGGACACACACTTTATACACCTTACAGGACACACACTTTATAGACTTTACGGGACACACACTTTATACACCTTACGGGACACACACCTTATACACCTTACGGGACACACACTTTATACACTTTACGGGACACACACTTTATACACCTTACGGGACACACACCTTATACATTTTACAGGACACACACCTTATACACCATACAGGACACGCACCTTATACACCTTACAGGACACACACCTTATACACTTTACGGGACACGCACCTTATACACTTTACAGGACACACACCTTATACACCTTACGGGACACACACCTTATAAGCTTTACGGGTCACACACTTTGCACACCTTACAGGACACACACCTTATACACCTTACAGGACACACACCTTATACACTTTACAGGACACACACCTTATACACCTTACAGGACACACACTTTATCCACCTTACAGGACACGCACCTTATACACCTTACAGGACACACACTTTACACTTCTTACAGGACACACTTTATACACCTTACAGGACACACACCTTACACATTTTTCAGGACACACACCTTATACACCTTACAGGACACACACCTTATACACCTTACAGGACACACACCTTATACACCTTACAGGACACGCACCTTATACACCTTACGGGACACGCACTTTATACACTTTACAGGACACACACCTTATACACTTTACAGGACACACACTTTGTATACCTTACAGGACACACACTTTACACACCTTGCGGGACACACACTTTACACACTTATTGGGATACAGACTTTGCACACCTTACAGGACACATACTTTTTACACCTTACAGGACACACACCTTATACACCTTACGGGACACACACCTTATACACGTTACAGGACACACACCTTATACACCATACAGGACACGCACCTTATACACCTTACAGGACACACACTTTACACACCTTACAGGACACACACCTTACACATTTTTCAGGACACACACCTTATACACCTTACAGGACACACACCTTATACACCTTACAGGACACGTACCTTATACACCTTACAGGACACACACCTTATACACCTTACGGGACACGCACTTTATACACCTTACGGGAAACTTACCTTATACACCTTACAGGACACACACCTTATACACCTTACAGGACACACACCTTATACACCTTACAGGACACACAACTTATACACCTTACAGGACACGCACCTTTTACACTTTACGGGACACACACCTTATACACCTTACGGGACACGCACCTTATACACCTTACGGGACACACACACTTTGCACACCTTACAGGACACTCACTTTATACACCTTACGGGACACGCACCTTATACACCTCACGAGAAACGCACCTTATACACCTTACGGGACACTCACTTTATACACTTTACAGGACACACACCTTATACACTTAATGGGACACATACTTTATACACCTTACAGGACACACACCTTATACACTTAATGGGACACATACTTTACACACCTTACGGGACACACACCTTATACACTTAATGGGACACACACTTTATACACCTTACAGGACACACACCTTATACACCTTACGGGACACACACCTTATACACTTAATGGGACACACACTTTATACACCTTACAGGACACACACCTTATACACTTAATGGGACACACACCTTATACACGTTACAGGACACACACTTTATACACCTTACGGGACACACACCTTATACATTTTACAGGACACACACCTTATACACTTTACGGGACACACACTTTACACACCTTACAGGACACAAACCTTATACATTTTACAGGACACACACCTTATACACCTTACGGGACACGCACTTTATACACCTTACGGGAAACTTACCTTATACACCTTACAGGACACACACCTTATACACCTTACAGGACACACACCTTATACACCTTACAGGACACACAACTTATACACCTTACAGGACACGCACCTTTTACACTTTACGGGACACGCACCTTATACACCTTACAGGACAAACACTTTATACACCGTACGGAACACACACCTTATACACTTTACAGGACACACAGTTTAAACACCTTACAGGACACACACTTTATACACCTTACAGGACACACACCTTATACACCTTACAGGACACACACTTTATACACCTTACAGGACAAACACTTTATACACCGTACGGAAGACACACCTTATACACCTTACAGGACACACACTTTATACACCTTACAGGACACACACCTTATACACCTTACAGGACAAACACCTTATACACCTTACATGAGACACACTTTATACACTTTACGGGACACACACCTTATACACCTTACGGGACACACACCTTACACACTTTACAGGACACACACTTTATACACCTTACAGGACACACACTTTATACACCTTACAGGACACACACCTTATAAACCTTACAGGGCAAACACCTTATACACCTTACAGGACACACACTTTATACACTTTACGGGACACACACTTTATACACCTTATAGGACACGCACCTTATACACCTTACTGGACACACACCTTATAGACCTTACAGGACACACACTTTATACACCTTACAGGACACGCACCTTATACACCTTACATGACACACACCTTATAGACCTTACAGGACACACACCTTATACACCTTACAGGACAAACACTTTATACACCGTACGCAACACACACCTTATACACTTTACAGGACACACACCTTATGCACTTTACGTGACACCCACCTTACACACCTTACAGGACACACACTTTATACACCTTACAGGACACAGACCTTATAAACCTTACAGGACAAACACCTTATACACCTTACAGGACACACACTTTATACACTTTACGGGACACACACTTTATACACCTTACACGACACGCACCTTATACACCTTACAGGACACACACTTTATACACCTTACAGGACACGCACCTTATACACCTTACAGGACACACACCTTATAGACCTTACAGGACACACACCTTACACACCTTACAGGACACACACTTTATACACCTTACAGGACAAACATCTTATACACCTTACAGGACACACACTTTATACACCTTATAGGACACGCACTTTATACACCTTACAGGACACGCACCTTATACACCTTAAAGGACACACACCTTATAGACCTTACAGGACACACACCTTACACACCTTACAGGACACACCCTTTATACACCTTACAGGACACACACCTTATACACCTTACAGGACACGCACCTTATACACCTTACAGGACATACACTTTATACACCTTACGGGACACACACCTTATACACCTTACAGGACACGCACCTTATACACCTTACAGGACACACACCTTATAGACCTTACAGGACACACACCTTACACACCTTACAGGACACACACTTTATACACCTTACAGGACAAACATCTTATACACCTTACAGGACACACACTTTATACACCTTATAGGACACGCACTTTATACACCTTACAGGACACGCACCTTATACACCTTAAAGGACACACACCTTATAGACCTTACAGGACACACACCTTACACACCTTACAGGACACACCCTTTATACACCTTACAGGACACACACTTTATACACCTTACAGGACACACACCTTACACACCTTACAGGACACACCCTTTATACACCTTACAGGACACACACTTTATACACCTTACAGGACACACACCTTATACACCTTACAGGACACGCACCTTATACACCTTACGGGACACATACTTTATACACCTTATAGGACACACACCTTATACACGTTGCAGGACACACACTTTACACACCTTACAGGACACATACTTTATACACCTTATAGGACACACACCTTATACACGTTGCAGGACACGCACTTTATACACTTAATGGGACACACACTTTACACACCTAATGGGACACACACTTTACACAACTTACGGGACACACACTTTATACACTTTACGGGACACACACTTAATACACTTTACGGGACACACACCTTATACACCTTACGGGACACACACCTTATACACCTTACGGGACACACACTTTATACACTTTACAGGACACACACCTTATAGACCTTACGGGACACACACCTTACATACCTTACAGGACACACACTTTATACACCTTATAGGACACACACCTTATACACTTAATGGGACACATACTTTACACACCTTACGGGACACACACCTTATACACTTAATGGGACACACACTTTATACACCTTACAGGACACACACCTTATACACCTTACGGGACACACACCTTATACACTTAATGGGACACACACTTTATACACCTTACAGGACACACACCTTATACACTTAATGGGACACACACTTTATACACCTTACAGGACACACACCTTATACACCTTACAGGACACACACCTTATACACCTTACAGGACACACACTTTATACACTTTACAGGACACACACCTTATACACCTTACAGGACACACACCTTATACACCTTACAGGACACGCACCTTATAAACCTTACAGGACACGCACTTTATAGACCTTACAGGACACACACTTTATACACCTTACAGGACACACACCATATACACCTTACATGACACACACCGTATACACCTTACAGGACACATACCTTATACACCTTACAGGACACACACTTTATACACCTTACAGGACACACACTTTATACACCTTACAGGACACACACCGTATACACCTTAAAGGACACACACCTTATACACCTTACAGGACACACACCTTATGCACCTTACATGACACACACCATATACACCTTACATGACACACACCGTATACACCTTACAGGACACACACCTTATACACCTTACAGGACACACACTTTATACACCTTACAGGACACACACTTTATACACCTTACAGGACACACACCGTATACACCTTAAAGGACACACACCTTATACACCTTACAGGACACACACCTTAGACACCTTACAGGACACACACTTTATACACCTTACAGGACACACACCTTATACACCTTACAGGACACACACCTTATACACCTTACAGGACACGCACCTTATGCACCTTACAGGACACACACTTTATATATTTTTCAGGACACGCACCTTATACACTTTACAGGACACACACCTTATACACCTTACAGGACACACACCTTATACACCTTACAGGACACGCACCTTATACACCTTACAGGACACGCACTTTATACACCTTACAGGACACGCACCTTATACACCTTAAAGGACACGCACTTTATACACCTTACAGGACACACACCTTATACACCTTACAGGACACGCACTTTATACACCTTACAGGACACGCACCTTATACATTTTTCAGGACACGCACCTTATACATCTTACAGGACACACACCTTATACACCTTACGGGACACGCACCTTATACACCTTACGGGACACACACCTTATACACCTTACGGGACACGCACTTTATACACCTTACGGGACACACACCTTATACACCTTATGGGACACGCACCTTATACAATTTACGTGACACACACTTTACACACCTTACAGGACACACACTTTATACACCTTACGGGACACGCACCTTATACACCTTACGGGACACGCACCTTATACACCTTACGGGACACGCACCTTATACACCTTACGGGACACACACCTTATACACCTTACAGGACACACACCTTATACATCTTACAGGACACACACCTTATACACCTTACGGGACACGCACCTTATACACCTTACGGGACACGCACCTTATACACCTTACAGGACAAACAAACATTATACACCTTACAGGACACGCATCTTATACACTTTACAGGACACACACCTTATACACTTTATTGGACACACACTTTATAGAATTTACGGGACACACACTTTATACACTTTACGGGACACACACTTTATACACCTTACGGGACACACACCTTATACATTTTACAAGACACACACCTTATACACCTTACGGGACACACTTTACACACCTTACGGGACACACACTTTATACACTTTACGGGACACACACTTTTTACAATTTACAGGACACACACCTTATACACCTTACAGGACACACACACTTTATATACCTTACAGGACAAGCACCTTATACACCTTACAGGACACACACCTTATACATCTTACAGGACACACACCTTATATACCTTACGGGACACACACCTTATACACCTTACGGAACACGCACTTTATACACTTTACGGGACACGCACCTTATACACCTTATGGGACACGCACCTTATACACTTTACGTGACACACACTTTACACACCTTACAGGACACACACTTTATACACCTTACGGGACACACACTTTATACACTTTACGGGACACACACTTTATACACCTTACGGGACAAGCACCTTATACACCTTACGGGACACACACCTTATACACTTTACAGTACACACACCTTATATACTTTACGGGTCACACACTTTGCACACCTTACAGGACACACACTTTATACACCTTACAGGACACGCACCTTATACATTTTACAGGAAACACACCTTATACACTTTAGGGGACACACACCTTACAGGACACACACTTTATACACTTTACGGAACACACACCTTATACACTTTACGGGACACACACCTTATACACTTTACGGGACACACACTTTACACACCTTACAGGACACATACTTTATACACCTTACAGGACACACACTTTATACACCTTAGGAGACACACACCTTATACACTTAATGGGACACACACTTTACACACCTTACAGGACACAAACCTTATACACTTTACGGGACACACACTTTATACACCTTACAGGACACACACTTTATACACCTTAGGGGACACACACCTTATACACTTTACAGGACACACATCTTAAACACTTTACGGGACACACACCTTATACACTTTACGGGACATACACTTTATAGACTTTACGGGACACACACTTTATACACCTTACAGGACACGCACCTTATACACCTTACAGGACACACACTTTATACACCTTACAGGACACACACCTTATACACCTTACAGTACACACACCTTATACACCTTACGGGACACACACTTTACACACCTTACGGGACACATACTTTATACACCTTACAGGACACACACATTATACACCTTACAGGACACACACTTTATAGACTTTACGGGACACACACTTTATACACCTTACAGGACACGCACCTTATACACCTTACAGGACACACACTTTATACACCTTACAGGACACACACCTTATACACCTTACAGTACACACACCTTATACACCTTACGGGACACACACTTTACACACCTTACGGGACACACACTTTATACACTTTACAGGACACACACTTTATACACCTTACAGGACACACACCTTATACACCTTACAGTACACACACCTTATACACCTTACGGGACACACACTTTACACACCTTACGGGACACACACTTTATACACTTTACAGGACACACACCTTATACACTTTACAGGACACACAATTTGTACACCTTACAGGACACACACTTTACACACCTTGCGGGACACACACTTTACATACTTATTGGGACACACACTTTGCAAACCTTACAGGACACATACTTTTTACACCTTACAGGACACACACCTTATACACCTTACGGAACACGCACCTTATACACCTTACCGGACACACACCTTTTACACTTTACGGGACACACACTTTATACACCTTACAAGACACACACTTTATAGACTTTACGGGACACACACTTTATACACCTTATGGGACACACACCTTATACACCTTACGGGACACACACTTTATACACTTTACGGGACACACACTTTATACACCTTACGGGACACACACCTTATACATTTTACAGGACACACACCTTATACACCATACAGGACACGCACCTTGTACACCTTACAGGACACACACCTTATATACTTTACGGGTCACACACTTTGCACACCTTAGAGGACACACACCTTATACACTTTACAGGACACACACCTTATACACCTTACGGGACACACACCTTATAAGCTTTACGGGTCACACACTTTGCACACCTTACAGGACACACACCTTATACACCTTACAGGACACACACCTTATACACTTTACAGGACACACACCTTATACACCTTACAGGACACACACTTTACACTTCTTACAGGACACACACTTTATACACCTTACAGGACACACACCTTACACATTTTTCAGGACACACACCTTATACACCTTACAGGACACACACCTTATACACCTTACAGGACACACACCTTATACACCTTACAGGACACACACCTTATACACCTTACGGGACAGGCACTTTATACACTTTACAGGACACACACCTTATACACTTTACAGGACACACACTTTGTATACCTTACAGGACACACACTTTACACACCTTGCGGGACACACACTTTACACACTTATTGGGATACACACTTTGCACACCTTACAGGACACATACTTTTTACACCTTACAGGACACACACCTTATACACCTTACGGGACACACACCTTATACACGTTACAGGACACACACCTTATACACCATACAGGACACGCACCTTATACACCTTACAGGACACACACTTTACACACCTTACAGGACACACACCTTACACATTTTTCAGGACACACACCTTATACACCTTAAAGGACACACACCTTATACACCTTACAGGACACACACCTTATACACCTTACGGGACACGCACTTTATACACCTTACGGGAAACTTACCTTATACACCTTACAGGACACACACCTTATACACCTTACAGGACACGCACCTTTTACACTTTACGGGACACACACCTTATACACCTTACGGGACACGCACCTTATACACCTTACGGGACACACACACTTTGCACACCTTACAGGACACTCACTTTATACACCTTACGGGACACACACCTTATACACTTAATGGGACACACACTTTATACACCTTACAGGACACACACCTTATACACCTTACGGGACACACACCTTATACACTTAATGGGACACACACTTTATACACCTTACAGGACACACACCTTATACACTTAATGGGACACACACCTTATACACGTTACAGGACACACACCTTATACACCTTACAGGACACACACTTTATACACCTTATAGGACACGCACCTTATACACCTTACAGGACACACACCTTATACACCTTACAGGACACACACCTTATACACTTTACAGGACACACACCTTATAGACCTTACAGGACACACACCTTACACACCTTACAGGACACACACTTTATACACCTTACAGGACACACACCTTATACACCTTACAGGACACGCACTTTATACACCTTACGGGACACACACATTATACACTTTACGGGACACACACTTTACACACCTTACAGGACACACACTTTATACACCTTACGGGACACACACATTATACACTTTACAGGACACACACTTTATACACCTTACAGGACATACACTTTATACACCTTACGGGACACACACCTTATACACGTTGCAGGACACGCACTTTACACACTTAATGGGACACACACTTTACACACCTTACGGGACAAGCACCTTATACACTTTACAGGACACACACTTTATACACCTTACAGGACATACACTTTATACACCTTACAGGACACACACTTTATACACTTTACAGGACATACACCTTATACACTTTACGGGACACACACTTTACACACCTTACGGGACACACACCTTATACACTTTACAGGACATACACCTTATACACTTTACGGGACACACACTTTACACACCTTACGGGACAAACACCTTATACACTTTAGGGGACACACACTTTACACACCTTACGGGACAAACACCTTATACACTTTACAGGACACACACTTTATACACCTTACAGGACATACACTTTATACACCTTACAGGACACACACTTTATACACCTTACAGGACATACACTTTATACACCTTAAAGGACATACACTTTATACACCTTACAGGACACACACCTTATACACTTTACAGGACATACACCTTATACACTTTACGGGACACACACTTTACACTACTTACGGGACAAACACCTTATACACTTTAGGGGACACACACTTTATACACCTTACGGGACACACACCTTATAAATTTTACAGGACACACACCTTATACACTTTAGGGGACACACACTTTATACACCTTACGGGACACACACCTTATACATTTTATAGGACACACACCTTATACACTTTACGGGACACACACTTTATACACCTTACAGGACAAACACTTTATACACCTTACGGAACACACACCTTATACACTTTACAGGACACACACATTATACACCTTACAGGACATACACTTTATACACCTTAAAGGACATACACTTTATACACCTTACAGGACACACACCTTATACACTTTACAGGACATACACCTTATACACTTTACGGGACACACACTTTACACACCTTACGGGACAAACACCTTATACACTTTAGGGGACACACACTTTATACACCTTACGGGACACACACCTTATAAATTTTACAGGACACACACCTTATACACTTTAG
Organism: Leuresthes tenuis; assembly: GCF_036924035.1. Classification (NCBI taxonomy): domain Eukaryota; kingdom Metazoa; phylum Chordata; class Actinopteri; order Atheriniformes; family Atherinopsidae; genus Leuresthes; species Leuresthes tenuis. The sequence goes on from NW_027325360.1 coordinate 35,727,813, forward strand.
GGGACACACACTTTATACACCTTACGGGACACACACCTTATACATTTTACAGGACACACACCTTATACACTTTACGGGACACACACTTTACACACCTTACAGGACACACACCTTATACACTTTACGGGGGACACACTTTACACACCTTACAGGACACACACCTTATACACGTTGCAGGACACGCACTTTATACACTTAATGGGACACACACTTTACACACTTAATGGGACACACACTTTACACTCCTTATGGGACACACACTTTATACACTCCTTATGGGACACACACTTTATACACTTTACGGGACACACACCTTATACACCTTACGGGACACACACTTTATACACCGTACGGAACACACACCTTATACACTTTACGTGACACACACCTTATACACTTTACGGGACAAACACTTTACACACCTTACAGGACACACACTTTATACACCTTACAGGACACACACCTTATACACCTTACAGGACACACACTTTATACACCTTACAGGACAAACACTTTATACACCGTACGGAACACACACCTTATACACCTTAAAGGACACGCACCTTATACACCTTACAGGACAAACACCTTATACACCTTACATGAGACACACTTTATACACTTTACGGGACACACACCTTATACACCTTACGGGACACACACCTTACACACTTTACAGGACACACACTTTATACACCTTACAGGACACACACTTTATACACCTTACAGGACACACACCTTATAAACCTTACAGGACAAACACCTTATACACCTTACAGGACACACACTTTATACACTTTACGGGACACACACTTTATACACCTTATAGGACACGCAACTTATACACCTTACAGGACACACACCTTATAGACCTTACAGGACACACACTTTATACACCTTACAGGACACGCACCTTATACACCTTACAGGACACACACCTTATAGACCTTACAGGACACACACCTTATACACCTTACAGGACAAACACTTTATACACCGTACGGAACACAAACCTTATACACTTTACAGGACACACACCTTATACACTTTACGTGACACACACCTTACACACCTTACAGGACACACACTTTATACACCTTACAGGACACACACTTTATACACCTTACAGGACACACACCTTATACACCTTACAGGACAAACACCTTATACACCTTACAGGACACACACTTTACGGGACACACACCTTATACACCTTACGGGACACACACCTTACACACTTTACAGGACACACACTTTATACACCTTACAGGACACACACTTTATACACCTTACAGGACACAGACCTTATAAACCTTACAGGACAAACACCTTATACACCTTACAGGACACACACTTTATACACTTTACGGGACACACACTTTATACACCTTATAGGACACGCACTTTATACACCTTACAGGACACGCACCTTATACACCTTAAAGGACACACACCTTATAGACCTTACAGGACACACACCTTACACACCTTACAGGACACACCCTTTATACACCTTACAGGACACACACTTTATACACCTTACAGGACACACACCTTATACACCTTACAGGACACGCACCTTATACACATTACAGGACATACACTTTATACACCTTACGGGACACACACCTTATACACCTTACAGGACACGCACCTTATACACCTTACAGGACACACACCTTATAGACCTTACAGGACACACACCTTACACACCTTACAGGACACACACTTTATACACCTTACAGGACAAACATCTTATACACCTTACAGGACACACACTTTATACACCTTATAGGACACGCACTTTATACACCTTACAGGACACGCACCTTATACACCTTAAAGGACACACACCTTATAGACCTTACAGGACACACACCTTACACACCTTACAGGACACACCCTTTATACACCTTACAGGACACACACTTTATACACCTTACAGGACACACACCTTACACACCTTACAGGACACACCCTTTATACACCTTACAGGACACACACTTTATACACCTTACAGGACACACACCTTATACACCTTACAGGACACGCACCTTATACACCTTACAGGACACACACTTTACACACCTTACAGGACACACACTTTATACACCTTACGGGACACATACATTATACACCTTATAGGACACACACCTTATACACGTTGCAGGACACACACTTTACACACCTTACAGGACACATACTTTATACACCTTATAGGACACACACCTTATACACGTTGCAGGACACGCACTTTATACACTTAATGGGACACACACTTTACACACCTAATGGGACACACACTTTACACACCTTACGGGACACACACTTTATACACTTTACGGGACACACACTTAATACACTTTACGGGACACACACCTTATACACCTTACGGGACACACACCTTATAGACCTTACGGGACACACACCTAACACACCTTACAGGACACACACTTTATACACCTTACGGGACACACACCTTATACACTTAATGGGACACATACTTTATACACCTTACAGGACACACACCTTATACACTTAATGGGACACATACTTTACACACCTTACGGGACACACACCTTATACACTTAATGGGACACACACTTTATACACCTTACAGGACACACACCTTATACACCTTACGGGACACACACCTTATACACTTAATGGGACACACACTTTATACACCTTACAGGACACACACCTTATACACTTAATGGGACACACACTTTATACACCTTACAGGACACACACCTTATACACCTTACAGGACACACACTTTATACACCTTACAGGACACGCACCTTATACACCTTACAGGACACACACCTTATACACTTTACAGGACACACACCTTATACACTTTACATACACACACCTTATAGACCTTACAGGACACACACCTTACACACCTTACAGGACACACACTTTATACACCTTACAGGACACACACATTATACACCTTACAGGACACACAATTTATACACCTTACAGGACACACACATTACACACCTTACAGGACACACACTTTATACACCTTACGGGACACACACCTTATACACTTAATGGGACACACACTTTACACACCTTACAGGACACACACCTTATACACTTAATGGGGGACACACTTTATACACCTTACGGGACACACACCTTATACACTTTACATGACACACACCTTACAGGACACACACCTTATACACCTTACAGGACACACACCTTACACACCTTACAGGACACACACCTTATACACCTTAAAGGACACACACCTTATACACCTTACAGGACACACACCTTAGACACCTTACAGGACACACACTTTATACACCTTACAGGACACACACCTTATACACCTTACAGGACACACACCTTATACACCTTACAGGACACGCACTTTATATATTTTTCAGGACACGCACCTTATACACTTTACAGGACACACACCTTATACACCTTACAGGACACACACTTTATATATTTTTCAGGACACGCACCTTATACACTTTACAGGACACACACCTTATACACCTTACAGGACACACACCTTATACACCTTACAGGACACGCACCTTATACACCTTACAGGACACGCACTTTATACACCTTACAGGACACGCACCTTATACACCTTAAAGGACACGCACTTTATACACCTTACAGGACACACACCTTATACACCTTACAGGACACGCACTTTATACACCTTACAGGACACGCACCTTATACATTTTTCAGGACACGCACCTTATACATCTTACAGGACACACACCTTATACACCTTACGGGACACGCACCTTATACACCTTACGGGACACACACCTTATACACCTTACGGGACACGCACTTTATACACCTTACGGGACACACACCTTATACACCTTATGGGACACGCACCTTATACACCTTACAGGACACACACCTTATACATCTTACAGGACACACACCTTATACACTTTACGTGACACACACTTTACACACCTTACAGGACACACACTTTATACACCTTACGGGACACGCACCTTATACACCTTACGGGACACGCACCTTATACACCTTACGGGACACGCACCTTATACACCTTACGGGACACACACCTTATACACCTTACAGGACACACACCTTATACATCTTACAGGACACACACCTTATACACCTTACGGGACACGCACCTTATACACCTTACGGGACACGCACCTTATACACCTTACAGGACAAACAAACATTATACACCTTACAGGACACGCATCTTATACACTTTACAGGACACACACCTTATACACTTTATTGGACACACACTTTATAGAATTTACGGGACACACACCTTATACACCTTACGGGACACGCACCTTATACACCTTACGGGACACGCACCTTATACACCTTACAGGACAAACAAACATTATACACCTTACAGGACACGCATCTTATACACTTTACAGGACACACACCTTATACACTTTATTGGACACACACTTTATAGAATTTACGGGACACACACTTTATACACTTTACGGGACACACACTTTATACACCTTACGGGACACACACCTTATACATTTTACAAGACACACACCTTATACACCTTACGGGACACACTTTACACACCTTACGGGACACACACTTTATACACTTTACGGGACACACACTTTTTACAATTTACAGGACACACACCTTATACACCTTACAGAACACAGACTTTATATACCTTACAGGACAAGCACCTTATACACCTTACAGGACACACACCTTATACATCTTACAGGACACACACCTTATATACCTTACGGGACACGCACCTTATACACCTTACGGGACACACACCTTATACACCTTACGGAACACGCACTTTATACACTTTACGGGACACGCACCTTATACACCTTATGGGACACGCACCTTATACACTTTACGTGACACACACTTTACACACCTTACAGGACACACACTTTATACACCTTACGGGACACACACTTTATACACTTTACGGGGCACACACTTTATACACTTTACAGTACACACACCTTATATACTTTACGGGTCACACACTTTGCACACCTTACAGGACACACACTTTATACACCTTACAGGACACGCACCTTATACATTTTACAGGAAACACACCTTATACACTTTAGGGGACACACACCTTACAGGACACACACTTTATACACTTTACGGAACACACACCTTATACACTTTACGGGACACACACCTTATACACTTTACGGGACACACACTTTACACACCTTACAGGACACATACTTTATACACCTTACAGGACACACACTTTATACACTTTACGGGACACACACTTTATACACCTTACGGGACACACACCTTATAAATTTTACAGGACACACACCTTATACACTTTAGGGGACACACACTTTATACACCTTACGGGACACACACCTTATACATTTTATAGGACACACACCTTATACACTTTACGGGACACACACTTTATACACCTTACAGGACAAACACTTTATACACTTTACGGGACACACACTTTACACACCTTACAGGACACAAACCTTATACACTTTACGGGACACACACTTTACACACCTTACAGGACACACACTTTATACACCTTACAGGACACACACTTTATACACCTTAGGGGACACACACCTTATACACTTTACAGGACACACACCTTAAACACTTTACGGGACACACACCTTATACACTTTACGGGACATACACTTTACACACCTTAAAGGACACATACTTTATACACCTTACAGGACACACACATTATACACCTTACAGGACACACACTTTATAGACTTTACGGGACACACACTTTATACACCTTACAGGACACGCACCTTATACACCTTACAGGACAAACAAACATTATACACCTTACAGGACACGCATCTTATACACTTTACAGGACACACACCTTATACACTTTATTGGACACACACTTTATAGAATTTACGGGACACACACCTTATACACCTTACGGGACACGCACCTTATACACCTTACGGGACACGCACCTTATACACCTTACAGGACAAACAAACATTATACACCTTACAGGACACGCATCTTATACACTTTACAGGACACACACCTTATACACTTTATTGGACACACACTTTATAGAATTTACGGGACACACACTTTATACACTTTACAGGACACACACTTTATACACCTTACGGGACACACACCTTATACATTTTACAAGACACACACCTTATACACCTTACGGGACACACTTTACACACCTTACGGGACACACACTTTATACACTTTACGGGACACACACTTTTTACAATTTACAGGACACACACCTTATACACCTTACAGAACACAGACTTTATATACCTTACAGGACAAGCACCTTATACACCTTACAGGACACACACCTTATACATCTTACAGGACACACACCTTATATACCTTACGGGACACGCACCTTATACACCTTACGGGACACACACCTTATACACCTTACGGAACACGCACTTTATACACTTTACGGGACACGCACCTTATACACCTTATGGGACACGCACCTTATACACTTTACGTGACACACACTTTACACACCTTACAGGACACACACTTTATACACCTTACGGGACACACACTTTATACACTTTACGGGGCACACACTTTATACACTTTACAGTACACACACCTTATATACTTTACGGGTCACACACTTTGCACACCTTACAGGACACACACTTTATACACCTTACAGGACACGCACCTTATACATTTTACAGGAAACACACCTTATACACTTTAGGGGACACACACCTTACAGGACACACACTTTATACACTTTACGGAACACACACCTTATACACTTTACGGGACACACACCTTATACACTTTACGGGACACACACTTTACACACCTTACAGGACACATACTTTATACACCTTACAGGACACACACTTTATACACTTTACGGGACACACACTTTATACACCTTACGGGACACACACCTTATAAATTTTACAGGACACACACCTTATACACTTTAGGGGACACACACTTTATACACCTTACGGGACACACACCTTATACATTTTATAGGACACACACCTTATACACTTTACGGGACACACACTTTATACACCTTACAGGACAAACACTTTATACACTTTACGGGACACACACTTTACACACCTTACAGGACACAAACCTTATACACTTTACGGGACACACACTTTACACACCTTACAGGACACACACTTTATACACCTTACAGGACACACACTTTATACACCTTAGGGGACACACACCTTATACACTTTACAGGACACACACCTTAAACACTTTACGGGACACACACCTTATACACTTTACGGGACATACACTTTACACACCTTAAAGGACACATACTTTATACACCTTACAGGACACACACATTATACACCTTACAGGACACACACTTTATAGACTTTACGGGACACACACTTTATACACCTTACAGGACACGCACCTTATACACCTTACAGGACACACACTTTATACACCTTACAGGACACACACCTTATACACCTTACAGTACACACACCTTATACACCTTAAGGGACAAACACACTTTACACACCTTACGGGACACACACTTTATACACTTTACGGGACACACACTTTATACACTTTACAGGAAACACACCTTATACACTTTACAGGACACACAATTTGTACACCTTACAGGACACACACGTTACACACCTTGCGGGACACACACTTTACATACTTATTGGGACACACACTTTGCAAACCTTACAGGACACATACTTTTTACACCTTACAGGACACACACCTTATACACCTTACGGAACACGCACCTTATACACCTTACCGGACACACACCTTTTACACTTTACGGGACACACACTTTATACATCTTACAGGACACACACTTTATAGACTTTACGGGACACACACTTTATACACCTTACGGGACACACACTTTATACACTTTACGGGACACACACTTTATACACCTTACGGGACACACACCTTATACATTTTACAGGACACACACCTTATACACCATACAGGACACGCACCTTATACACCTTACAGGACACACACCTTATACACTTTACGGGACACGCACCTTATACACTTTACAGGACACACACCTTATACACCTTACGGGACACACACCTTATAAGCTTTACGGGTCACACACTTTGCACACCTTACAGGACACACACCTTATACACCTTACAGGACACACACCTTATACACTTTACAGGACACACACCTTATACACCTTACAGGACACACACTTTATCCACCTTACAGGACACGCACCTTATACACCTTACAGGACACACACTTTACACTTCTTACAGGACACACACTTTATACACCTTACAGGACACACACCTTACACATTTTTCAGGACACACACCTTATACACCTTACAGGACACACACCTTATACACCTTACAGGACACACACCTTATACACCTTACAGGACACACACCTTATACACCTTACGGGACACGCACTTTATACACTTTACAGGACACACACTTTGTATACCTTACAGGACACACACTTTACACACCTTGCGGGACACACACTTTACACACTTATTGGGATACAGACTTTGCACACCTTACAGGACACATACTTTTTACACCTTACAGGACACACACCTTATACACCTTACGGGACACACACCTTATACACGTTACAGGACACACACCTTATACACCATACAGGACACGCACCTTATACACCTTACAGGACACACACTTTACACACCTTACAGGACACACACCTTACACATTTTTCAGGACACACACCTTATACACCTTACAGGACACACACCTTATACACCTTACAGGACACACACCTTATACACCTTACGGGACACGCACTTTATACACCTTACGGGAAACTTACCTTATACACCTTACAGGACACACACCTTATACACCTTACAGGACACACACCTTATACACCTTACAGGACACACAACTTATACACCTTACAGGACACGCACCTTTTAAACTTTACGGGACACACACCTTATACACCTTACGGGACACGCACCTTATACACCTTACGGGACACTCACTTTATACACTTTACAGGACACACACCTTATACACTTAATGGGACACATACTTTATACACCTTACAGGACACACACCTTATACACTTAATGGGACACATACTTTACACACCTTACGGGACACACACCTTATACACTTAATGGGACACACACTTTATACACCTTACAGGACACACACCTTATACACCTTACGGGACACACACCTTATACACTTAATGGGACACACACTTTATACACCTTACAGGACACACACCTTATACACTTAATGGGACACACACCTTATACACGTTACAGGACACACACCTTATACACCTTACAGGACACACACTTTATACACCTTACAGGACACGCACCTTATACACCTTACAGGACACACACCTTATACACCTTACAGGACACACACCTTATACACTTTACAGGACACACACCTTATAGACCTTACAGGACACACACCTTACACACCTTACAGGACACACACTTTATACACCTTACAGGACACACACCTTATACACCTTACAGGACACGCACTTTATACACCTTACGGGACACACACATTATACACTTTACGGGACACACACTTTACACACCTTACAGGACACACACTTTATACACCTTACGGGACACACACATTATACACTTTACAGGACACACACTTTATACACCTTACAGGACATACACTTTATACACCTTACAGGACACACACTTTATACACTTTACAGGACATACACCTTATACACTTTACGGGACACACACTTTATACACCTTACAGAACACACACTTTATACACCTTACGGGACACACACCTTATACACGTTGCAGGACACGCACTTTACACACTTATTGGGACACACACTTTACACACCTTACGGGACAAACACCTTATACACTTTACAGGACACACACTTTATACACCTTACAGGACATACACTTTATACACCTTACAGGACACACACTTTATACACTTTACAGGACATACACCTTATACACTTTACGGGACACACACTTTACACACCTTACGGGACACACACCTTATACACTTTACAGGACATACACCTTATACACTTTACGGGACACACACTTTACACACCTTACGGGACAAACACCTTATACACTTTAGGGGACACACACTTTACACACCTTACGGGACAAACACCTTATACACTTTACAGGACACACACTTTATACACCTTACAGGAAATACACTTTATACACCTTACAGGACACACACTTTATACACCTTACAGGACATACACTTTATACACCTTAAAGGACATACACTTTATACACCTTACAGGACACACACCTTATACACTTTACAGGACATACACCTTATACACTTTACGGGACACACACTTTACACACCTTACGGGACAAACACCTTATACACTTTAGGGGACACACACTTTATACACCTTACGGGACACACACCTTATAAATTTTACAGGACACACACCTTATACACTTTAGGGGACACACACTTTATACACCTTACGGGACACACACCTTATACATTTTATAGGACACACACCTTATACACTTTACGGGACACACACTTTATACACCTTACAGGACAAACACTTTATACACCTTACGGAACACACACCTTATACACTTTACAGGACATACACTTTATACACCTTAAAGGACATACACTTTATACACCTTACAGGACACACACCTTATACACTTTACAGGACATACACCTTATACACTTTACGGGACACACACTTTACACACCTTACGGGACAAACACCTTATACACTTTAGGGGACAAACACTTTATACACCTTACGGGACACACACCTTATAAATTTTACAGGACACACACCTTATACACTTTAGGGGACACACACTTTATACACCTTACGGGACACACACCTTATACATTTTACAGGACACACACCTTATACACTTTACGGGACACACACTTTACACACCTTACAGGACACACACCTTATACACTTTACGGGACACACACTTTACACACCTTACAGGACACACACCTTATACACGTTGCAGGACACGCACTTTATACACTTAATGGGACACACACTTTACACTCCTTATGGGACACACACTTTATACACTCCTTATGGGACACACACTTTATACACTTTACGGGACACACACCTTATACACCTTACGGGACACACACTTTATACACCTTACAGGACAAACACTTTATACACCGTACGGAACACACACCTTATACACTTTACAGGACACACACCTTATACACTTTACGTGACACACACCTTATACACTTTACGGGACAAACACTTTACACACCTTACAGGACACACACTTTATACACCTTACAGGACACACACCTTATACACCTTACAGGACACACACTTTATACACCTTACAGGACACACACCTTATACACCTTACAGGACAAACACCTTATACACCTTACATGAGACACACTTTATACACTTTACGGGACACACACCTTATACACCTTACGGGACACACACCTTACACACTTTACAGGACACACACTTTATACACCTTACAGGACACACACTTTATACACCTTACAGGACACACACCTTATAAACCTTACAGGACAAACACCTTATACACCTTACAGGACACACACTTTATACACTTTACGGGACACACACTTTATACACCTTATAGGACACGCACCTTATACACCTTACAGGACACACACCTTATAGACCTTACAGGACACACACTTTATACACCTTAGGGGACACACACCTTATACACTTTACAGGACACACACCTTAAACACTTTACGGGACACACACCTTATACACTTTACGGGACATACACTTTACACACCTTAAAGGACACATACTTTATACACCTTACAGGACACACACATTATACACCTTACAGGACACACACATTATACACCTTACAGGACACACACGTTATAGACTTTACGGGACACACACTTTATACACCTTACAGGACACGCACCTTATACACCTTACAGGACACACACTTTATACACCTTACAGGACACACACCTTATACACCTTACAGTACACACACCTTATACACCTTACGGGACAAACACACTTTACACACCTTACGGGACACACACTTTATACACTTTACGGGACACACACTTTATACACTTTACAGGAAACACACCTTATACACTTTACAGGACACACAATTTGTACACCTTACAGGACACACACTTTACACACCTTGCGGGACACACACTTTACATACTTATTGGGACACACACTTTGCAAACCTTACAGGACACATACTTTTTACACCTTACAGGACACGCACCTTATACACCTTACAGGACACACACTTTACACTTCTTACAGGACACACACTTTATACACCTTAGAGGACACACACCTTATACACCTTACAGGACAAACACCTTATACACCTTACAGGACACACACTTTATACACTTTACGGGACACACACTTTATAGACCTTACAGGACACGCACCTTATACACCTTACAGGACACACACTTTATACACCTTACAGGACACACACTTTATACACCTTACAGGACACAGACCTTATAAACCTTACAGGACAAACACCTTATACACCTTACAGGACACACACTTTATACACTTTACGGGACACACACTTTATAGACCTTACAGGACACGCACCTTATACACCTTACAGGACACACACTTTATACACCTTACAGGACACGCACCTTATACACCTTACAGGACACACACCTTATAGACCTTACAGGACACACACCTTACAGGACACACACTTTATACACCTTACAGGACAAACATCTTATACACCTTACAGGACACACACTTTATACACCTTATAGGACACGCACTTTATACACCTTACAGGACACGCACCTTATACACCTTAAAGGACACACCCTTTATACACCTTACAGGACACACACTTTATACACCTTACAGGACACACACCTTATACACCTTACAGGACACGCACCTTATACACCTTACAGGACATACACTTTATACACCTTACGGGACACACACCTTATACACCTTACAGGACACGCACCTTATACACCTTACAGGACACACACCTTATAGACCTTACAGGGCACACACCTTACACACCTTACAGGACACACACTTTATACACCTTACAGGACAAACATCTTATACACCTTACAGGACACACACTTTATACACCTTATAGGACACGCACCTTATACACCTTAAAGGACACACACCTTATAGACCTTACAGGACACACACCTTACACACCTTACAGGACACACCCTTTATACACCTTACAGGACACACACTTTATACACCTTACAGGACACACACCTTACACACCTTACAGGACACACCCTTTATACACCTTACAGGACACACTCTTTATACACCTTACAGGACACACACCTTATACACCTTACAGGACACGCACCTTATACACCTTACAGGACACACACTTTACACACCTTACAGGACACACACTTTATACACCTTACGGGACACATACTTTATACACCTTATAGGACACACACCTTATACACGTTGCAGGACACACACTTTTCACACCTTACAGGACACATACTTTATACACCTTATAGGACACACACCTTATACACCTTACAGGACACACACCTTATACACCTTACAGGACACACACCTTATACACCGTACAGGACACACACCTTATACACCTTACAGGACACACACCGTATACACCTTACAGGACACACACCTTATACACCGTACAGGACACACACTTTATACACCTTACAGGACACGCACTTTATACACTTAATGGGACACACACTTTACACACCTAATGGGACACACACTTTACACACCTTACGGGACACACACTTTATACACTTTACGGGACACACACCTTATACACCTTACGGGACACACACCTTACACACCTTACGGGACACACACTTTATACACTTTACAGGACACACACCTTATAGACCTTACGGGACACACACCTTACACACCTTACAGGACACACACTTTATACACCTTACGGGACACACACCTTATACACTTAATGGGACACATACTTTATACACCTTACAGGACACACACCTTATACACTTAATGGGACACATACTTTACACACCTTACGGGACACACACCTTATACACTTAATGGGACACACACTTTATACACCTTACAGGACACACACCTTATACACCTTACGGGACACACACCTTATACACTTAATGGGACACACACTTTATACACCTTACAGGACACACACCTTATACACTTAATGGGACACACACTTTATACACCTTACAGGACACACACCTTATACACCTTACAGGACACACACTTTATACACCTTACAGGACACACACATTATACACCTTACAGGACACACACTTTATACACCTTACAGGACACACACATTACACACCTTACAGGACATACACCTTATACACTTAATGGGACACACACTTTACACACCTTACAGGACACACACCTTATACACTTAATGGGGGACACACTTTATACACCTTACGGGACACACACCTTATACACTTTACATGACACACACCTTACACACCTTACAGGACACACACCTTATACACCTTACAGGACACACACCTTATACACCGTACAGGACACACACTTTATACACCTTACAGGACACACACCTTATACACCTTACAGGACACACACCTTATACACCTTACAGGACACACACCTTATACACCGTACAGGACACACACTTTATACACCTTACAGGACACACACCTTATACACTTTACAGGACACACACTTTATACACCTTACAGGACACACACTTTATACACCTTACGGGACACATACCTTATACACCTTACAGGACACACACTTTATACACTTTACAGGACACACACTTTATACACCTTACAGGACACACACCTTATACACTTTACATGACACACACCTTACACACCTTACAGGACACACACTTTATACACTTTACGGGACACACACCTTATACACTTTACAGGACACACACCTTATACACCTTACAGGACACACACTTTATACACTTTACGAGACACACACTTTACACACCTTACAGGACACACACCTTATACACCTTACAGGACACACACTTTTACACCTTACAGGACACAAACTTTATACACTTTACAGGACACACACTTTATAGACTTTACAGGACACACACTTTATACACCTTACGGGACACACACCTTACAAGACACACACATTACACACCTTAGAGGACACACACTTTATACACCTTACAGGACACACACTTTATACACCTTACAGGACAAACATCTTATACACCTTACAGGACACACACTTTATACACCTTATAGGACACGCACTTTATACACCTTAAAGGACACACACCTTATAGACCTTACAGGACACACACCTTACACACCTTACAGGACACACCCTTTATACACCTTACAGGACACACACTTTATACACCTTACAGGACACACACCTTACACACCTTACAGGACACACCCTTTATACACCTTACAGGACACACACTTTATACACCTTACGGGACACACACCTTATACACCTTACAGGACACGCACCTTATACACCTTACAGGACACACACCTTATAGACCTTACAGGACACACACCTTACACACCTTACAGGACACACACTTTATACACCTTACAGGACAAACATCTTATACACCTTACAGGACACACACTTTATACACCTTACAGGACACGCACCTTATACACCTTAAAGGACACACACCTTATAGACCTTACAGGACACACACCTTACACACCTTACAGGACAAACATCTTATACACCTTACAGGACACGCACTTTATACACCTTACAGGACACGCACCTTATACACCTTAAAGGACACACACCTTATAGACCTTACAGGACACACACCTTACACACCTTACAGGACACACCCTTTATACACCTTACAGGACACACCCTTTATACACCTTACAGGACACACACTTTATACACCTTACAGGACACACACCTTATACACCTTACAGGACACGCACCTTATACACCTTACAGGACACACACTTTACACACCTTACAGGACACACACTTTATACACCTTACGGGACACATACTTTATACACCTTATAGGACACACACCTTATACACGTTGCAGGACACACACTTTACACACCTTACAGGACACATACTTTATACACCTTATAGGACACACACCTTATATACGTTGCAGGACACGCACTTTATACACTTAATGGGACACACACTTTACACACCTAATGGGACACACACTTTACACACCTTACGGGACACACACTTTATACACTTTACGGGACACACACTTAATACACTTTACGGGAAACACACCTTATACACCTTACGGGACACACACCTTATACACCTTACGGGACACACACTTTATACACTTTACAGGACACACACCTTATATACTTTACGGGTCACACACTTTGCACACCTTACAGGACACACACTTTATACACCTTACGGGACACACACCTTATACACTTAATGGGACACACACTTTATACACCTTACAGGACACACACCTTATACACCTTACGGGACACACACCTTATACACTTAATGGGACACATACTTTACACACCTTACGGGACACACACCTTATACACTTAATGGGACACACACTTTATACACCTTACAGGACACACACCTTATACACCTTACGGGACACACACCTTATACACTTAATGGGACACACACTTTATACACCTTACAGGACACACACCTTATACACTTAATGGGACACACACTTTATACACCTTACAGGACACACACCTTATACACCTTACAGGACACACACTTTATACACCTTACAGGACACGCACCTTATACACCTTACAGGACACACACCTTATACACCTTACAGGACACACACCTTATACACTTTACAGGACACACACCTTATAGACCTTACAGGACACACACCTTACACACCTTACAGGACACACACTTTATACACCTTACAGGACACGCACTTTATACACCTTACAGGACACACACCTTACACACCTTACAGGACACACACTTTATACACCTTACAGGACACGCACTTTATACACCTTACAGGACACGCACTTTATACACCTTACAGGACACACACCTTATACACCTTACAGGACACGCACTTTATACACCTTACGGGACACACACATTATACACCTTACAGGACACACACTTTATACACCTTACAGGACACACACATTACACACCTTACAGGACACACACTTTATACACCTTACGGGACACACACCTTATACACTTAATGGGACACACACTTTACACACCTTACAGGACACACACCTTATACACTTAATGGGGGACACACTTTATACACCTTACGGGACACACACCTTATACACTTTACATGACACACACCTTACACACCTTACAGGACACACACCTTATACACCTTACAGGACACACACCTTATACACCGTACAGGACACACACTTTATACACCTTACAGGACACACACCTTATACACCTTACAGGACACACACCTTATACACCTTACAGGACACACACCTTATACACCGTACAGGACACACACTTTATACACCTTACAGGACACACACCTTATACACTTTACAGGACACACACCTTATACACCTTACAGGACACACACTTTATACACCTCACAGGACACACACTTTATACACTTAATGGGACACACACCTTACACACCTTACAGGACACACACCTTATACACCTTACAGGACACACACCTTACACACCTTACAAGACACACACTTTACACACCTTACAGGACACACACTTTACACACCTTACAGGACACGCACCTTATACACCTTACAGGACACACACTTTATACACCTTACAGGACACACACTTTATACACCTAACAGGACACAAACTTTATACACCTTACAGGACACACACCTTATACACTTTACGGGACACACACCTTATACACCTTACAGGACACACACTTTACACACCTTACGGGACACGCACTTTATACACCTAATAGGACACACACCTTACACACCTTACAAGACACGCACCTTATACACCTTACAGGACACACACTTTATACACCTTACAGGACACACACTTTATACACCTAACAGGACACAAACTTTATACACCTTACAGGACACACACCTTATACACTTTACGGGACACACACCTTATACACCTTACAGGACACACACTTTACACACCTTACAGGACACACACTTTATACACCTTATAGGACACGCACTTTATATACCTTACAGGACACACACCTTACACACCTTACAGGACACACCCTTTATACACCTTACAGGACACACACTTTATACACCTTACAGGACACACACTTTATACACCTTACAGGACAAAAACTTTATACACTTTACAGGACACACACCTTATACATTTTACGGGACACACACTTTACACACCTTACAGGACACACACTTTATACACCTTACGGGACACACACTTTATACACCTTACAGGACACACACTTTATACACCTCACAGGACACACACTTTATACACTTAATGGGACACACACCTTACACACCTTACAAGACACACACATTACACACCTTACAGGACACACACTTTATACACCTTACAGGACACACACCTTATACACCTTACAGGACACACACTTTATACACCTCACAGGACACACACTTTATACACTTAATGGGACACACACCTTACACACCTTACAAGACACACACTTTACACACTTTACAGGACACGCACTTTATACACTTTACAGGACACACACCTTACACACCTTACAGGACACACACCTTACACACCTTACAAGAAACACACTTTACACACTTTACAGGACACGCACTTTATACACCTTACAGGACACACACCTTACACACCTTACAAGACACACACTTTACACACCTTACAAGACACGCACCTTATACACCTTACAAGACACACACTTTATACACCTAACAGGACACAAACTTTATACACCTTACAGGACACACACCTTATACACCTCACAGGACACACACTTTATACACTTAATGGGACACACACCTTACACACCTTACAAGAAACACACTTTACACACTTTACAGGACACACACCTTATACACCTTACAAGACACACACTTTATACACCTAACAGGACACAAACTTTATACACCTTACAGGACACACACCTTATACACTTTACAGGACACACACCTTATACACTTTACGGGACACACACCTTATACACCTCACAGGACACGCACTTTATACATCTTACAGGACACACACCTTATACACTTTACGGGACACACACTTTATACACCTTACAGGACACACACTTTATACACCTTATAGGACACGCACCTTATACACCTTAAAGGACACACACCTTATACACTTTACAGGACACACACCTTATACACTTTACGGGACACACACCTTATACACCTCACAGGACACGCACTTTATACATCTTACAGGACACACACCTTATACACTTTACGGGACACACACTTTATACACCTTACAGGACACACACTTTATACACCTTATAGGACACGCACCTTATACACCTTAAAGGACACACACCTTACACACCTCACAGGACACGCACTTTATACACCTTAAAGGACACACACCTTATACACTTTACAGGACACACACTTTATACACCTAACAGGACACAAACTTTATACACCTTACAGGACACACACCTTATACACTTTACAGGACACACACCTTACACACCTTACAAGACACGCACCTTACACACCTTACAAGACACACACTTTACACACTTTACAGGACACACACTTTATACACTTTACAGGACACACACCTTACACACCTTACAAGACACGCACCTTATACACCTTACAAGACACACACTTTACACACTTTACAGGACACACACTTTATACACCTTACAGGACACACACCTTATACACTTTACAGGACACACACTTTATACACCTTACGGGACATACACTTTATACACCTTACGGGACACACACCTTATACACCTTACATGACACACACCTTATACATTTTACAGGACACACACTTTACACACCTTACAGGACACACACTTTATACACCTTACAGGACACACACTTTATACACCTTACATGACACACACCTTATACACTTTACAGGACACACACTTTATACACCTTACAGGACACACACTTTACACACCTTACAGGACACACACTTTACACACCTTACAGGACACACACCTTACACACCTTAAAGGACACGCACTTTATACACCTTACGGGACACACACCTTATACACTTTACAGGACACACACCTTATACACTTTACGGGACACACACCTTATACACCTTACAGGACACACACTTTACACACCTTATAGGACACGCACTTTATACACCTTAAAGGACACACACCTTATACACTTTACGGGACACACACTTTATACACCTTATAGGACACGCACCTTATACACCTTAAAGGACACACACTTTATACACCTTACAGGACACACACTTTATACACCTTATAGGACACGCACTTTATACACCTTAAAGGACACACACTTTATACACCTTATAGGACACGCACCTTATACACCTTAAAGGACACACACCTTATAGACCTTACAGGACACACACTTTATACACCTTAAAGGACACACACCTTACACACCTCACAGGACACGCACTTTATACACCTTAAAGGACACACACCTTATACACTTTACAGGACACACACTTTATACACCTAACAGGACACAAACTTTATACACCTTACAGGACACACACCGTATACACCTTAAAGGACACACACCTTATACACTTTACAGGACACGCACTTTATACACCTTAAAGGACACACACCTTATAGACCTTACAGGACACACACTTTATACACCTTAAAGGACACACACCTTACACACCTCACAGGACACGCACTTTATACACCTTAAAGGACACACACCTTATACACTTTACAGGACACACACTTTATACACCTAACAGGACACAAACTTTATACACCTTACAGGACACGCACCTTATACACCTTAAAGGACACACACTTTATACACCTTATAGGACACGCACCTTATACACCTTAAAGGACACACACCTTATAGACCTTACAGGACACACACTTTATACACCTTACAGGACACACACCTTATACACTTTACAGGACACACACCTTATACACTTTACGGGACACACACTTTATACACCTTACAGGACACACACTTTATACACCTTATAGGACACGCACCTTATACACCTTACAGGACACACACTTTACACACCTTACAGGACACACACTTTATACACCTTACGGGACACATACTTTATACACCTTATAGGACACACACCTTATACACGTTGCAGGACACACACTTTTCACACCTTACAGGACACATACTTTATACACCTTATAGGACACACACCTTATACACCTTACAGGACACACACCTTATACACCTTACAGGACACACACCTTATACACCGTACAGGACACACACCTTATACACCTTACAGGACACACACCGTATACACCTTACAGGACACACACCTTATACACCGTACAGGACACACACTTTATACACCTTACAGGACACGCACTTTATACACTTAATGGGACACACACTTTACACACCTAATGGGACACACACTTTACACACCTTACGGGACACACACTTTATACACTTTACGGGACACACACCTTATACACCTTACGGGACACACACCTTACACACCTTACGGGACACACACTTTATACACTTTACAGGACACACACCTTATAGACCTTACGGGACACACACCTTACACACCTTACAGGACACACACTTTATACACCTTACGGGACACACACCTTATACACTTAATGGGACACATACTTTATACACCTTACAGGACACACACCTTATACACTTAATGGGACACATACTTTACACACCTTACGGGACACACACCTTATACACTTAATGGGACACACACTTTATACACCTTACAGGACACACACCTTATACACCTTACGGGACACACACCTTATACACTTAATGGGACACACACTTTATACACCTTACAGGACACACACCTTATACACTTAATGGGACACACACTTTATACACCTTACAGGACACACACCTTATACACCTTACAGGACACACACTTTATACACCTTACAGGACACACACATTATACACCTTACAGGACACACACTTTATACACCTTACAGGACACACACATTACACACCTTACAGGACATACACCTTATACACTTAATGGGACACACACTTTACACACCTTACAGGACACACACCTTATACACTTAATGGGGGACACACTTTATACACCTTACGGGACACACACCTTATACACTTTACATGACACACACCTTACACACCTTACAGGACACACACCTTATACACCTTACAGGACACACACCTTATACACCGTACAGGACACACACTTTATACACCTTACAGGACACACACCTTATACACCTTACAGGACACACACCTTATACACCTTACAGGACACACACCTTATACACCGTACAGGACACACACTTTATACACCTTACAGGACACACACCTTATACACTTTACAGGACACACACTTTATACACCTTACAGGACACACACTTTATACACCTTACGGGACACATACCTTATACACCTTACAGGACACACACTTTATACACTTTACAGGACACACACTTTATACACCTTACAGGACACACACCTTATACACTTTACATGACACACACCTTACACACCTTACAGGACACACACTTTATACACTTTACGGGACACACACCTTATACACTTTACAGGACACACACCTTATACACCTTACAGGACACACACTTTATACACTTTACGAGACACACACTTTACACACCTTACAGGACACACACCTTATACACCTTACAGGACACACACTTTTACACCTTACAGGACACAAACTTTATACACTTTACAGGACACACACTTTATAGACTTTACAGGACACACACTTTATACACCTTACGGGACACACACCTTACAAGACACACACATTACACACCTTAGAGGACACACACTTTATACACCTTACAGGACACACACTTTATACACCTTACAGGACAAACATCTTATACACCTTACAGGACACACACTTTATACACCTTATAGGACACGCACTTTATACACCTTAAAGGACACACACCTTATAGACCTTACAGGACACACACCTTACACACCTTACAGGACACACCCTTTATACACCTTACAGGACACACACTTTATACACCTTACAGGACACACACCTTACACACCTTACAGGACACACCCTTTATACACCTTACAGGACACACACTTTATACACCTTACGGGACACACACCTTATACACCTTACAGGACACGCACCTTATACACCTTACAGGACACACACCTTATAGACCTTACAGGACACACACCTTACACACCTTACAGGACACACACTTTATACACCTTACAGGACAAACATCTTATACACCTTACAGGACACACACTTTATACACCTTACAGGACACGCACCTTATACACCTTAAAGGACACACACCTTATAGACCTTACAGGACACACACCTTACACACCTTACAGGACAAACATCTTATACACCTTACAGGACACGCACTTTATACACCTTACAGGACACGCACCTTATACACCTTAAAGGACACACACCTTATAGACCTTACAGGACACACACCTTACACACCTTACAGGACACACCCTTTATACACCTTACAGGACACACCCTTTATACACCTTACAGGACACACACTTTATACACCTTACAGGACACACACCTTATACACCTTACAGGACACGCACCTTATACACCTTACAGGACACACACTTTACACACCTTACAGGACACACACTTTATACACCTTACGGGACACATACTTTATACACCTTATAGGACACACACCTTATACACGTTGCAGGACACACACTTTACACACCTTACAGGACACATACTTTATACACCTTATAGGACACACACCTTATATACGTTGCAGGACACGCACTTTATACACTTAATGGGACACACACTTTACACACCTAATGGGACACACACTTTACACACCTTACGGGACACACACTTTATACACTTTACGGGACACACACTTAATACACTTTACGGGAAACACACCTTATACACCTTACGGGACACACACCTTATACACCTTACGGGACACACACTTTATACACTTTACAGGACACACACCTTATATACTTTACGGGTCACACACTTTGCACACCTTACAGGACACACACTTTATACACCTTACGGGACACACACCTTATACACTTAATGGGACACACACTTTATACACCTTACAGGACACACACCTTATACACCTTACGGGACACACACCTTATACACTTAATGGGACACATACTTTACACACCTTACGGGACACACACCTTATACACTTAATGGGACACACACTTTATACACCTTACAGGACACACACCTTATACACCTTACGGGACACACACCTTATACACTTAATGGGACACACACTTTATACACCTTACAGGACACACACCTTATACACTTAATGGGACACACACTTTATACACCTTACAGGACACACACCTTATACACCTTACAGGACACACACTTTATACACCTTACAGGACACGCACCTTATACACCTTACAGGACACACACCTTATACACCTTACAGGACACACACCTTATACACTTTACAGGACACACACCTTATAGACCTTACAGGACACACACCTTACACACCTTACAGGACACACACTTTATACACCTTACAGGACACGCACTTTATACACCTTACAGGACACACACCTTACACACCTTACAGGACACACACTTTATACACCTTACAGGACACGCACTTTATACACCTTACAGGACACGCACTTTATACACCTTACAGGACACACACCTTATACACCTTACAGGACACGCACTTTATACACCTTACGGGACACACACATTATACACCTTACAGGACACACACTTTATACACCTTACAGGACACACACATTACACACCTTACAGGACACACACTTTATACACCTTACGGGACACACACCTTATACACTTAATGGGACACACACTTTACACACCTTACAGGACACACACCTTATACACTTAATGGGGGACACACTTTATACACCTTACGGGACACACACCTTATACACTTTACATGACACACACCTTACACACCTTACAGGACACACACCTTATACACCTTACAGGACACACACCTTATACACCGTACAGGACACACACTTTATACACCTTACAGGACACACACCTTATACACCTTACAGGACACACACCTTATACACCTTACAGGACACACACCTTATACACCGTACAGGACACACACTTTATACACCTTACAGGACACACACCTTATACACTTTACAGGACACACACCTTATACACCTTACAGGACACACACTTTATACACCTCACAGGACACACACTTTATACACTTAATGGGACACACACCTTACACACCTTACAGGACACACACCTTATACACCTTACAGGACACACACCTTACACACCTTACAAGACACACACTTTACACACCTTACAGGACACACACTTTACACACCTTACAGGACACGCACCTTATACACCTTACAGGACACACACTTTATACACCTTACAGGACACACACTTTATACACCTAACAGGACACAAACTTTATACACCTTACAGGACACACACCTTATACACTTTACGGGACACACACCTTATACACCTTACAGGACACACACTTTACACACCTTACGGGACACGCACTTTATACACCTAATAGGACACACACCTTACACACCTTACAAGACACGCACCTTATACACCTTACAGGACACACACTTTATACACCTTACAGGACACACACTTTATACACCTAACAGGACACAAACTTTATACACCTTACAGGACACACACCTTATACACTTTACGGGACACACACCTTATACACCTTACAGGACACACACTTTACACACCTTACAGGACACACACTTTATACACCTTATAGGACACGCACTTTATATACCTTACAGGACACACACCTTACACACCTTACAGGACACACCCTTTATACACCTTACAGGACACACACTTTATACACCTTACAGGACACACACTTTATACACCTTACAGGACAAAAACTTTATACACTTTACAGGACACACACCTTATACATTTTACGGGACACACACTTTACACACCTTACAGGACACACACTTTATACACCTTACGGGACACACACTTTATACACCTTACAGGACACACACTTTATACACCTCACAGGACACACACTTTATACACTTAATGGGACACACACCTTACACACCTTACAAGACACACACATTACACACCTTACAGGACACACACTTTATACACCTTACAGGACACACACCTTATACACCTTACAGGACACACACTTTATACACCTCACAGGACACACACTTTATACACTTAATGGGACACACACCTTACACACCTTACAAGACACACACTTTACACACTTTACAGGACACGCACTTTATACACTTTACAGGACACACACCTTACACACCTTACAGGACACACACCTTACACACCTTACAAGAAACACACTTTACACACTTTACAGGACACGCACTTTATACACCTTACAGGACACACACCTTACACACCTTACAAGACACACACTTTACACACCTTACAAGACACGCACCTTATACACCTTACAAGACACACACTTTATACACCTAACAGGACACAAACTTTATACACCTTACAGGACACACACCTTATACACCTCACAGGACACACACTTTATACACTTAATGGGACACACACCTTACACACCTTACAAGAAACACACTTTACACACTTTACAGGACACACACCTTATACACCTTACAAGACACACACTTTATACACCTAACAGGACACAAACTTTATACACCTTACAGGACACACACCTTATACACTTTACAGGACACACACCTTATACACTTTACGGGACACACACCTTATACACCTCACAGGACACGCACTTTATACATCTTACAGGACACACACCTTATACACTTTACGGGACACACACTTTATACACCTTACAGGACACACACTTTATACACCTTATAGGACACGCACCTTATACACCTTAAAGGACACACACCTTATACACTTTACAGGACACACACCTTATACACTTTACGGGACACACACCTTATACACCTCACAGGACACGCACTTTATACATCTTACAGGACACACACCTTATACACTTTACGGGACACACACTTTATACACCTTACAGGACACACACTTTATACACCTTATAGGACACGCACCTTATACACCTTAAAGGACACACACCTTACACACCTCACAGGACACGCACTTTATACACCTTAAAGGACACACACCTTATACACTTTACAGGACACACACTTTATACACCTAACAGGACACAAACTTTATACACCTTACAGGACACACACCTTATACACTTTACAGGACACACACCTTACACACCTTACAAGACACGCACCTTACACACCTTACAAGACACACACTTTACACACTTTACAGGACACACACTTTATACACTTTACAGGACACACACCTTACACACCTTACAAGACACGCACCTTATACACCTTACAAGACACACACTTTACACACTTTACAGGACACACACTTTATACACCTTACAGGACACACACCTTATACACTTTACAGGACACACACTTTATACACCTTACGGGACATACACTTTATACACCTTACGGGACACACACCTTATACACCTTACATGACACACACCTTATACATTTTACAGGACACACACTTTACACACCTTACAGGACACACACTTTATACACCTTACAGGACACACACTTTATACACCTTACATGACACACACCTTATACACTTTACAGGACACACACTTTATACACCTTACAGGACACACACTTTACACACCTTACAGGACACACACTTTACACACCTTACAGGACACACACCTTACACACCTTAAAGGACACGCACTTTATACACCTTACGGGACACACACCTTATACACTTTACAGGACACACACCTTATACACTTTACGGGACACACACCTTATACACCTTACAGGACACACACTTTACACACCTTATAGGACACGCACTTTATACACCTTAAAGGACACACACCTTATACACTTTACGGGACACACACTTTATACACCTTATAGGACACGCACCTTATACACCTTAAAGGACACACACTTTATACACCTTACAGGACACACACTTTATACACCTTATAGGACACGCACTTTATACACCTTAAAGGACACACACTTTATACACCTTATAGGACACGCACCTTATACACCTTAAAGGACACACACCTTATAGACCTTACAGGACACACACTTTATACACCTTAAAGGACACACACCTTACACACCTCACAGGACACGCACTTTATACACCTTAAAGGACACACACCTTATACACTTTACAGGACACACACTTTATACACCTAACAGGACACAAACTTTATACACCTTACAGGACACACACCGTATACACCTTAAAGGACACACACCTTATACACTTTACAGGACACGCACTTTATACACCTTAAAGGACACACACCTTATAGACCTTACAGGACACACACTTTATACACCTTAAAGGACACACACCTTACACACCTCACAGGACACGCACTTTATACACCTTAAAGGACACACACCTTATACACTTTACAGGACACACACTTTATACACCTAACAGGACACAAACTTTATACACCTTACAGGACACGCACCTTATACACCTTAAAGGACACACACTTTATACACCTTATAGGACACGCACCTTATACACCTTAAAGGACACACACCTTATAGACCTTACAGGACACACACTTTATACACCTTACAGGACACACACCTTATACACTTTACAGGACACACACCTTATACACTTTACGGGACACACACTTTATACACCTTACAGGACACACACTTTATACACCTTATAGGACACGCACCTTATACACCTTAAAGGACACACACCTTATAGACCTTACAGGACACACACCTTACACACCTTACAGGACACACACTTTATACACCTTACAGGACACACACCTTATACACTTTACAGGACACACACTTTATACACCTTACGGGACACACACCTTATACACCTTACATGACACACACCTTATACATTTTACAGGACACACACTTTACACACCTTACAGGACACACACTTTATACACTTTACAGGACACACACTTTATACACCTTACAGGACACACACTTTACACACCTTACAGGACACACACTTTACACACCTTACAGGACACACACCTTACACACCTTACAAGACACGCACCTTATACACTTTACAGGACACACACTTTATACACCTAACAGGACACAAACTTTATACACCTTACAGGACACACACCTTATACACTTTACGGGACACACACTTTATACACCTTACAGGACACACACTTTACACACCTTACAGGACACACACTTTACACACCTTACAGGACACACACCTTACACACCTTACAAGACACGCACCTTATACACCTTACAGGACACACACTTTATACACCTAACAGGACACAAACTTTATACACCTTACAGGACACACACTTTATACACCTTACAGGACACACACTTTATACACCTAACAGGACACAAACTTTATACACCGTACAGGACACACACTTTATACACCTTACAGGACACACACCTTATACACTTTACAGGACACACACCTTATACACCTTACAGGACACACACTTTATACACCTCACAGGACACACACTTTATACACTTAATGGGACACACACCTTACACACCTTACAGGACACACACCTTATACACCTTACAGGACACACACCTTACACACCTTACAAGACACACACTTTACACACCTTACAGGACACACACTTTACACACCTTACAGGACACACACTTTATACACTTTACAGGACACACACCTTATACACTTTACAAGACACGCACCTTATACACCTTACAGGACACACACTTTATACACCTTACAGGACACACACTTTATACACCTAACAGGACACAAACTTTATACACCTTACAGGACACACACCTTATACACTTTACGGGACACACACCTTATACACCTTACAGGACACACACTTTACACACCTTACGGGACACGCACTTTATACACCTAATAGGACACACACCTTACACACCTTACAAGACACGCACCTTATACACCTTACAGGACACACACTTTATACACCTTACAGGACACACACTTTATACACCTAACAGGACACAAACTTTATACACCTTACAGGACACACACCTTATACACTTTACGGGACACACACCTTATACACCTTACAGGACACACACTTTACACACCTTACAGGACACACACTTTATACACCTTATAGGACACGCACTTTATATACCTTACAGGACACACACCTTACACACCTTACAGGACACACCCTTTATACACCTTACAGGACACACACTTTATACACCTTACAGGACACACACTTTATACACCTTACAGGACAAAAACTTTATACACTTTACAGGACACACACCTTATACATTTTACGGGACACACACTTTACACACCTTACAGGACACACACTTTATACACCTTACGGGACACACACTTTATACACCTTACAGGACACACACTTTATACACCTCACAGGACACACACTTTATACACTTAATGGGACACACACCTTACACACCTTACAAGACACACACATTACACACCTTACAGGACACACACTTTATACACCTTACAGGACACACACCTTATACACCTTACAGGACACACACTTTATACACCTCACAGGACACACACTTTATACACTTAATGGGACACACACCTTACACACCTTACAAGACACACACTTTACACACTTTACAGGACACGCACTTTATACACTTTACAGGACACACACCTTACACACCTTACAGGACACACACCTTACACACCTTACAAGAAACACACTTTACACACTTTACAGGACACGCACTTTATACACCTTACAGGACACACACCTTACACACCTTACAAGACACACACTTTACACACCTTACAAGACACGCACCTTATACACCTTACAAGACACACACTTTATACACCTAACAGGACACAAACTTTATACACCTCACAGGACACGCACTTTATACATCTTACAGGACACACACCTTATACACTTTACGGGACACACACTTTATACACCTTACAGGACACACACTTTATACACCTTATAGGACACGCACCTTATACACCTTAAAGGACACACACCTTATACACTTTACAGGACACACACCTTATACACTTTACGGGACACACACCTTATACACCTCACAGGACACGCACTTTATACATCTTACAGGACACACACCTTATACACTTTACAGGACACACACCTTATACACTTTACGGGACACACACCTTATACACCTCACAGGACACACACTTTATACACCTTACAGGACACACACTTTATACACCTTATAGGACACGCACCTTATACACCTTAAAGGACACACACCTTACACACCTCACAGGACACGCACTTTATACACCTTAAAGGACACACACCTTATACACTTTACAGGACACACACTTTATACACCTAACAGGACACAAACTTTATACACCTTACAGGACACACACCTTATACACTTTACAGGACACACACCTTACACACCTTACAAGACACGCACCTTACACACCTTACAAGACACACACTTTACACACTTTACAGGACACACACTTTATACACTTTACAGGACACACACCTTACAAGACACGCACCTTATACACCTTACAAGACACACACTTTACACACTTTACAGGACACACACTTTATACACCTTACAGGACACACACCTTATACACTTTACAGGACACACACTTTATACACCTTACGGGACATACACTTTATACACCTTACGGGACACACACCTTATACACCTTACATGACACACACCTTATACATTTTACAGGACACACACTTTACACACCTTACAGGACACACACTTTATACACCTTACAGGACACACACTTTATACACCTTACATGACACACACCTTATACACTTTACAGGACACACACTTTATACACCTTACAGGACACACACTTTACACACCTTAAAGGACACACACTTTACACACCTTACAGGACACACACCTTACACACCTTAAAGGACACGCACTTTATACACCTTACGGGACACACACCTTATACACTTTACAGGACACACACCTTATACACTTTACGGGACACACACCTTATACACCTTACAGGACACACACTTTACACACCTTATAGGACACGCACTTTATACACCTTAAAGGACACACACCTTATACACTTTACGGGACACACACTTTATACACCTTATAGGACACGCACCTTATACACCTTAAAGGACACACACTTTATACACCTTATAGGACACGCACCTTATACACCTTAAAGGACACACACCTTATAGACCTTACAGGACACACACTTTATACACCTTAAAGGACACACACCTTACACACCTCACAGGACACGCACTTTATACACCTTAAAGGACACACACCTTATACACTTTACAGGACACACACTTTATACACCTAACAGGACACAAACTTTATACACCTTACAGGACACACACCGTATACACCTTAAAGGACACACACCTTATACACCTTACAGGACACGCACTTTATACACCTTAAAGGACACACACCTTATAGACCTTACAGGACACACACTTTATACACCTTAAAGGACACACACCTTACACACCTCACAGGACACGCACTTTATACACCTTAAAGGACACACACCTTATACACTTTACAGGACACACACTTTATACACCTAACAGGACACAAACTTTATACACCTTACAGGACACGCACCTTATACACCTTAAAGGACACACACTTTATACACCTTATAGGACACGCACCTTATACACCTTAAAGGACACACACCTTATAGACCTTACAGGACACACACTTTATACACCTTACAGGATACACACCTTATACACTTTACAGGACACACACCTTATACACTTTACGGGACACACACTTTATACACCTTACAGGACACACACTTTATACACCTTAAAGGACACACACCTTATAGACCTTACAGGACACACACCTTACACACCTTACAGGACACACACTTTATACACCTTACAGGACACACACCTTATACACTTTACAGGACACACACTTTATACACCTTACGGGACACACACCTTATACACCTTACATGACACACACCTTATACATTTTACAGGACACACACTTTACACACCTTACAGGACACACACTTTATACACCTTACAGGACACACACTTTATACACCTTACATGACACACACCTTATACACTTTACAGGACACACACTTTATACACCTTACAGGACACACACTTTACACACCTTACAGGACACACACTTTACACACCTTACAGGACACACACCTTACACACCTTACAAGACACGCACCTTATACACCTTACAGGACACACACTTTATACACCTTACAAGACACGCACCTTATACACCTTACAGGACACACACTTTATACACCTAACAGGACACAAGCTTTATACACCTTAAAGGACACACACCTTATACACTTTACGGGACACACACTTTATACACCTTACAGGACACACACTTTACACACCTTATAGGACACACACTTTACACACCTTACAGGACACACACCTTACACACCTTACAGGACACACACTTTATACACCTTACAGGACACACACCTTACACACCTTACAGGACACACACTTTATACACCTTACAGGACACACACTTTATACACCTTACAGGACACACACCTTATAGACCTTACAGGACACACACCTTACACACCTTACAGGACACACACTTTATACACCTTACAGGACACACACCTTATACACTTTACAGGACACACACTTTATACACCTTACGGGACACACACCTTATACACCTTACATGACACACACCTTATACATTTTACAGGACACACACTTTACACACCTTACAGGACACACACTTTATACACCTTACAGGACACACACTTTATACACCTTACATGACACACACCTTATACACTTTACAGGACACACACTTTATACACCTTACAGGACACACACTTTACACACCTTACAGGACACACACTTTACACACCTTACAGGACACACACCTTACACACCTTACAAGACACGCACCTTATACACCTTACAGGACACACACTTTATACACCTTACAAGACACGCACCTTATACACCTTACAGGACACACACTTTATACACCTAACAGGACACAAGCTTTATACACCTTAAAGGACACACACCTTATACACTTTACGGGACACACACTTTATACACCTTACAGGACACACACTTTACACACCTTATAGGACACACACTTTACACACCTTACAGGACACACACCTTACACACCTTACAGGACACGCACCTTATACACCTTACAGGACACACACTTTATACACTTTACAGGACACACACTTTATACACCTCACAGGACACACACTTTATACACTTAATGGGACACACACCTTACACACCTTACAGGACACACACCTTATACACCTTACAGGACACACACCTTACACACCTTACAGGACACACACTTTATACACTTAATGGGACACACACCTTACACACCTTACAAGACACACACATTACACACCTTACAGGACACACACTTTATACACTTTACGGGACACACACCTTACACACCTTACAGGACACACACCTTATACACCTTACAGGACACACACCTTACACACCTTACAGGACACACACTTTATACACCTCACAGGACACACACTTTATACACTTAATGGGACACACACCTTACACACCTTACAAGACACACACATTACACACCTTACAGGACACACACTTTATACACTTTACAGGACACACACCTTATAAACCTTACAGGACACACACATTATACACCTTACAGGACACACACCTTATAAACCTTACAGGACACACACTTTATACACCTCACAGGACACACACTTTATACACTTAATGGGACACACACCTTACACACCTTACAAGACACACACTTTACACACTTTACAGGACACACACCTTACACACCTTACAGGACACACACCTTACACACCTTACAAGACACACACTTTACAGGACACGCACCTTATACACCTTACAAGACACACACTTTACACACTTTACAGGACACACACTTTATACACCTAACAGGACACAAACTTTATACACCTTACAGGACACACACCTTATACACTTTACAGGACACACACCTTATACACTTTACGGGACACACACCTTATACACCTCACAGGACACGCACTTTATACATCTTACAGGACACACACCTTATACACCTTAAAGGACACACACCTTATACACTTTACGGGACACACACTTTATACACCTTACAGGACACACACTTTATACACCTTATAGGACACACACCTTATACACCTTAAAGGACACACACCTTATACACTTTACAGGACACACACTTTATACACCTTACAGGACACACACCTTATACACCTTACATGACACACACCTTATACACCTTACAGGACACACACTTTATACACCTTACATGACACACACCTTATACACTTTACGGGACACACACTTTATACACCTTACAGGACACACACCTTATACACCTTATAGGACACGCACTTTATACACCTTACAGGACACACACCTTACACACCTTACAGGACACACACTTTATACACCTCACAGGACACACACTTTATACACTTAATGGGACACACACCTTACACACCTTACAAGACACACACATTACACACCTTACAGGACACACACTTTATACACTTTACAGGACACACACCTTATAAACCTTACAGGACACACACATTATACACCTTACAGGACACACACCTTATAAACCTTACAGGACACACACTTTATACACCTCACAGGACACACACTTTATACACTTAATGGGACACACACCTTACACACCTTACAAGACACACACTTTACACACTTTACAGGACACACACCTTACACACCTTACAGGACACACACCTTACACACCTTACAAGACACACACTTTACAGGACACGCACCTTATACACCTTACAAGACACACACTTTACACACTTTACAGGACACACACTTTATACACCTAACAGGACACAAACTTTATACACCTTACAGGACACACACCTTATACACTTTACAGGACACACACCTTATACACTTTACGGGACACACACCTTATACACCTCACAGGACACGCACTTTATACATCTTACAGGACACACACCTTATACACCTTAAAGGACACACACCTTATACACTTTACGGGACACACACTTTATACACCTTACAGGACACACACTTTATACACCTTACAGGACACACACTTTATACACCTTATAGGACACACACCTTATACACCTTAAAGGACACACACCTTATACACTTTACAGGACACACACTT
Organism: Leuresthes tenuis; assembly: GCF_036924035.1. NCBI lineage: Eukaryota > Metazoa > Chordata > Actinopteri > Atheriniformes > Atherinopsidae > Leuresthes > Leuresthes tenuis. The sequence continues at coordinate 35,764,445 of NW_027325360.1, forward strand.
TATACACCTTATAGGACACACACCTTATACACCTTAAAGGACACACACCTTATACACCTTACAGGACACACACTTTATACACCTTACATGACACACACCTTATACACTTTACGGGACACACACTTTATACACCTTACAGGACACACACCTTATACACCTTATAGGACACGCACTTTATACACCTTACAGGACACACACCTTACACACCTTACAGGACACACACCTTACACACCTTACAGGACACGCACTTTATACACCTTACAGGACACACACCTTACACACCTTACAGGACACACACCTTACACACCTTACAGGACACGCACTTTATACACCTTAAAGGACACACACCTTATAGACCTTACAGGACACACACTTTATACACCTTACAGGACACACACCTTATACACTTTACAGGACACACACCTTATACACTTTACGGGACACACACTTTATACACCTTACAGGACACACACTTTATACACCTTATAGGACACGCACTTTATACACCTTACAGGACACACACCTTACACACCTTACAGGACACACACCTTACACACCTTACAGGACACGCACTTTATACACCTTACAGGACACACACCTTACACACCTTACAGGACACACACCTTACACACCTTACAGGACACACACCTTATACACCTTACAGGACACACACCTTATAGACCTTACAGGACACACACATTACAAGACACACACTTTATACACCTTACAGGACACACACTTTATACACCTTACAGGACACACACTTTATACACCTTAAAGGACACACACCTTATAGACCTTACAGGACACACACTTTATACACCTTACAGGACACACACTTTATACACCTTACAGGACACACACCTTATACACCTTACAGGACACACACCTTATAGACCTTACAGGACACACACATTACAAGACACACACTTTATACACCTTACAGGACACACACTTTATACACCTTACAGGACACACACTTTATACACCTTACAGGACACACACTTTATCCACCTTACAGGACACACACCTTATACACCTTACAGGACACACACCTTATACACCTTACAGGACACACACCTTATACACCTTACAGGACACACACTTTATACACCTTACAGGACACACACCTTATACACCTTACAGGACACACACCTTATACACCTTACAGGACACACACCTTACACACCTTACAGGACACGCACTTTATACACCTTACAGGACACACACCTTATACACCTTACAGGACACACACCTTACACACCTTACAGGACACACACTTTATACACCTAACAGGACACAAACTTTATACACCTTACAGGACACACACCTTATACACCTTACAGGACACACACCTTATAGACCTTACAGGACACACACATTACAAGACACACACTTTATACACCTTACAGGACACACACTTTATACACCTTACAGGACACACACTTTATACACCTTACAGGACACACACCTTACACACCTTACAGGACACACACCTTATACACCTTACAGGACACGCACCTTACTCTGACAGTCCTGTTAGGCCACTGGGAAGATAGCGTGTGACATCTGGAAATAACAATAAAACTACTGTGGCTTAGAATAGTTACACGGAGTGCTGGATAGTTGCCTAGTTTAAATCTAACTAAATTGTGTTTCTTTTTTTGTTTTCCATATAGTTCTAATGTAATCTACTTTAGTTATCTAGGCATATTTTTATTTTGTGTCACTTCCTACTTTCACTCCAATTTTACGGAATAAAATATTATAGGGTACTTTTTACTCCAATACATTTATCTAACTGCTTACTGGTTTGTCAACATATGGGAACTTTACAAAACTATCGTCGTATACTCACTGAAAAGCAAATATAGCAGAGCAATGTAGACTTAAAAAAGATTTAATCATAATTGACTCTACCTCAGTAAGCCACAATATTTAATCACTTGTTAATAATAACAACCCAACAGTACAGCATTTAAGAGCCCTGTGCATTACGAGGAGCTATTTTAACTTTTGCATTTTTTTTAACAGGGCTTACATAGGTTGACATGGGGTTTGGAGAACATGGCTTCACATCGGAACAAATAGTTTGGGTTTCTTTATTTTCGGTCAAAACAAAGTCTGCTTAGCCCACTTCTCCTATTATCTGCCCCATGTAAGAAATGTCACTTCGGTCCATGCCTGAGACCAAGAAAAATCCCAGTATGGAGCTACAGTGACCTCTGCTGGAGACAGTGTCACACTGCAATCTAAACAGGAATGCTGCCTTCAGGGCTGTCCACATATATCTCATTTTCAGACATGGCGCAAGATGTTCTCCCCAACATGGAATCGTCCCTAAAAACAAAACAAAAATTCACTTGCATCTACTAAGTTGAGCAAGCACAAGATAGAGCAAAACTGATGTATATTCTCTTCATGTGTGAGATATACATTTTTACATTTTAAGTAAACAGCTCAATTTAACAGATATGGTATTGATAACTAGGGTTTACACCGTATTATAAAGTATAATTTTGAATCTAGTGGATATGGACGTGCCATACAGGCACATATAAATCTGCTAATATGTGAGTATATTAGCTATTTGAGCCTACTCAGTTTTGACCCAGTGCAGAGGTGTGCCCTGTAATGTAGCAGTGATCCGTTTCACTGGTAGTTTCTGTTGTTTCCAAAGTTACCACCAGGTGACTTCATGAAACAGGAAATCAAAACGTCAGAGTGAAACGATGTGAGTTTTTATGTAGCAGAAACATCGTTGTTGCTTGGTTAGATTAAAAAAAAAACAAAAAAAAACGTTGCTACAGAAGCGTTCTGAGACCTTTGCAGAATGGAGGTAGGTTCCAATTGGTAACATGTATGATTGGGTAACGGGGCTGAAACACTGTGAAACAACGGGTGTTGGTGAAATTGTACCAAAGTCATCATTCGTCACTGTTCTCTTCGTACAATACCTGAACGTTTAACTTTATGGTGTCTATTTGGTTTACGTACCACCAAAAGCAAACTATTTTATCTTGAAAACATTCAAATACGACTTCCGGGTTGGAAGATTACCCTGCAACGTAAAGGTTGTTTTTTACCTGCACGGATGTATGACACCGGAGGTTAAGGGCACCGCAGTCAAATACATCAGTTAGTAGTTAGAAGTCAGATAGTCACGTAGTTTCAGTCAGATCTCTGCCCACTCTAACTTCCGTCTTTTCCACAGCAGGGCAAACCGTTACTACTACCCGCAGTACTCAGAGAGGACAAAGTATCAGCAAAGCCGCATAACATCTGGAGAATGTGCAAATAAACCAACTTTTAAGACTACATCACTTAAAATCAAGTATAAGTCTGTGGAATGGATGTGGGCGTTGATCGATCGAAGGTGTTATGCAGTTGTCTCTGGTAGCTGAGCGCCTCCTCTGTTTTTTTTCCTTTTCTTCCTCGGGACAAATTTAACTACTGCATAGACAACAGAGTATGTTATACATAGACAATACTGGATTTAGTTTTCTGCAGCGTGAGTGCTTCGCGGTCAAGTACGCTTACATAAAATAGACAGACTCGCCCATCTTACTGCGGTCCTGGCTTTGTTTTGTTGTGCGCGCATACGTTTGGTATTACGGTCAATGTTAAAAGCAGCTTTCAAAATGATTCAAAGAATGATTCCTCGTCTGGTAGACTCGGGTAGGAAGTCCCATAGACATATACAAAGACGCCGCATTGACTGCTGCCGCTCACTAGAGGGGCGGGCCTACAAAGCGGCCATCTTGGTACAGTGCCACTCGCTCCTACAGTACATCTATAGAGGAATGTTGTTTCTACACAGTAAAAGTGATCATAAATCACTCAGTTGTCAAGCTATTTTCATGAGGTTTGGTTGTCAAACATCAGACATGACAGACAGACATAGAACAAAAAGAACCCAGAAAACATTCAGGTGTATTCAGATCTTTATTTAAAGAACCTATATAAAATATTCAAATTAGTATTTCCATTTTCTCCCTCAGATCCTCGAGAAGAGCGTGCACATTTTTTTCGCCCTTCACTCCTGGAGCATGCTATTCCTCTTCTCGCTCTCCAGACTCTCCCACTCGAGCCAGAGCTTCACTAAGTCTGGCCTTTAGAACAGTGGGAGAAGCAGACAAAGCGTAATCGTGGAAAGAGGGATGGAAATATATAATGATGTTTATAACTCATCACTCTGTGATGTAGCTGGCCCACATTCTTAATTTCATGCCTCAGTCCAACTGTTTGCACCCTGGATATGAGCTAAACTGTCTAAGTGACAGGGACATAACACACTACAGTATGTTTTAATGTGTACTCGTGTATTTCAGTGTGTCTACAATGAGTGGCAGAGAGCAAATGCCATACAGGTTTTAATATAACCAGGGCCTTGATGCTCTCATGTGTTTGAAAAATGTTACATGCAGATACTCACAACATTGGAATGAGGTTCAGCTTCAGGGAAATGCTGAGGTAAGTCCACTGGAAGAAAAACAGCATTTTTATAATATCCAAGCACTCTGTATCATAGCTACTAGTGTGACGTTTTTAAAAAATCAATACGTTTGGAAGTCGGTCCAAAATTCAGCAAATGATTCTACTTTAAGATTGAGGAGTACCTCTTTCCTTCGTAAATTCATGCACCACTACTTCTGTTAGCCCTGTACCAAGATGGCGGCGCTTTAGGCACACCCTTCCACAGTCGATGCGGCATCTATGTATATGTCTATGGGAAGGCCTATAGCATTTCAGATACATTTAATTTTGAAATCCGACTGACTGACTTTGGGGATGTGTATTCTGAATTGGAATTGGTAAGTGAAAACAACATTTCATGTCAACATTGATCTGATGTTGGGAAATTGAACTTATGTGTGAAATGTAATTTATAAAATTGTTAAATGTGAAAATGAAAATGACCATCTAGAGGAATCATGCTTTTACCTTGAAAGCTGCTCTTAACCGCAAATACCGTATTCCCCTGTTTATGCGCTCACAGACAAACAAAGCCAGGGCTGTAGTGGCCGCAGTCCGACACCGGCACCACAGAGAGGAAGAAGTGTAGCAGCAAAGACTTTTCGCTTCTTGTTACTGTGTCTGGGTGATCATTGTATATGGACATAGCGGCACAGACATTGTGTTCAACTCAGTTCAGTGGTGGTTTGGTTAGATGATGCTGTGTTCAAGAAAAATCAGGATATTGGTAGAGCAGAGCAGAAGTCACATTGCATCCAAAGGGCCCGCGAGAAAACGTAATCTTAAAAATAAAATAAAAAGTGCTTGATGTGGTGCATTGCCAGCAGAGAAAATTAATGTAACTGTCACATACTGAACTGAGATGGTTTCAAAGACCTAATGAACAACTTCAGCTGTCTGTTTTTGTTGCAGTTTCTCACAGACGTCACAATCATCATAGATGAAGCTAATTATGGAGAGCCTGGAAGATTAAAGGAGAGTCTTACCTCCTGTTACGTTGAGAAATCAGGTTCCTGCTACAAAGTTAGGGGGACCTTTCAGGAGCTGGAGAAGCTTGTATTTAAACTGCAACAAAGAAAAGATTTTAATTCTGCCACACATGGATGGACTCAGGCTCAGACAATTCACCTTGCCACAACGTCTGTCAAATCTGTGACTGTATCTGGGGTTGTAATGGACTACATTGAGCAAATTTGGGCAGAAAAACTTAAAAAGATTCAAGGTAAATGTTTTCTTATTGAAACACAGCATGATACCAGGTCTGTACAAAGCAAACCCCCTGGCTCAGTTCTGGTGACTCTTAGACCACGATGTGAATCGTTACACCCTGCTGACATGTCACATTTGGACTTGGTGAGACAGCGATTCATCTCTTTCTACCAGAGAACTGCCTCTGATCTGGAGGTCACATCTCTCCATTTAAGTCCACATGATCAAATGGACCTGCATGTGAAATTTCCACATCTCCTTTTTAAATCAGGCAACAACAAAAATGAGGCCACAGTCACAGGACATTTTGCACATATCGCTAAACTGATAATGTTCCTTTCACAACAGTCCAGCAACAATTCAGTCGATACAGTTCCAGCCAGCATTCCAAGCAGCAAGTCATCAGGCTCTTTACAAAGTAAACAAAATGAGTCATGTCCAATCTGTATAGAGCCAATAGTAAGCAAAGAGAAAAACACACTGCGGTGCAAGCATTCTTTCTGCAAAGACTGTCTGAAAAAAGCTTTCAACTACAAGCCCGTATGTCCAATCTGTGGACAGTTATATGGCATTTTGAAGGGGATTCAACCTGATGGAGGCACAATGAATATCACCAAAGACAATTTATCTTTACCTGGATATGAGAAATATGGAACGATGATCATCCACTATTACATTCCAAATGGCATCCAAAAGGTAAGAGTACAGCTACATTAGCACAGCTACATTAACATCCATATGTAAGTGTAAGAAAACATTTGTATTATAGTTATATTCTTTTTGATTCTGTGAGTAGATCTATTGCTGTGAACAAGTCAAATATTTACCCAAGAATTTCAAGATGGATATCAGAAGGTTTCTGTTACATAACTGCTTATAGGTGGGGACCCACAACCCACTCTGTATGTATGAATACTAAGAATTCAAGGAGTTTTATTTGTCATTTCAGCACATGTTAACATGAGATGGAACAAAATTTTTTTCCCTGGTCCAAGAGCAGCCCAAAATGTACAAAAGTATAGCATAAAATAGAACTAGTAAAATAAGTATAAATACAAATAAAAGATAATTACATAAGATAAAGAATGCACCATGCTACAGAGGATGAACTCAGGGGACCTCCAGAGTTCAACAGCTTCTGGGATGAAGCTGTTCCTCAGTCGCAACATCCTGCCTGAGGGGAGAGGGGCAAACAGAGAGTGTGCGGGGTGAGTGGGGTCCTTCATGATGCAGGAGGTCCTTTTCCTGCATCTGGAGGTGTAAATGTCCATGGTGGTGGGTAGGCTGCATCCCACAGTCCTCTGTGCAGGTTTAACCACCCTCTCCAGAGCCTTCTTCTCTGCCACAGAGCAGTTACCATGCCACACGGTGATGCAAGAGCACATGACGCTTTCCACCACACATCTGTAGAAGGAGGTCAGGACTGAGCTCCCCAGTCCAACACGCCTCAGCTCAGAAGGGGACTCAGCACTCAACCCTGGTGGGAGCCTGTGCTGAGGGTGATGGGAGAGGAGGAGATGTCATGGATCCTCACAGACTGCGGCTTGTCTGATTTAAAAAGTCCAGGACCCAGAGGGTGGAGCTCAGTCCAAGTGTGGTCAGTTTCTGAACCAGAGTCTGTGGTCTGATGGTGTTGAATGCTGATGTGAAGTCCACAAAGAGCAGGCGAACATATTCTGTAAGTGGGTGAGGGCTGTGTGGACCACAGAAGAGATGGCGTCCTCGGTTCTACCTATATGCATACTGGTGTGGGTCCACAGTGACGTCAGTGCGGTCTTTGATGTGATCTATAACCAGCCTCTCAAAGCACTTCATGACTATCGGGGTGAGGGCTACCGGTCGATAGTCATTCAGGCCTGTCACTGTGGAGGTTTTGGGAATGGGGATGATTGTGGCGGTCTTCAGGCAGGTAGGGACCGCTGCCTGTTGGAGGGAGGTGTTGAAAATGTCTGTCAGCACCTCCGTCAGCTGGTGTGAACAGCTCCTCAGCAGCCGCCCGGAGATATTATCGGGCCCTGCAGCTTTGTGTGGATTAATCCTCTGGACGATCCTCCTCACTTCTGCTCGGGTCATGCTGAGGGGCTCTTATCCTGGTGGAGGGGTGAGTCTGGTGCTGGGGGAGGTGTTCAGATCGTCGAAGCGGGCGTAGAACCTGTTGAGGGCATCGGGCAGAGAGGGGTCCCTGGGGCGTTGTACATCTCTGATGTTTATAGTTTGTGATGCACTTTACGCCCCTCCATATACTCCGTGGATCGTTGGACGTGAAGTGTCCCTGGATCTTCTGGGCATACGCAGCCTTGGCCCTTTTAACTACTGCAGTCAGCTGTCTCCTAGCCGCTCCGAGTGCCAGTCTGTCACCTGACCTGAACGCAACATCCCTGGTTTTCAGCAGAGACCAGACTTCCGCCTTCTGGTTCGGGTAATCGGTTACTGTCCTGGTGGTGGTGACATCCTCTGCACACTTGCTGATGTATCCAAGGACAGCCGATGTGTATTCCTCCAGGTCTATCTCTCCCTCATAGACAGCTGCCTCCCTGAAGATCTGCCAGTGTGTGCACTGAAAGCAGTCCTGTAGTGCGGGGACTGCATCACTGGGCCACACAATGATGGTCCTCTGTGCTGGCATGTGGCGTCTGAGCAGAGGATGATAGGCTGGGACCAGCATGATGGAGATGTGGTCGGAGAAGCCCAGGTGGGGGTGGGGGAAGGCTTTGTATGCGTCTCTTTTGTTGGTATAAACACTGTCCAGCGTGTTATTTCCCCGTGTCGGTATGGTGACATGCTGGTGAAACTTAGGCAGAGTATCTGTCAAGTTTATGTGGTTGATATCCCCTGCGACCACATAAAACACCTCCAGGTGCTTGTGCTGCAGTGAGCTGATGTTGTTGTGAAGCTCCTTAAGCGCTTTGTTAGCCTTAGCATCCGGTGGGATGAAAACAGCCACGACAAACACCGCCGTAAACTCACGAGGCAGATAGTGTGGCCGGCACTTTACAGTCATATACTCTATTGCCTCGGAGCAGTGACTGTTCACCAAAGCACAGTTCATACACCAACCTTTGTTCACGTAGACACATATAGGGTGTCTGAAGTCACCAGCAGGTGTAAAACTCCCCAAAAACACATCCCTGACTTTCTTTTACTGCCTTTTTCTTTAAAATGTCCTCGTTTGACCAGCCAAACTGATTTTCATTACAAAATTATGTCACTTCTTAAGGTTACTGCACGTCTTCTGCAAAGCCTCCACCTCTGAGCTCTGCCCACTCACATCCACCCTGCTGGGCGGATGAAGCCAGCTTCTGGTGGAAATGTTCTGTACAGTTCTGCTGTACTGAGGAGCATGCGGTGGATAGCTATATCTGAGGCTAATGTTCTAGCAGAATTAGCTAAAGATACTACACGGTAGCTGTGTATGTGCAGCTACCGCTTTTCATCCCACTGTTTTAACAACTTGGTCCATTTCAACGCTTGACTGAAGAAACTGAGCCACAAAGAGTTCCAACTCTCAGAGTCTGAACTTCAGAGCAGGGAAATGGAAGTATCTGAGAAATAATTCCTCATGGTTTATTTATTGATGTATTTCTTCCTTTAGCAGCAGCTAATGCTAACAGCTTGCTAATGAAGATGAGGTACAGCAACTTCTAAGAAGTTATTGCTGTTACTTTCTGAAAGATGAAACATTATTGTTCCCACATTACTATGTTAACTGAAGCCTTCTAGTTGAACGGTTCTGTTCTGTAACTCAGACAACCTGCAGCTGCGTGGATAAGATATTGTGTCGAAGTCTGTTTCCCCGTTGAGATCCGTTCTCTCCAGCTCCACCGAAGCTCTGCCCCGTCCACACAAGGAAAGAAGCGCGCTCTCACTGAGAACTTGTTCCTGACTGTATGCTCATACCACAGAGTTATGGGATGGCCTTAACACTACGGAGAGTATAAAGGCCTTAATTTTTCTTTTTGCTGCATTTCAATTTTTTTTTTCAAGATTTTACATTTCATAAAGTTGAAAAACTCACTTTCGTCATGGTTCTGTTTTTTACAAAGTTATGTCCTTGCAAAAGTGCAAATTGCAACGGCAAATTAGAAAACTCAATAACAAATCAAAAAACCCAACAACAAATAAAAAAACACAACAACAAATCAGAAAACACAATGCCAAAACAGAAACGACATTAACCAAACTGGAAAAGTTAGGTACCTTTGGGCAACATGAATAGTTGAATCTTCTGTTCAGCCCTGCTTCTTTTAAATGTGTCTGCAGCGTACGCAGACTCAAGTTAGGGCTGGGCGTTAAATCGATTTTATCGATTAATTTGATTTTGTACTTTACTTCGATTTGTTTTAATGATTTTCCCCCGCTGAGCTCCCGTAGTTCAGAGTGCGCAGCATGCTTGATAAACAAACATAATGGAGGTAAGAAGTAAAGTTCTCATTCCTAAGAAAGGAAACGTGTCTTTGATTATATGGAATTGGTTCAGGTTTGTGACGTCAGACACGGAACAAACAGCACCTCGCTGCAAGTTTGTTTAAAGGCTGTTGCTACCAAAGGAAGCAGTATGACCAATTTACTGCAGCACCTCAAACAGAGGTATGCTGCCGAGTGGGAGAGGTGTTGCTTCCTACGAAAGGAACAAGACCTAGGCAGCCCAAGCACTGCCACCCCAAAACAACCTAGTGCCTTGGAAACATTCACAAACTGTATCCCATATGATAAAAAGGGTGCCCGGTGGAAAGTGATCACGGATGCAGTCGCGATGTATATTGCAAAAAGTATGGTGCCCATATACACCGTGGAAAAGCCAGGATTTATTCACCCGCTGAAAGCTTTGGACCCCAGGTACTTGCTACCAAGCCGCCAACATTTTTCTGAAGTTGCCTTGCCTGTATAACAGTACACGCCAAAGGATCGCTACGGAGCTTGAAGGGGTGTCGTTCTACTCCGCAATAACCGACCTGTGTGCAGCTCTATCTAAGTTTAACATGCATTTCTTTAACGACAACTGGACTCTGCGAAGCGTCTGCCTCCAAACGGCTTGCTTTCCCGTTGAGCACAAAGGCAAAATATTTGCCGAGGGGCTAAAAGACGTTCTGTGCTCGTGGAATCTTGCTGAGGACTGACTCACCTGTATGACCACAGACAGCGTCTCCACCATACTAAAAGCTCTGAAAGACAATGGGTGGCCCAGCCTTCAGTGCTTTGGGAACAGATTGAACTGTACTGTAGGTAAAAATCAAGTGATATTAACAGCTGCATAATGTAATTGATGCATTATACCAATATTTCTACAAAATCTACATGATTAATCATAATTACATATAGTACATGCTTCACACTGTGTGTGTGTGTGTGTGCATGTGTGTGTGTGTAATACAACACATTTTTAAACGATAAAATACTGAAACGAGGAAAGAGACTGGAAACTAACTGAAAGCAAACTGAATTGAAATAAAAAATTAATATTAAATAAAATTAAAACTTGTTTTCAACAACTTGGATTGGGGGGGGTCAATTTCAATCGTGAATCGTATTTAAAAAAAAAAAAAAAAAATCAGATTCTTTTACACTACGGAGAGTGTAAAAGCCATAATTTTCCTTTTTGCAGCATTTCAATTTTTTTTCAAGATTTTACATTTTAAAAAGTTGAAAAAACTCACTTTCTTCATGGTTCTGTTCTTTACAAAGTTATGTCATTGATTCATTCAAATCAGATATTTTTTTAGGCCATATCGCCCAGCCCTAACTCAAGTTTATGTTGTGAATTGTCTGCAGCATATCCAGCATCACGTCATATCCATGTCCTGCATCAAAATATTCTGTAATAGCACGTATGTTGTCACAAGCAGCTCATATTTTGAAAACATTGTAAACCATGTCCTTCCGGTTCATAGGACGGACCACCAGTCCAATCAATGACGATTCATGTCGCCTGAGGGTACCTACCTCTTCCGGTTTGGTTAATGTAATTGTCGTTGTGTTTCTGATTTGTTGTTGGGTTTTGTAGTTCAGGGCCACCGTTCTCAGGTTCACACTGGGGTCACGGTATCTGACACTGAATTTCCCAGCCATCAGGATGTGTTCCCCATCTGTAAGAGACAAAAAACAGGAACAGAACCACTTTACTGTACACTGTGAGGGAGAAAGTGATGTTTCAAGAGAAAAATAAAGATTATGTACTCAAGTTTGTGCAAATATTCAGTAATCTACCATTCAATATTTTCTTGTAAAATTCCAATTTTACAATGGCATTTGTCCAGTCCTCCAGTATGACATTTTTATCCTGTGCAAAATTTATGAGCGCATATTTTCACATTAAGTCTGCATTCGAAGTGAAAACTCTCAAACCATCATGAAATATTCCAGTATTTGTTACTGTCAAAGACAGAAGAAAGTAGGCTGCACGGTGGTGTGGTGGTTAGCACCGTCGCCTCACAGCACTTTCTGTGTGAAGTTTGCATGTCCTCAGCGTGTATGAGTGGGTTCCCTCCAGGCACTCTGGCTTCCTCCCACCCCCCAAAAACATGCATGTTAGGTTAATTGGTGACTCTAAATTGTCTCTTGGTGTGAGTGTGAGCGCCCAGCCACTTGGGAGCGCAAGCCAGTGTATTTCTAGTGCCACTCCCACTAGAGGGGGGGGGGGGGGGGGGGGGGGTAGCCTATCCCAGTTGTCACTGGGTGAGAAGCAGGGTACACCCGGGTCAGGTTGCAAGTTCATCATTGTGCCACACAGACAGATGAGACAAACAACTATGCATCTTCGCACTCCAACAATCTACAACTTGTGCAAATATAGGAAAAAGTAGTAATCTTCAGGTTGGCAACCATGGTTTTATTCCCTGGTTTTACATCCATTGACGTAAACAAGAAACCTGTCACTGGCAGTTGTCTTTGATGCAACATATTCTCATGAAAGGGTTCGTATGGAAACGTACGAAAAGTTATGTACAGATTTTCGTGCATTATCCTACAGATATCCAATGACATGAGCGACCAGTGCGCATGCACAATTCCCTGCAGGGAAAAATGGCTTCCATTTGTTTCATTCACAGTGGAAAATGCAGCATTTTAAGATAGTTTCGGCATTAAAGTGAGTTTTGATAACATTCCTAGCGAAAAAACTGCATTTTGTTCTCATATTATTCCTTCAGTGAATGTATATGGTCTTTCGTTTGTTAGTTATTACGAATCATTTTCAAGGTTTCTATCGTTGCTGTGGCGGTTACTATGGACTTTGCTAGCACTGTCAATGATGTACTTCTGCCAGTTTTTGTTTTTTTTACACTGCCAATTTCCATCCGCTTGGTTTTTTACCACCAAAAAGTGTGATGCCTTCCTCCTAAATATTTGGTCACAATGTCAAGTTTTTACGGTGTCCTTGCAAAAATGGGTCACTTATCTTACCCCTAAGCTCAACTTAAGCTATATTCTCTGTCAAATTTGAAATCAAATCAAATTTTATTTGTATAGCCCAAATTCACAAAACACATTTTGCTTCGGAGGGCTTTACAATTTCTACAGTGAGCGACAGCCTCTGTCCTTAGACCCTTGGTTCGAGTAAGGAAAAACTTTCCTACAAAAAACCCTTTTAACAGGAAAAAAGTGGAAGAAACCTCAGGAAAAGCTACAGAGGAGGGATCCCTCTCCCAGGACGGACAGACGTCTAATAGATGTCACGTCTACAAGTCAAATCAACAGAAACATATCATATTGATATATTTTGTCTTACAGAAACCTGGCTGCAACAGGAGGATAATGTTAGCATTAATGAATCAACTCCCTCTGACTATTTAAATGTTCATGTTCCTCGAACCACAGGCAGAGAAGGAGGAGTGGCAGCTATCTTCAGATCAGGGTTATAAATCAGTCCTAGACCCAAGATTAGTTTTAGCTCTTTTGAATCTCTGATTCTCAGTTTTTCCCAAAGTGGAAATCACAAAAACCTCTTGTGTTTGTTGTTGTGTATCGTCCACCTGGCCCTTATTCTGAGTTTCTGTCTGAATTCTGAGTTTTTATCCCAGTTAGTGCTGAGTACAGATAAAGTCATTGTAGTGGGTGACTTTAATATTCATGTAGATGTTGAAAATGACAGCCTAAATATTAACTATAATTCTATATTAGACTCTATTGGATTTTGTGTTCACAGACCTACTCACTGCCTTAATCATACCCTTGACCTTGTGCTGACTTATGGCATTGAGAGTGAACAGTTAACAGTGTTCCCTCATAACCCTGTCTTGTGTGACCAATTTTTGATAACTTTTGAATTTACATTACTTGACTACACGGTTTCTGAGAAGAATTCTACATATAGAAGGTGTCTATCAGAGAATGTTGTAACCAAATTTAAAGAGTTAATTCCATCATCCTTTTCTTCACTGCCATGTGCAGATATGACAGAGGACGGCTATCTAAACTTTACTCCAGCAATACTTGACTCTCTTATTGACAGCACTATAAGTTCAATGCGTACAACACTGGAAAATGTTGCCCATCTGAAAAGGAAGGGAATCAGTCAGAAGAGGTTGGCTCCTTGGTATAATTCACAGCTGCGTGCGTTAAAGCAGACTGCAAGAAAGCTGGAGAGACAGTGGTGTTCCTCTAATTTAAAAGTGTCTCAATTAGTGTGGAAAGATAGTCCAATAATGTATAAGAAAGCCCTTTGTAAAGCTAGAACTGCTTATTATTCATCATTGATAGAAGAGAATGAGAACAATGCCAGGTTTCTTTTCAGCACTGTTGCCAGGCTGACAAAGAGTCTGAGCTCTGTTGAGCCATGTATTCCTGTAACTCTCAGTAGTGATGATTTCATGAGATTCTTTATCAATAAAATTGTTTCTATCAGAGAGAAGATTGATGGAATCCTTCCCACTATCATCACTAATGTATCAAGTGCAGCAGCTTTAGAAGTATCTTTAGAGCCTGATTTGTATTCAGACGGCTTCTGCCCAGTTGATCTCTCTGAGCTAACAACAGCAATAGTCTCTTCTAAACCATCAACTTATATTTTAGACTCAATGCCAACTAGACTGTTCAAGGAGGTTTTCCCCTTAATTGACACTTCCATATTGGATTTGATCAAGCTGTCTTTGTTGACAGGATATGTACCTCAGACTTTTAAGGTTGCTGTAATTAAACCTTTACTTTAAAAACCTACTCTTGATTCAGAAGTGTTGGCTAATTAATAACCGACCTATCTCCCTTTTTTGTTTAAAGTTCTTGAAAAAATAGTTGGAGCTCAACCTTGCGATCATTTACATCGAAATAATCTGTATGAAGAGTTTCAGTCAGGATTCAGAGTGCATCACAGCACAGAAACAGCACTGGTGAAAGTTACCAATGATCTCCTCTTAGCCTCTGATAGCGGACTTGTGTCTGTGGTTGTCCTGTTGGATCTCAGTGCTGCATTTGATACGATCGATCACAGCATTCTGTTACAGAGACTTCAACATGTATTTGGGCTTAAAGGAATTGCATTAGGCTGGTTTAAATCATATTAATCTGATAGATTCCAGCTTGTTCTTGTGAATAAAGAATCTTCCTCACACACCAGAGTTAGTCATGGAGTTCCTCAGATTTCTGTGCTTGGACCAATTCTAGTTAACTTCATACATGCTTCCCTTAGATAATATTATTAGATAGCATGGCATAAATGTCCATTGCTATGCTGATGATACTCAGCTGTACTTATCTATGAAACCAGATGAAACCAATAGGTTGGTCAGACTACAAGCATGTCTTAAAGACATAAAGACCTGGATGACTCAGAACTGTCTGCTTCTAAATTCAGACAAAACTGAAGTTGTTCTCTTTGGACCTGAGCGCTTTAGGGAGAAATTGTCCAGTTATATAGTTACTCTAGATCAGGTGTGTCAAACTAAATTGCACAAGTGGCCAAAATTCAAAAGACACTTTAGGTCGCGGGCCAAACAGAATAAACATTTATTGAAGACACTAAAACTAAATGTTTTTTTAACATAAATATGAATAAAAACAGACAGGAATGTTCTGGAATAAATAAACTTAAACTTTAAATAACTTAAAATATCTTGCTCTCCATAAAACTATATCCTCTCAAAATTATACAAGTTAGAAATATGAACATGCTTCAAAAGACTCCTGAAAAAAAAAATTTAAAAAAAAACCTGGAAATATTTGAACATTTGTGCTTTTCAGCAATAACAAATAACAAATCAAAACATTCAGTTTTCTTTGCTCTTATGCCATTTTGTCAGAGCTGGATGCTTGGCATCTTTTTTTGGCGAGATCTTTGTGGAGATTCTCAGGATGGACTGCAGGTGCTCATCAGTGAGACGACTCCTGTGTGCAGATTTGTTAGTCTTCATCACTGAGAACAGCTCCTCACACAGATATGTGCTACCAAACATGCACAAAGTTCGAGCCGCATGTAGAGGGAGCTGGGGCATTGCTGCGGTAATGGAGTGAATAAACTCTGCGGGCCCTGCAGTGTCAAACTTTGCCTTTAGTGTCCCATTACACTGCAGCTCAATCAGCTCCATCTGAATCTCCACAGGTGCAGTTTCCACGTCGATGGCAAATGGGTTGCGAAGCAACTCGAAATTCTTTTTTTGTTTTTCAAAGTCACCAAAGCGCCGTGCAAACTCCCTGCGCAGTGCTCAGTTTATCAGCAAAGTGCATATTTGGGAACATCGTTGTGCCGACTTGGTTCAGCATGACTTGGCAACAGGGAAAGTAAGGCGAGTTGCACTGGTGCATTTGTGTCTCCCATAAAAGCAGCTTCACTTGAAATGCCTTTATTGCGTCATACATGTCAGTGATCATGTGGTCACATCCCTGGAGCTGAAGGTTTAAGGCATTGAGATGATCTGTTATGTCAGCCAGAAACGCCAACTCACATTTCCACTGTTCATCCCACAAAATGGTGGAGTCTTTTCCTTTACTGTCTATGAACTGACAGATTTCGTTGCTGAGCTCAAAAACTCTGTTGAGAACTTTTCCCCGACTTAGCCAACGCACCTCTGTGTGATAAGGAATGTCAGCAAACTCTCAATCTATCTCCCGTAGAAAGGACTGAAATTGCCGGTGATGTAAACCGTTACTTCGGATAAAGTTTACGGTTGACATTACAGTGCTCATTACATGGGCCATCTTCAGGACTTTGCCACATAGTGCCTCCTGGTGTATGATGCAGTTATATGCTGTTAACTCACCAGTACAGTTCTTCTCCTGTATCTTTACTCGCACTCTTCCCACTAGTCCACTATTTTCACTGCACATAGCCGGTGCTCCATCAGTTGTAAGTCCAATAAGTTTGTCCCAGGGCAGTTTCATGTCGGTTACACTTTGACATACGTTTTCAAAAATGTCCTTTCCAGTTGTTGTCCTGTGCATCGATTTAATGTACAATATTTCCTCTGTAACGCGCAAATTGGAGTCCACCCCACGGATGAAGATGGCAAGCTGTGCAGCGTCAGTCATGTCAGTACTTTCATCCACAGCAAGAGAGAATGCAATAAAGTATTTGCTTCTTTCACTCAACTGTGTTCTTAAATCAGTGGCCATCTCACAAACTCAATCAGAAACTGTATTTCTACTCAGGCTTACATTTGCCAGCATCTGCTTTTTGTCTGGTCATATGACGTCGCACACCTTGATCATGCAGCTCTTCAGAAATTCTTCCTTGGTGAATGGCTGGGCTGCTTTGGCGATCTCCTCCGCCACAATAAAATTTGCTTTCACAGCAGCTTCAGTTTGTGATTTTGCACGGGTAAAAAACATCTGCTGAAATGTCCCATTCTTCTTTAACTCTTCTACTTTTCATATTTTCTGCTCTGCATTCAGGTCTTTTAGGTTATCCTGATGTTTTGTCTCATAGTACCGTCTTAGATTAAATTCTTTAAATACAGCCACATCAGCGCCACAGATGAGACAAACGGGTTTACCGGCAATGTCAGTAAACATATACTCAGCCTCACATCGGTTTTGAAAGCCTGTTTTCAGAATCAACTTTTCTCTTCGGCATCATGAGGGGCTAGCTTCACAATAACTTGCAGCAATAGACACTAGACTTTATCGGCGCGGAAAGCACTTGGCCAGGCAGCTGAAGCGCTGTATTATGGGATCTGTAGTTTATTGTGTTACCAGCGTTTCATATCGCCGGGCCATTAGTAACAATAATATGAAATTATCTCACGGGCCGGATATAATTGCAAGCCGGGCTGGATTTGGCCCGCAGGCCTTGAGTTTGACACATATGCTCTAGATCAGGGGTCCCCAACCTTTTTGAAAACGAGGGCTACTTCCTGGGTGCTGATTAAGCCAAAGGGCTACCAGTTCGATACACATTTCTGAAATAGCCAATTTCCTCAATTGAGCTTTAATTATGTTATTATTAATAATTAATGGTATTTTTCTGTATGAAGACACTGATCATGTTAATGATTTCTCACAAAAAATATCAACAATGATAAAAAGATAGGAAATAAATTAATATTAACATGCAACACTTTATTTCTATATTTTCAAGTTTCAGTGTTTTCCAAATTGAACATTTTCAAATAATTACTTCTACAACAGTCCTTGGAAATCACAATGTACCTCCGCAGAATTGTTAACATTTTTAAGAAACATCCTGCACAAGCCTAAGAAAAAAATGCACTTAACAGTTGTGCTATCAAATGTTACATTTTACAAACACATTTAACAAATCATGAATGACATTTTGAACTGGACACCAAATCTGGTATCTGTTTCTTTGTCAGCTAGTGGGAAGCCTGGCATTGTATGCGCTCCACCAGTGTGTTGTACTCTGGTGTGTAACTTGACACTGCAACTCTGAGTGAGTCTTGCAGATGTGCATCAGTGAGGCGTGTTCTGTGTTTGTTCTTGATGAAGTGCATGTTGGAAAAGGCTGATTCACAAAGATAGGTAGAACCAAACAGGCTTGCAACCTTCAAAGCTGCTGTGCATACACCACTGTACTTTTCTGTGTCAACAAGGCCCCAAAAGTTTGGTGCATCCTGATAGGCTTTGAGATGGAGGTCGTTTTGCAATGTCACAATTTCAAGCTCCATCTGTCCAGCATCAAAGCTGAATGTTGCACTTAACTGCTCAGCAATGCTTGATATGTCCACATTCATGAAAGGATTAGAAATGAATGACACGCAAGGTGCAAGCTGACCCAGGTCACAAAACCTCTTGTCCAAGTCTTTCTATGACCTGAGAATATTTTTCTTTTTCAAAAGCCTCAGATGCAGAAGTATTGTCTTTCAGCACCATCTGCACAGAGGAAAAGTGCAGCACCTTTTTTCTCTTTAAATGCACAGAGAAAATTCTCATCTTGGCTTTAAATGTATTTAAAGCGCTTATCATATCAGCAAAAGTCTTACATTTGCCTTGCAACTCACAGTTCAAACTGTTCAGTTTCTCAGTAATGTCCGTTAAAAATGCAAGGTCAAGGGTCCAGTCAGTGTCCTCCAGCAGTGAGGTGTCTTCCCCTCTGGACTGCATGAACTCTTTCACCCAAAAGTGACAAAAAACGATGCAGAATCCGTCCCCTGCTGAGCCATCGGATTTCTGTGTGTAGTAGCAGGTCACCATATTCAGCTGACAGCTCCTCCAATAGTACCTTGAATTTTCTGTGCTGTTTCGCTTTGGAACGGATGCTGTTAATGACTTTACAACGGGAGTCATCACGTGTTCAAAGCCGATCACTTTTGCACACAAGGACTGCTGGTGGATGATGCAGTGGTAATGCAGAAAGTTTGGGAAATCTGCATCACCTTTACAGTGAGCAATGAATCATAGCAGGAGCCCCATCCGTAAGCACTGATACCAGCTTTTCCAGCGGCACCTTTTTCTCCACCAAAAACTCCTTCACCGCGTTATAGATGTTAACCCCCCTGGTAGTGGTCTTTAAGGGTAGTACTGTCAGAAGTTCTTCTTTTGTGGAGAAATCATCCAACGACATCCTGATGAATATCATCAGCTGCGCTGTACTGCTACTGCCCACCGACTCGTCACACTGGATACTGAACCACCTGCACCTCGACAGATCACGATCCAACTGATCGGCCAAGTTCGCGGACATCGCCAACACTCTTCTTACTATTGTAGATGCACCCAGTTGAACATCAGAGAGAGTGGAGATAACATCGGTTCCGAACTTCTCGTCTTCAAGCACAGTTTTAGCAATTATCATCATTTCTTCTTTTACAACAGCCCCATCTGAAAAGGCCTTCTTTTTCTTAATCAAGAATTGCGTAGCTCTTAATGAGGCTTCGGTTGCTTTTTGGGAGCTTTTCACCGGTCTCCTGAAAAAAGATTGCTGTTTGCTCAGAGCTGCCTTTAAATCACAAGCTTTTTGTGCTCGCAGTGCGCTGCCTAGCGGGTAATTAGCATTGTAGCTTGTGTGGCAAGTTGTGAAATGTCTCTCCACATTGTGTCGCTTTGCCGTCGCTACAGTCGCCCCGCAAATGAGACACACGCAGGCTCCTTTCACAGTAGTAAAAAAAAACTCTCCTTCCCATTCATCGTGAAAAAGATAGTTTTTCTTTCTTTTTTCTGCCATCTTTTTGGGGGTCAGTCGTCGTGTTTCTGGCTACTCCACAAACCCTACGTTCGCTACGCGAACTGACCTTGAGTAGATCCTCGAGTAGGTCAGAGTTAATTTATATTAATCATTTAAAAAAATATTTTAAATGAATAAATTGTCATTTCACATTCACATGTGAGAGTGATTAAATCAAGAATAACACAAATAAAATAAAATATATGCAGCTCACTGATAAGTGCCGTTATTTGAGCTAATTTTAGAACAGGCCTGCGGGCGACTCACGTGGTCCTTGTGGGCGACCTGGTGCCCGCGGGCACTGTGTTGGCTACCCCTGCTCTAGATGGTATTTCCTTGGCTTCTAGTTCTACAGTGAGGAACCTTGGAGTTATTATTTTTGACCAGAATTTATCATTTGACTCGCATATAAAACTGGTTTCTAGGACTGCCTTCTTTCACCTTCGTAATATTGCTAAAATCAGGAACATCCTGTCTCAAAGTGATGCAGAAAACTTGCTCCATGCATTTGTTACTTCAAGACTGGACTACTGTAATTCCTTATTATTGGGTTGTCCCACATATTCTCTGAAAAGCCTCCAGCTGATCCAAAATGCTGCAGCCAGAGTTCTGATGAGAACTAAAAGGAGAGATCATGTTTCTCCAGTTTTAGCTTATCTTCATTGGCTCCCTGTTAAATTCAGAATAGAATTTAAGATTCTTCTCCTCACATATAAAGCTCTTAATGACCGAGCTCCATCTTATCTTAAAGATCTCATTGTAACATATTGTCCTAAAAGAGCACTTTGCTCCCAAACTGCAGGTTTACTTGTTGTTCCCGGAGTTTCTAAAAGTAAAATGGGAGGCAGAGCCTTCAGTTATCAGGCCCTTCACTTGTGGAATAAGCGGCCAGTAAAGGTCCAGGAGGCAGACACCCTCTCCACTTTTAAGATTAGGCTTAAAACTTTCCTTGTTGATAAAGCTTATAGCTTATAGCTTATAGGATGGCGCAGGTGATCCTTCACAATACTGAAGCTGCCAGAGTTATATAATTCTCCTAAAATCAACCTTTCCTATTCTATAATGAACCATTCTTTAATTTATTCTGTAATAAAACATTATTTCATTTAAACACTCTACAATTATATCTCACTCAAAATGACGTCACTGAAACCAGTCCCCTAACTCCTCCCCGCTAACTCCTCCCCTGCCCCGCCTTTACCCTCTACTGCAGCCTAACACATCAGGTCATTTACAGGTCACCTGTCAAACTAGTTTGACGAAAGGGTGCCTATATATTTTTTTCACCATCACTTCAACTCAATCTGTACTAGTCAGTAAAACATTACTCCTGTCGTTTCACAAACAACAATACAACTAAACTGCGTAGTCTGCAGCAACTGTTTCACCACCACTTCAACTCAATCTGAACTAATCTGTAAAACATTACTCCTGTCGTTTCACCAACAACAAAACTGTAAAGCTTGCAGCAGCTGTTTCACCACTTCAACAGTTTAACTTAATTGGTCTAACAGTTGTTAGTTAAATAATCACAAATTTCCATCCATCCATTTTCTATACCGTCAATCCGTCAGTCAGGTCGCGGGGGGTGTCTGGAGCCTATCCCAACAGTCATCGGGCGAAAGGCAGGGTACACCCTGGACAGGTCGCCAGTCCATCACAGGGCCACATAGAGACAAACAAGACAAACAATGACACACACTCACTCCTAAGGACAATTTAGAGTCACCAATTAACCTAACATGCATGTTTTTGGATGATGGGAGGAAGCCGGAGAACCCGGAGAGAACCCACGCATACACGGAGAGAACATGCAAACTTCACACAGAAAGGCCCCAGCTGGGATTAGAACCAGGAACCATGTGCTGTGAGGCGACGGTGCTAACCAATCACAAATCTTTGCCTAATTTTATTTTTTGCCTTAATAATCACACCTTTTCAGCCAGTGGTAGCCAGCCTCTATCAGTAACTCCGCTGAGAGGACTTTAGCTAGGAGTCCTGGACTCCCCCGTGCATGGTTTCAGCTCCGATCCTGGGTGGTGGAAAGGATGTTGGAATCCGGTTCGAAGGACCAAGATGTCAGAAGAATTCTCTCAAAATTAAACTAATCAGAGTCCCTGGTTACTATTCACACAAAACATTTATTTCTTGCAAGAAAGAGACAAGTCCGGACAACCTGTCAGGAAGCTTGTTCAGAGTTGCCTGACTCACAAAATGGTACTATTGCTATTTATATTATCTATGTTTACTGGCCACACAATGTTATGGGAAACTAACATTACTAGCCATTCAATGTTATGCGAAAATGAGTTCAGACAGTCAAAAAAAATTTTGCTTGCTACACAGTGTTATAAGAACCAAAAGGTAGGAGAAAGCCTGCCCCATCACAAAAACCTTTATTCTTGCAGCTTTTCTCATAGTATAACTCCATAATTTTTCTAACAGTAACTTTCACCAGTGCTAATTCTGTGCTATGATGCACTCTGAATCCTGACTGAAACTCTTCAAACAGATTATTTCACAAAGTTGAGCTGCAACTATTTTTATAGAATTTTAGACAAAAAAGGGAGATTGGATATAGGTCGATAATTAGCCTATACTTCTGAATTGAGTAGTTGTTTTTTTTTTTAAAGTAAAGGTTTGATTACAGCAACCTTAAACGTCTGAGGTACATATCTTGTCAACAAAGACAGATTGATCAAATCCAATATGGAAGTGTCAATTAAGGGGAAAACCTTGAACAGTCTGGTTGGGGTTAGGTCTAAAATGCAAGTTGATGGTTTACAAGAGACTATTGCTGTTGTTAGCTCAGAGAGATCAACTGGGCAGAAGCCGTCTAAATACAAATCAGGTTCTAAAGATACTTCTAAAGCTGCTGTACTTGAGGATACATCAGTGATAATAGTGGGTAGGATCCATCAATCTTCTCTCTGATAGAAACAATTTTAATTGATAAAGAATCTCATGAAATCATCACTACTGAGAGTTAAAGGAATACATGGCTCAACAGAGCTCGGACTCTTTATCAGCCTGGCAGCAGTGCTGAAAAGAACCTGGGATTGTTCTTATTCTTTTCTACCAATGATGAATAATAAGCAGTTCTAGCTTTATGAAGGGCTTTCTGATACATTATTAAACGATCTTTCCACACTAATTGAGACACTTCTAAATTAGAAGAACGGCACTGTCTCTCCAGCTTTCTTGCAGTCTGCTTTAACTCACGCAGCTGTGAATTATACCAAGGAGCCAACCTCCTATGACTGATTCCCTTCCTTTTCAGAGGGGCAACATTGTCCAGTGTTGTACACATTGAAACTATAGTGCTGTTAACACGAGAGTCAAGTTCTACTGGAGTAAAGTTTAGATAGCCATCCTCTGTAATATCTGCACATGGCAGTGAAGAAAAGGATGATGGAATTAACTCTTTAAACTGGTTACAGCATTCTCTGATAGACACCTTCTATATTTAAAATTCTTCTCAGAAGATGTATAGTCAAGTAATGTAAATTCAAAAGTTATCAAAGATTGGTCAGACAAGTCAGGGTTATGAGGGAACACTGTTAACTGTTCACTCTCAATGCCATAAGTCAGCACAAGATCAAGGTTATGATTAAGTTAGTGAGTCGGTCTGTAAACACTATGAGAAAATCCAATAGTCTAATATAGAAATAAATTCAATATTTAGAATGTCATTTTCAACATCAACATGAATATTTAAGTCACCCACTGCAATGACTTTATCTGATTAGTAAACCTGATCTGAAGATAGCTGCCACTCCTCCTTAAAGACAAAATATATCAATATGATGATCACAAATCAAATCATTCACTAACAGAGACTTCGAAAGGAGAGATCTAATATTCAGCAAACCACATTTAACAGTTTGATTTTTTTTTCAGTTAAAGTTTTTGCTTAAATTTTTTTTGCACAAGAGGATTTGCTCTTTTTGTGGTTTTTGATTGGGGGGTAAAAAAAGTGACTTTTTGGTGAGATAAATTCTATTAGAACTGTCATAATTTCTACCTTGTATTTTTAAGATGTATTATAAGTAAGAACTAGAGTTTCTTAAGTAAAATTAAACATTTTATTAACGTAACACATGAATTATAGGGGAAAAGTAAGTTTTACTTTGGTTTCCTCATATCATTTAAATGTTTAATAGATGTATGTCCATAAACCCTAAAAAATTTACATAAACTTTACTCTGAAAGTGTAGGGTTTCGAAACGCATGCACGACGCATGCGCACAAGAAGTGACACTGCTCCGGACGTTACAGCAGCATCACGCTCAGCAAGGTGTAGCACGTACAACCGATACATTTTTACCGGTCTGTTTTAAATTTGTAAAAATATATAATATATCTGCATGTAGTGTGATGCAAGATATTTAATGATATCTGGTGATCTGGTAACTACCCAATTTTGGGCTGCACGGTTGTGTGGTGGTTAGCACTGTCGCCTCACAGCGGGAGGGTTCCAGGTTCGATCCCCGGCATGTTCTCCCCGTGTATGCGTGGGTTCTTTCCGGGTACTCTGGCTTCCTCCCACCGTGCATATTAGGTTAATTGGTGACTCTAAATTGTTCTTGGACTGGCGACCTGTCCAGCCTTTCACCTGATGACTGACCAACGGATTGACGGTATAGAAAATGAGTGGACTACCTAATTTTAGTTAGTAATGTAATGCAAATTCTACAGATATATAAGATTCATCATTTTACTTAAAATTGTAAGTTTTAAAATGATGATTAAAATTATGTTCCTGAAAACTTAATTTGTTTAAATAAATATACTTTAAAACTTGGATTTACATCCAAGTTTAAAAGTAAATGTTACTTAATATTTTCACAACTGTAATGTTTTATGGAAAGTAACATTTATTTGATACTGGCAAGTGAGTTTTACTTAATATTGCAGGATTAAAGTTTACTTAAATCATTTGCATGCAAATACTTACAATATATTTTTTAAGTAAATCTTATGAGTTATTTTTTTCAGTGTAAGACTACAACTCTGCATCCTGGTCTCAACCCTGGGTTCTCATGTTTTTGGATGACTAATAAATTCGTCCATATTTCTAGAAATGAGAGCCGCTCCTTCCAAAGTGGGAAGGTTTTCTCCAGATGGATTGCCAATTATCTGTGTAGCCCATGTTGTTTGCTGGACACCATCTAGACAACCAGCGATTGAAGGAGGAGATGCGACTAAACGTGTCTTGGTCAGATTTGGCAGGGGTCCAGAGAAAACTACGGAGTCCCACATTGTTTTGGCAAAATCACACACCGATGCAACATTAATTTTAGTGACCTCCGATTGGCGTAACCGGGTGTCATTACCGTCAACGTGAATAACTATTTTACTGTATTTACACTTATCCTTAACCAGCAGTTTTAAATAGGATTCTACGTCGCCGGCTCTGGCCCCTGGAATACATTTGACTATGGTCACTGGTGTCGCTAATGCCACGTTTCTGACTATAGAGCTACCAATTACCAGGGTTTTGTTTTGTTTTGTGTTGCTAAGTGGGGAAAATCTATTTGAAACGTGGACAGGTTGATGGTGAACCACAGGCTTGACTTTAGGACTATGACTCCTCTTCCTGACAGTCACTCAGCCACTCTGGGGTCCCGGCTGCTCGGGTTCTGCTATGGGGTGACTAATGGAGCTAGCTATGCTAGGTGGCTCCACACTGGCTAAAGGGACCTGGCTCGCTATTGGGTGGTTTTCAACAGTGCAGAGCCGAGCTTCCAATTCAGATAACCTTGCCTCCAAAACTACAAAAACACTACATTTGTTACATGTACCATTATCACTAAAGGAGGCAGAGGAGTAACTAAACATCTGACTTATGGAGCAGGTGAAAGCAGGAGATGGAGGAAGAGAACTGGTAGCCATGCTAAGCTACAGAACCCAACACACCGCTAAAAAGTGAAAAATAAAGACTAAAGATCTGTAAGGGTGAGCGTTAGAATATAACAAGTACGCGATATAGTTAACTATACAAAATGTGTAAATTATAGGAAGAAAGAAGGTGATTATTAGGAGTCCAAGAGGAGCAAGAAATTCCACAGTAAACGCACAGGGTAACAGGAAGTGATGCAATACGTCTTACGGCAAAGCAAAACCTCACGACTGACTTTCTCAGACCCTTATTAAGTTCAAGCTGGATGAAATAATTCAAACACATCTGCTTAATACACTGTCAGACTTTTAAATTTGGACCAGTTTAGACCCGGTTTTCCCCATAATTTACAGTGAGTTTCATATTATATTTTCGAATGACCTAATATGGCCAGTTATACCTACTGCATCCCTTTCCTCAGGCTGCCAGGATGGTCCTAGATGACCAAGACTTCAGTATATTGTAGTGCCAATACATATCTGGATATACAGTTTTAACTTTTGCATACATAGCTTTACAAATGTTGTTTATTAACAATGATTTGAAGATGATGAAGGGATTTCCGTACACTTAGTGTTTCTTAACATTTCAATCTTGCAGTAAATTCAGCCAGCCTGGGTCTCATTTTATTCGCTCCACCCTGTCCCAACTGTGTTAGTTTAGCTCAAAACAGAACTGCTAGAAGTGTTTGGTGTCTGTAGCTGTTTATTTGTGAGAGCACCTATTTAATGACCATTTCTGTTCTCTTTTATCCCTGACCATTTTTATCTGTTTGATTTATTTATCCATGTTTCCTTATTTATTGTTGAAATTAACTGCACTGATCTCCAAACGGTGGATGTGTGAAACACAATTTAGTTTTTATGTGACACATCAGAATGATAAATGAAACTTACCTTTATTTTATTTGTTTATATATTAGCTGTCCATGAATACATCCTCCTGTAAAAATAATTATTCTGGCTCTCTCAATTCGCCTCGGCACTCTGATGCGATGCAGAAAATGTCAGTGGGCATTGATCTTTCAGGGTGCGCTATTGTTCATCCAAAACAAACTTATTTCTCCGTTGCCTGCATGTATTTCCTTTATAGCGTGTTGGAAAGGTCCAGCGTAGCCGGAACAAAAGCAAATTAAAACAAACAAACAAAAAAGTAGCCTATGGTGATTAACATGATGTTTATGGAAGCTACAGCGATAGTAGCGTCCTTAGTAACCACCATAGCGTTGATCGAAACAAAAATAAACTTTACAATAACTAACAAACTAAAGCTTGCATACATTCCCTGAAGGAAGATTATAAAAATAAAAAGTACATTTTTCGCTTTCAACAATGTATTATACTGTCAAAACTATTTTAAAATGTTTATTTTCCTCTCTGAATAAAAGGCACGTCAGCCCTGACTTCAGGCTTTGAGCAGGCGCATTGGTTGCTCGTGTTGACGGATATTCGTAGAATTATGCATGAAAATCTGTGCATAACTTTTCGTATGTTTTCATACGAACTGTGGGTGAGAGCAGCTTGTTCGATGGCATACTCAAGAGCAGGCTTCTTATCAGCATTCAACACCATCCTTCCCCATGGTCTCGTGAGGAAACTACTGAACCTCGGACTGCCTCATTCCACATGCCTCTGGATTAAGAACTTTATGTCAGAGAGCCCACACAGGGTCAGGAGTGGCCCCCACACCTCCGCACCCCTCTCACTCAGCACCGGTTCCCCTCAAGGCTGCGTGCTGAGCCCCCTGATTCTCACCCTCTACACCTCAGACTGCACCCCCATCTATGCCAGCAACACTTCATTATGTATGCGGATGACACTACTGCGGTAGGTTGCATCACTGGAGGTGATGAGTCCGCTTACCGGGATGAGGTGCAACAGCTGACTGTGTGGTGTAGAGACAATAACCTGCTCCTGAACACATCCAAGACAAAGGAGCTAATCATCGACTTCAGAAGGAATAAAACAGACTTTCAGCCCATTTTCATTGGTGGGACCTGTGTGGAAAGGGTCTGCGGCTTCTGCTTCCTGTCAGTCCACATAGAGGAGAAACTGATGTGGGACAAGAACACCACACAGGTGGTCAAGAAGGTACAGCAAAGACTCCACTTCCTGAGAATCCTCAGGAAGAACAATATCAGCCAGAGACTGCTTGTCTTTTTACCGCTCCACCATGGAGAGCATCCTCACATACTGCCTCTGAACGTGGTTTGCCAGCTGCATAGTGGCAAACAGGAAAGAACTCCAGAGAGTCACCAAAATGGCTGAGAAGTTCATTGGGTGTCTTCTACCCACACTGAAGGACCTTCATGGCTCTTACTGCCTTAGGAGAGCCAACACCATCCTGAAAGACTCATTCCATCCAGAACATTTCCTGTTTGAGCCACTGCCGTCTGGCAGACGGTACAGGGCCATCAAAACCAGGACAAATAGACTGAAAAATTGTTTCTTTCCAACTGCTGCTAGAGCCATAAATGACTCCTCATGGTGATAAGTGCAATATATTGTTTTTGTAAATACATAGTCATATTGTTTTTATATTGTTTTTTATATACTTTTTACAGCATTTTTATGTGTGCACTGAAAGCCTGCACCTCACTTTTTGTTGTACTCGTTGCAATGGCAATAAAGAAATCGGAATCAGAATCGGAATTAGCATTATCTCATACTAGATAGCAATGTCTAATTCAATCTCGGCCTGGTATTGCTCAGTAGTACTGTTTTCATGGAGGGAGATATGACAACTTTTATCCAGACACAGTCAAATGTTCAGTTCTCCTATATTTAAGTTTGACTGTTGACAAGAATAAGTTCTTCATAGACAGAATTTCATTAAGTTGATTTACCTTGTGACATGGTGCTGTATAAATTAAGATATTTTATCAGAGTTCTGTCTGTTTGTAGGAGGAGCATCCAAACCCGGGTCAGCCATTCCAAGGCGTGTCCCGAACAGCTTATCTGCCAGACACGTCAGAAGGCAGGGCCATCCTGAAACTGCTGAAGCGAGCCTTTGATCAGAGACTCATTTTCACTATTGGTCAATCCACCACCAGTGGCAGGAACAACATGGTCACATGGAATGATATTCATCACAAGACCTCCACACATGGAGGACCATCTCAGTAAGGACTTTACTTTAGCAACATTACATATTAATTGTAATACCACTTAATGTGTCTTGAGCTTTGATTTCATCATTTAATTTGATCATGTAATGGCAGGCGGTATGACAGTATTTCTGACATAGAACCCCAGTTTCAAAGGAGTTAGGACACATTGTAACTTGTTACAACAAAAAAAAACCAATAAATTGAATGGAAGTGAATAATAGCTTATCATTCTCAGAATGGGGAATAATGTTGTCATCTTGTGTGGAGTTACTGCTGTGTGCAGGAATCACCTCATTTAATGTTATTCATTGCAGCAGAGCTGACGAAGCCTTTGACTGAACACACTTTCATTACAGTTCGGTTTTCTAGCGTCGTCCAGTGTGTTCATTTGCTTTTGAAACAAACAAAAAATATTTTATTCACAGTGGATTATCAGAAAACATCTGATCTGGAATTCAAACATTTTATCACTTCATGAAAATGAGCTCATCTGGAATTTGATGGCAGCCCAATGGGCGACAGGAGGCTGGAAAAGGGTTGCTCCAACTTTAAACTCCATTCCAATACCAAGCAAAATATTTCATATTGCAGAGGGAAACATGACCATTTTTAATAATAAGGAGGCCAGGCTACCTTTATAAGGTTGGCAGCTGACTAAACAAGAAAAAGAAAAAGAGTATCAGCTTCAGTAAAACACTTTAAGAAGTTTTTATCGACGCTTTGTCGATAAATAAATGAATAGTCCTTAAAAATTTACAAAAAGTTTTATTTTTATTTTCAGGGAAATGTAAGAGTACAACTTTACAAGAAAATAATTCTTTAGTCAAACTTAATATTTAAACACAGCGACCAAATAGATTAATCCCTCAATATTCTTTAAAATAGAAGTGCAGTTTGTATTTCTGTTGGTTAAACTGTGTGCTCATTACCAAAGCATGTATCAGTCATGGTGATCACAGGGAATGAATATTAAAGGGGAACTCCAGTATTTTTAAACCTAGACCTTATTTCTAGGCATGAAGTACGTTCATCTACTCACCGAGAACAGTTTGGTGAAAGTCGGCGTCCTTCGGAAGATATTTAGATTCCTCGAGATCCGCATATGTCCATATAACGAATGAACGGGGGCATAGCAATGCAGCCTCTAAATAAGGCATTATCTGTCTTTATTTCAACAGTACTTTAAGAAGAATGAATGACTGAACGCATACTATTTCACTGTTCACTCATAGCTGCTGTGTTGTTGTTATTGGCGGCTATCAGGGCTTATTGAGGGCTTTCTACACACTCATCTACAGGGATAACATCATCGACGCACACTGATGCAGCACAGCTTATTTACCCTGTGCTCTGTGACACTCGGCTAACTTCACACGCAGTTTGCTACTGATAGTTTTGTGCAACATGGCAGGATATTTATCAGATTTTGACAACGTGGACGACAACTTTGAGTACGATGGACGTCCTTACTGGAGTGAATGAGCTGTGATGATAAAATTTCATCACCATTTCAAAGACAATATCCTAGCTAAAGAAACCAACAGATTGCACCGAAACTTCTCCTCAGTCCAATCTCCCGTCCTGAGCGTGCCTGAGGCGACTGTGGAAAGGAACGACTCCCTTTTAACAGGAAGAAACCTCTGGCAGAACCAGACTCAGGAAGAAACCTCTGGCAGAACCAGAACCAGGAAGGGTGGCCATCCGCCTCGACCAGCTGGGGTTTGAGAAGACAGAAAAGAGGGAAAAGAGGGGGGAAAAACACCATAACACCATTCAAAGGATACCTGTTGGGACAGGGAAACACAAGTTGAGAACCACAATAATGTCACATGTACATAATATAATTTGAGAAATTAAACAGGGGGAAAAAGAGCAAAGTGAGGAAAGGTGTGACAGATGAGGTCCCCCAGCAGTCTAAGCCTGTAGCAGCTTAACTATGGGATGTTTCAGGATCACCTGAGCCATCCCTAACTATAAGATTTATAACCTTATAGGTAGAGAGGGTGTCTGCTTCCTGAAGCCAAACTGGCAGCTGGTTCCACAGAGAGGGGCCTGATAACTGATAACTGCCTCCCATTCTACTTTTAGAAACTCTGAGAACAACAAGTAAACCTGCAGTTTGGGAGCGAAGTGCTCTGTTAGGAAAATATCTTACAATGAGATCTTTAAGATATGATGGAGCTCGGTCATTAAGAGCTTTATATGTGATGAGAAGAATCTTAAATTCTATTCTGAATTTAACAGGGAGCCAATGAAGAGAAGCTAAAACTGGAGAAACATGATCTCTCCTGTTAGTTCTCATCAGAACTCTGGCTGCAGCATTTTGGATCAGCTGGAGGCTTTTCAGAGAATATGTGGGACAGCCCAATAATAAGGAATTACAGTAGTCCAATCTTGAAGTAACAAATACATGAATTAGTTTCTCTGCATCACCCTGAGACAGGATGTTCCTGATTTTAGCAATATTACGAAGGTGAAAGAAGGCAGTCCTAGAAACCAGTTTTATATGTGAGTCAAATGATAAATTTTGGTCAAAAATAACTCCAAGGTACCTCACTGTAGAACAAGAAGCAAAGGAAATACCATCTAGAGTAACTATATAACTAGACAATTTCTCCCTGAAGAGCTCAGGTCCAAAGAGAACAACTTCAGTTTTTAATAATTAGCTAACACTTCTGAATCAAGAGTAGGTTTTTTAAGTAAAGGTTTAATTACAGCAACCTTAAATGTCTGAGGTACATATCCTGTCAACAAAGACCGATTGATCAAATCCAATATGGAAGTGTCAATTAAGGGGAAAACCTCCTTGAACAGTCTTGGGTCTAAAAGGATTGGGTCTAAAATACAAGTTGATGGTTTAGAAGAGACTATTGCTGTTGTTAGGTCAGAGAGATAAACTGGGCAGAAGCTGTCTGAAAAATATAATAATAAGCAGTTCTAGCTTTACAAAGGGCTTTCTTAGACGTTATTAAACTATCTTTCCAGACTAATTGAGACTCTTCTAAATTAGAGGAACGCCGCTTTCTCTCCAGCTTTCTTGCAGTCTGCTTTAACTCACGCAGCTGTGGATTATACCAAGGAGCCAACCTCTTCTGACTGATTACCTTCCTTTTCAGAGGGGCAACATTTTCCAGTGTTGTACGCATTGAAGCTATAGTGCTGTTAACACGAGAGTCAAGTTCTACTGGAGTAAAGTTTAGATAGCCGTCCTCTGTCATATCTGCACATGGTAGTGAAGAAAAGGATGATGAAATCAACTCTTTAAATCTGGTTACAGCATTCTCTGACAGACACCTTCTATATGTAGAATTCTTCTCAGAAACCGTGTAGTCAAGTAATGTAAATTCAAAAGTTATTAAAAAATGGTCACACAAGACAGGGTTATGAGGGAACACTGTTAACTGTTCACTCTCAATGCCATAAGTCAGCACAAGGTCAAGGGTATGATTAAGGCAGTGAGTAGGTCTGTGAACACTTTGAGAAAATCCAATAGAGTCTAATATAGAATTAAAGTTAATATTTAGGCTGTCATTTTCAACATCTACATGAATATTAAAGTCACCCACTACAATGACTTTATCTGTACTCAGCACTAACTGGGATAAAAACTCTGAGAATTCAGACAGAAACTCAGAATAAGGGCCAGGTGGACGATACACAACAACAAACACAAGAGGTTTTTGTGATTTCCACTTTGCGTGGGAAAAACTGAGAATCAGAGATTCAAAAGAGCTAAAACTAATCTTGGGTCTAGGACTGATTAGTAACCCTGATCTGAAGATAGCTGCCACTCCTCCTCCTCTGCCTGTGGTTGGAGGAACGTGAACATTTAGATAGTCAGAGGGAGTTGATTCATTAATGCTAACATGATCCTCCTGTTGCAGCCAGGTTGCTGTAAGACAAAATATATCAATATGATGATCACAGATCAAATCATTCACTAACAGAGACTTGGAAAGGAGAGATCTAATATTCAGCAAACCACATTTAATGGTTTGAGGTTGTTGTTCAGTGGGGGAAGCATCAGGTGGGAAGCCTGAAGAAGAAAAGTGTGTAAAACTACAACTCTAAGTTCTTGTTTTGTTTTGTTTTTTTTACACAAGAGGACCTAATCCTGTTGATTGGGGGGGGGGGGCAGCAAGTGGGAAGCTGCAGAGAAGTGTGTAAGACTACAACTCTGCATCCCCGTCTCAACCCTGGGTTGTCATGTTTTTGGATGACTAATAAATTCGTCCATATTTCTAGAAATGAGAGCCGCTCCTTCCAAAGTGGGATGGATGCCGTCTCTCCTCATCAGACCAGGTTTTCTCCAGAAACATTACCAATTATCTGTGTTGCGCACGTTGTTTGCTGGACACCATCTAGACAACCAGCGATTGAATGAGGACATGCGGCTAAACATGTCATCACTAATCAGATTTGGCAGGGGTTCAGAGAAAACTACGGAGTCCCCCATTGTTTTGGCAAAACATTATTTTGCAACATTAATTTTAGTGATCTCCGATTAGTGTATCATTACCGCTGACGTGAATAACTATTTTACCGTATTTACGCTTATCCTTAGCCAGCCGTTTTAAATAGGATTCTATGTCGCCCGCTCTGGCCCCTGGAATACATTTGACTACGGTCGCTGGTGTCGCTAATGCCACGTTTCTGACAATAGAGCTGCCAATTACCAGGGTTTTGTCCTCAGCGGGTGTGTCGCTGAGTGGGGAAAATCTATTTGAAACGTGGACAGGTTGATGGTGAACCACGGGCTTGACTTTAGGACTATGACTCCTCTTCCTGACAGTCACTCAGCCACTCTGGGATCCCGGCTGCTCGGGTTCTGCTTGGGGGCGACTAATGGAGCTAGCTATAATAGCCAAAATCGTCCGATCTGGCTTGCTATCGGGTGGTTTTCAATGGTGCAGAGCCGAGCTTCCAATTCAGATAACCTCGCCTCCAAAACTAGAAAAAGACTACATTTGTTACAGGTACCATTATCACTAAAGGATGCAGAGGGGTAACTAAACATCTGACTTATGGAGCAGGTGAAAGCAGGAGATGGAGGAAGAGAACTGGTAGCCATGCTAAGCTACAGAACCCAACACACCGCTAAAAAGTGAAAAATAAAGACTAAAGATCTGTAAGAGTGAGTGTAAGAATATAACAAGTACGCGATATAGTTAACTATGCAAAATGTGTAAATTATAGGGAGAAATAAGGTGATTATTAGTAGTCCAAGAGGAGCAAGAAATGTCACCGCAAAGCAAAATTGCGCACACACACCAAAATGATGATGCAATGGGCTCGAGGAGTATAAGCAGTCACACATCTTTACCACAAAAGTAACTAAAAAGCATTAAGACTAAGGAGCCCCACTCATGTAGCTAGCATAAAACTGCACTATAACAAAAGTTTAATCAAGTTATAAGCATCATTTCACATAAAAACATACTCAGGAGAGCAGGTACCCAGCACAATTGGTGGATCCACATTCCCTTCTCAGCCAATCAGACTGCACGTCTTTTGATTATCAGTTTTTTCACAAACACTCTAAATGTAATCTTTCTAGACCAATGCATTGCAGACCTTCTTAGATTTAGGTTTGAAATCAAGGTTTACCGATCTTTTGCATCTTCACAGGATTTAATGTATGGGTAGAAGAGTCTCTTATTTTAAATTTCAGCTTGCTATACCCAAACGTGGAGTTATGATGGTTGATCATTATGGATACTGTTATGGAAGTTTTCAATCGCTTCCTTCCTAATGCCTCTGATGAGCAATGAAATAGAAAACTTACTTTTTCTGCCGGCCGGCTAAGTTTTTATTCTTCGTTGCAAGGAAAAAGATCAGTCCACACCATTCAGTGGCAATGGTATGAACAGATACAAACAAAAGGAATACAGAGCATTTATACCTGAGGTGGGGGCTTTGTTTTTTAGATGTGTAACAACATCTCCAGAAAGGATGCAGTCTTGATGATAATTAATAAACAGTCTGAGTGTTAATTAAGAGGTAAATAGTTTAAAACAATTAGCGTGTCTGGGTGATACAAATGGTTAATGTGGATTGGAGAGTCTGTCAGTCCTGAGACATAAAATTTACCATCACAATTCTCCCTTTTGATTATTAATTAATCACTAACAGAAAACAAACTTAAGAAAAATAAAATGGACTTAAGTATCCGGTACGCTATTTCAAGCAGATTTGAAAATGTATCATCGTGGTAGTTGATTAGAGCAGAGAAAATACTAACAAAACAAAGCAAACAAAACAACCCAAAAAAGAACAAAACAAAATGAAATAAAATTTTACAAAATGTTATCAAAGTCAGAGTCTTAGCTGGGGTAAAATATCGGGGTCAGGAATATGAAGAGAGGTTGAATTTTGATCAGCATTATTGGCGTTCACCTGAACATGTGTGGAGGAATGAGGCATCTCTTTCATGAGCACGTTAGACAGGCATTTCAATACACATGGAATTAAGGTGCAGAGCAAAAGGAAAATCATTACATATGGGATTATTGTTAAAAACCATGCTGGCCATCCCTGGCCCAAAGATTTCAGCCAAGGGAACCATGAGTCATCTATTACAGGAGGGAGTTGAATGGCATCTTTCATGTGTTTGATAATGTTGGTAATGTTCTCATATTCGTCGGAGTGGTTGTCTTCAATTCCAGAGGTCAGCGTGACCGTGTTAACATCTGACAGCATGTTAAGTAGGGCGTCATGTGGGTCTGGTGGCCCATTGACTATGACTGTGAGTTGTCTGTACATATCCGAGCTTGGATATTCAATTCCACACCAATACGTGCCTGCATCAGTGGGTTTGACATCAGGGATGGTGATCTGGGCTCCGTTGGAATTTGGAAGTTTTGTTATTGTGAAGCGGGGATTTCTGTTTGGAGCAATGGTTTTGTCAGTTGTGGCAACGATCAAGTGCCAATCGTGTGGGCTGCAGGGGTCTCTGCATAGGTATTTGTCATACTTGGCATAATATGCCTGAACCCGTCCTGATCGCCAAATTTCAGGGTAAACGAGGCAGGTGAATGTTGCACTTTGACCTTCTGTCAAAGTGACAGTCCTGGCAGGTTTGTAGGTGTAAGCCTCCATCAGCTGTGCCAAACATGACAGCATCAGAATCAGGTGATGCATGGTGGAGTTTGGTGGAACACGTCTAGTTGGTGTTTGTTGAATCCACAGGGCCAATTCCACGGGTCGTCCTCTTTGGCGTCTGTGCGTCCTTGCACCGTCCGTCGTCTTTGGCCTCTGCTCGTCCTCGTGTCGTCCATCCGTCCTCGCGTCGATCAGGTTGGCAGCTGGGCTCCTCCGTTTCCTCGGGGATCTTCCTGCAGTGGATGGCGTGAACCCACGTTGCCCTCTCGGCTATCTTCGCAATGGTATGCGTTGTCAGAATGGATCTCGTCACCGTTTGGAATTCCATTGCTCCTTTCTGAAGTCGTTTCTCACCACCCAGGTTGGAAGTCTGCAGAGAGAGAGAGGGAGAGAATAAGTTTTTGCAATATTGTAGCATATATCCTCACATAGGCCAGTGGAGGGGAGTGGCCTGGTTACAGGTTTTACTCCCAGAGATGGAGGTCTGTCAAAATGAAGTTTCAGAGTGCCATTTTCTCGTTTGACAACGTCTCTACTGGCAGGGTGTTATACACAATGTTGTCTGAGGTTAATGGTAAGAAATTCACTAATTTGGGTTATTGCAGAATTGACAAAGTGAGAGCCATTATCGCTGCTCAGTTTTGGTGTAGTTGTAGTTCCCAGATGGGGAGTAATCTCTGTTAGCAGAGCCTTTGCTACCACTTGGCTACTCTGGTGTTTTGCTGGAAATACTTCAATCTATTTTGACCACGTCAACTATTACTAAGCAGCATTTCTTTCCTTCTGCTGGTGACAGTTCTATGAAATCCATCATTAAGTGTTCGAATGGTCTGTCTGGTGATGGGTGAGCGATGTGTGTGATTGCTTTGGTTTTACCTGTTATGCGTTGCACAAACCATACACGGGTGACTGATCTTCTGCTGCATGAACTGAAAATCCTTTGGTGAATCAGTGCTGGGTTATGGCAGCCATTGTCCCCCCTTTTGACACATGGTCCAATCTATGTGTCAATTTCGCAAAATGAGGGAAACAATGTTTAGGTAGGC
This sequence comes from Leuresthes tenuis, assembly GCF_036924035.1. Taxonomy (NCBI): domain Eukaryota; kingdom Metazoa; phylum Chordata; class Actinopteri; order Atheriniformes; family Atherinopsidae; genus Leuresthes; species Leuresthes tenuis. The sequence continues at coordinate 35,801,833 of NW_027325360.1, forward strand.
AAGACTTATTATCGGTTCCTCGCCACACATCTTCCTGTGGTGTGGCAATAGATTGCACCGTTGTGAGAGAGGTGGAAACAATGACAGGGATAAATTATAGTGGGTTGGAGTGTAGCTTCTTTTTCAGCAGCATCCGCTCTTGCATTTCCTTGAGAGACAGGACCTGTGTTGTTAGTGTGAGCAAAGCATTTACAAACAGAGATGGACTTTTTGGAGTAAAATGGCATCAAGAAGAGCTGTGACTTTGTCATGATGGAGAAAGGGTTTGCCATTAGATTTTAGGAATTGTCTGTGTTTCCACAGAGTGTCAAAATCCTGGACAATCCAAAAGCGTATCTGGAATCAGATTAGATGGTTACTGCTTTGTTGTTAGCTAGTCTGCATGCCTCTGCCATTGCTATCAGTTCTGCTGCCTGTGCAGAATGGTGAGGAGGGAGTGAGCTGGAGAGAAGAGTTTCATGATTAGTGACAACAGTAAAACCAACTCTGTTGTGACCCGTTTGTGGGTCACGTGAAGCTGATCCATCTGCAAAGAGAACCAAATCCGGGTTTGTAAATGGCGTTTCTTGGCAAGCAAACCGGTTGGGGGACAGCAACACAGTTATGTTGTGTTCTGTCATCTGGTGTGGGGAGGAGGGTGGCAAGTTTTACCATAGAGCGTTTGATGGTGATAGACATTTCTAAAAGCATTGTGTCGTATCGTGAAAAGTCTTTTGTTCAAGTAAAATCATGGACACATCATGTGGGATCAGGAGAGTTACATCAGAATAGGCCACAATATCTCTGGAGGCCATAACTGCCTTTTCAGCTGCTGCCACATATCTGAATATATCTTCGGAGATCTGCAGCCACGGGGTCCAGTTTTGAAGAAAAATAAGCTACAGGCCGCAGTTTATTTCCATGATCCTGCAATAAAACAGAAGTCATACATCCATCTTTTTCAACTACTGTTTGAGTGAACAGTTTGGAAGGGTCAGACCGGCCCAAAGTTGGAGTGCTTTGTAAGGTAAGTTTTAGTTCAGTGAAAGATTGTTCCGCTTCAGGAGTCCATTTGATCTCGTGTTTTGCTTGCAGGCCTTTGCCATGAATGAGGGAGGCGAGCGGAGCTTCAAGAATGGCATAGTGAGAAATGAACTGTCTACAGTAAGAGCACATACCAAGAAAATTGTGATGGGTTTTGGAAGGTTCTGAATTGCATCAACTCTTTTTGGTGAAAGAGTCTTTCTTTCAGAAGTGATGACATGACCTAAGAAGACAAATTTTCCCTGGACAAATTGAAGTTTAGACAAGCTGGCTTTATGACCAGTTTTAGTCAGATGTTTCAAGGGTTTGACTGTGCTGGCTGCTCATTGGTCGGACTGCAGATCATGAGGTCATCAACATACTGTAACAAAGCAGTGTCTGGGGAGAGAACAAAGGGTTCAAAACTGTCTGAGAGCTTCAGTGCAAATGGTGGGACTTTCACAGTATCCTTGGCACAGACGTGTGAATGTGTAGCCCCTCCTATTGAATTTGAAAGCAAACCAGAATTAGCTTCCTGGGTGACCTGGAACACTGAAGGTTGCGTTCACTGAAGGAACCACTGAAAAGAATTTTGCATTAGTTGGTTGCGTCACCTGCTTGCAGATCCTAAATAAAACGGTGTTGGTTGATCTTTGCCTCTGATTTTATGACAGGAAACAAAGGCGTGCGTATTGGAGAATCGTTACATGGAACAATTACTCCCACTGCCTTAAGAGACTCAAAGCATGGTGGTATATTATCAATGACTTTTTGTTTAAGTGAGTATTGAGCCTTGCAAGGTTTAAAGTCTGATTTTGGAATGATGGCAACATTTTCACAATCTTTGGCGAGGTTAACATCATACTTTCGGTTGACTGTTCTTTGTGTGTGCACAAAAGATGTCACCTTTTTTGAGTTGCACTGCAGTGAAGGTGAAAAAAGGACAGATCAATCAGATGTTTCTTGCCAATCGGTTGCAAGCTTGCATGACTCCACAAATTTGCCCAAATCTTCCCAATTATCTGATGTGTGTTTTGCAAGAGGGATGTGTGGAACTGAACAGTCCATGTTGTACATGTTACATTGAGCTGGTGTGAGAGAGACTGACACAGCGCATTTATGTTCTGTCCAAAAAATGTGTGTCAGTGTTAGTTTGTCAATCCTCTCCCTGAACCAGCCTTCCTCGTATGATTCGTCAGATTCTGGTGACAAATGGGTGGTACACTGCAGGTCCTCTTTGGTCATGAAGTTTGTTGAGGCTGTTGAAATGGTGTTTTTTGCTGAAACAAACTCAGGAAAGGTTGTTAGTGGTTGCAGTTGCCATTGATATGCATATGTCATGTTCGAGGTGTGGTGGACAAAGGTGTGTGAAGCATTTGGTGTCAGGTCAGATAGTCTGAGCACTCTGACGCCTTCTGGGGTTGAGATTAGACAAAGGCTTCATTTACACATCCAGTTCCTGCCTGTCAGGTTACTGGGACAGATTTTAGAAAGCAACAAAGGGCTTTGCTTTGCGGTAAGACGTATTGCATCACTTCCTGTTGCTTTGTGTGTGCACTGTGACAGTTCTCGCTCTTCTTGAACTACTAATAATCACCTTATTTCTCCCTATAATTTACACATCTTGCATAGTTAACTCTATCCCATACTTGTTATATTCTAACGCTCACTCTTACAGATCTTTAGTTTTTATTTTTCACTTTTTAGCGGTGTGTCTGGTTCTCTAGCTTAGCATGGCTACCAGTTCTCTTCCTCTATCTCCTGCTTTCACCTGCTCCGTGTGTCAGATGTTTAGTTACTCCTCTGCCTCCTTTAGTGGTAATGGTACATGTAACAAATGTAGTCTTTTTGTAGTTTTGGAGGCAAGGCTTTCTGAATTGGAAGCTCGGCTCTGCACTGTTGAAAACCACCCGATAGCGAGCCAGGCCCCTTTAGTCAGTGCGGAGCCACCTAGCGTAGCTAGCTCTGTTAGTCGTCCCCGAGCAGATCCCGAGCAGCCGGGACTTAAGAGTGGCTGGGTGACTGTCAGGAAGAGGAGTCATAGTCCTAAAGTCAAGCCCGTGGTTCACCATCAACCTGTCCACGTTTCAAATAGATTTTCTCCACTCAGCGACACACCCGCTGAGGAGAAAACCCTGGTAATTGGCAGCTCTATAGTCAGAAACGTGGCATTCGCGACACCAGCGACCATAGTCAAATGCATTCCAGGGGCCAGAGCGGGCGACATAGAATCCTATTTAAAACTGCTGGCTAAGGATAAACGTAAATACGGTAAAATAGTTATTCACGTCGGCGGTAATGACACCCGGTTACGCCAATCGGAGGTCACTAAAATTAATGTTGCATCGGTGTGTAATTTTGCCAAAACAATGTCGGACACCGTAGTTTTCTCTGGACCCCTGCCAAATCTGACCAGTGATGACATGTTTAGCCGCATGTCCTCATTCAATCGCTGGTTGTCTAGATGGTGTCCAGCAAACAACGTGGGCTACATAGATAATTGGCAATCTTTCTGGAGAAAACCTGGTCTGATGAGGAGAGACGGCATCCATCCCACTTTGGAAGGAGCGGCTCTCATTTCTAGAAATATGGACGAATTTATTAGTCATCCAAAAACATGACATCCCAGGGTTGAGACCAGGATGCAGAGTTGTAGTCTTACACACTTCTCTGCGGCTTCCCACCTGATGCTGCCCCCCCCTCAATCAAAAAACACAAAAGGAGCAAATCCTCTTGTGCAAAACAAATTTAAAACAAAAACTTTAACTGAACAAAAACATCAACTATTAAATGTGGTTTGCTGAATATTAGATCTCTCCCTTTGAAGTCTCTGTTAGTGAATGATTTGATCTGTGATCATCATATTGATATATTTTGTTTTACAGAAACCTGGCTGCAGCAGGAGGATCATGTTAGCATTAATGAATCAACTCCCTCTGACTATTTAAATGTTCATGTTCCTAGAACCACAGGCAGAGGAGGAGGAGTGGCAGCTATCTTCAGATCAGGGTTACTAATCAGTCCTAGACCCAAGATTAGTTTTAGCTCTTTTGAATCTCTGATTCTCAGTTTTTCCCACCCAAAGTGGAAATCACAAAAACCTCTTGTGTTTGTTGTTGTGTATCGTCCACCTGGCCCTTATTCTGAGTTTCTGTCTGAATTCTCAGAGTTTTTATCCCAGTTAGTGGTGAGTACAGATAAAGTCATTGTAGTGGGTGACTTTAATATTCATGTAGATGTTGAAAATGACAGCCTAAATATTAACTTTAATTCTATATTAGACTCTATTGGATTTTCTCAAAGTGTTCACAGACCTACTCACTGCCTTAATCATACCCTTGACCTTGTGCTGACTTATGGCATTGAGAGTGAACAGTTAACAGTGTTCCCTCATAACCCTGTCTTGTCTGACCATTTTTTAATAACTTTTGAATTTACATTACTTGACTACACGGTTTCTGAGAAGAATTCTACATATAGAAGGTGTCTGTCAGAGAATGCTGTAACCAGATCTAAAGAGTTGATTTCATCATCCTTTTCTTCACTGCCATGTGCTGATATGACACAGGATGGCTACCTAAATTTTACTCCAGTAGAACTTGACTCTCTTGTTGACAGCACTACAGCTTCAATGCGTACAACACTGGACAATGTTGCCCCTCTGAAAAGGAAGGTAATCAGTCAGAAGAGGTTGGCTCCTTGGTATAATTCACAGCTGCGTGCGTTAAAGCAGACTGCAAGAAAGCTGGAGAGACAGTGGCGTTCCTCTAATTTAGAAGAGTCTCAATTAGTCTATAAAGATAGTTTAATAACGTATAAGAAAGCACTTCGTAAAGCTAGAACTGCGTATTATTCATTATTGATAGAAGAGAATAAGAATAATCCCAGGTTTCTTTTCAGCACTGTTGCCAGGCTGACAAAGAGTCCGAGCTCTGTTGAGCCATGTATTCCTTTAACTCTCAGCAGTGATGATTTCATGAGATTCTTCATCAATAAAATTGTTTCTATCAGAGAGAAGATTAATGGAATCCTTCCCATTATTATCACTGATGTATCATCAAGTAGAGCAGCTTTAGAAGTATCTTTCGAACCTGAATTGTATTTAGACAGCTTCTGTCCAGTTGATCTTTCTGAGCTAACAACAGCAATAGTCTCTTCTAAACCATCAACTTGTATGTTAGACCCAATCCCAACCAGACTGTTCAAGGAGGTTTTTCCCTTAATTGACACTTCCATATTGGACTTGATCAATCGGTCTTTGTTGATAGGATATGTACCTCAGACTTTTAAGGTTGCTGTAATTAAACCTTTACTTAAAAAACCTACTCTTGATTCAGAAGTGTTGGCTAATTATCGACCTATATCCAATCTCCCTTTTTTGTCCAAAGTTCTTGAAAAAATAGTTGCAGTTCAACTTTGTGATCATTTACATAGAAATAATCTGTTTGAAGAGTTTCAGTCAGGATTCAGAGTGCATCATAGCACAGAAACGGCACTGGTGAAAGTTACCAATGATCTCCTGTTAGCTTCTGATAGCGGACTTGTTTCTGTGCTTGTCCTGTTGGATCTCAGTGCTGCATTTGATACGATTGATCACAGCATTCTGTTACAGAGACTTGAACATGTTATTGGGATTAAAGGAACTGCATTAGGCTGGTTTAAGTCATATTTATCTGATAGATTCCAGTTTGTTCTTGTAAATGAGGAATCTTCCTCACACGTTGGAGTAAGTCATGGAGTTCCTCAGGGTTCTGTGCTTGGACCGATTCTTTTTACTTTATACATGCTTCCATTAGGTAACATTATCAGACAGCATGGCATAAATTTCCATTGTTATGCTGATGATACTCAGCTGTACTTATCTATGAAACCAGATGAAACCTACAGGTTGGTCAGGCTACAAGCCTGTCTTAAAGACATAAAGACCTGGATGACTCAGAACTGTCTGCTTTTAAATTCAGATAAAACTGAAGTTGTTCTCTTTGGACCTGAGCGCTTCAGGGAGAAATTGTCTAGTTATATAGTTACTCTAGATGGTATTTCCTTGGCTTCTAGTTCTACAGTGAGGAACCTTGGAGTTATTTTTTACCACAATTTATCATTTGACGCACATATAAAACTGGTTTCTAGGACTGCCTTCTTTCACCTTCGTAATATTGCCAAAATCAGGAACATCCTGTCTCAAGGTGATGCAGAGAAACTAGTTTATGCATTTGTTACTTCAAGATTGGACTACTGTAATTCCTTATTATTGGGCTGTCCCACATATTCTCTGAAAAGCCTCCAGCTGATCCAAAATGCTGCAGCCAGAGTTCTGATGAGAACTAACAGGAGAGATCATGTTTCTCCAGTTTTAGCTTCTCTTCATTGGCTCCCTGTTAAATTCAGAATAGAATTTAAGATTCTTCTTCTCACATATAAAGTTCTTAATGACCAAGCTCCATCATATCTTAAAGATTTAATTGTAAGATATTTTCCTAACAGAGCACTTCGCTCCCAAACTGCAGGTTTACTTGTTGTTCCCAGAGTTTCTAAAAGTAGAATGGGAGGTAGAGCCTTCAGTTATCAGGCCCCTCTCTTGTGGAATAAGCTGCCAGTAAATGTCCGGGAAGCAGACACCCTTTCCACTTTTAAGATTAGGCTTAAAACTTTTCTTTTCGATAAAGCTTATAGTTAGGGATGGCTCAGGTAATCCTGAAACATCCCATAGTTAAGCTGCTATAGGCTTAGACTGCTGGGGGACCTCATCTGTCACACCTTTCCTCACTTTGCTCTCTTTTTCCCCCTGTTTAATTTCAAAATTGATTTTATGTACATGTGACATTATTGTGGTTATTAACCTATGTTTCCCTGTTCCAACAGATATCCTTTGAATGGCGTTATGGTGTTTTTCCCCCCTCTTTTCCCTCTTTTCTGTCTTCTCAAACCCCAGCTGGTCGAGGCGGATGGCCACCCTTCCTGAGTCTGGTTCTGCCAGAGGTTTCTTCCTGTTAAAAGGGAGTCGTTCCTTTCCACAGTTGCCACAGGCACGCTCAGGACGGGAGATTGGACTGAAGACACATTTCGGTGCAATCTGTTGGTTTCCTTAGCTAGGATATTAATTTTTTGAATTAGCTCTATATGAATTAATTGGATTATGATTACAATGAATTGAATTCCAATTGGCTTGAATTGGACTATATTACTTAAGTGCCTTGAGATGACAATTGTTGTAATCTGGCGCTATATAAATAAAATTGAATTGAATTGAATTGAACATTTTTTTTTAATCAGTTTTTCTTTGTTTTTTTTTGTTTTCTTTTAAACTAAGGGACCCCCCTATTGGGAATCTGAGCTCATTTGTCCATAAATTTTAATATTTTAAGCTTTTATCCCCAAATCTCTTTTTCATAATTTCCACAATTGGCCCCTCCGCAGACTGAACCGCTTCTACGGAAAATTTACTCCCCATTCTGAATGAAGAGGTCGTACGACGAGAGCCAATTAGTTATGCTACAACTGGCAAAAGCGACATTTCGAGTTCAGCGTCATAAAGATACAAACAAAAGGAATACAGAGCATTTATACCTGAGGTGGGGTTTTGTTCTTTAGATGTGTAACAACATCTCCAGAGGGGGGCAGGATGCAGTCTTGATGATAATTAAGAAACAGGAGGTTAAAACAATTATCTTGTCTGAGTGTTAATTAAGAGGTAAATAGTTTAAAACAATTAGCGTGTCTGGGTGATACAAATGGTTAATGTGGATTGGACAGTCTGTCAGTCCTGAGACATAAAATTTACCATCACAATACCCTGGCTCCCCTCTTAATGTATATGAATAAAAGTTGGTCACAAGTACACAGTTACAGTTGGGCATCTAAAGAGAATATATGGATTATTAATGAAACGCTTATCCCTGAAATTTACATGAGTATAGTGTAGGAGGCCCAAGAAATTAATTTCAATAATCATGTGTTGTACATACACACAACTTGTCTACTTCACAGACTTAGTGTAAGTTAAGTTAAGTTAAGTTACACTTAGTGCTCTACGTTAGATTTCCAACCACAAATTTTTTAAATTTGCAGGGAAACATGAAAGTCCACTGGCAAGGCTTAAGACTTGAAGTTTCACAGGATCATAACTCAAAACCTTTAGACTTTAGACTAATTAGAAGAAGCTGTTCCTGCGAAACAGCAGTGAGAATGCTGAAAAGCTGAATGCGGATAGCTGACAATGCTAAAAATAGCTGAAAATAGTGAAAAAAATTAGCAGAAGTCAAGTGAGTAATAGTTAAAATGGCTGCAGTGTAAGAGAGTGGAAGAGAGATGTCCTCACAGTGGTAGGAATGTTTGTAAACAGCTGCGGCTTAACAAGCCCCCTCCCAGTAGAACTAGCAGAAATGGCTGAATGGATACTATGACCTCCTGTGTGAAAAATGTAAGCGCGAGGAAAATCATTTGAAAACCGTCAGAACCACAAGGGTTGGAGGAACGCAGCAATGTAGTTTTTATTTCAATGGAGTGAAAAACATTTAAACGGCAGCGAGTTGAACACAGTTGAACCTGTCTCTGGTGTCAGACCAAATGTTCATTGGAGTTAGTGAGAGAAATCGAAAGGTTTCTCTCGCTTCAAGGCTCATAGCTGAAATTTTTGTAAATGTTAGCTCTTTAGCAGTTACATCAGCTGAAAGAGGACAACCTTTCCTACATTTTAAGGTATAATTTGTTTCTCTAAGTTAAAAGCCAATCTGTTCCAGCACCTGATTGGCTGGCGCCACGGTCAGCCAACAGGTGTGAAAAAACATAATACATGCAATAACTGAAATCATAATAAACACAATGGTAACGAAAAAATCCAAAACACAAAATGTAAATAAACATGCAACTTAACCAAATACACAGCACATAACAGTGTGGATCACACTCATGACACAGCTTCTGTCCCGTTGATCTCTCTGAGCAAACAACAGCAATAGTCTCTTCTAAACCATCAACTTGTATTTTATACCCAATCCCAACCAGACTGTTTAAGGAGGTTTTCCTCTTAATCAATATTCCAGATAGTCTTTGTTGACAGGATATGTACCTCAGACTTTTAAGGTTGCTGTAATTAAACCTTTACTTAAAAAAAAATACTCTTGATTCAGTTTTAGCTAATTATCGACCTATATCCAATCTCCCTTTTTTTTCTAAAGTTCTTGAAAAAATAGTTGCAGCTCAACTTTGTGATCATTTACATAGAAATAATTTATTTGAAGAGTTTCAGTCAGGATTCAGAGTGCATCATAGCACAGAAACAGCACTGGTGAAAGTTACCAATGATCTCCTGTTAGCGTCTGATAGCAGACTTGTTTCTGTGCTTGTCCTGTTGGATCTCAGTGCTGCATTTGATACAGTCGATCATAGCATTCTGTTACAGAGACTTCTAAATTCAGACAAAACTGAAGTCATTATCTTTGGACCTGAGCCCTTCAATTGTCTAGTTATATAGTTTCTCTCGATCGTAGATGGTATTTCCTTGGCTTCTAGTTCTACAGTGAGGAACCTTGGAGTTATTTTTGACCAGAATTTATCATTTGACGCACATATAAAACTGGTTTCTAGGACTGCCAAAATCAGGAACATCCTGTCTCAAGCCGATGTAGAGAAACTAGTCCATGCATTTGTTACTTCAAGATCGGACTGCTGTAATTCCTTATTATTGGGCTGTCCCACATATTCTCTGAAAAGCCTCCAGCTGATCCAAAATGCTGCAGCCAGAATTCTGATGAGAACTAACAGGAGAGATCATGTATCTCCAGTTTTAGCTTCTCTTCATTGGCTCCCTGTTAAATTCAGAATAGAATTTAAGATTCTTCTCCTCACATATAAAGCTCTTAATGGCCGAGCTCCATCATATCTTAAACTGTATGAAAGTTAGAGGAATTTCTTTTAATATCAGAGAAAGCTTAAAATAATCAGTGTGTCACTCTTCTGGCTGCTCATTCATAAAAACCAAGAAGGAGCAAAAATGTTCATGTTGTTGAAACTGTCATATTTCAAAATTGGATTCATATTTGAAGAAGCTGAACAAATTGGTAATAGCTGAATGTCTTGTGACCCGTTTAAAGTTTTAATGGTGTCTGTATCTGAAAGTATGCAGAAGTAGTTAGGTTGGAAAGAGGAGGAAGAGTTGAAAGTATTTCCCATTCATTTGATGGACTTGGAAATTTGAATAAAAGTTGAATAGTTTAAAAACTATAAAAAAACTGGAAAATCTTTCAATTGCTGAAAAACCAGTTGCTGAAGTCTTGCTTGAAGGAATTTGAAGTTGAAATAACAATAGTGGAATGATTTTAAACCTATCGGAAAAGCAGAAGTTTTGATGAAAGGGCCGTTTTTTGTCATGTTTTTGAAACAGTCATATTGTCAAATTGGCTTAATATTTGAAAAAGCTGAACCATTTGGTAATAGCTGAGTCTGTTTAAACTTTGAATGGTGTCTCTTGCTGAAAGCATGTAGCAGTAGTTAGGTTGATAAGAGGAGAAAGATTTGAAATTTGCCTTAAATTTTTCTAAAATTTGAATAAAATGTTACAAGAACATGAACAAGCTGAACGTTTTGAGACCAAAATAGTTTAAATCGGTGTAAGTACGTAGATGTAGTTCGGTTGAAAAGAGGAGAAAAAGTTTAAATTTGTTCATGTTTTTGAAACTGTCATATTTCAAAATTGGCTTAATATTTGGAAAAAACTGCACCAACTGGTAATAGCTGAATGTCTTGTGACCCGTTTGAAGTTTGAATGGTGTGTCTCGCTGAAAGTATGCAGAAGTAGTTAGGTTGGAAAGAGGAGGAAGAGTTGAAATGTGAAATTTGCCGACAATTTGAATAAAATGTTAAATATTTTAAAAGTGTAAAAGTAATAAACACCAATAGTCATAGCAGAAATCTCCTGAAGGAGCTGAACAGTTTGATACCAAAATGGTTGAAATTCGTGAAAGTATGCAGTAGTTAGGTTGAAAAGAGGAGAAAAAGTTTAAATTTGTTCATGTTTTTGAAACCGTTATAAACATGGACCCCTCAAAAAAGTTTGGTGTTTGCTGTCATTAAATGCAAGATGAGTTCATATTTTCATGAATTAGTAAAATGGCTAACTTTCAATATTTTATATTCTACGTTTAACTGAGAATAAAATATTAGTTCGAGATTTACAGATCATAACATTTTGTAGTCATTTCCATTTTGCAAAGCATTTTTGGAGTTGGGGTTGTATTTCATATCGTAAATATAATCATCAGTACCAGAGGCTTGTTAAAAGCTTATGATTTTATCAATAAAGTGTAGTGTCTATGTAATGTTGAAGAATTTTTGTCACCATTTACAGCTATGGATACCCAGACCCTGAATACCTCAGCAGAGTTCGGGAAGAGCTGAAAGTCAAAGGAATTGAATGAGTCATCTTTAGGTTCATCAACACATTAAGGCAAAGGTAATATGATCTAATAATGCAACAATGTAAAAAAAAAAAAAAAGCATGCTTCTGTTTAATATGGCAGCTTTAATATATGACACTGAAATACAAACCAGAGGATAACTGACTGCAAATATTCACTGTATCATTTTTCATTCTTCTTGGGGAATTGTCTGTGGACTTAGATTGTTGGACCTAGAATTTATTTCTTTTGCGTTCAAATAATTAGTTTGCTAACTGAATTATATTTTTACATAGTACTGTTGTAATGTTTGTTGTTTTTATGTGAGGTCAAAGTTGAAATTATTTGCTGATGCTAGGGTATTTCAAATACCAACAAGCACCTGAACAAAAGAACAACAAGAAAGGAGGAGGAACCCAAGTCCAGGGCCACCTTCAGCTCAGCTGCTCCTGAATGTACAGCCGTAATTGGAGCATGGCTCTGTTTCAACACCATTTGCCATCCTGTTACACAATAACAGAGTAAATGTGTTCACAAATTCAAACCAATTAATGTGTTTAACATTTATTGATGTGATGGTGTTGAATTGAGTTGATATCAGATAAATCCTTAATCCTATTTACACAATAAAATAATGAATACACCCGATAATTATCAAGGTGTGGAACACAGGCTTCAGTCAAATGTGAAAACACCAGTTCAGAAGGAAGCTCATCTCAAAAAGCTCTCAAAAAGCTCTGCAAACTGACCTCCATCAGTAGGATGGATCTCCCTGCGCAGAACGGCGCCTCTCCGCGTCCTCCTCTCCCCGCGCAGTTGTAAGATGTTCCTACAACAGCTGCATTTGTTTTCTGCACGGTCCAAACCTTTCAGTCAAACTCAAGTCAAGTTCAATGGGGTCCTGGTCAGGGGAAGCCATGACATGACTAATATCACACCATCCTTGTCTTTCTATTGTGAGTACTTGGAAGTGTTGGGCTTCCAAGTACTCACAATAGAAAAACTTGTTGTCTGGTACTGCATGACAAAGTTGGAACCTATAGAACATTGTTCTGAAGGTTTAGCTTGACAGAGTATTTTTCACGTTGACTGACTATGCCCTGGATTTTGTAAAAATCATCAACTCTGGCTACAGCAAAACCATCACTGACCATTCCCTGTGTTTCATGGGGCAGTTAGAATAAACTAGATGTGTTGGAGTAAAGTTCTGTCCATAAGACTGTCCTTGCCATCTTCTCTCCAGCGTAGGCAGCAGTGTCAGTCTCTTCTTCACATGTTGGGGGCAGAAGCATTTTTTGGGGAAATTGACAATTATTATACAGATCAGACAAATAAGTTTCTTATCTGCCAGGGAAGTGAACCTGGAACTCAAACTCAGGGCCAGGTCAAAGTGTACCTCAGTGAGGGGATACAGAGTGCTTTCTGAAATGCAACTACTGATATTTCTCTTTGTTTATCCTTATTATTGCAAAGCTATAACTGACAATCTGATTTTAAGTATACTTTAGTCTCTTTCTTCATTTCTTTCATCACACTTGATCTTTGAGTATGGCACTTTTCAAATGATTTCAGATTGTTAAAGAAAAACCGTGCAGTATGGCAGAACATGAGTTGACCCTGTTGAATCCATTTCAATGGGGAAAAAAATTTGATACATTAACATGTTGGATGTGATGTCTGTGACACTAAACCGTGTGTAGTGTTTTAGTTCCTTTATCTCAGAAAAGCTGTGCTGTAATGCTCAGAACAGTGACAGAAATCCCAATTTCACACTTTCTGATTTCTGATGTTTTCAGTTTGATTTTGAAACCTTTAAATGTAAACTGAGGCCAAACTACTGTCCTGTTGGGTTTATTTTTCTTCCTCGAATAAAACTATGAAATTAAAGACACAATTTAAGTGTGAAAAAATGGTTTGAAATGTTTGTTTTTGCTGTTTTATTTGGCTGTGAGATATTCCACACACCAACATACTGTAACCTCATGTTATAATAAAGCAGACAAATGCAGTGTGCAGGTATCTGTCCCCTGTTCTACATTTCAATGAGTTTACACAGATTTATTTACATCCACTGAAAGTGTCTGGACTGACATTTTCACACAAAGATATTTTTTTTTTGTAATTGAGAGCTTATATTTGGGCACTTTATTTTTGAGCCCAATGTTCACCTGACGTCCCACTGAAGCCTTGTTGGTCGAACATCTTCAGGAGCTCGCACTTGTTCACGGTCTGGTTCGGTCACTTGCTGGAACACTTTCTTCCCTCCCTGCAACTACCTCAACTACTGTCATGTTAGGGAGAAGTTGCAGCATCTCATAACAACCCCAGGAGGGGAAGGTAGGGGTGGGCCTCCAAACAACCTGCTCTCAGGGAGAGGGGGTTGTTTAAAGTAGCAGGTATTTTGACCAAAGCTTGTTTCATACAATTCAATAAGACCTGAGAAATTGTGTCATCTTTAAAATCAGTTCAGTGATTACATTTCACACAGATTAATGGTCCTGCTATTAAGTTAGCATACTAAATATCCCATTTTCACTCTGCAACTTTAGTCGATTTTCTGAAGCTGCTGATCAAGCCCTCTCCCACAATCACTCCCAGCCCTTTGCTACATGCAGTATGACCCTGTCATCTGTAATAAAGCATTATCTTTCATCTAAGAATCTGGCCATGATCATTTCTCCCTCTGCTCTGTGAATCAGAGGAGATTGAAGCTGTGGTTGATTCCTGGAATAAAACTAATGAAACATGTTCACATACTCAAGACATTGACTTTATTGCTCAGTATCATGACTAACCAGAAATGCACAGCAGTGTGTTCTGATATTATTTATCAGAGATTGATACCTTATCGGCCTCAGTTCTGCTTCAGAGTAAATGTTTTCAAAATGTTCTCTGCACACATGGAACTGTAATATATACAACGTGCATCATGTTGCACAGGTGTTGATTTGACCAAAATAAAAGCCAACTGTATTCCAGATAAACTGGAAGCTTTTTTTATCAGCAGGTTTATGTCTGCAGTCCTGTAGCATGGCCTTACCTTCTGGAGGTGTTTTATTGACTTTTCTAACAACACCTAAAGCATGACAACAATACCACATATACAGTTGCACATATGCCACAACTGTAGGAGAATCCCAGATCCTCCCGTGATGCTTTAAGGCAACAGTTCATGCTGAGTCTTAAATGTATACTGCAATTTAAAAAGTTGAGTTTCACTAAATATCATTTCAAATTTGTGCCTGACACGCAAGTGCATAAACTATCATCTGTTAGGGAGCACGTGTCTAAAAATGGCTGCGTGGGTCAGAGAATGTGTTGTGTAGTGACATGTTCAGATTGGCAGCGTCCGGTTTCATCACAGTACATGCTGGTGTTTTCGGGAACGAGTGACCACTGTGCCATTGCAGTGGTCAGAAATGCCAAACTCCCAAAAACTAAACCACGAATCTTACTTAAAAGAGATTTTAAACTTTTTCATGAGCAGGCATTTTTGCATGATTTATCAAATTGTGAGAGGGAATGTATTTCCCTCCTTGATGATGTTGAGTTGGCCTGGAATCTCTTTCATTCAGAATTCTTAAAGTTAATCAATAAACATGCTCCCTTACATCAGTTTAGAATAAAAGGGAGAAACAATCAATGGCTTTCCACTGAAATTGGAAACCTACTCAAAGAAAGAGATCTTGCCTGGGCCAGAGCACAAAAAACTAAAACTGAGGTTCATTGGATCATTTTTCATCAGCTCCGCAACAAATGTACGTCCTTAATTAAGAAGGCTAAATCTGAATTTTATTTATCGGAAACCACTAAAATCCTAAATGATCCCAGGAAATCCTGAATTACCAAACTTCTTGGTTAAAGATTCTGTAAACCTGACAGATAAATGTGCCATGCTAAATTATTTTAATGAACATTTTATCACAGCAGGGCACTTATTTGATTCTTTTAACAGTGATCTTAAAAGCCATGCTTTAACTGATGAACCTTCTGTTGTAAGCCGTCCCCCTGTTGATTGTTCTTTTCATTTCGAACCTTCTGTGGTCCATAGTGTGCTAAAAAAATTGGATTCCAAAAAAATCAGCTGGTCCGGATAGTTTGGTTCCATTTTTTCTAAAGCTGGCTGCTGACTTAATTGCTGAGCCTTTAACTAGTATTTTTAATATTTGTCGTCCCACTGCTAAAAGGAGGCGACCCCTCAGTTGTTAATAATTACAGGCCCATCTCTAAATTATGGTAAAAATTGGTCTGTAAAATTGGACTGAAGATTTTTATGGAATCGAGGAACATTCTAAATCCCCTTCAGTCAGGTTTTAGGAATCACAGCACTACTACTGCTTCCCTAAAAGTCCTCAGTGACGTGTTTGAGGCATTGGACTCGAAAAGGTTCTGTGTGGTTCTGTTTATTGACCTTTCTAAGACATTTGACACTGTGGAACAGTCTTTTGTTAAAAATTCTCTCCAAGAGTGGCATCTCCAAACAAGCTGCCTCTTCGTTTGCCGATTATTTGGCCAGTAGGACACAATGTGTTCAGATGGCTGGAGTTAGCTCCACCTTTCTTGAGGTCACAAAAGGTGTACCTCAAGGTTCAGTCTTAGGACCCATTTTGTTCACAATTTACATTAACGATTTGTGTGAAAACATGTCAAATGCCTCATACCACCTTTATGCGGATGATACTGTCATTTATTGTTACTCACAATCAATTGCTCAGGCATTTCAATTTTTACAGTCCGCCTTTGATGCAGTGCAGATCCGTCTGCACTGGTTTTAAATGTTGATAAATCCAAATTAATAATTTTTTCAAATTCATCTGTTCCCTTGGAGAATATACCTTCAATCAGAACCATCCGGGGTGAAACAATAAAACTAGTCATCAACTATAAGTAGCTGGGTTTTATTATTGATGAGGAGCTTTCATTTAAAGTACGTCAAAAATTTGATATCAAAATTAAGGGTGAAGCTCGGTTTTTATTATAGAAATAAAGCTTGTATTTCTCTCAGAGCTCGTAAGTTTCTGATATCAGCCACTTTCTTGCCTGTACTCGACTATGGCAATGTTGTTTATATGTCAGCATCAACCAGCTGCCTTCTCTCCTTGACTCCAGTGCATCACTGTGCTCTGAGGTTCATCACTGGTTGTAGCTGCCTCACCCACCACTGTGATCATACACAAAAGCTAGCATGCCTTCCTTAGATACAAGAAGCTACACAAACTGGATGACTCTGGTGTATAAAGCTCTCCTTGGCCTATTTCCCACTTTTTTATGCACTTTTCTTCGGAGAACCCGAAAACCATTATGCAGTAGGTTCAAATGACATTCGGCATCTTTCGGCTCCTTGAGTCCGAACTGAATCAGGAAAAAAAGCATTCAGTTTCTCTGCCCCATCTTCTTGGAATGCCCTCCAATCAGAACTTAAAATTGCAGAACTTGTTCCTCTAGCATTCTGCTCTATTTTTAAAAAAAGACAATGGAAATCTTTTAAACAGTGCCTATGTTCTTAAATTGCTGCTGTATCTGTTTTTCTTATTTTCTTGCTTTTTAATATTTTAAATGTTGTTTTTTTTACTGTCTGTGTGTTATTGTTGTTTGTCTGTTTTGACCATTATAACGTGCATTGCTGCCTTTCCTATATATATATATATATATATATATATATATATCCAAAGTTTATGTCAGTTGGCACATTGGTAGGAGAGCTCTCAAAAGAGGCACACTCAAGAGAGGAGTAAAGCGTTTTCCTCCTGCCAGCAGCTGCTATACATTTGTGGTTCATAAGGAACCTCAGGATGTTTCACTTAAAGCTGACTATTTCAAAAATACACCTGTGATGAAATATACATGTGATGCAGTAAGACCACTGACAATAAATGTCCAGCAGCAGCAACTATTCTCATGAAAGGGTTCGTATGGAAACGTATGAAAAGCTATGTAGATTTTCGTGCATTATCCTACGAATATCCAATGACATGATGACCAGTGCGCATGCACAATCTCTGCTGTGAAAAATGGCTTCCATTCGTTTCAGCTATTGAACACACCCCTTTCCGTCGGCGAAACAGAGTGGCAGGAATCATGTCTAAATTAGCATTTTTATGTTTTCATAACAGCTTTTCTCACGACATGAACATAGATGCTAGAGTTATACTTTTTCAGTTGGAGAATGTTTTTTAAACCCTAATTTTGCAACCCTGACCCTAACCCGGAAGCACGATATAAAAACTACAATTTGTACTAAACTGCCGTACACAGTGGAGGGCAACGCCATATGTTTTGTAGTTCGAATGTGTTTCTTCTAATATGTGAAATTGTGGACAGGAAACTGTCAGACTTATTATAGGTTTTGGGGTTGGGAAGCACATCTGTTTGGTCAGATTTGATCTTGCTTATAGTTAAAGGGGTGAAATCACATTTTTTCTGGGTTTTGACCCTACTTAGTGGCGCCCCCTACAGGTGTCCTACAGGTGATGGTAGTATAGGTCAAGAGCTTTCAAAAACTGTTTACAACTGGTCTGTTTCCCATTTTGTTGCTGCTCTGTAAGCCTTCAAAGGTGTCTCAGGTTCAAGGATCAAAGGTCACCTTTGAGGGGCAGGAGCTGCCCACAATTTTCATACTTACATATATTACTCCCTTGGTCAAGACTTTTCCAATTCACTTTTGTCCTACACCAAAGTTTTTCATCTTGCTCCAAGGCAAAGACAAAGCAAGGCAAGTGTGATATTTGGAGAAGTTTCTCAATTGTCCGTGAATCTCTTTATTAATAGCCTATAAAATGACGTGTTTTCTCCTGTGGGACGGGAGAAGACACAAAATCAATGCATTTCTATTATTGTGCGGGCATAAATTCTCAAAGTTTTGCGGCTGCAGCCGCGAGTGTAACACACACGTTGCGGTGGTAATGGTCAGAAATTCAGCGGGAGCGGGGTGAAGAAAACAGTCCTGCACAGGGCTCTACTGTGGACTGAGAAACGAAGGAGGAAATGAATGATGTCTGATTTGTGATGTTCATTCATTTGTCATGAAATCATAATTAATTAGTGGTCTTCGGTTCTTGTAGATATGTATAGTGTTGTGTGTAAATAGTGTTATGGAAGTTTTCAATCGCTTCCTTCCCAATACCTCTGATGAGCAATGAAATAGAGAAACTTACTTTTTCTGCCGGCCGGCTAAGTTTTTATTCTTCGTTGCAAGGAAAAAGATCAGTCCACACCATTCAGCGGGAATGATATGAAAAGATACAGACAAAAGAAATACAGAGCATTTATACCTTTAGATGTGTAACAACATCTCCAGAGGGGGGCAGGATGCAGTCTTGATGATAATTAAGAAACAGGAGGTTAAAACAATTATCTTGTCTGAGAGTTAATTAAGAGGTAAATAGTTTAAAACAATTAGTGTGTCTGGGTGATACAAATGGTTAATGTGGATTGGAGAGTCTGTCAGTCCTGAGACATAAAATTTACCATCACACTAGATAAATGATAATGTGAATAGATACTTTTGAAAATTATATCAACATATTGATTTTGTGTTATACCATAAAATAATATTATAATAATAATAATAATAATAATAATAATAATAATAAGACACAATAAATGCACTATGTAACATTTTAGGGAACTTATTGTTACTTTTTTCTCACTTAATTGAGTTTTACATTCACTTGTCCTCTACCAGCTGTCACGTGACAGGGCTGAACGGATCGTTCTCGTTCGTTAATTTGTCACGTGACAGCTACTGAGTCAGTGTCTCCTTTAAACAACAATGGCAGGGAGGATACAGACAGAGTCACCTTATTGTGTATTTACTTTCCCAGGTTTTCACATGGCTTGAATTGTTTGTGGCATGTTGTGTATTGTATTTTGTTAGCTCAGCTGAAGCAAACTATGTTGCTCTCAGTGTTAAGTGTTTAGAACCGTGGCCGTTTTGTGCAACGCCCACAGTAGGGCTACAGCGCCACCTGCTGGAAAAATTAACGAAATGACTCAGTCAATCAGATTCAGTCAACAGAGTCGAACTTCCCAACACTAGTAGTTAGTGGCCACATGTGTTCAAAATATTGACATCTGCTTAATACACTGTCAGACGTTTAAATTTGGACCAGTTTAGACCCCGTTTTCCCCATAATTTACAGTGAGTTTCATATTATATTTTCGAATGACCTAATATGGCCAGTTATACCTACTGCATCCCTTTCCTCAGGCTGCCAGGATGGTCCTAGATGACCAAGACTTCAGTATATTGTAGTGCCAATACATATCTGGATATATAGTTTTAACTTTTGCTTTACAAATGTTGTTTGTTAGCGATGATGTGAAGATGATGAAGGGATTTCCGTACACTTAGTGTTTCTTAACATTTCAATCTTGCAGTAAATTCAGCCAGCCTGGGTCTCATTTTATTCGCTCCACCCTGTCCCAACTGTGTTAGTTTAGCTCAAAACAGAACTGCTAGAAGTGTTTGGTGTCTGTAGCTGTTTATTTGTGAGAGCACCTATTTAATGACCATTTTTGTTCTCTTTTATCCCTGACCATTTTTATCTGTTTGATTTATTTATCCATGTTTCCTTATTTATTATTGAA
The DNA here is from genome assembly GCF_036924035.1 of Leuresthes tenuis. Lineage (NCBI taxonomy): Eukaryota > Metazoa > Chordata > Actinopteri > Atheriniformes > Atherinopsidae > Leuresthes > Leuresthes tenuis. The sequence goes on from NW_027325360.1 coordinate 35,821,818, forward strand.
ATTAACTGCACTGATCTCCAAACGGTGGATGTGTGAAACACAATTTAGTTTTTATGTCACACATCAGAATGATAAATGAAACCTATCTTTATTTTATTTGTTTATATATCAGCTCTCCGTGAATACATCCTCCTGTAAATATAATTATTCCGGCTCTCTCCATTCGCCTCGGCGCTCTGATTCGATGCAGAAGATGTCAGTGGGCATTGATCTTTCAGGGTGCGCTATTGTTCATCCAAAACAAACTTATTTCTCCGTTGCCTGCATGTATTTCCTTTATAGCGTGTTTCAGCAGTGAAGCCGGAACAAAAGCAAATGTACGACAAACAAACGAACAAACAAAAAAAAGTAGCCTATGGTGATTAAGGTGACGTTTACTAAAGCTAAAGTGATAGTAGCGTCCTTAGTAACTACCATAGCAATGTTGGAAACAAAAATAAATTTTACAGATTAATAACTAACAAACTAAAGCTTGCATACATTCCCTGAAGGAAGACTGTAAAAATAAAACGTACATTTTTTTGCTTTCACCGATGTATTATGTTGAAACTATTTTAAAATGTTTATTTTTCTCTGTGAATAGGCACGTCAGCCCTGACTTCAGGCTTTGCACAGGCGCACTGGTCGCTCTTGTTGATGGATATTCGTAGAATTATGCACGAAAATCTGTGCATAACTTAAGGTGACCTGTCCCTGGTCAAAGCTGTCCCCGAAAATGTCCCCGATTTTGACACTGAATGGGGGAAAATGCAAGCAGACTCAAAGTAACACCAGTTATTACGGTAGCCATTTAACGCATCACCAGAGATGTACAATAACAATCTAGAGGAGGCAAAAAGGATAGAAAAGGAGACCAGTGGCCGCGATAAATGGTATGTTGTGTATTAACTTATTTATTTTGTGTGAACTGGCAGTAGACTTGGCTGTGAGTGAGTGTGCGAGCGTGTGTGTGAAGTGATGTAACATATTTTTTTTTTTCCCCCCCTTGTCCTGTTCAGCATTATGGCAGCAGAATTGTAGTCTGAATACCTTTTATGCCAAACAGATTTGCTTTGCCAAGGGAAGTTTTATAAATGTAAAGCTCCCCTTGATGCCCATTTATTTATTTTTGTGTACAATATATAACATAGCTGAACCGGACCGGGAAAGAAGAAGAGGAAAGAAGAGGAAACAGAACAAAAATAGAAACAAAAACCAGACAACCAGCTGCTACACCTGTAGCTCTCCGCCGGAGAGGGCAGCCAGGGACTGGCTGCAATAGGCATCCCCGCTACCTGGGAGCCAACACAGGGCAGGACGGCCTGATGTCCACCAGGCTCTGGGCCTGCAGCGACCATATTCCGGGAGCTACTGTACCCCCAGAAGGTACCCATCCCGCCCCACCCCACTCCACTCAACCCAACCCCACCCCGGAGGACCTCTACAAACAAACAAACAAACAAACCACCCGGTCACACCAGTCCCAGCAGCCAGCAGCCACCACCCCAAGGCCCCTAAGGGACCCCGCCCCACACCGCAAGACAGTCCCACCCGCAAGCCCCCAAAACTGCCCTCCAAGCCCGACACACAGTCCCCCCCAGCAATGACCAACCCGGTCCCCACGACCCGAGAGACCACCAGACGCCCGAAGCCACACAGCCCCCCCCAGCACACACCCAACCGCCCAGAGCCACGGGACAGCAACCCACCACCACTACTATGTGATAAAGCTAATCAGAGGGGACCAGAGAGAATTAAATTCAGCCAATTGATGTTTTGAGGAGGCAGACATTGTTTCCATGCTAATATAGTCTAAAAGAACATTTCTAAACTGGTTAATACACAGATTGTTCTTCGCTTTCCAGTTCATGAGAATAGTTTTCTTTGCGATACATAACACTGTGAGAACCATGTGTGCTGAGTTAATTTCCATGTTGATGTTGTCTAAGTCACCCAGTATGCACAGTGTGGGGCATGCAGGGATGCTACACTTGAGCCAGAACAGGTGCACAGAACCACAAAGCGTGTGCATAATCATCAGGTGTGTTATCTGTGCAATGTGAGCAGATGTTTGAGTGTGTCAGACCCATCCTGAACATCCTTTGTCCTGTATAGTGTGTTCTATGAAGAATTTTGTATTGTATGAGCTGTGAATTAGGATTTCGAGTCATTCTTCATGTAACATTAAAGTAGGTATGATTGTTTTTCTGAATTGAAGACCTAACATAACATTATAAAAGTGGGTGAACGTTACATTATGACACTGTTTACATATCTGTCATTAGTGAATTATACATAAAATAATAGAGATACACAGGTGATGACATGTTTTTCTCATGTTCTCCTCTGCTCTTATTCTACCCAGGCTCCTGAAGTGGAATTTTTTTGATTGCCACTTTTTGTGTAAAAGCTGGTTAAGATACATGAAAAAGTACTTGTCCCCGTTTTTTTATTTCATAATGATGATATTTGATGATTTTTCACCACTGCAATGAAAATGTCCCCGATTTTCACTTCAGAAATCTGGTCACCTTAGCATAACTTTTCGTACGTTTTCATACGAACTGTGGGTGAGAGCAGCCTGACAGCAGAGACCCTACACAAAGGGCTTTGAAACAGCAGGTGTTGGTCAAGAAATGGTTCCAAACAGAAGATCTTCTTTACAGTTTCAGTATGTTTACACCCAACTGAATACAGTAACTTCTCACTGGACTGAAGCCCAGGGTGTAGAACACCTTCTGGACTGAATTAAATACAGAATAAAGAAAAAAACAGGACAGCTCTGGCATGTTACATATTAAGAGCATTCAGTAAATCCAACCTCAAATGAATAACAGAACATGACACGTTACACTTTGTCCTTATTTATTGGATAGAATGCAGAAGCAGTGAGTGAGAGACTGAGCTCCACCCAGGGTGCTGCTGATCAAACCACATGATTAAATGCATTTGAAATGTTAGATTCTTTTTTTACATGACTGTCTTTTTTCTCCTCAACACCATCCAGGATTTACCCTGATTAGTACCAGTTCACAGCTGCCGTTGTTTCATCTGTGATGGGGGGGCTAAATGTATGTTTCATTTTGGATGTAAAATAAAGTTCAGTTACAGGTACCACAGAGATTGAAGAAGCATATTCTTACACAGGGCCTTAGATGAGTTAGCCATTTCATTTGAAAGATTCTCCGTGGTACCACTGGGACTTTAAGTATCTGATAAGCCAAACAAGCAAACTCCAACTCAACTTCATGTCCCCAGGACTGAATATGGCTTCAATGTATGTGCTGACCGTTCAACCTAAGAAACACTGTACATTTCAGGTGGCACTGTAGCAACAAAGTCTTCTGGAATGGGGGTCATGTAGGTGATGTGAAGTATAAAATTTTGGATTTTCATGTCGGAATAATGATATACTGGTGACCAGTATATGCACGTTGCTCTTAGACCAGTGTCTGCTTGGACAGCTTCCCCGGGCTCTGCACAGGACGAGCAGCAACGCATGGACAATGCATAGATAGATGGGGTGTGGTAAGGGGTAAAAATGTGGAAATTAGTTATCAACGTCAGCGCAAAGAGGAAAGCTGCAGACTTTTGTATCTCCACACATTAGCTGCCTCCTAGATCTCAGAATAAATCAAGTGACACCACAAACATTATACTTTTACAGTTGGTTTTAGCCTCGTTCAGACTACAACATTTTCAGGGTTGTTGGAACATTGTATCTCTCACAGAAACATACTTGTTTCTTTGTGTTTAAGAGTTTTAAAGCTGTAGCATGTTCATACTACATGGCTGATATGTAGCAGGAGCTCACACACAACCAGACTGAACCCTAGATTCATTTGACCGATCTCTATCGAGCAGTTACAGCTGTCATGTACGTAGGTGTATCCACAATAATGCCACAGTATACACAACACAGAGCAGCTTGTTGTGACTCAGTCTGTTCTGTTCACCTGCTTGTTGAGAAGAAAGTGCGTTTCACCCCTCGAGTTATGTTGCACGCAGGAAACACCAGGGAAATACACTTCACCACATTCAGAGGAATTTCCTGGGTAGATGGTAGTCTCTTTACCAAGTGCTTTCATATTGTTTTACATTAGTTTGTTTTCCTTTTCCTGGTTTCCCCTGACCTCCAGTCACCTGATCCCATCTCTTGCACTCTGGTTTGGAATATCAAACGTGCCAGATATCCAGTCTGGGACTGGCAGGCATCTTTGGGCCTTGCAGATTTTTATCTTTGGAGATTTAACACACAGCAATGGATGGCTGCTGTCTGAACTGCCAGTTTGCCAAATATCTGTGGTTTTTGCCTGCAGGCTACATGATTTGTCTGAGAAATGAAAATCAGGCTCAAATTCTGTAATGTGAGCGAGGCCTTACATTTGGAGGATGATAACCATTTAAAGACATGCTGACATAATTGGTTAAGCTGCTACTTCCCTACAGGATAACTGCTCTCCACATGAGTTTGTAAGATGTACAACGCAGTTGGTTAGTGTACTCTCAGGAATGTCCTAATTTTATCTTCAGTAACCTTTGACACACAAACTGCTCCTGTAAAATAACAGATAAACCTATTAGAAAAGAAATAGGACCATAAATTGATGTCTTGATTTTTGTCCCACCTTTTTCTTTACCAACCATGTCATTCAAACTTCCATGGAAGCTGTCATTTTTAGCTAAATGGTACCCATGGATACCCATGGTATGAAGGGCCATGAAGGACTGACAAGAAACCTTATCAGAAAAAAAATAAATAAAAGAGGAATGAGAAGTGCTAAAAGAACAGGGCAGCCCATTTCAAGTCCAGGCAGAGATCAACTCCATTCAAGTCCTCATGTTGGGATTCTCACCCCACAGTACACAAATTACCATTTGAATCCCAGAACTGCTTGCTGTGCTTCACTTAGTGAAAGCAGCTACCACAGCCCACAACAGCTCATTGCTGTTGGTCTTCATACTTTCCCCCTCAGGCTCAAGTTCTAGAAGCTGTCGCACTCTCTTCATCGCCAGGTCATACTGGTCATCTAGCAGAGGGGCAAAGGCATTTTCGAGAACATCAGATGAATGGGCTAAGAAAATAAGTGCAAGCAACCGCTTGTCCATTCGATGAGGGTCATTCACCCACTTGTCTAGAACGGCCTCCTGAACCTTCTTGATGAGCCGTTGTTTGATGTTGTTGTTGGTGAGTGGATGTGTGGTCATATCAAAAAGCAAGAAGTTCTGTTTCTCGGTGGTGAGGACACCTTTTTCCACCAAGTTTTTGGCCAGTCGTTCACGGACATTCCTCAGTTGATAATGTAGCTTCAAGGGGTTCCATGTCTCCCCTGAATATTGGGCATATTTGTGGGGAGGGGGGAGAGAGACAGGACGGGAAAGTTAATGTTGACTAAGAACAGATGCAGATACTGTCATGCACACGTTTCTGTGTAGTACTGTAGCTCCTCATGGTGAGTTGATTGCTGCAACTTACTAAAATTTAGTAGACGCAGTGCTTTATCTTCAGTGGGTAAAAACCTGTGTGTGCATGCATATGTGTGGGAACAAACACCACAGTTTACTCACTCTTACAAACATTGCGAGAACCTATTTTTCAAATCAAATTTGGTATTGAGAATGTTGACTAGCACATTGCACTGGATCGTTACGTCCTTAATAAAAAGGGCACACATGACGTCATGATTTTTTCCCCCTCACAACTGATGTTACAGCCATCCTGAGAGTAAGATCACGTGTGGCTTAACTTCAGCAACCTGCCTTCCAGAAGTACAAAATACATTTGAAAAATGTGCATTTCAAATTTGAATAAATTCAATTTCTCAAAAAAAATCTCGACACAGTTCCTGACTGAATTTAAGTTCAGAGCTCCAGTTTGTTCTTGTAAATCATATTTCTCCAGTTTTAGCTTCTCTTCATTGGCTCCCTGTTAAATTCAGAATAGAATTTAAGATTCTTCTCCTCACATATAAAGCTCTTAATGACCGAGCTCCATCATATCTTAAAGGTCTCATTGTAAGATATTTTCCCAACAGAGCACTTTGCTCTCAGGCTGCAGGTTTACTTGTTGTTCGCAGAGTTTCTAAAAGCAGAATGGGAGGCAGAGCCTTCACTAATCAGGCCCCTTTCTGTGGAACCAGCTGCCAGTTTGGCTTCAGGAAGCAGACAGCCTCTCTACCTTTAAGATCAGGCTTAAAACTTAAAGCTTATAGCTTTATCAGAAAGCTTTATCAGGGTGGGATGGCCCAGACTGCTGGGGGAGCTCCCTGGCCTGGTGTTATGGTGCTTGTTGTCTCCTCTTTTCTGTTCTCTCAGCCCCCAGCTGGTCGAGGCAGATGGCCACCCTTCATGGTTCTCAAGGAGGTTTCTTCCAGTTTAAAGGGAGTTTTTTTTTTCTTCCCATCTCATGTACATTCAGGATGAAAGACTTAATTGAAGATAAGTTTTGAGGCAACCTGTTGAATTTATTAGCAAGGCTCCTTTTTAAAAAAATAAAAAATTGCTGTTCTATGAATTGGACTAATATACAGCTGGACTCATCACTGATACAAAAAAAGACACCGCACATCGCCCCTGTGCTTGATTCCCTTTGCTGGCTTCCTCTTAGATTTCGTATTGATTTCAAAATCTTACTGCTCACCTTGAAAGTCTTAAATGGCTTTGCCCCTGAAGACATCTGATGTATTGACCTGGAATGTACCCTCCCAACCACTCAGATCCATAGATGGTGCTCTTCTAGCTATCCCCAGATCAGTTTGTGAGCCCCCACCTTATGGAGCTCTGTTCCCACTGCACACAGGCATACAACTTCTCTTGACACCTTTAAATATCTCCTAAAAACTTTCCGTTTCCTGAGGGCCTTTGATACTTTCTGATTAATGTATTACATACTATATTGCTGCTAATCTGGCTGTCTGTCCCCTCTTTTCTTTTTAATTTTGCTGCTATGTTAAGCACTTTGTAACATTATTTAGAAAAGTCCTATATCAATAAAGTTTTTATCTATCTATTTATTTAACCCTATGGTTCCCAAACCAAAATGCAATGTACGCCTTGAGATCCTAATAATGAACACCACAAACAGGGACACAGTCATATGCCTTCTCCAAGTAAAAAAATAAATAAATAAAAGAGGACCCATCACCCTCTCAGTATCTCCATGAGGATAAATATCTGCTTCCAGTGTTTCTGTTTGTCAAACCTGGACAATTACCCCACTGCTCCTCTTGAATCCAAGGATCAACAATCGGACTGAGCCTCTTTTCCAATTCCTTTCCAAACTTTCCCAGAGAGGCTGAGTAGAGCAATTCCCCATTAGATGGAGCGCAGTCTCCGTTCCCACCTTTCAAAAATGAAGACCACCACCCTGGTCTGCCACTCCACAAGTGCTGACTTCCATGTACTGAAGAGGCATGTCAAGCAAGACCGCCTCGAAACATCCAGAGATTTCTGTATCTTAAGGAGATACTTGGGGCGCTTCAAATATACAGTCCAATTCCAGCCAATTCATTGTAATATAATCATCCATCCATTTTCTATACCGTCAATCCGTTAATCGGGTAGCGGGTGGGCTGGAGCCTAACCCAGCAGTCATAGGGCGAAAGGCGGGGTTGTAATATAATCATAATCCAACTAATTCGATTTCATATTGGTCCAATTCATACATCCAGAGCCAATTAAAAATAAATAAATTCCTAGCTAAGGAAACCAACAGATTGCACTGAAACTTCTCTTCAGTCCAATCCCATCCTGAGGGTGCATGAGGCGACTGTGAAGAGAAACGACTCCCTTTTAACAGGAAGAAACCTCCATCAGAACCAGAACCAGGAAGGGCGGCCATCTGCCTGAACCAGCTGGGGTTTGAGAAGACAGAAAAGAGGTGACAACAAACACCGTAACACCAGGCCATGGGTACCTGCTGAGAAAGAGAAACACAAGTTAATGACAACAATGATGTTATATGTACTGGAGCCCGACCGATTTATCGGCGGCAGATATCATCGGCTGATATTAGGTGTTTTCCAAACTATCGGTATCTCCATTTATAATGGCAGATAAATTAATATTTTAAAAAAACGGACGAAACACCCTTCAACCATGTTACGAGTGTTGCTGTTGCATAGTTTGTCCACCAGAGGACACAATGTTTCTGTTGGCAAGGAAGCCACAAACCCTACAAACAGCTGATCCAGCCAGAGTCAGGCAGAGCTAAGGGGTTATCATTGGTGAAGTGTGATCATGGTAAGTTGGCAACTGTCACGAGACATACATTGCTTGAACAACAATTAAAAGAACATCTCCATCAGTTCTCTAAACTCAAATAAGCATCACAGAATACATGACTACCATGTCCAATGTTGCTGCTGTTACTGTAAGCCCAGAGTGAAACTAATTTAGCTCATACATTGTTGTTAGTTGACTGACTATCGGTTTAACTCTTGACAAAGTGACTGAAGATGTATTTCTTTAATAGCGTGACAGTTATAGCAATGAGACATAGCATCTCTCCCCGGCCCGTTATTTGGAGAAACTATGTTTTACAATCATTTGCAGCAGCATGGATAACGTCATATCCATTGCTAAACCACAAAGCTAGCTAATGCCATGACTATCAGTGGAAGACCGCTAACATTAATGAGCTTGTGCATAAAAGATAGCTTTTATTTAACACGTGTGCAGGAGTTCAATTTTGGATGGGCCACTATTTAATAGTAAAAATAATACTTACTAACATACATAGAGTTGGAAATTATCCCTGCCCAACTTGTTTGTGTTTATATTACCTTCTGCTGTAGACTAACTTGGACAGCGCAGTGCGCCGCGCTCTCTCCCGTTAAAAGTGAATGTCACTCATCCAGCGGACCTCTTTCTCGCGCTCCACTGTCTCTCTCCTGTTACTATATTTGTTAAACCAAATCCACAAAAAGCCAAATCAAATCAGAAATGGGTAAACTACTTCTTTTTAACTCGCATACATATTTATTTTTAATAAAGTAGCCCAATGTGTCTGTCGAGCCATACTGTACTTACCTGTACGCTAACAATGGATGAGATCGCTCAACCATTTCCATTTACCGTAATTTTCGGACTATAAGCCGCGACTTTTTCCCCATTTTTCGACCCTGCGGCTTATATAACAGTGCGGCTTATCTATGGGTTTTTACAGCTAACGGCCACTAGGGGGATACCTAAATCTATGGATTTTACCATCCACCATGTTGACGTCACATTTGCTTCAACACACAAGTAGCCGCGCGCACGGGAACGCGGAGGTCCTCCGGAAGCAGACTTCTACCGGAGTGGTACGAGACAGAACGACAGCGAGAAAGACGGACATTGCGAGCGCAAGACAGTTTGTGAGACACCCTCATTATGGAAAACAAACGTAGAAATGCATATGATGCAGCTTTTAAGTTAAAGGCAGTCAATTTGGCAGTAAACGAAGGAAATAGAACCGCTGCACGTAACCTTGGAATCAACGAGTCAATGGTGAGACGTTGGAGACGCCAGCAGGAAGAATTGTCTCAATGCAAAAGCTTTCAGAGGTCACAAAAGCAAATGGCCCGAACTTGAAGACGTTCTCGAAGATTGGGTGAACACACAAAGAACAGACGGCCGAGGTGTTTCCACCGTGCAGATCCGACTGAAGGCCAAAGCAGTTGCCACCGAAATGAAAACTGAACATTTTAGAGGTGGACCATCCTGGTGTTTCCCATTTATGAAGCGAAAGGGACTGTCCATCAGGGCGCGGACGACTGTGTGCCAGCAACTCCCTCCCGACTACCAGGAAAATATAACAAACTTTGGCGAATTCACACAAAGAAAGATATACTCCATCGGACCGGACCAGATCATAAATATGGATGAAGTGCCATTAACATTTGACCTGCCTCTCACTAGGACTGTTAACAAGAAAGGTGAATCGTCCGTCACGTTGAGAACCACTGGACACGAGCGAACAAATTTCACTTGTGTTCTTGGCTGCACAGCATCTGGAGTGAAGCTTCCGCCAATGATGATTTTTAAGAGGACTACAATGCCAAAAGAAAAGATCCCAAACGGCATCTCCTTTAAAGTCAACAAGAAAGGGTGGATGATGGAAAGCGTAATGAAGGAGTGGCTGAATGAGTGCTACGTCAAACGCCCTGGAGGATACTTTCGGCAAAATAAAGCTTTGCTCGTTTTGGACAGTATGAGGGCGCATATAACAGATTCGGTTAAAGCAGCCATCAAGAGCACAAACTCTGTTCCAGCTTTGATTCCTGGGGGCACAACGAAGCATCTGCAGCCACTCGACATCAGTGTCAACCGTGCGTTCAAGGTGGCACTACGCGTTCAGTGGGAGGCGTGGATGATAAATCGTTCACCAAAACAGGTCGCATGAGAAAAGCCACCTTCGCACAAGTTTGCGAGTGGATCCTGATGGCGTGGAGGAGTGTAAAAAAATCCACAATCACCAACGGGTTCAGAAAGGCTGGACTGCTGCGTGATGGAGAGGAGGACGCCGCCACACCTGAGGCCTTTCAGAGGCTGTTCGATTCCGACAGTGACGAAGAGGAGTTCGTTGGTTTTGAGAGCGACATCGAAAGAGAGGGGAGAGTGGCTGACGAAGCCCTGAACCTATTTGTTTCCGACACTGAAGATGAGGAATTTTGTGGTTTTAGTACGGAGGAAGAAGACGAAGATGAGGATTAATGACTTGACTTTTCTGGTTACAGCCGTGTACTTCACCAAAGATGAAGAGGAGGGTTACGGTAATAACTTTTCTGGTAGGCTGATAACCGTATATTTTAAGCAGCCGTGTTACTGCAATTTAGACTTACTGTCGTGTTACAGGCACTTTATTTGTTGTTGTAGCTTTATATGTTCTGTAGCTTCTGTAGCTACTATTGCACTAAATGGTTGAAAACGTTATGCAAATATGCAACTTGTGTTGAAATGTTAATAAATAGGAGCTTCCCCAAACAGTTGCCTCTTTCCCAACAATCCCCGAACCATATGGTAATTAAACATAAAAAACCTGCGGCTTATAGTCAGGTGCGGCTTGTATATGTACAAATCATGCAATTTAGCTTCTGCGGCTTATATTCAGGTGCGGCTAATAGTCCGGAAAGTACGGTACTCGTCTTCTCTTCTGCCTGTAAGCTTGACTAAAATGCCAAACGTAAACAGTACAGACAGGATGCAAAAAGGCTTGCTGTGATTGATCCAGCGCCAATAATGAGAGACGACATACATGAATCACACAACATACGTTTAGTGTAAACAGGAAGTGAAGTACAGGCATGGTTACTGTGACAACCACAAACAATACTGGCAGAGACTTCACATAGACTCAGTACACTACCTCAAATACTGAATATAGTTTATATTTTGCTGTTGTTATTTATCAGAACTTTTATTTTGAGAACTGTTAGTGTTTTTGTTCAAAGGACTTTGAGTTTCATATCTTAAGTTTGTATTTTTATACATTTTATTCATCAGAACTTTAATATATTTTGATGTTCTTCTGTTGTGACAATGAAACAAGTTTATTTTTAAACTGCATTATCCTATTATTCTAGCAAAGACTCATAAATAACTACATATAACTAAGATTATGGGTATCTGTTTATGTTTTGTTTCTGGAATTTCGCTTTTAAAATATAAATATCGGCCAATATATTGGAATATCGGATTTTTGAAATCACCAAATATTTTTATTGGTATCGGCCTTAAAAATCCCATATCGGTCGGGCTCTAATATGTACGCAGAGAGTAAAGCGAGCACAGGGAGGAGATGCGCATCCTGGGAGCTCCCCCAGCAGTCTGGGCCTATAGCAGCATAACTATGGGATGTTTCGGGATCACCTGAGCCATCCCTAACTATAAGCTTTGTCAGAAAGGAAAGTTTCAGCCTGATCTTAAAGGTAGAGAGGCTGTCTGCTTCCTGAAGCCAAACTGGCAGCTGGTTCCACAGAGAGGGGCCTGAATCAATACGTCTCTTCAGCTTGAGGAACTGGTTTGGTGTGATGGAACGTGTGTTCGTTTTACCTGTAACTAGCATATGTTGCTGCCTGAGAATAAACTATAGGTCAGAGGTTTAAAAGCACACACATCAGCCAAGAAAAATCTCTGGGGCAGAGCTGGTCCACCTCTAAATGGTACATGCACCAGTTCAATTAAATAAATAAGTTAGTTGCACTGAACAGATTTTCAGTCTCACTCTGGTGCCCTGAAGTAACCAGATTTCGCTTGTAAATAAGATTGCCGTTTTTCTTTCCTCCATAACCCACCCACCTGAAACATGGCAGAAAATACTTCTTCAAGCTGTGTCCATTATAGCAAAAAAAAAAAAAAGCTAACAAACATGCAACCGAATAAAAATCCCACCAGTTAATGGTGTCATCCAAAAGTGGGAAGCAAATGGCTGCATCTATATTATCATTTCATTTATAAACGAGTCAATGTTTAAACATGTTAAACATAAACATGTTATTAGAAAGTAAAAATCTTCTTAAGAAAATGCAACAACCATTGTGAGTCTGTTGGACCATGAGATAGCTGAACCCACCACTCAGAAGCTCAATCCAGCTTTGCACAGTCTCTGGGGGTTGGGTGTCTTTGATGTGTTTTAAAGCTTCATCCAGGAGCACATCTCCCGTTGGAGCATCCGACTTACAAATCACCTGTGAATTTAATTCAAAAGTAAGACAGCCAGTTACAAGGTGTAGTTATCTGAAGCAACAGGTGCTAAATTATTCTGTTGTTAATTAAGGCTCGGCCCATTCACTTTCACACAGCTGTCTTATGGAAATGCACTAGTGGTAACCAATGCTTTTTGATTGCAGTATGATGCCACATGCTTATGACTCCCAAAGCTGATGCATATTTTAAAAATAACTTTTCTTATATTCATGTAGTTACAGCTTACTAAGAAAAATGTCTTCTACCTTTCTGGCTAGCAGACCTTTCCTCCTCATGCCACAAGCTTCAAGCTGGAGGCGTCCTCTCAGGGCTAATTCAATCAGCATGCATCCTCGCAGCCCCGAGGAAATGCAGTCGTTCCAGAACGAAGTGTAGCCCTGCAATGTGGAAATAAAAAAAAGAGGAAAATCGCAAGTAATTTTATCACTATATATATATATATATATTTTAGGGGTGTAACGATACACTCAACTCACGACAACAAGACAAGACTTTAAGAAAACTACAATGACAAAATATATGACAGTTATCAGGCCCCTCTCTTAATAAGCAGCCAGTAAATGTCCAGTAAACAGACACCCTTTCCAATTTTAAGATCAGGCTTAAAATTTTCCTTTCTGATACAGCTTATAGTTAGGGATGGCTCAGGTAATCCTGAAACATCCCATAGTTAAGCTGCTACAGGCTTAGACTGCTGGGGGACCTCATCTGTCACACCTTTCCTCACTTTGCTCTCTTTTTCCCCCTGTTTAATTTCTCAAATGATATTATGTACATTATTATGGTTATTAACTTGTGTTTCCCTGTTCCAACAGGTATCCTTTGAATGGTGTTATGGTGTTTTTTCCCCCCTCGTTTCCCTAATTTCTGTCCTCTCAAACCCCAGCTGGTCGAGGCGGATGGCCACCCTTCCTGGTTCTGGTTCTGCCAGAGGTTTCTTCCCGAGTCTGGTTCTGCCAGAGGTTTCTTCCTGGTTCTGGTTCTGCCAGAGGTTTCTTCCTGGTTCTGGTTCTGCCAGAGGTTTCTTCCTGTTAAAGGGAGTCGTTCCTTTCCACAGTCGCCTCAGGCTCAGGACGGGAGATTGGACTGAAGACATGTTTCGGTGCGATCTGTTGGTTTCCTTAGCTAGGATATTATTTTTGAATTGGCTCTATATGAATTAATTGGATTATTTTGACATTAATTCATTGGATTATGATTACAATGAATTGAACTCCAATTGGACTATATTATTTAAGTGCCTTGAGATGACATTTGTTGTAATTTGGTGCTATATAGATAAAACTGAATTGAATTTAATTGATTGAACCAACAGACTTTTATTTAACCGAGTTGCACATGCATTTTGAAATGTTTTATTATAACTCTTTACACGCATGATGTAGGCATGAGCTTTTAATAAACTTCTTTCTTCCACAAATTTAAACTACATTGCTGCAGTGTACGGCATTATTTTCATACATTGCTTGCATATTATCCATGTCTTATCAGTCACTCCACCATTTATCATTCCTGCCGGGTGCCCAAAATGCTGCCAAACAAACGATTTGAAAGTGGCGGGGCATCTTCAATGGTAATACCGGTATTTTCCGACGTCATTCTGCCTGCTTGCTGCGTCTCCTCCTCTTCTTCTTTTCCTTCTTGAGGTTCTGGCAGGCTAGACGTAGTAAAGGCGTATTACACGGCCCATGTCTGGGTGGCTGGGGCCTGGCGGGGTCGGTGGGCTGTTGCCCCTGGCTCTCTGAGGGCCTCTGCCCTATGCTTATGGGGGCTCTGGCCGGGGGCTTCCTCTGCAGTCTTCTGGGTGGATGCCTGGTTGTCCCTGTGGTGGGCTTCCTGTGTTCTGTGCTCCGTTGGGGTTGCTGGTGGCCTGGGTCTTGTGGCCCTCTCTGCCTGCTTCTGATTGCTTGGGGGGGGGCTGTGGATTGTGGCCCTGTACACTTATACAGTCATAACTAAGCACGGTTATCATGTAGGTCCTGTGCCATGGGTGTTGCCTGTTCTCTGTCTCTCTGTCTCACTGTCGCACACACACACACACACACACACACACACACACACACACACACACACACACACACACACACACACACACACACACACACACACACACACACACACACACACACACACACACACACACACACACACACACACACACACACACACACACACACACACACACACACACACACACACACACACACACACACACACACACACACACATTCATTAGTCCAGTAGCATGGTCGCTAAGCAGTTGATGTATTATCATGTCGTCTCAGGTCATCTATATCCACAGCTGTGTTGTATGCGATTACCGCTTCTTGTGCTTGTTTCTGTTTGTTTGTGTGTTTGTTTTTTCTCTTCTTGTCTGCTTTCAGGTGCTCCTGGTGGCTCTAAGGCTGGATTCCCCTCAGAGGCCATGGATTGTTGTCTGTTTTGTTTTTTACAGGTGTAGCAGCTGGTTTTCTGGTTTTTGTTTCTATTTTTGTTCTGTTTCTTCTTCTTTCCTCTTCTTCTTTCCTTGTCCCCCGGTCCGGTTCAGTTCAGTTCATGTCATATATTGTCAACAGAAATAAATAAATGGGCATCAAGGGGAGCTTTACATTTATAAAACTTCCCTTGGCAAAGCAAATCTGTTTGGCATCAAAGGTATTCAGACCACAATTCTGCTGCCATAATGCTGAACAGGACAAGGGGAAACAAAAAAAAAAAAAAAAGGCGTATTACTGCCCCCACAGGTCACAAATAGAAGTTTGGATAGCTCACAAATCTCGCGAGGTTGACTACATGCTGCTACGGTTGACAACTTGACAACACCACCAACAACAAAACTAGCATTTGAGAAAGACACAGGGCTGTACGTTAACTTTTTCAGCACATAGCACTAGTGCTACAGAGGCTGATAGCTTTTTAGCACAGGACCAGAGTTGTAGCACACCCTAAAAATGCCTGTCACCTCTACAGCTTTGTCACATCAAACTTTAGCCAGGCCAAGCCCTGGAGTTTCATGCCTCAGACTGGCCCACGTTAGAACATGAGCTATTATTAAAATAATGTAATTATAACCTTTCATTTTATATGAAAAACAAATTTTGATATTTTCAATGGCAAACTATGCTGGTTTATTTCATATTACTTTCATCCTATTCCGTTTCAATTTTGGGTTTTTGTGTTTACTATCTTACTTTTAATGATAAAGTATAACGGGTCACTACTATCGTTTGGGCATAGAAAGTGGTTATATTGTAACCAATGCCTGCTTGTTCACACACGAAGTCCCCTCATCACTCCTGGCTCTGCTGCTGACACTAAATCACATTTTAAAAATGATCATAATTCTCCCCTTTTTACAAAGCCTTCTGATCAATTCAGGTGAGTTTCATTAATGTAGTGCTGAATCATCTAGCATCTCTGGGCACTTTTTTTCTTTACAGCATTCTCACAATAATATTCACTCAATGAGTAATCCTGTCCACTCTGGACTTGTGGGCGCATGGCTGGTGCTGTATCTTCTGACTCTGAGGGGCTATAAGACAATGTTTCCCAGTTATGTGGCATCACATCATACTATTATTTAAATTATATAATGTTAAGTTACATGCCACACAATTCATTGGCTTGATAATTAATTAACTTGAACAGTGGTTTGCAGGCAGAGTTTACCATATTGCCTTACCCGTTTCATCGTCCTCTCATTTAACGTTACAAACTGCAAGCTCGTTTTAGTGAAAAAGTTGCAAATATTTGCATATTTAGCTGCGTCTGTTTCGAGAGCTTTCCTCTTTTTAATTCCAGCCTTCTGTGCTTTCTACTTTCCATTTTTCAAACACCACTGACTGAGTGCACTGACGTATTGCGTCAGCAAAAAAACAAACAAACAAAGGTGGCCCAGGGACAGCGGTAGCAGCATGTAGTCAACCCACTGCCATGACTGAACACCGGCCCTTGTGGCCCCAACATCAGACGGGAATTTGTCCCGGTCCTCCCGATTAGCCACTCCAGCCCTGAGCCAGGCGAACTCCTGCTCCCACTAGGTGGTGTAGCTATACATTTTAGCTTTCACTTTTGTCATTGGCGCGTTTTCGGTCGGTGTTGGTGGATCCTCGTTAACTTAATTTACGCTATTGTCTGTGTTGTCCGGGGTGTCTTTCATTCGTTTCGTGTTTATCAATGCGAACAGGTTGAATAAAATCTCTTCGTGTGTTGGTTCGTGGGAGTAACGTTAGCCACTGTGTATCTGTGCCAACCCAGCCGCATGGGACAGAGCACGAAGCTGCGACCGCGAGGAATTGGTGTTCAATACACAATACATAACGTTAATCACTGACCACAGTTGACTACAACTACCAGGAAGAATAATCGTGTTATCATCATAGACATACAGAAGGATTTTTTAAAAAATTATTTTCATTTTATTTATTTATTTTAAAAATCAAGATTTGAAAAAAGATTTTTTTTGTGTGGCTAAATCTGCCCATAGCACCCATGCTACAGGGCAGATCAATTCTTAGCACAGGCATGTTTTGATGTAGCACGTACAGCCCTGAGACAGTGAACCAAGAGCAAGATGAAGCTACGTCCCTCTACATTTGTGATGAGCATGGTTACATGCTGCCATTCCGACATCTCGCCATTCCGACATTGGTCTCCAATTGTCGGAATGGCGACACTTATTTTTTTATCAAACGTCCCGTCATTCCGACACTTTTTTCCTCCTATGGTCGGAATGTTTTTTTTTTTTTTTTTTTTTAAACATACCGCCATTCCGACAGTTCCTTTTAATAGCCTATGTTTTACCCAAAACATTTTGCACTAATGATATGCAGGCGCAAATACGCCCTAAAGTTTGGCGCACAAACTCTGCACATGCAGAGGCCACAGCCTCGCAAACAAACTTTAATAATCTATTATCAAAATCCCCTGAATTTCAAATATAAAAATACAGATATTAATGTAACTCTGGCGAGACTGAAACTGATTAAGCAGAAATACAGTGCCGGTGAGCTGTCAGCAGCCAGCTGGAGCGGAGCTCTCCACAGAGCCCATGCGTCGACAGATATCACGGCTACTGTACAGGACACAATTGCGAGCACTCTGCCTTGCCAATAGAAGAGGAGAGAAATGACAGCATAGAACGTGTAAAACACAACAAAATGCAGTAAAAACGTTTATTCATGTTATTCACGTGATTTATGAGTACTCGCTCCAATTATGGGAAGCGCGGATGGGCTTTGCGCATTTGGCACAAACACACAGCTTTATACAGCCTGTTGATATCTTAAGGACCTAACTGGTTACACCTGGGAGTAAATGTCATGTAGAGATTGTTTTTACATGGCATTACAGCTGAACATATAGCTTTCATCCACAAACCAACGTGGAAGAGCCCGAAGACGCATGTGCCAGACGCACAGAGGCATGCGTAAAACCAATTTTGACCACTTCATGCTGTTTATTTGCTTTCTTTTAGTTAACTTTCGTTTCTTTTGGATTCTTGTGCGTGTTATGGAGCCGTTTCGGTCCATGTTTGTAAGCCTTTTTTTCCTGGTTTAAATTTTCGGAAGTTGAAACAAGTGGCATTTGAGTGTGTGATTGAAAACCACCAAGATCTGCTTCTCCTCCTCCAGTTGCCGAGACTTTGTGTTTTTAATAACGCTTACCTGTAAACATGTGTTAAACATATAAATTGCATGAACAGAAAGAAGGGGCTCACCTGTTGAGTAACGCACATTTCCTTATACTGAAAGCCTTGTCGGAATGGTGGGACGTTTGCATGTCGGAATGGTGGGATTTCGGAATGGGTGTTGCCACCCGATGAACGTGGTTATGGAACAAACGCGATGCACAACGGCGCATTCTCCATCGCGTTGTTTATTTCTTTCCAACTACGGCGACAACAACAGTAATAACGTCTTCTTCGGCTTCCGGGTGACGATTGCAAGAAAAAATCTCGAGTATGCGCTGAACGCTCGATCCGATCCACTGTCGTCTACATGCATGTTCAGTGGGCATTTGGATTAAGTTATCCCGGGGTCTTAATTCGATTGCAAGTAACGCAATCCGATTCGATTTCTTGTCAGATTAAGGTGTCTGCATGAACTGAATAACTCAATCTTATTGCAATTTAGCCATTAATCCGATCACTGGATACTGGGTGAGTCTCACGGGAAGATCCACTGCTTCCACCCCTATGGTTTCCTTCCGCCGCAACCTCTGCAACCTGTCGCCCACCCGCTTCTCCTCCGTTGTTGCCTCTGCTCTTCCAACCTCCAGCACATTCTCATCCCTTGAGGTTAATGATGCCACGGAGTCCCTCTGCTTTACACTGAGCTCTTGTCTGGATAGTCTGTGTCTTCTATCCACCAAACCCGCTTGATCCTCCCAGTCCCACCCTTGGCTCAATGATACCCTCTGGTCGCTGTGCACCAACCTCAGGGCTGCAGAAAGGAAATGGCACAAATCAAAAGATCCTGCAGATCTAACTAAATTCCAGGCACTACTGTCATCATTCAAAGGCTTCTACATTGACAAGATTCACAGTACTTGCAACCCTAGAAGGTTTGTCAGAATATGTGTAAACCTTTCATGAATACAATAGAATAGAAAATATTTCATTCATCTTCCGTGTGGGAAATTCAAATAGTCATGTAGCTCAGTTAAAATGTTTACAATGGTTGTATATCAGAACAAAAATAACAATAAATGAGTAAGTTGAATGATGCAACTTCATCAAATTGTGCATTTTCACAAAACGTATTCCTGGTAAATTTGATGTTTCATCATGAAACAGGAAGTCGATGTAGCGAAATGCTTCCTTAATGCCCTCTACAATGTTAAAAAAAAATTTGGTGCCGACCCCTAATTTAACTCACAGGTATGACAACTGGCGCATAGATGTAACATGCTAAGATGTACAAAAAAAGCCTTTCAGACCCCTTGGCTCCATCACACAAGAACTCTGATTTTAGGTGCAACTCTGGCCTTTTTTAGGCCTAAAATTTGAACCAACTCCGCCTGCAGATTTTAATACACTGCCTGGCCAAAAAAATTAAATAAAATTAAAAAAAAAAATTTAAAATCGCCACCTGGATTTAATTTAGCAAATAGGCAAGAGCCTCCTATTGCACAATTACTGCATGGGCAATTATCTTTCAATGAGTAGATTCTCATTTCTTAAACAACCATGCCGTGGTCATGGAAAAGATGTTAGTCTGTTTGAGAAGGGTCAAATCATTGGCATGCATCAAGCAGAGAAAACATCTAAGGAGATTGCAGAAACTACTGAAATGGAGTTAATAACTGTCCAACGCATTATTAAAAACTGGAAGGATAGAGGAGAACCATCATCTTAAAGGGAGAAATATTGTCGGAAAAAACATCCTCACTGATCGTGCTCACTTAAACGTTTGGTGAAATCAATTCGCCGAAAAACAACAGTATAGCTCAGGGCTATGTTTAATAGCGAAAGTAAGACTATTTCCACAATTTCCTTCGAACAATGCGAAAGGAACTCAAGGGATTGGGACTGAACAGCTGTGTTGCCCTAAGAAAACCACTAATCAGTGAAGCTAATCGGAAAAAAAGGCTTCAATTTGCTAGGGAGCATAAAGATTGGACAAAGGTCATGTGGTCTGATGAGTCCAGATTTACTCTGTTCCAGAGCGATGGGTGCATCAGGGTAAGAAGAGAGATGGATGAAATGCTGCATCCATCATGTCTAGTGCCTACTGTACAAGCCTGTGGGGGCAGTGCTATGATCTGGGGTTGCTGCCGTTGGTCAGGTCGAGGTTCAGAAACGTTATGAGCCCAAAGAATGAGGTCAGCTGACAATCTGAATATACTGAATGACCAGATTATTCCATCAATGGATTTTTTTTTATTCCTTGATGGCACGGGCATATTCCAAGATGACAATGCCTGGATCCCATGGATGTGCTGGAGAAGGCTTTGTACAGTGATCCAACTCTCCCATCATCAATACAAGATCTTGGTGAAAAATTAATGCAACACTGGATGGAAATAAATCTTGTGACTAGGGCTGTAGCGATACACTAATCTCACGATACAATACAATACACGGCATTCAGCCAACGATTCCATACGATTTAATACACTTACATCATTTTCTGAAAGATTTTAAAGGGACAGTGTGATTTGACATGAATTGTGGCTGATTAGACTGGTGGTCCAGTCACCGCCAGACAAACGGAAACAAACGTGTCTTCAGCGTTGCAGACTTTTTATCTTGTGAATATTACATCATCAACCTGCTTGTTTTACTTGCTAAATACCATATACACAAATCCAAATTCTCCAATCACAAAAGATCTTTTTTTAATTTTCGAGAAGGAGCTCAAACAATCCATTACAAAAATCCTACACTCAGTAAGAAAAGCCACCAAACCACTGAGCTATGCACTTTATAAAACATTTTAATGAACTAATTTATCACTGTTTTGTATAATGTGTTGTATAATGTATAATTGTATAATAACATTTCCATGTCTGAGAACTCATCAGGTTAAAAAAACAAAACAAAAACAGTGTTTTAACATTTTACAGTGACTTTCTTGTGAGACCATTAATCTTGTGTCATCACAGCCTGCACAGTCCAGAGCTAATTTAGCTTCAGAAAAAATGTTCAGAAACCAAATGGCAAACAGACTACATTTGTGTAGTGCTTTTCCAGTCTTACAAAACACTTTTTTCCCCAGCTTTCCTACGCCGGCAGAGACTGGAAGGAATGATGAGAAGCCCCGGTATTTCTCCTGTCACAGTGTAGTTCTTTGTTACAGCAGTTTGTTCCCCCAAAATCTCTTTTAAAGAGCTTATTTCGTAGAGTTTTACTCTATGAAATACTATAGATAATGACCCCTGCCAGCATACAGGTCAGCAGGAAGGACAAACTCAGCAGCACACACACACACTCTCACCTGCTGATGTTCAGGGTATTTTACAAGGGGGGGCTGGGTGGAAAATCTCCACAAGATGTCTGGAGAAAATGTTGTGGACATTTGCATTCTCTCATGCTAAGGCAAATGAATATCTTCAGAACATTTCAGGACTTCAGTGGAGGTGTGAAAGCATTACTGTTACATATCTCAGCTGTGAATAGGGCTTAAAGTTCGGCCTATTGGGTTTGCTGTCATAAAATGACGACACCGACCAACCAGCATCTGATTATTCATTCAAATATCAATTGTTTAAGTTAGAGAGCGGTATATAACTGAAGAGGTGCCTCTCAGTCCATCACTGCTTGTGTAAAGACTAACCTAAAAGTAGTAAACCGTTCAGTGTTATTCCAGCCGGCAGCTCATTATAACCGCCCTGTGCATTTTACCGAACACACAGTCGTTCCTGTGTATCTTGCTAACCATGTAATCTTATCTATTGGCACAACCATCACAAGAAAGGCAGTGCAAAGCAGTGTAATAAGAGCGTGCCCGATTTCCACGCCTTCGCTGCTGATTCCATGTCAAAGGTCGTCTCTTGAAATCAAATAGTTGTTTGTTTGTTTTTTTTACCAAAACACATTAGCCAGCTCAAACTGGTACATGAGGCCCGTTATTGTTGTTAGCTTTAAAGCTAGTAAGTATGCTAACGTTACCTTATACTGTGTGACCGGTGGGATCTGGCTGTTGTTCGCGTTAGCTCGGATAACATTCTATCTTCAAGCGTAAACGTTTAACCTGTTTTATAGCGTAAAAAAACAAGGTTTATTTGCCATTACCTCGCGGTCCTTCAGTCCTAACAACAACACTTCTTCCATTAAGGTGAGACGTGTTTCTTTGGAGTCGCCCTTATCGTCATCTTCCTGCTCGTCTCCCCGCCTGGGCTCATGGTCCTCCTGACCGAGCGAACGTTCTTTGTCGGCAGCATTGCGCGAGGCTTCGGTTCGCCTTTGTACGAGGCCCGAACTTCTCTGTGTCAAGGAAGTCATGTCTATTGGAGAATTGACTAACAATGGAGACAAACACACGCCACGGACTGCTCTGCCCTGGATGTTATACTCGGTTACTTGTCAACCATATGGGACTCGCGTCGACTGTTTTCAAATCGACTACTACGGCCTGAGAAGCCTGTCCATCTGGAATAGTGCTCAACTTCCTTCACATCGATCGCAGATGTGTTATGTCTATCTAATATGGCGCCTGATTGTAAATGTGGTTCCAAACTTATCCAGTAGGTTGAGACCGAGATGAACCAGTTACTACTTGGCTTAATTTAAATTGGATTAAATGCCACATCAGGCATTTACGTCAACTCTCCCACTGTTATGTTGAAACAGCTGCGTTGCAGTGACTTTTACAACTTTACACAGTACTACAAAAATAAAAATTTTCTCGGTAATTTATTCTAATATAATTTTAGTTATAAATTATTTGTGCAGTCTTCAACAAATACTAGAATAGAACTAATAAAAATATATTATAAATGTTAGACTTATTGTGGATAATAAAAATGTATTTTTTTTAGTAAAAGGAAACAGTTCAGCATCTAAAATCAGCATCTGAAATCAACAACTTGCACACTGGACATGATACCATCCGACTTTTTAAAAACAGTTTTTACCTCAGTAGAAAGTGATCTCCCACAAATAGTTAACAGCTCAATGGCAACAGGCATTTTTCCCAGGTCACTAAAGACAGCTGCCATTAAGCCACTCCTAAAGAAGAGAGCTCCAGACGCCTCTGCGATGAACAACTACAGACCTGTCTCTAACCTCTCTTTTATAAGCAAGATTATTGAGAAAGTTGTATTTAACCAGCTCAACGACTTTCTGAATGAAAGTTGAAGTCTTGATAACTTTCAATCAGGCTTCCGACATCATCACAGCACTGAAACAGCTCTGGTCAAAGTGTTAAACAACATCAGGTTGAGTACTGATTCTGGTTATGTTTCAGTCCCGGTTGGATCTCAGCGCTGCGTTTGATACTGTAGATCACAGAATTCTGTTTCCCAGGCTGGAAAAATGGGTTGGACTTTCTGGAGCGGTCCTGAAAGGGGAACTCCAGTTTTTTTAAACCTAGACCTTATTTCTGGCATGAAATACGTTTATCTACTCACCGAGAACAGTTTGGCGAAAGTCAGCACCCTTCGGGAGATATTTAGATAACTCACGATAGGCATATATCCATATAACGGAGTGAACAGGGCAGGGATGATGCAGCCTCTAAATAGAGCATTATATGTCTTTATTTCACCAATACTTTAAGACGAATGAATGAAGAACAAAGAGAAGAGGGTCAGCATTGGTAAATATCTTGAGACTTGGGCCCTTACAATCACTGACCAAGTTCGTGACCTTGGAGTGTTGATAGACTCAGATCTGACTTTCAGCAGCCACATCAAAGCTGGCACCAAGCTGGCTTTTTACCAACTCAGAAACATCAACAGAATTAAAGTTTTTCTCTTCCAAAAAGACCAGGAGAAACTCATCCATGCATTCATCTCCAGTAGACTCAATTACTGTATAATGGTCTTTTAACTGGACTTCCCAAAAATGCAGCTCATCCAGAACGCTGCTGCTAGAGTTTTAACCAGGACTAAGAGATCTGAACACATCACACCAGTTTTAAAATCTTTACACTGGCTTCCAGTCAGTCACAGAATAGATTTTAAAAGCCTACTGATGGTTTACAAATCCCAGAATGGTTTAGGCCCTAAATACGTGATATGTTCAGAGAATATAAACCCAGCAGAGCTCTTAGATCCAAGGACTGGACTGGACCAGCTGAGTCCAGTCCAGAGTCCAGACTAAACATGGAGAAGCAGCATTTAGCTGTTATGCTGCAAACAAGTGGAACAAACTGCCAGAGGAGGTTAAACTGTCACCAAATGTAGACATTTTTAAATCCAGGTTAAAAACATTTCTTTTCTCACGTGTCTATTAATGAAATCTGCACGGGATCTTTTAATTTAGCAAGACTATTGCTTGTTTTAATTAATTTTGATTATTTTATTTCTTTCTATTTATAATCTTTTACATCCATTTTAAATGCATCTTCCACTCCCTGCTGCAATGCTTTTACTTTATGTAAAGCACTTTGAATTGTTTTGTACATGAAATGTGCTATACAAATAAATTTGACATTCAATGCAGACAACAAAGTATCATCACAATGAAATTAAACAGTATTTGGTTAAACAGTATACACTGCAGACAGTTTGGAACAGAACTTATTTGGCTCAATTACAAAAAATGATAGGGGCCGTTCGGTCTCTGTATGACCGGTGCCAGAGTTTGGTCCGCATTGCCGGCAGTAAGTCGGATACGTTTCCGGTTAGAGTTGGACTCTGTCAGGGCTGCCCTTTGTCACCGATTCTGTTCCTAACTTTTATGGACAGAATTTCTAGGCAGAGCCAGGGTGTTGAGGGTGTCCGATTTGGCAACCTCAGAATCGGGTCTCTGCTTTTTGCGGATGATGTGGTTCTGTTAGCGTCGTCAGGCCGTGACCTTCAGCTCTCACTGGAGCGATTCGCAGCCGAGTGTGAAGCGGCTGGGATGAGAATCAGCGCCTCCAAATCCGAGACTATGGTTCTCAGCCAGAAAAGGGTGGAATGCTCTCTCCGGGTCAGGAATGAGATCCTTCCCCAAGTGGAGGAGTTCAAGTATCTCGGGGTCTTGTTCACGAGTGAGGGACGAATGGAGCGGGAGATTGACGGGCGGATCGGTGCGGCGTCTGCAGTGTTGCGGGCTCTGCACCGACCCATCGTGGTGAAGAAGGTGCTGAGCCAGAAGGCGAAGCTCTCTATTTACTGGTCAATCTACGTTCCCATCCTCACCTATGGTCACGAGTTGTGGGTAGTGACCGAAAGAACAAGATCGCGAATACAAGCGGCCGAAATGGGTCTCCTCCGCAGGGTGTCTGGGCTCTCCCTTAGAGATAGGGTGAGAAGCTCAGTCATCCGGGAGGGGCTCGGAGAAGAACCGCTGCTCCTCCGCATTGAGAGGAGTCAGATGAGGTGGCTCGGACATCTGGTTAGGATGCTCCCTGGATGCTTCCCTGGGGAGGTGTTCCGGGCACGTCCCACTGGGAGGAGACCCCGGGGAAGACCCAGGACATGTTGGAGAGACTATGTCTCTCGGCTGGCCTGGGAACGCCTCGGGGTCCCCCCGGAAGAGCTGGAGGAAGTGGCCGGGGACAGGGACGTCTGGGTTTCTCTGCTCAAGCTGCTGCTCCCGCGACCCGACCCCCGGATAAGTGGCAGATGATGGATGGATGATTTGAAATTCATTTGGAAATGAATTGATTTGAATTAGGTTCCCTGTTAAAGCAGTTAAACCTTCAGGACAGCAGCCCTGGGGGACTGTATGTCGACATTCCTGCTCTACATGGAATATCTCCACTATAGTTGTGCTGTGCCATAGCTTCCTCCTCCAGGTCTGCCATACCCAGAGATGAGAGAATCCATGGTATTGCATAAAGAAAAGCCAAACACTCACCTGACAGCCTCACCCTACGCTCAAAATAAGCCTTAGGGCTGTGGGCTGAGTAGCCCACTGGGGCCTGTCGTGGCCGGATCATTCTGTGATGAGTTTGATGGAAACACACCTAAATGCAGGACAGAGAAGGAGGTGAAGACAAACGGATGGACTCTGAGGCCTTAATTAACAAATGCTATGCCCCAGCATAGAAAAAACAACAGAATTTACTGGGAAAAAGAACTACATGCAATGATCCGGCAAGGAGAAAACGAAAACCAGGAGGATATATGATGAGGGAGTGATTAGGGGCTTGACAACAGGTGAGAGTTATTCAGCAAAAGAAACCAGGTTCAACACAGAAAGTAAATGCAGTAGAATACACATGAGAGCAAACTCTAGACCCAACATTAGGCCCAGAAGTTGATGACCCCTCATTTTTCCACCCCTTTTTCACTTCACTTTCTGATCACTCAGATAACACACTCATCATAGGAGGGGACTTTAACATGGTATCTGACTCAGGAGTGGACAGGTGCAGTACTACAGGAAGTCAGTGGAGCTGGCAGTCCATAAATATTGTTAAACAATGTATGAATGATTTTGGTCTTTGTGATGCTTGGCGCTCCCACCACCCCACTCTTAGAGAATACACCTTCTTCTCACCAGAATAGTTTTTTTAATTTCTTAGTTAGCAGTTCCTTGATGAGCGATATTTCAGACACCAAAATCAAAATAGTGTGGTCACTATCAGTGACCACACACCAGTCTCTATCATGCTGAAGAATAAGAGTTAGACCACCAGCTAGAAATTGGAGATTTAATACATCATTACTAAAAGACCCTGATTTTATTAATCATTTCAAAAGGGAATAGTCTATATACATAGAAAATAATGACCTGCCACTAATGTCAGCTTGTATTCTCTGGGAAGCAGGAAAGCAGTAATGAGAGCCAAATCAAAAATTAATATCCTAGCTAAGGAAACCAACAGATTGCACCGAAACTTGTCTTCAGTCCAATCTCCCATCCCGAGCGTGCCTGTGGCGACTGTGGAAAGGAACGACTCCCTTTTAACAGGAAGAAACCTCTGTCAGAACCAGACTCAGGAAGGGTGGCCACCCGCCTCGACCAGCTGGAGTTTGAGAGGACAGAAAAGAGGGGGGAAAAAACACCATAACGCCATTCAAAGGATATCTGTTGGAACAGGGAAACACAAGTTAATAACCACAATAATGTCACATGTACATAAAATCAATTGAGAAATTAAACAGGGGGAAAAAGAGAGCAAAGTGAGGAAAGGTGTGACAGATGAGGTCCCCCAGCAGTCTAAGCCTATAGCAGCTTAACTATGGGATGTTTCAGCCATCCCTAACTATAAGCTTTATCAAAAAGGAAAGTTTTAAGCCTAATCTTAAAAGTGGAAAGGGTGTCTGCTTCCCAGACATTTACTGGCAGCTTATTCCACAAGAGAGGGGCCTGATAACTGAAGGCTCTACCTCCCATTCTACTTTTAGAAACTCTGGGAACAACAAGTAAACCTGATAACTGTAGATAACTGTAATGTCACTCATTTTTTTGATTGCCACCTTCAATGTCCCCGATTTTCATTTCATAAATCTGGTCACCTTACGCTGGAGGACCCTGTGGTGATGGACGCTGGCTCTGGGTGGGTAGCATGGGTTGTGGTGCTGGGCCTGTGCCCTGGTATCTATTAACAAAAGCACGCTTATGGATGTCTGAGGAAAAGGGATCTGAACAAGCTGTAATCTCAACTCTAACTTCTATAGTGGCAGGTGAGAGTCTCTTCAGAGGAAGATGCTTGGGGAATTCAGAGCAAGTAGGGCTGTGGCGGTAGGCAGGCAGGTGAGCATCCAGGTTGAGTGGTTACCAAAGTGGAGCAGGTGACTTAGAGGACAGGGAGGATGGATCCGGCTGTGAGCTGAGTTCCATGAGGCAAGGCAGGTGGGTAGAACAGGTAGGTCTGCTAAGTCTTTTACACACAGCACTTGGAAGGACGCAAGAAATGAGAGTTACCAAAAGGCTGAATCAAAGTACAGGAAACAACTGAGAGAACTAATTTACCGCCATAGTGGATGGGACAATATGGCAGAGATGCACAGCAACAGGTGATTAGATGGCGTGCGGGTGTACGGGAGCAAGCCCAGGATATAAGACTCCACCCGAAGGTGGAGACCAGATTAGATCTGCCCACCAATCCAACTAAAACAGAGAAAGCAGCCAAGCCTGTCAAGACCCTAACCAGGAGGGACAGGGCAGGGGATACATCATCATCTTCACCATCCGAGAATGGGTATGAAGCACCATTTGAAAGCCCTGAAAACCTTAACATAAGGGCACCTGACCTGAGATAGAAGATCATGGATAACCTTGATACTCTGGCTCTATGGTGCCCTTTGGCACAACTGAGTGACAAAGTGTCTTTTTAAAGTCTGCTGGGACATGTGAATACAATGTATGTGAATACAAACTAGTAGAGATCCTAGAGTAGCTTGGAAAAGGAAAAAAGGCAACACGAGGAATAATAACTACACAACAGAGAGGCAACACAAAGAGAGAGAAGCAGAAAAGGTGCAATGAAGTAAGAAGTTTCCAAGGAATACAAACTGCCCATACCTGAGGCAAAAAATAACTCACGGCTCTGGGTGCCCACCTGAGTAAAAAAGCAGAAGTCAGGAGAAAAAATAGAATGCTCTACACTGAACCATCAGAAATGTACTCTCAGTGGTATAATAAGATGAGAAGAGGCCCATTCAGAGCTAAAACTGAACCATATGGAGAATATGTAAATGTAAATGTAAATGTAAATGTAAATGTAAATGTACATGTAAATGCGTAAATACGATGGGGTGAGGCCGTTAAGAGCTTTAAAAACAAACATTAAAAGTTTAAAATCAATTCTATAAAGGACAGGAAGCCAGTGAAGGGAGTTAAGAACAGGAGTGATATGCATACGTCTGTTAGTGTTGGTTAAAAGACAGGCAGCAGCATTTTGCACAAGTTGAAGGCGACTGAGAGAAGTCGCCGACATAAAGTCCATTGCAGTAGTCTAACCTTGAACTTATTAGGGCATGGATGGCTTTCTCAAGATCGTGACGGCTTAAAAACATTTTAACTTTGGCCAGGAGACGCAACTGGAAAAAACTAGTCCTGACAACATTGTTAATTTGTTTGTCAAACTTCAGATGACTGTCAAAGGTCAGTCCCACATTTCTGACGGTTGAACTGAGCTTTGAAGACAAGGTGCTAAAGTCAGCCGTCACAGTATCCCCAAACACAATACATTCAGTTTTGTCATCATTTAAATGTAGAAAAATTTTGGGCCAACCACTGCTTAATGTCAGCAATGCAATCAAACAAAGAACATTGTGCACTATTACTATTTGGCTTCACTAGCAGATAGATTTGTAAATCGTCTGCATAACAGTGAAAAGAAAGGTTGTGCCTGGCTATAATTGACCCAAGTGGTAACATGTATAATGAGAAGAGGATAGGGCCAAGAATAGATTCTTGTGGGACTCCACAGGAGAGAGGAGCAATGAAAGAGGACAGGTCACCAACCATAACGGAGAAGGTTCTACTGGATAAGTAAGATGTAAACCACTTCAATGCAGTGCCATGGATGCCAACATAATTACTTAGACGTAATAGGAGGACTGCATGGTCCACCGTGTCAAAGGCTGCAGTGAGATCAAGCAGCACTAAGGCAAAAGGGCACTTGGCATCCACAGACAGAGCAATATCATTGTGCACCTTTAACAGTGCAGACTCAGTGCTGTGACGAGTGCTGTGACCTAAATCCAGATTGGAACTTCTCAAGAACAGAGTTATCCTCAAGAAAGGACTGTATTTGTATAAAAACTACTTTTTCTAAAACCTTAGAAAGAAAGGGCAGATTGGAAACAGGTCTAAAATTTGATAACATTGAGGGGTCAAGATTAGGCCTATTAAGAAGGGGCCTGACCACAGCATTTTTAAAGGCTGCTGGGACAGTTCCTAATCTAAGGCAGGAGTTAATAAGAACCAGGAGACTGGGCCCCACAGTATTGAAAACCATTTTCAACACTTTGGAAGGGACAATATCCAATAGGCAATTTGTAGGCTTCAGAGATTTCACTACATCACAGAGACAAGAGAGGGAAACCAGCTCAAACTGATCAAACACAGCAGAATGAGTTGGGACAACAGGCAGATCCTTATTTGTACTCAAAATAACATTAGTGTTTCTTCTGACAGAATCAACTTTGTCAACAAAATAAAGAAGAAAATTCTCATAAGTGGCTATCGATACATCCGTCACAGCAGAAGTACATGGGTTAACATCAGCATTAATTGTATCGAATAACACCTTAGGACAATGACTGCTGCTAGAAATAATATTAGAGGTACTGAGATTTTGCTTCACGTACGGCTCTCTGATAATCAGTGAGACAGTCCCTTAACATTTCCAGAGACACATGCAGTTTGTCCTTCTTCAATCTGCGTTCCGCCTGCCTGCAATGTTGCCTGATAGCACGGGTGGTGTCGTTCAACCAGGGGTCTGTTCTTGGCTTAACAGATTTTTGCCTAAATGGAGCAATAGAGTCCAGAATCGCAGTACAGGTGGAGTGAAAGGAGGAGAGAAAATGATCAGGACAGATAGGGGAAGCCAAGCCATTCAAGGGAAAAAAACGTGAGTCATTGAAAGCAGCAGTAAATTCATCGGCTGTGGAGGGAGTGATAATACACCGCTGATGGGATGGAGCAAGAGGTTTGTTCACTGGTAGAATATGGGCATCTTCTGTTGATGAGTGGATACTGAGAGTGCTTTGCGGCTTTGCTTTGCGGTAAGATGTATTGTATCACTTCCTGTTACCTTGTTTGTGTTCTGTGGAATTTCTTGCTCCTCTTGGACTACTAAAAACTCACCTTATTTCTCCCTATAATTTACACATTTTGCACAGTTAACTTTATCGCATACTTGTTATATTCCAACTCTCACTCTAACAGATCTTTAGTCTTTATTTTTCACTTTTTAGCGGTGTGTCTGGTTCAGTAGCTTAGCATGGCTACCAGTTCTCTTCCTCCATCTCCTGCTTTCACCTGATCCATGTGTCATATGTTTAGTTCTCCTCTGCCTCCTCTAGTGATAATGGTACATGTAACAACTGTAGTATTTTTGTCGTTTTGGAGGCGAGGTTATCTGAATTGGATGCAACACCAGCAACCATAGTCAAATGCATTCCAGGGGCCAGAGCGGGCGACATAGAATCCTATTTAAAACTGCTGGCTGAGGATAAGCGTAAATACATTAAAATAGTTATTCACGTCGGCGGTAATGACACCCGGTTACGCCAATCGGAGGTCACTAAAATTAATGTTGCATCGGTGTGTAATTTTGCCAAAACAATGTAGGACTCCGTAGTTTTCTCTGGACCCCTGCCAAATCTGACCAGTGATGACATGTTTAGCCGCATGTCCTCATTCAATCGCTGGTTGTCTAGATGGTGTCCAGCAAACAACGTGGGCTACATAGATAATTGGCAATCTTTCTGGAGAAAACCTGGTCTGATGAGGAGAGACGGCATCCATCCCACTTTGGAAGGAGTGGCTCTCATTTCTAGAAATATGGATGAATTTATTAGTCATCCAAAAACATGAGAACCCAGGGTTGAGACCAGGATGCAGAGTTGTAGTCTTACACACTTCTCTGCGGCTTCCTAACTGATGCTACCCCCCAATCAATAAACACAAAAGGAGCAAATCCTTTTGTGCAAAAAATTTTTAAAACAATTGAACAAAAACATCAAACTATTAAATGTGGTTTGCTGAATATTAGATCTCTCCTTTCCAAGTCTCTATCTTCAGATCAGGGTTACTAATCAGTCCTAGACACAAGATTAGTTTTAGCTCTTTTGAATCTCTGGTTCTCAATTTTTCCCAAAGTGGAAATCACAAAAACCTCTTCTGTTTGTTGTTGTGTATCGTCCACCTGGCCCTTATTCTGAGTTTCTGTCTGAATTCTCAGAGTTTTTATCACAGTTAGTGCTGAGTACAGATAAAGTCATTGTAGTGGGTGGCTTTAATATTCATATAGATGTTGAAAATGACAGCCTAAATATTAACTTTAATTCTATATTAGACTCTATTGGATTTTCTCAAAGTGTTCACAGACCTACTCACTGCCTTAATCATACCCTTGACCTTGTACTGAAGTTGTTCTCTTTGGACCTGAGCGCTTCAGGGAGAAATTGTCTAGTTAAATAGTTACTCTAGATGGTATTTCCATTGCTTCTAGTTCTACAGTGAGGAATCTTTGTTATTTTTGATCAGAATTTATCATTTGATGCTCATATAAAACTGGTTTCTTGGATTGCCTTCTTTCACCTTCGTAATATTGCTAAAATCAGGAACATCCTGTCTCAGGGTGATGCAGAGAAACTAGTTCATGCATTTGTTACTTCAAGATTGGACTACTGTAATTCTTTATTATTGGGCTGTCCCACATATTCTCTGAAAAGCCTCCAGCTGATCCAAAATGCTGCAGCCAGAGTTCTGATGAGAACTAACAGGAGAGATCATGTTTCTCCAGTTTTAGCTTCTCTTCATTGGCTTCCTGTTAAATTCAGAATAGAATTTAAGATTCTTCTCCTCACATATAAAGCTCTTAATGACCGAGCTCCATCTTATCTTAAAGATCTCATTGTAAGATATTTTCCTAACAGAGCACTTCGCTCCCAAACTACAGGTTTACTTGTGATTCCCAGAGTTTCTAAAAAGTTATCAGGCCCCTCTCTTGTGGAACAGTAAATGTCCGGGAAGCAGACACCCTTTCCACTTTTAAAACTAGGCTTAAAACTTTCCTGTTTGATAAAGCTTATAGTTAGGGATGGCTCAGGTGATCCTGAAACATCCCATAGTTAAGCTGCTATAGGCTTAGACTGCTGGGGGACCTCATCTGTCACACCTTTCCTCACTTTGCTCTCTTTTTCCCCTGTTTAATTTATCAAATGATATTATGTACATGTGATATTATTGGGGTTATTAACTTGTGTTTCCCTGTTCCAACAAGTATACTTTGAATGGCGTTATGGTGTATTTCCACCCTCTTTTCCCTCTTTTCTGTCTTCTCAAACCCCAGCTGGTCGAGGCGGATGGCCACCCTTCCTGAGTCTGGTTCTGCCAGAGGTTCCTTCCTGTTAAAAGGGAGTCGTTCCTTTCCACAGTCGCCACAGGCACGCTCAGGACGGGAGATTGGACTGAAGAGAAATTTCGGTGCAATCTGTTGGTTTCCTTAGCTAGGATATTGTTTTTGAATTGGCTCTACATGAATGAATTGGAATATTTTGAAATTAATTTATTGGATTTCATTGGATTATGATTGCAATGAATTAAACCCCAATTGGCTTGAATTGCACTATATTATTTAAGTACCTTGAAATGATGTTTGTTGTGATTTGGCGCTATATAAATAAAATTGAATTGAATTGAATATGGGAGAAATACTATTTGGCTTGTGGTTGACTGTAACACTGCCACGTTTCGCTGAAGACCAATGGTATTGATTAAAACTCCTGGGCTGCTACTGAAAAAGACAAGATACGAATGAAGTAAATAATTAGGACAACGACAATTGTACCAAACTGCAAAGCCTTCTTCACGTGAACTGGCACACTTGTGTGGGCAAAGTGGCAACCTTGTTTTGTTTGTTGCCTCTGTTATTCTTTCAAAGATTAAAACGAAAATGTCTGTTTCATTCTAAAACGAAGAATATTGCCATCAAGTTGTCATACACGTTATCTCAAAAAAGCATTGCAAGATTAGTATCCTGAACAGTGTTTACTTCACCTTTTTATTGGCAGAACACACTGGTCCAGTTTGCTGCATGTCAGAAAAGTTTCTGTTATTTACTATTATAACATTACATCCTGGCTCCCACCCTATATCAGCTCTTCTTCTACAGATTTTTAGAAGGTATGAGAAGGATAGATTAAATATTGAGGCATGACAGTAGTTTTACGATCCATGGTCTGTCAATAAATCCAATCAAGTCAGTAACCAAGTTGTGTATCCACACAGAAGTTTAAACTACTTTCTCAATGTGGCTGAAAACCTTATGGTAAACATTTTATCGTACAATACAAATCATCTACAATGTGAAAGTAATTATGCTTTTTATAGTTGAGGTTCATATCAAATCCCACTAGATGGTACAACTAGGCTGACATAAACTGGTCGCCCACTTACACAGGCCCATGACAAGTGAGGTATAAATTACAAAATGTAGGAATATTACAGTAAGTATAGATGCTTTCAAGTCAGAAAATAACTGATATATGGTAGCCTGACAGTGGTGTAGGTGTTTTTTAAAATAAATATCAATTAAAAAGTGACAATAAGAAACACGATCCGTGTGGTCAGATTGTGACACATCCTATTGGTGCTGCTGGCAGCATTTGACACTGCAGCACTATGCCACCAGTATGCTTTTTGGCTTGACTAAGGCTCAGAAAAGTGAAAGATATGGGGTCACCAAGTCAGCAAGTATTTTTTAAAACCTAAACTGCACCCAGCATAAAGAAGGAGAGTCTCGATCAGTTTCACACTCCGATTAAATATATCTGTATTACTTCCCTAATACAAGATCTCTTAAAAAATGGCAAAAAAAAATACTTCAAAAGTATCTGGAATTTCTCAGTTTACCTTTTTTCTTTGCAACAGCCAGGCAAACAGTGGTATACTGATGGAACAGTGAACTGGCAGGTGTCTAAAATGGGGAAGATTCCCTTTAGGAGAACCCTCCAATCTTGACAGTGTGTGATGGTTAATTTACTATGTATAAGGCCTCCACCCTCACATTAAATAAGTGCATGCACAGCAGTGCAGAGCACACTGTGGCTGTTAAACGCTGGCATTTAAATCATCAAAATTAAAACATCATAGTATGTCAGAGATTTTTAACCACTTGTTTAAAAAAAAGCGAGAAATAAAGAAAACGCTTAGACACCGACCTAAATCGACTTTTGCTATCTGGGATGCCACTTATTGTACAAACCGTCGTATTTGTAATGGTATGCACTTATGGTCTAAATAATTTTCAACAATGATTTTAGTCCAATATGGAGAATCAAAGAATGAATCATATCTTGATTTGAAAAAGGTTCGTATAAATCAAACAGTCAGCTTCGCCATCAGCAAGCCAGATGAAGCTGCTTCGCAATCAAACTGAAGGACATACAGGACCAGATCATCTTTATGTTAACTAGTCCTGCCCTAACAAGCCAGATGAAGCTGCTTCGCAATCAAACTGAAGGACATACAGGACCAGATCATCTTTATGTTAACTAGTCCTGCCCTAACAAGCCAGATGAAGCTGCTTCGCAATCAAACTGAAGGACATACAGGACCAGATCATCTTTATGTTAACTAGTCCTGCCCTAACAAGCCAGATGAAGCTGCTTTGCAGTCAAACTGAAGGACATACAGAACCAGATCATCTTTATGTTAACTAGTCCTGCCCTAACAAGCCAGATGAAGCTGCTTTGCAGTCAAACTGAAGGACATACAGGACCAGATCATCTTCATGTTAACTAGTCCTGCCCTAACAAGCCAGATGAAGCTGCTTTGCAGTCAAACTGAAGGACATACAGGACCAGATCATCTTTATGTTAACTAGTCCTGCCCTAACAAGCCAGATGAAGCTGCTTTGCAGTCAAACTGAAGGACATACAGGACCAGATCATCTTTATGTTAACTAGTCCTGCCCTAACAAGCCAGATGAAGCTGCTTCGCAATCAAACTGAAGGACATACAGGACCAGATCATCTTTATGTTAACTAGTCCTGCCCTAACAAGCCAGATGAAGCTGCTTTGCAGTCAAACTGAAGGACATACAGGACCAGATCATCTTTATGTTAACTAGTCCTGCCCTAACAAGCCAGATGAAGCTGCTTTGCAGTCAAACTGAAGGACATACAGGACCAGATCATCTTCATGTTAACTAGTCCTGCCCTAACAAGCCAGATGAAGCTGCTTTGCAGTCAAACTGAAGGACATACAGGACCAGATCATCTTCATGTTAACTAGTCCTGCCCTAACAAGCCAGATGAAGCTGCTTTGCAGTCAAACTGAAGGACATACAGGACCAGATCATCTTCATGTTAACTAGTCCTGCCCTAACAAGCCAGATGAAGCTGCTTTGCAGTCAAACTGAAGGACATACAGGACCAGATCATCTTCATGTTAACTAGTCCTGCCCTAACAAGCCAGATGAAGCTGCTTTGCAGTCAAACTGAAGGACATACAGGACCAGATCATCTTCATGTTAACTAGTCCTGCCCTAACAAGCCAGATGAAGCTGCTTTGCAGTCAAACTGAAGGACATACAGGACCAGATCATCTTCATGTTAACTAGTCCTGCCCTAACAAGCCAGATGAAGCTGCTTTGCAGTCAAACTGAAGGACATACAGGACCAGATCATCTTCATGTTAACTAGTCCTGCCCTAACAAGCCAGATGAAGCTGCTTTGCAGTCAAACTGAAGGACATACAGGACCAGATCATCTTCATGTTAACTAGTCCTGCCCTAACAAGCCAGATGAAGCTGCTTTGCAGTCAAACTGAAGGACATACAGGACCAGATCATCTTCATGTTAACTAGTCCTGCCCTAACAAGCCAGATGAAGCTGCTTTGCAGTCAAACTGAAGGACATACAGGACCAGATCATCTTCATGTTAACTAGTCCTGCCCTAACAAGCCAGATGAAGCTGCTTTGCAGTCAAACTGAAGGACATACAGGACCAGATCATCTTTATGTTAACTAGTCCTGCCCTAACAAGCCAGATGAAGCTGCTTTGCAGTCAAACTGAAGGACATACAGGACCAGATCATCTTTATGTTAACTAGTCCTGCCCTAACAAGCCAGATGAAGCTGCTTTGCAGTCAAACTGAAGGACATACAGGACCAGATCATCTTCATGTTAACTAGTCCTGCCCTAACGTTTGGTTAGGATGTGTGTCTCTTGTCAAGTCAAGACTTGGACAAAAATGTCCAACCAAAATAAAGCGGCATCTGCTACTGGAAAATCATATTAATCGCCAAAATGCAAGTTGCAAACTGGCCGAGAGATCGACTAAACCACTACAGCAACAACGGCGTACCATTGGCCCCTGTTAGGAGAGGAAGCAGTGCCTGTCAGGGGGAGTTCAGGGAACCAAAGCCGTATTTCAGATCCAGACATTGTGACTCCGCCCTCCGCTTTGGAGACCGGTGCAGCCGAATAAGACCTTAATATCGTGAAACAATTCAGACCAGCTGAGGAAGACGAACGCCGAATGTCCGTATAGTGTTAGTAATCTGTCGTTCCTTTCAATTAATTTTAAAGTAGACCTCTAAAAGCCACTTTTCCAAGCAGCGCCTACATGTAGCTTTGCGCCACTTTATTCTTGTACACGTTTTACTAATACTTTCATAAAGAGTGGATTCGTGGTTTGTGGGGAACTTCAGAGCATTATAGAAAAAAAACAACTAGAAAATGGAATGTTTCTGAAGTGGAATTGGGCGTCGTCGGACCGCATGATGTAGCCCAAAGGTACAGTTTTCTTTATTTTAATTAAACTATGGGAGATTTTCTGATCTCTTATTGGAATATGGGGATGTGCCAGTTTTCCTCTCAGGGTCCGTTAAACGTGTACTGTTTTCCTCGTGGCTCAGAAGGGCTCACGTCAACAAAGTCACACGCTGCAAGTGAAAAAGCTCCTGAGTGTATTGTGCTACCTTCAGCTGCATGGACCCTCAGCAGAGGAACAGCCTGTTTGACCCACCTCAGCAGGTATAGACGTTATTCTTTTGATTAAACCTCAACCAAAAGTAAACCCAATAATAACCAATGACGCTTTTGTGAGAGACTTGCTGAGATATGAAAGAAAGAAGGCGATCCTTACAATATGAATGTATTGTGTTGTTCTGAGACAGAAGTGAACTCTTTAGGAAAAATGAGTTCTTTGTATTTCTTACTTTGTGTCTGGTTTAAAACACTCTGGCTTGGTGAGCTTTTGCATCAGTCATTAGAAGATCTATGCACTCTGCTACTCCTTTCAGTTTTGTTCTCATATTCTTTAAGGTAATTGGATTGTTTTAACACACACAGACTTCACTGATCATTCCCACACTCTGCAGCCACACATAACCTTTTATAGAAGCCATAAAGTGTGTGTGTGTGTGTGTGTGTGTGTGCGCTGATACAAACTTATTGGTATCAAGAGAAAAATCCAAAGTAAAAAAACCTACAAGCTAGAATTGGCATTAATCTATATGTATATATGTAAACATTGCGTGTGTATAGGAGGAAGAGCAGTCGCCTACCATTCAGAAGGTTGGTGGTTTGACTCCCAGCTTCCTGGGACCACATGTCGAAGTGTCCTTGAGCAAGAGACTGAACCCATGTTTCCTACTGATGTGTCCATCACTGTATGAACGTGTGTGACTGTAGAAGAAAGCACTGTGTAGCCTATATGGACTAAGACGTGCTGTGCGATCTGTGAGTGAATGTGGCATGTAGTGTGAAAGCGCTATGATAGTCAACTAGACTAGAAAAGCTCAATACAAGTACAGTCCATTAACTATTTAATCATATGAACAATAAAATTGTTCCTCAGTGATTAAGATTAAACTATAACACCATATACAGTGTTCTATGATTTAATTTATCCAATTCATAAAATATAAACATAATTTTTATTTAAAATGATGTAGAGATACTTACTTTCATCTGACTGTAGCACCCTTCAAATTTGAAAGTATCTGTGCTCTAAATGGGCTTTCATGCTAACAAGCTTTAAACTTTTTTTTAAGATACACTGCCAGACCTTAACGTTATCATCTATCTTAGGAGCCATCAGGAGGGAATGAGAAAGAAGAGCCTGCCTCATAACCACAATGGGTGGCGGCAGGTTGTCATCTACCTGTCTGCTCAATAAAAAGCTTCATTCTCATTTGGCTTCTTTGAACTATATGTCAAAAGAAACCTGAATTCAGATCTGTAACACACGATTTTGATGAGGAGAAGATGTGGGATCAGGAGGCAAAAATCGAATCTTCCCATATGAAATAGTCACACGGTTTATATAGTAAAGAAGAAAATAACTCTGTGTATTTTATTTACTGATATCAGTGTTGCTCAGCGTTTGCAGGAATAGCTAGACTCAAGCACTGACTTTGACTCGGAAACACTGATATACTGTAGTGGGTCTGAATCAATTAATCAGTCTGCAGAAGAGACTGAGATGAGCATAAAATTCAGTACATCCAGTCATGTTGTAAAGGAAGAGCTGCCATTCATTGAATTAAATTCCAATGATTATAAATGCTCAGTTCAAGTGCATGTCTGACTCTTAGAACGTTAATCATTAACTCATCGCATACATTCAAAGGTTAATGTGTTTGTTTCCAAAATTAGAAAAAGCGACAGCCCTAATGCCACATTTCCACTTGTTGCTTCCCAGAGAGGCTGCAGCTCAATGGAATGGATTGGCCTCACCTCACACACACCGAGCGCGGTTACACACACAGTTCAGTCAAACTAATGTTAGATTTTGACTTAGTCTTTTGATATGGAGTTATTGACTGGAGTGGGTTTGACACTATGAGACTGCTGCTTCTAAGGGAGAAAACCTCAATAACTCGCGTGCCGGCGGGTGTGACGGATATTTTGAGCAACAAAATTTGAAATACGTTTTATTTTAATGTTATTAGATCACCGTAATCTTCAAAAATAAAAATGACATTTTTAAAAAACGAACAAATAAAACAAATTTGTTTTCCAAAGCCACAGGGAGCAGAGGGATGAAAGAGACACATGCGGCTCCGGAGCCGCGGGTTGCCGACCCCTGCTCAAGACTTAGCAAGCACCACCAGTTCTCTAGTGGTGATCCTCCTCCAGTCCGGCCCTCTACCTACTCTTCTAATGTCTCCTACTGTCCATTCCACTGAAACATTAATAACTTTTCTAACCCTGCAAACAGCTAAGTGCTCTCAGCCAGCTCTCCTGTTGTCCTGTTCCACTGCCACAATGATGCTGCATGATGATGTCAAATAGTCTCATGGAAGCTGAGACAACACTACGTCCTCCCATCACCATTTCTTCTTTCTCCCTGGCTTCTGCCGTTCCTCCTGTTAGCCCATTTCAGCCTCTTGACAATCTCCTGTTTGAACCTCTCGTAGACTCCAAATCATGTAGGGTAATCATGAAACCTTCACTCAACAATACAACTCACTCTTGAGAGCTACTTACAGTCAGATTTTAAGCCCCTCACTACTCAGGAGCTTACACTTACTGAATTAACTTTTTTTCTTTACAGAAACAACCTGTTTTCTGCCTTCTTTAACTGCAGGGTGGAGCTTGATAACTATGTAGCATTCAAGATGTTGCATCAAATTTTACCCCCTGTTCTCTCCCCAGGTTACTTACAGCGGTGCCAGTGAGGTGTGTACGTTATGTTATGTCATGTTTGTGCATTTAGCAGATGCTTTTATCCAAAGCGACTTACAGGCAGGCAGGTAGCGTAAGGGGTTCTTGCCTAAGGACCCATACTGGAGGTAGTACCTTTCATGCACTTAGGGCGCCTACATGAAAGGTGGCAATCTTACCACTACACTATCCAGTAGTACGTAGTCTTATACAACATTTTTCATGCATTGGCATATAATTAGTCTACAATACGTTTTAAACTGGTTGAGAACTCAGATTCTTCTGCAAAGTCTCTCCTTAAAAAAAGTGTCCATGTTGTTTCTCGGCTCCTCATCTTGTCTGGTCTTTCACACATATTTCTGTTGCACGAAGTTGGCCACAAGGAGACTCTATAGACCCTCATGGACTGGAGAGAATGGCAGGATTTGCTAAGCTGACACGCAAAACCCAAACTCCCTTCTTCCGTTCTCCTAATCTGCAGGCCTGACCAAGTCCACTATTGTTGAGTCTGTTTGGATTAAGTCTGATTGTCCTTTAATCCATGTTGGGCTCAGTTTTTGTTGTAATGTATTTCTGTTTGTTGGCTTCATGTTGGAGTTTAAATACACTACTTATGGATCAGGTCTAAAATCATGATTCTCAACCTGGTGTAATAGTACTGTAGTGGTGCATCTCTACCAGGTTGCGTAATGCAATGTAAGGTAGGTATTGGTTGATCCTATATCAACCAATAAAGATTCCTTAAAATCAGTGGGGTTCATCGTCCTTGGAAACCTTAACATTACTGAAAACAAGAAACAGGTTTTTAATTTTCAGATGCACAAAATTTGTCAAAATCTCATGTAAATGGCAGCATGTTTTTTCTTCAATTTACTTTTATGTATTCACAAACACTCAGGAAATTCCAGATTGAAGATTAGGGCCTTTTCATATATGCTTGTCAAGCTGGGACTGATCAATGACGTGTGAGGTGGCATGGATGCTATCTGATATCTGATACTAATACATCCCTGATCAGACGAGGGAGGTGGTACGTAACTGAAATGGGCTATGTGGGTTAAGGCAAGCTGTTGGGTTAAATTTTTGCATAGATCTTGTAGTGATGATGGGAGAGTCAGAATGCTGCGCAAAGTCTTCTCCAGCACATCCCAAAGATTCTCAGTGGGGTTAACGTCTGGACTCTGTGGTGTGAAAATGTCCTGTGCTCCGTGAACCACTCTTACACAATTTGAGCCTAATGTTTTAAGAAATGAGAAGCTGCTCACTGCATCAGTTAGGGTTGAATAATTTCTTGAAACATAATCATCTATGCAGTAATTATCCAACGGGAAGCTGTAACCTATTTGCTTAGTTTAGTCCAGGTGGTGAGTTTTTTTTGGACAGATAGTGTATTATGGTAGAGTTTGGTCCAAAACATGCTTTTGAAAGTCAGTGCCATCAGCTTTGGGCTAAGATTGTAGTGGAGCACAGAAGTGTTACTTCCTTCTACAGTCTTTACAATTTAACATCCTGAATGGACTGAAATGAGGCTTTTTCTAATCTTTGGCCATATGGCACTTGGAGAAGAGCAGGCTGTGGGGGGGGGGGGGGGGGGGGGGGGGGGGGGGTAAAGCATCTAGGTCAGCCTGCACTGTGAAACAAAGAATAAACTAATCCTTGTTGTTGTATTTCACCCAACAGTAACACAATAAATTTGAATTTGCTTTCATAGTACGCACAGCTCAAGTAGATTTGGCTTTGAAGTTGACTGAAGTTAGGGGAGCTGCAGTGTACTTCATATGTCTGAGTTGCTCATATTTTCAACTTTTTAAAAGGTACTTTTCCTTTGGGTTTGAAAACTGAACATTTGACTGTTGTTTATCCAGGTGACAAGGATATCAACCAATTTAAATTTTCTCATATCTTAACTGTTGAATCTTCATCTTGTGACTGTTTTCATTTATAAACTGTGGAATGCTCTTCACTGTGGTTAGTTGATTATGCTAGTCTATATTGCTACATAAGTGCTACATAAGTTTTAGATGAATACAAGTTCAAAGTTAAATGAAAAACATCTTAAAATCTTTGTTGCTGTTGTTAGTATTTTAATGTGATTTAAAAAAAATATTCTTCATATTTTTGTAGAGTATACAACAAGGTTTTAGCATATTGTACATAGGTATAATGTTTTATTGGTTGAATATGCAGCCTACATACCTTAAATGAAAACATCTGCACCTTCTGCTGATAAATACACTTGGTCTGAGAAACTTGAATCTGGAAACCTTTCCTGTCCTGTTCTTCTGCACACAATTCAAGAATTAATCAAAAATGATTTAAAACATTTTTGTAACACAACAATGACAACAATGCTTTTTGAAATAGATAACACTGTCACTAATTTGGAGAGAATCCTGTGGACAAACATGGACAAGTGATGCTTTAAAATGTATTTCAGCACAGTCTGCGGGTCTCTACAAGTGCAGAGCAGTTGGCCAGAGATTATCTGCATGGGGGGAAGGGCTCCATTTAGAGAGATTTAGGTCATTACTGGAAATAACATATTAATACTATTGTCATTTAACTGATGTTTCAACAGATGAGTGCTTTCTTTCAGTTCCTCAACAATGTAAAGGCCCTTATGTGTATGAAAAGATTTCATCCTTAAGTTCAGGATTGGACAGGGGAAAAAATTCCAGTTATCCAGTCATTTTTTATCTGGACTGGCCCCATTTTCACCTTTTTTTTTCTTTTTTTTTTGCATGTCTAGCAATCAAAAACACAAGCAACTCAGGGCTTTCTTCCATCAGAAACACGGTCAACCTGGTTTATTGTGAGAATGTGTGCGTCACAGAGATGTACTTACTTATAGATCAATTTTCCTACAACTCACTCGGAATCGCCTGATTTCAACCGATATGAAACATTTCTTATGACTTACATGTGGTGTGGGGATATATCTGCTGGCTCCCCAAAATGACAAGTTAAATAATTTAGTTTTCTCAAAGAAAATGGGAGAAACAAGTAGTGCTGAGCTAAGTGGTAACTATGCAGACAGGGCTGTCTTCCACTAAGAGGTTTTACTAAGAAAAAACTAATCTGTGTCTAAAACCTAGAAATAACTCTGTTATGTCAAAATGTAATAATGTTGATTTAAAAATCCGAGAGGAAACAGTTTGGCATCTGAAATCAACAACTTGCACTCTGGACATAATACCATCTGACTTTTTAAAAACAGTTTTTACTTCAGAAGAAAGTGATCTCCCACAAATAGTTAACAGCTCACTGGCATCAGGCATTTTTCCCAGGTCACTAAAGACAGCTGCCATTAAGCCACTCCTAAAGAAGAGAACTCCAGACTTCTCTGTGATGAACAACTACAGACCTGTCTCTAACCTCTCTTTTATATCCAAGATTATTGAGAAAGTTGTATTTAACCAGCTCAACGACTTTCTGAATGAAAGTTGAAGTCTTGATAACTTTCAATCAGGCTTCCGACGTCATCACAGCACTGAAGCAGCATCTATTATCACAGTTATGCAGACGATACACAACTTTATGTGTCTCTGTCACCAGGCGACTGCAGCCCAGCAGACGTACTGTGTCAGTGTCTGCAGGAAATAAACTCCTGGATGAGAGAGAATTTTCTACAATTAAATGAAGACAAAACTGAGATCATTCTGTTTGGTAGCAAAGAGAAGAGGGTCAGCTTTGGTAAATATCTTGAGACTTGGGCCCTTACAATCACTGACCAAGTTCGTGACCTTGGAGTGTTGATAGACTCAGATCTGACTTTCAGCAGCCACATCAAAGCTGGCACCAAGCTGGCTTTTTACCAACTCAGAAACATCAACAGAATTAAAGTTTTCTCTCCCAAAAAGACCAGGAGAAACTCATCCATGCATTCATCTCCAGTAGACTCAATTACTGTAACTGGACTTCCCAAAAAGAGCATTAAACAGCTGCAGCTCATCCAGAACGCTGCTGCTAGAGTTTAAACCAGGACTAAGAGATCTGAACACATCACACCAGTTTTAAAATCTTTACACTGGCTTCCAGTCAGTCACAGAATAGATTTTAAAAGCCTACTGATGGTTTACAAATCCCAGAATGGTTTAGGCCAAAAATACATCTGTGATAAGTTCAGAGAACATAAACCCAGCAGAGCTCTTAGATCCAAGGACTCAGGTCAGCTGGTCCAGTCCAGAGTCCAGAATAAACAGCATTTAGCTGTTATGCTGCAAACAAGTGGAACAAACTCCCAGTGGAGAATAAACTGTCACCAA
This sequence comes from Leuresthes tenuis, assembly GCF_036924035.1. Lineage (NCBI taxonomy): Eukaryota > Metazoa > Chordata > Actinopteri > Atheriniformes > Atherinopsidae > Leuresthes > Leuresthes tenuis. Next base: position 35,866,650 of record NW_027325360.1, read on the forward strand.
ATGTAGACATTTTTAAATCCAGGTTAAAAACATTTCTTTTCTCATGTGTCTATGCATGAAATCTGCACGGTATCTTATCTTATCACGACTGTTGCTTGTTTTTAATAATTTTGATTCATTTGAATTATTATTTTATTTGTTTTTCTTTATATTCTTTTATGTATTTTTAATGCTTCTTCCACTCCCTGCTGCAATGCTTTTACTTTATGTAAAGCACTTTGAATTGTTTGACTTGACTATTACTCATTCTTGGTAGCAGCCCGCTCTGGTCACCTCTTTATTTAGCACAGGTGGAATATTAAAGTTATTACCTCAGTTAAATAAAATTAATCTTTTGTCTGGTAGGGGCATTGGTTAAATTGCTTCCACTGCCTTAAAAGATTTTGCGTCAAGTCACTTTTTATGGCCCGAGCTGCAAGCAGTGAAGGTCCTATTGTTCTTCAAGGTGTTATTATTTTCTTTGCGTTTTGTTCACATTTGTCGATGGTTTCCCGTGTGCCATTACGTTTTATTGGAGTTGTGTCAAAATGCCTCAAATTTTCTAAATATCCGTGCCTTCAGGCTTAGGTTTGCGTAGGCAGACGAAATTCGGTACACGCCTTTGTCATTCCCAGCCGCACAAAAAAGCCCAGGAATGTCATGGTGTCAGGTCCACAGGAAGTCGGTCATTTTGAGTGGAAGATGAAAATTGGTGCTGTTTTGCCTTTTTCCACACCTCACATACGATCGAATTTCTCCTACAGATTTAATGGTATGGTTTCAAACTTGCTCACGTTACCCTTGAGCCATGGGGGGGTAAAAGTTAGGAGAATCTTTTCCAAAGTCTGAAGGGTGTGGCTGTGGCCAGGCAGTGAAAATTGTGTCAACTTCAACTTCAGAATCATCTAAGTATATGTGGAGATGACAGGACTCTGAGTTGTACTGAGTGTTTGGTTTACTCCTTGTCCATCTAAAATCCACAGTCATCCCTTTTGTTTAATTAATTGTTGTGTTTAAAATTAGGTGACAGAAGGAAGAGAAAGAGTGAGAGTCCAGTCCCATGTGGTACAACTTACTACCTTCTCAGACACAGAACCCTTAAGTCTTACAGTAATCAAGGTGGTTGTGGAGGTATCCACTTGTATTTGCTGCAGCTTCTTACATAGCAGTGCAGGTTGAATTATATTAAAAGCACTGGAGAAACTGTGCTGTCTGCTTTGTCCAAATGAGAGTGAGCTTGCTGAAGCAGGTCGATGATGGCATCTTCAACACCAGCCCCAGGATTATTAACAAATTCAAATTGTAGCGGGTCCTGAAAGGTTTCTCTTGCTCGTTTAGGTGAGCCAATAACGGTGTCTCCGGGACTTTCATGAAATGGGATGTTCGGGCAACTAGTCTATAGTCACTGAGGGCAGTGTTTAGGTACTGAAACAAGGCAAGATGTCTTTCACAGAACTGGAACTTTTTCCTGAATGAAGCTAAGGTTGAAGAGGTGCTGTAGAATCCCATATACTTGTTCTGCACAGGTATTCAGGACCCTGGGGCTGACACCAGCTGTCCATGCAGCTTTGTTCTGGTTGTGTCTCTCCAGCTCCCTCTTCATCCGACTATTGGACACACATAAGCAGTAGGGGGATGCAGAGGAGGTCTCTTGAGTCCTGATATAGGGTGAGATGTTGGTGAGGCTCGGTTTAGATCCATGAGATCTAGTAGGTGCAAGGTGACATTGTGTAGGTTTGACAGGGAGGACATGGGCACAAGTAGGGTGTGAGGTCTGTGTAGCTGGAGGCAGGTGAGGAACATGCTGATTCTTGATCTAAGCTGAACCTATTGAAAAACACGTTCAGCTCATTGGCTCCATATATGCTTCCGTCCGTCTTATCCTCTTTCATCTTAAAGCCTATGATCTTTTTTTGACCATACGTCTCTCATATTAGAGAGCTTTGTTTCCATTTTTCCCATACTCCTCCTTGCACTGTTGTTTTCTTTTTCAACTTTGTTGATGCGGTGGGATGTTATGTTTGTAGCCTGGCAATGACTGAGCTGATGATATCACAGACTGTCTGCCGCAGCTGTGGGTAATATAAAAAAACTCTACCAGAATAACGTTGGTGAACTCTCTTGCTAGATATTATGGATGTAAACTCGCAGCTAGCAGTTCAATGTCCTGGGTACAGATCCTCTCCTTCACAGTGATATGTCCATCTGTTGTTAACCTTTTAAGTGCTGGGGATCTTTTGAAGAAACCCTTTTTGACAACAATATTTCAAAAGGCAACAGTTTAAAAATGGTTGAGATAAAGGGATACTGTAAAATGGGAAAATGTTGAGTGTGACCCAAAATTTAAGGCAATAAATATAATCACCTGATTAAGTCACACACGAACATTTGAAATATTTGCTAACCAGAATCAGACACCCAAACAGGGATTTGAGCATCCCGCTCTGCATGCTCTCTATCATGATGTAGCTGTAGAATGTCCACAGACAAAGAGACTAGAGATCTCCAGTTAACACATAGGTTACACATACATATTGTTTTAGCTTCTCTGGCTAACACATGAATTACTGAGCACATGGTCACAGTTGCCATCTTGTATCCTCACCATCGTATGATTCAAATGATACATGTCTGCCATCTAGTGATTGAGTAGAAACTAGATTTGATGTGTCATGTGGGACTTTCAACCTGTTTTATTCAGTGTGATGGCTTGTCACTGGGTAACAGACACTGCAATACCTCCACTTTTTCTTTCTCCTGATGTCTCTTTCAACTCAGTGTCTTAAACCTGAGGAGAGATGCATTTGAGTCCATAATATGCTCCTGCAGCCATGTCTGTGAAACACACAATACTGCATTCTCAATATTCTTTCTGTGTCCTCCTGAGTGTTCCAAGCTCATCCATTTTGTTTGCTAGTGATCTAACATTCCCCATCTGTAACAAGGGAAGACCTAGACTGTACCTGGTATCATGGCATCCTTAGGCAGTCAGTATTTATTAGAAAAAAAACTGTTTATGGAATGGTATGAGGTTATCAGGAATCACATGCCAAAATGTACACGCCTTCTCAGATCTTTTTTTTTTATTTTAATTTTATTTTTTTTTAAGTCCATCACATTACACTGCAGCTCCTCCTAATTTAATCTGTTAAGTGTGGTCAGACAAAGCTGCAGATGCTCAGTAAGCTTATTATTGGCAAAAGATTAACTGTCTCACCACAATATTCCTCTCATTGGAATTCCTTTACCAAGCAGTTCTACTACTCTTGGAGTAATTTTTGATCAGGACTTGTCTTATAATTTTCATATCAAACAAGCCTTGCGAGCAACTTTCTCTCACCTGTGTGACATCACTAAAATCAGGAGTAGCTTGTTCAAGTATTATGCAGAAAAACTGGTGCATGCATTTGTCACATATAGGCTGGGCTACTGCAGTACCATCTGAGCTGTGTGTCCCAGTAATTCCCCGAAGATCATTCAGTTGATCCATAACTCCGCCAGAGCATTGACTGGTACTGTCAGGAGAGATCATATCCCTCCAGTTTTGTCCTCTATTTCTTGCTGCATACAAAGCCCTTAATTGACAATTTCCTACTTATCTGAAAGATCTTAATGTTTCCTATCTCCGCACACGACCACTTTGCTCTTGGTATGCTGCTCTACTTGTTCCTAGATTTTCTGGGACTAGACTGGGAGGCAGATCCTTTAGTTTTCAAAGTTGAATTATTTCTTTCACATGAACCTTTTGTTAAAAAAAAATATGTTGCTTGATTCCCTAAGAATGATCAAAGTTTGCTAAGAAGTTAATTAGTGGCCGGAACATGCCGTATTAGAAGTGATACTTCAGTTTACTTTTTGTCTTTACTAAGCATTATATGGTATGTGGTAAGATAACGCATTAGAAAACCAGCTAATGATCTTACTCGTATTCTCAGTGATTCCTAATTTAAGATTTATGTAGATAATCTGTGGTTACATTATAGGACTGAACATGCTAATTCCCAAAAAATTATCTCTGAGTAACTCATTCAGTGGGAATTGGAACAGACCACTTTGCTTCCTGGTATTACTTTTTGAGTCATTCTCCTATCAGCTCTTCTCCAGGACTTCCTTGTAAATCCACACCACTTTTCCTCCATGATTCAGCTCTGGCCAGAACAGGGCAGGGCCTTTTGCCTTGAGTTGAATGTAGAGGAATAGTAGACACATATGATACCACAAAGCCAAACGGTTTATTTAAAGCCCAAGCTCTGCATAGTCATTAAAGTGTGGTCTTATGGTAGCCTATGTTTTTTGTCTACATCTGTTACAGATGTGGCAGCACTCAGTTCTAAGGGTGTAGATGAACGAACAACCCAGATTCCTCAGGAGTGCTTTTTATTTAGCTTGACCACTGAAGTTATCTGTTGGTTTTATTATTTCAAAACATTAACATCAAATCTAAGATGACCATTGCCATCTTTAACGTATAGTATACATTACAAAAAAGACAGAATGTATCTCAGAATATTTACAGCATTGTCATGCATTGTCAGAGTACCAAAGCCATGTCTTAAACAGTAATTTGTTTTTATTATTCAACCTCCTCCAAGAATAGGGTTTGATCATCGAAAGATGTCAAGTGGCAACACATGCTATGTATATTCTGTAAAATTCTAGCTCAGTCACAATTTTGAATCATTAACTTTTCTTTCACTACATTGATTTACATTTTGTCATTCAGCAGACAAATCTATCTGAAGCAACTTAGAATCTTCCACAGAAGTTTCAACACAGACAGAAACTGCTGCATAATCATGTAGCGCTAAATCTTTAAAGGAGAGAGCCACAGTAGGACAGGGAAAGAGGTGCAATGTTCATATTAGGCATGGTATACTCTTTTTCTGCCAAAATGTAGACAAGGGCTTTTCTAAAAAAAAACAACACAAAAGAATCTTTTCACATTGCCAGTAGCCTAACCTTCAAGGCCTATTTTTTTTATTTCTACCCCTCCATACTTGTCACTGCTGGCTAGGCAACAACCCTCAGTGATGCACCACTCTACATAGCTTCTCAACTATCCTTTTTATCAAATGTTGCCATTCCTGAAAAGACACATTTTTCAAATACTTATGCCCTATAGCAGCTCTTCTTTGTTTTTTTGTTTGTTTTTTCTTTAAATGTTTGTATCTTCCTTGCTTTCATAACAACACACTCATGTATCAACTTATTTGTAAAATGAATGAGGAGAGATTATTATTATTTAGGGTGAGAAATCATCTGAGCTAGTCTACCCACAGTCCTGTCATTAAATCCCATCAAAAAATCTGGTCTTCAGGTAAGTCACTAAGTTTAGGTAGTGTGTGTCCAATTTAAACTGATGTCTCATTGTGACTGAAAAGCTTTTTATGCTAAACATATTGTCAGAAAACAACTAAAATAAGGTAATTTACCAACTATGTGGGCTATTCTTCTGCTTTCAAGACATATTACTTATATAGAACTGATCAGAATTATTCTTGGCACAAATTATATAGACCTTTAGCAGGCTTATCTGATTTTATCCAACTTCACAATCTCCTGAAACAATCTGCAGATGGCTGCAGACTGCAGCACAAAGAAATAATGGGAAAAGTACAAGACAACCGAGCAAGCCTGGGCAGGGGTGAACATGTGCCGTTCTGGTCTAAAGCTCGAAGGTAGCAGAGTAAAGTCCATGGTCATGGACAAGATCACATGGATGGAACATGAAGACTACCATGTCCAGACAGTGTCACAAGGCCAGCAAGGTGCATGGACATGCTGTGAGGCAACCATGATAAGAGCAGCTCGACAGACTTTTGCAGACCTTCAACACATCCTGTCAGGGTGCAAGGTTGCATTGACAGGGGCGCTACAGGTGGCAGCACAACCAGGTGCTCATGAAATTGGCAGAAGTGTTGTGTTGAGTGGCAGCTTCCCAGAGTTGGGGACCTCACAAACTAGATTAATGAATCTGTCAAGTAAACTGGACTTTACTCTGAAATTCCATAGCTTTCTTTCCACACCCCCTGCTCCACTCAGTAAAACCCTTGGGAGATGACAGGCTTCATCTTTCTTCCATGCTAGACTTCAGAGAACAGAAGTCAAGCCAAATATCTTTGCAGTCCCTTCCTCCCCTCCATGTCTCTCTTTCCATTAGGTGGGACAACAAATGTATGCTAACCTCTGCTCAGTTCGCTCTCAGTCCTCGGGATTGGCACCATCTGCCAGTGGCCCATATCCCATGCCGTCTCTCTTGCAGGAGCAATACAAAGTTTGCATGGACCCTCCTCAGCTGACAAGACCATGGTGAGTGTATGGCTGAGAATCCACTAAGAGATGACCGAGAACTCCATAAAGACCAAAAGAAGTGACCAGAATCCTTCCTCTAGCAAACACAAAGAGTTTGCACCAAAGACGGGACCTTATCTGGAAACAGGACCGTCCTTTTCTTCAAGGACTGAACCGTTTCCAAGGGCTATGGTAACAACAGAACACTGGCATTAGCAGTAGCATCAGTGCCACATGGCACTAAGAATAGGAAATCCTCTATTCTGAAAGTCCCATGTATGGACTTTCCTTTTCAAAGGTTTTGTTGTGACAATGTTTAGACAGTAAGCTTAATTTTAGTTGAGTTAACTTCAGTTAATATCTTGCATGCAAACAAGCCTCCTTTTGTTTGACCTGGCACCTTAAATATAAGTCACACACTAACATTTGAGATCTTTGCTAACCAGAACTGGACACCCAAGTTAATAACCACAATAATGTCACATGTACATAATATCATTTGAGAAATTAAACAGGGGGAAAAGAGAGCAAAGTGAGGAAAGGTGTGACAGATGAGGACCCCCAGCAGTCTAAGCCTATAACACCTTAACTATGTGTCACAGTTTAGTCATCCAATCATCAGTTCACTCCACTCCCCTGTGCACACAGCTGCCTCTCATCACATGCAATCAGCCCAGCATATAGTCACCAGCTCCACACTCTATCCTTTGCCAGATTGTTCTTTGCCATGCATGTCTTTCCAGCGTTCTCCTGCCAGCTTTACCGGTACCGACCTCGTCTGTCCCTGATTCCCTGCTCTGTCTGCCTCCTGGTAATTCGACCCAGCCTTCTGTCCCTGACCACGAACTTTGCCTCTCCTTTCCTGATTCCTGTTTGCCGGTTTCTAAACCGTTTGTCTGTCTGCCAGAGTCTCAGTAAAGCCTTGAACATTTTACCACTGTCTTCTGACTCCTTTGTACTGCAATTGGGTCCATACACCACCCGTTACACTATGGGATGTTTCAATATCACCTGAGCCGTCCCTAACTATAAGCTTTATCAAAAAGGAAAGTTTTAAGCCTAATCTTAAAAGTAGTTGGGGTGTCTGCTTCCCGGACATTTATTGGCAGCTTATTCCACAAGAGAGGGGCCTGATAACTGAAGGCTGTACCTCCCATTCTACTTTTAGAAACTCTGGGAACAACAAGTAAACCTGCAGTTTGGGAGCGAAGTGCTCTGTTAGGAAAATATCTTACAATGAGATCTTTAAGATATGATGGAGCTCGGTCATTAAGAGCTTTATATGTGAGGAGAAGAACCTTAAATTCTAATTTGAATTTAACAGGGAGCCAATGAAGAGAAGCTAAAACTGGAGAAACATGATCTCTCCTGTTAGTTCTCATCAGAACTCTGGCTGCAGCATTTTGGATCAGCTGGGGGCTTTTCAGAGAATATGTGGGACAGCCCAATAATAAAGAATTACAGTAGTCCAATCTTGAAGTAAGAAATGCATGGAGCAGCATCACCCTGAGACAGGATGTTCCTGATTTTAACAATATTACGAAGGTGAAAGAAGGCAGTCCTAGAAACCTGTTTTATATGTGTGTCAAATGATAAATTCTGGTCAAAAACGACTCCAAGGTTCCTCATTGTAGAACTAGAAGCCAAGGAAATACCATCTAGAGTAACTATATATCTAGATAATTTCTCAGTTTTGTCTGAATTTAGAAGCAGACAGTTCTGAGTCATCCAGGTCTTTGTGTCTTTAATACAGGCTTGTAGTCTGACCAACCTTTTGGTTTCATCTGGTTTCATAGATAAGTACAGCTGAGTATCATCAGCATAGAAATGGAAATGTATGATCATCATAGCTGTCTAATAATGTTACCTAATGGAAGCATGTATTAAGTAAAGTGAATTGGTCCAAGCACAGAACCCTGATGAACTCCATGACTTATTCTGGTGTGTCAGTAAGATTCTTCATTTACAAGCTGGAATCTATCAGATAAATATGACAAACCAGTCTAATGCAGTTCCTTTAATCCCAATAACATGTTCAAGTCTCTGTAACAGAATGCTGTGATCGATCGTATCAAATGCAGCACTGAGATCCAATGGGACAAGCACAGAAACAAGTCCGCTATCAGAAGCTAACAGGAGATCATTGGTAACTTTCACCAGTGCTTTTTCTGTGCTATGATGCACTCTGAATCCTGACTTAAACTCTCCAAACAGATTATTTCGATGTAAATGACCACAAAGTTGAGCTGCAACTATTTTTTCAAGAACTTTAGACAAAAAAGGGAGATTGGATATAGGTCGATAATTAGCCAACACTTCTGAATCAAGAGTAGGTTTTTTAAGTAAAGGTTTAATTACAGCAACCTTAAAAGTCTGAGGTACATATCCTATCAACAAAGACCGATTGATCAAATCCAATATGGAAGTGTCAATTAAGGGGAAAACCTCCTTGAACAGTCTGGTTGGGATTGGGTCTGAAATACAAGTTGATGGTTTAGAAGAGACAATTGCTGTTGTTAGCTCAGAGAGATCAACTGGGCAGAAGCTGTCTAAATACAAATCAGGTTCTAAAGATACTTCTAAAGCTGCTGCACTTGATGATACATTAGTGATGATAGTGGGAAGGATTCCATTAATCTTCTCTCTGATAGAAACAATTTTATTGATAAAGAATCTCGTAAAATCATCACTGCTGAGAGTTAAAGGAATACATGGCTCAACAGAGCTCAGACTCTTTGTCAGCCTGGCGACAGTGCTGAAAAGAAACCTGGGATTATTCTTATTCTCTTCTATCAATAATGAATAATAAGCAGTTCTAGCGTTACAAAGTGCTTTCTTATACGTTATTAAACTATCTTTCCAGACTAATTGAGACTCTTCTAAATTAGAGGAACGCCACTGTCTCTCCAGCTTTCTTGCAGTCTTTAAAGCACACAGCTGTGAATTATACCAAAGAGCCAACCTCTTCTGACTGATTACCTTCCTTTTCAGAGGGGCAACATTGTCCAGTGTTGTACGCATTGAAGCTTTAGTGCTGTCAACAAGAGAGTCAAGTTCTACTGGAGTAAAATTTAGGTAGCCGTTAGGTTTTGTTTTTCCAGTTTTTTCATAGTCACAGTTTAGGATTTTTGAATTCCAGCTAAGCCGCTCTTTTTGTTACAGCTCTTTGGAACAAATCCGTTTTTTTTTCAGTTTATATCTGCATCCGGGTCCTCCTTCAGCACCACCACACCACTCCTTGTGTCAACTATTACTTCAAGCAAATTAGAGAATCATGTATTTAGCTCAGCCAAAGAAAAATGTGCTAGTTACAGATGATCTGTTCACTTGGGAAAGAATATCAGAAATACAGAAAACACCATGGCACCATGGTAAATCTGATATTTCACAGAAAAATTTTTCAGAATGTTGCTGGTCTTATCACTCTTATTTGAAATAATCTTCTTGGAGACACAACAACTAGCGCTTTTATTGCCTTTTTTTGTGAAGCGTATCCATTCTTTGAACCGTCTCTTCGTTCTTGCCAATATATGTGTATGAAGATGATTTGTTGTACACAGTAAAACATTGTCTTGGATAGACTGCTGCCTTATGTGGAGTCCATATCTCGCATCTTAAATATGATTTCTGAATTTAATATTGAATCAAATAAAATTAAAACTTAATGGACCATCCATCCATTATCTGCCGCTTCTCCACATCCCAAGAGCCAGCTTCAGTAGCCTAGGATCAGACGGCCAAGGTCTCCGCCTTTGGCTGCTACCCAGCTCACATTGCACCTGACCCCCTTGGCCCCTCTCACTGGAGGTGAGCCCGTCGGAAGGGGGACCCACGTTGTATTTTCGGGCTGTGCCTGACAGACACTCCCTGCCAGGCCCCACCCCCAGGCCTGGCTCCAGGGGGAGGCCCCGGTGACCCGCGTCTGGGCAAGGGATGATGTTGTCCGAATTTATTTTTCATCATGAGGATGTTTTGAGCTGTTTTTTGGACTTAATGGACTTGAAGAATAAATCTGATTTTCCTGATGTAATTTGAACAACTCTGAATACATATTATTACTTAATCTCAAAACTGGTTAATTCTAATCAAATAAAAGAGGCATGATCGGCAAGATAACAGAACCATTAAAGATCCAATTTTATTTGTTTGTGTGTACATTTTTATACCCTACTACACAGTATCATGTTATCATGTTTTCTTTAGGTGATAGCCTGATGCTGCAGACACCACAGCAGACATAATGTGCCCATAATTTGAGTCTCTCGACTTGGATTCATCTGGAAATCTCTCCTCTAAATTTTTCTGGTTTCACCTCAATCCCATTCTGTCCAAATGGATTTGGGGAAATCAGCCTGCCCTGGTTCTGTGCCAAAACTAATGGTTGGAAGCATCAGAGTTGCTGTTGATGAGTGATCTTCAACCAGCACAAAATGCCAGAATGCCCATCACTAAGGACAACGCCCTCAACATCCTCATGCTGCTGGATGACTGGCACAGGGTTCAGACCATAAAATCTCAACAGAATGACACTCTGCATCAGGACAGTTTTGGCAACAAGGTACTTCATTCCATTCTCCAACTTTCCTCAACTTCATCCATAACCCAAAGCAAAGAAAGTTACACTTATACTTTATTATAAAAAAACCTTTATTAAAAAAAACATTATTTTTTATTTTACAAGGTTCTTGATACATTTTCAGGTTTTTGTGAATATGTGTGGTATTTGTCCAAACTATTGTTACTCTTTACTCACAATTTTTTTATAACTAGATTATACATATGAAGTAAACTGTATCCAGCTCCACAGAACTCCTCCTAAATTGAGTTTATATTAATTTATTTTTTCCCCTTTGCACACACACACACTGACAGGTCATCTCCAGAATTCCAATCAGGGCAACCTTGAATTTAGCGTGAGAATTAACAGGAGAATTTTTGTCTTCTGGATTAAGTGGGTTTCTGGAACAAAACATTCATGGACTAAAGTTTAGAATATCACATTACTGGAATGCTACTATACCAACAGCTCCAGTGATAGGAGATACATGCATAGTTCAAAACCCAACATCTAAACTAACAAAGAAACTACTTCTGACCCAGTGTTCAAATGATCTGAAACATTAGAACATGACTACAACCCATCATTTAGACTCTTTTGATTTTCATCTTGGCAGCTTAATTGGTGATCAAGCTCTCAGAAATCAGAATTTTTGTGGATGCATTGTATTAGCGTTAGCATAGCACAACTTTGATGTGAAAGCTTTAACAGAGTTAGGAAGAGTCAGAGGAAGGCTTTCTGTGGATGTGTCTTGATGTCTGTGATTAACTCTGAGTGAATATATTAATTGTTTGCTAATGTCCCTTATTCCTCCTCTAGGATGAGGACCACCAGAATGGTGAAAGGGACAGTATGTGCAGTAGCAGCAGCATTAACAGTGATCATATGGAGGACATCCCCCTATGCCTGGCTGCTATTAAAAAGTTGGGAGAGTACATTAAGTTGAACTTCCTGGAGAGTGACACAGAACTATCAAACAGCCTGTCCTCCTACAGTGAGGGGCTAGATGTTGAGGTTCATGCTGTTTCTGTCAGGAAAAATGAAGGGGATGGGGCTGAATTTGGCCTCAGTTTTGGGAATATCCCTATATTTGGAGATCCTGAAGTAAGAAAAAGGAGAGCCTCAAGGAAGAGGAGGGACCAGGGCTCCATCATTGATGTGGGATGCATCTGGGTGACAGAAGTGAGGAAGAGGAGTCCAGCAGCCTGCTGTGGGCATATCAGGCTGAGAGACGAACTGCTGTCACTGAATGGGCAACTGATGGTGGGAGTAGATGTCAGTGGAGCCAGGTAAGACTGCAGCTTTCTGTAGTACCCTAACAGTACATAAAGACAGTAAGTCATTGTAGGGGTCTATGGGTTTTCAGTGTTCTTTGTTCTGATTCCCATGTTTTTCTGTGTCTGTTTGATTTAGTTCTTAGTAGATCTATGTTTAATTTACTGTAATTTGTTTCCTCCATCTGTTTCATGATTCTGAGGTAGGCTTGTTTTCTGCTCACCTTGTACACCTGGATTCATTTTGCAAACTACTACCACCTACCCTTTCTTTGTCATTAGCTGCCTCAGTATAAATAACTAGTTTCCTTGTACAGTACCATATCCTCGTCTTCACCATATTAGTTTCCCATAAGTCAGTATTCAGTGTTTCTGTTCAGCCTTTGCATTTTCTACCACTGCAGCGCTTTTTCTTTTTTTCTAAATAAAATCTTAAATTTGGATTACTGCCTGCCACCTGCTCATCAGCCGCTATTTGCGTCCTCCCCTTCACCCCTTCATGACACACACTGCATTATTCAGTCATTTATTAAATCAAAGCAACAATCATGTCATGCTCTATAGAAGGCATGCTGCATTTTGCACAATATTGCCATGAACAAGGGTCTCCCACTACCTGAACCAGCCCAGGCAGACCAGAAGGTGTTGTGCCAGAAGACCCCTCATGGACCGCCCCATCAAAGTGCCATCATGATGAGGCAACTGATTGCACGACTTTAGTTGCAGCCATCAAGCACCTGCCCATAGCGAGACGTTTTTTTCTCAGTTTACGAATTACACGGAATTAACAGCACTCGTAATTGCTTTCTTTGCTTTAGTAGGTCCTGCAATTCCACCGCTGACACTGCTAAAAATGACAGATTTTCCTTTTTGGATCTCTGAAAGCAGAACTTTAATCAAAGAGGCCCATAAACCTCTTCTTTTTGCGCCTTGATGCCATTCTCACGACTCAACACTCAACAGTTCCTGGCACAGAGAGAGGAAGCGTAGCCTTATATGGCATTATTTTGGGCCTGGAGTATGCAAATTTACTATATTCGTGCACGTGAACTTAAATATGCACAGGTGGCATTCATCAATTACACATGTCGTTTACACACTTTTTCGAAGTTAAGAGCATTTGTTGAATCTGACATGGCGTGTTCGTACGAGACCTTACAAAAAAAGTGAGAGAAGTTTAGAATAAATGTACTAAAATTTTCTTGCATGAGGCCCATTGTATTTAAAATTCAGGTCAGATAAATGATAAGTCCTGTAACAACCAACAATTGAGACATGGAGGGTTTTGGAGACCTCAAGATGGAATTAAAGTTAAATTTGTTCTATTTCTGTCCACTCAGCATGTTAACTCATTCAAACAAATGAGCTCTGCTGAGCTGCATTAATATATTAATATTTCTGAGTGCTACTTTTTACGTTGCAATGTATCGTAGCTTGTACTAACTCATGGGTTTTGATCATTCTTTATAAATCTGCATTTAAGTTTGTTCTATTCTCCCAAACTGCTGGGCCATCACTCCCACTGGAAGCGTTAAAATAAACATGACAGAATGTTCATTTTATGCTTTTTAGTGCTTTATATAACAAGACAAAAGTAACAACTGAAAAACTATCTTACCTTATATAAAGTCAAGAGGGTTATAATTCACAAACTTTACCCGCTATTCAGATGCCATCTGGTGTGGTCATCTGTTAAAAAGAGCATCTAGTGGCACTAGATATTAAATAAGCCCCATCTGGAATTAGAAATGTAATGTAACACCTGGTGTTTATTAAACAGTGTGTTGCTGATCCACCTTCCCTTCCTGTGAGTCATTTAGGCCATTGTTACTGTGCTTGATTAACAAGTTTTAGTCACAAGATGCAATATGTGAATGGTTGTGAAACCGCTTGGAGTGGAGTGACGATACTGCATTGTAAGTGCTAGGTTGGTCATGTCTGAGGAAAAATCCTTAAACAGAAGATGTTACCTCAGATTTCAACTACTGTTATGGAAGTTTTCAATCGCTTCCTTCCTAATACCTCTGATGAGCAATGGAATAGAGAAACTTACTTTTTCTGCCGGCCGGCTAAGTTTTTATTCTTCGTTGCAAGGAAAAAGATCAGTCCACACCATTCAGCGGGAATGGTATGAAAAGATACAGACAAGGAATACAGAGCATTTATACCCGAGGAGGGGGCTTTGTTCTTTAGGTGTGTAACCACACCTCCAGGGGGGTAGGATGCAGTCTTGATGGTAATTAAGAAACAGGAGGTTAAAACAATTATCTTGTCTGAGTGTTAATTAAGAGGTAAATATTTTAAAACAATTAGCGTGTCTGGGTGATACAAATGGTTAATGTGGATTGGAGAGTCTGTCAGTCCTGAGACATAAATTTTACCATCACACTACCTAATACATAAAATGCATCATTGGTAGTGTTACACTTTTCTAACACCTAGTGGTGCCTGTAAAAGTATTTAATATATGCCGGGTGTCATTAAATAGGAGCCAAATGACGTTTTAAGAGGTGGGAAAAATTGGCACACTAACTTACTCACTGAACCTCTTTGGTAAATCCACAAACAGGATTTACCTGGGAGCAAACTGTTGGCAAATCTGTCCAAATGTGTGAAAGGTAAGAAAGGAGAAATCACTCAGATTAATCAATGTAGGAATACTGTGAGAACACATGACAGGATGCAGGAACGTAGATGGGCTGACAAAGTTTAAACAAAAACACAATCAATTGCATAAGGAAGAACAGGAAAAGCAGTCACAAATTTAGGACCGACTGCTCCTTTGTGAGGGACTCCTCACTGTGTACTGTGGGATTTTATTCTTTGTTTTATCACCCTAAGTAAGGATGTTACTTTGTTTGTCTAAAAACTGTAAAGAGAAATGCAAAGTAGAATTTATTCTGAGACAAAACAGCAAATAGTGCAAATATTCCCACGTATTTACTCTTGTTTTCTAGTTAGTTTAGCAAAACAAACAACACTCTAAAAGTTGTTTTCAGTGAACAGTAAAGAGAAAGCCACCAGCCCAACAAGTGTTTAGTTTCAAATTCCTAAATCCATGTCATCCAATTTCTTATTCCAGTTTAGTTATTAAATAAAATACAGAGCTGAAATAAGAATTATATTTTTCACTGAAATGTACTCCATGTAATGACAAGACGTTACTCTTTTACAGTTACCTGGCTAACCAGTGCTGGAACAGAGGAAGCATCTATCTGATCCTGTTGCGGAGAGTCAAGCGAAAGGCTCCCCTCCCTCCTTGTGATGTTAGTGAAGGTCTCAATATTCCTGTCAGCAGTGACAACTGTGAGGACAAACAGGACCAGCAGCAGGGAAGAGCTGCCTCTGAGGCTGCCAACAGCTCTGCAATCTGCAAACGCACCCGCAAGTTTGGTGTCATATCACGATCATCATTTAATCAAGACAGGACTGACTTAGAAGTCAAGAGTTGTTACAATAACTATAGTTGCGTTCTTATAGAGAAAAGCTCAGACTCTTTTCCTCAGGAAAGAACTGTTCATGTGCACAGGGGAGTTGCTGCTACATTACCTGCAAGAGGGTCCAGTCAGCCGTTAGAATGCAAAATGAATTCTTACATCAGTGAGCCATCAAGCCAAGTAAGACACATTACTGACATACAGGGTGGGAATTTAATTTAAAAAGGATTTATGTTACTCACAATCTCACTTGTGCTTTAATTGTTAAGACAAAAGAATAAACCAGCCTACTTCAGTAAATAAATATATACTGTTGTGACATATGCCAAACAATCCTGTGTCATATATTTCCTGATTTTTTTTTTTTTTGTTTGTGCTCTTTTTCTTAGCCCAGAGAGGGTAGCCACATATGGAAGATGCATATGGTAAAGAGTCAGGAGGGTCTCGGCATACACATAACAGGGGGACGTGGCTCCAAGCGCTCTCCTCATGGCATCATTATAGCTCATATAGAAGAGGGAGGGGCCATTCACAGGTACGTTTCATTCCAGTTAGCTTCAGTACGGTTCACATTTTTGTGTGTGTGTGTGTGTGTGTGTGTGTGTGTTATGGTTCATAGTGTGAGGATGTAGAAAGAGGATAAAAATGCAGGACTACCATACAAGCAGGCGCGACAGGTGGTAGATGAATGATGGTTTAATAAAACCAAACAAAGGTGCTGCTGATACAGGATCATAAAACTGCAAGAAACAAGGACTGAACACAGACTGACAGAATAACAACAGGAAAATGACCAAACAGAAAAAAGAAACGGCAAAAACAGGTCCAGAACCTGGTTAAAGGGCCAACAAGGCGGCATAGCCTAGGGCTGGAATGCAGGCAGCGAAGATTGGAGCGCTGAAGGGTAAAGCACTGTAGGCAGAAGATCTGATGAGCCGCCACCTAGCAGAAATACTCAAAAAGAATCTCTTCTCCTAGTGTCAGCCTTTGACTGTAGCTATGGATAGGTCTGGTGGCTGTGGACAGAATAGTCCCCTGGCTTCTGTCTGGGTCAGATCATTCTGTCACGGTTCATAATGAGAAGAAGGAGATAAAGGACACAAATGCAGGACTACCATACAAGCAGGTAAGGCAGGTGATGATGAACAATGGTTTAATTAACTAAATGAAGGCACTGCCGAGGGAGGATTAAAAAACCTCAAACAGAAGACTATAAGAAACAAGGACCAATGTCCTTGTTAATTAGATGTGACAAGGCAGCTGTAAAACTTGCAGAAGTGAACTAAAGATCAGGATATATCAAAATAAAACAGGAAATAACATAGGGAAACTAAGAAACAAAAGTCAGAGTAAAACCAAATCACAAAAACTCAGAGATGCAAAAATGTTCAGATAGTTCAGGTATCTGAATTGTTAAAGCATTACTCAGAATATTTTTTTCTGGGTCAGTATGATAAGTTTTTTTTCCTGATGTGCATGGTTGTATGTGTTACAGGGATGGACGTCTTCATGCTGGTGATGAGTTACTGATGATTAATGGTCAGTCTCTGGTGGGTCTCACACATCAGGAGGCTGTAGATATCCTCCGCTCCACTACTGGTCTGGTCCAGCTGGTGGTGTCCACCACAGTAAATGTATATACACACACATGCACGCACACATCTTTCTATCTTCATGGTGATATGTTATTGCAATAATGCATTCCCCCGCCCTTTACCGTACCTTATAGCTGAATGCCTCACCCCTTAACTCTAACCTTAAACATAACTTTAACATAATTCAAACTGACCATAAATCCAAGTTTCCTTAAATATGTGGGACCCACCATTTGGTTCCCATTAAACCCATTAAACCATAGAGGTATAGTGGGCTCCCAGTCAAATACTGAAGTACGAGAACACACACATCTTGTTTCACTAAAAGAACAACTAGTCTAGCTCACACGATGCATTCACTTAACCCAAGCTTAACCATAAAAAAAAAAAAAAACTGAGTACAGGTTCAGTCATTGAATCAGCTTGAATGAAAGCAAGCTGATCGTCACAGCTGAGGTACTCCATATCCGCAGGACTGTAAATGGAATAATAATTCTTAACTTTTGAATGTTCATATGCGGCCGTGAAAATCAGTGCATAAAGATGGACACAACGTACCACTGGAATGTTTAATTTGAAGTGGGAATTGTCGTGACTCCTCATTTGATATTTCTCCATCTTTGTACTCCAATTTGCACACGATAAGCATCATTGCACTGCTTGATGTTTGATTCAGGACATGTTGATTGAATGTGTCTGTGAGGGTGTCTGTGCAGTTTTAAATTTCAGTTGGCTTTTTTGTAAAGAGCTGTAGATGCTCTCTTTCAGTATTTATTTTATCTCCTCCAGTTCCAAAGAACACACAACCAATGTTCCTCAATGAGTAACTGCATCATTTAATTGTCTTGATCTTTGTGCAGACTTTTGATTATCACATAAATGTGTCATGAATTTGTAAATGTCCAAATCTGATGATGACAGCCTCTTTGGACTAAAGACCTCATAGATAGATAGCACATAGATTGGCCCCTTAGTTCTAGTGAAAGTAACCCTGAGTTCTTCAGCATGCCAAGAGATTTTGGACAATTTCATACTCCCAACTTTGTGGAAACAGTTTGGGGATGGCCCCTTCCTGTTCCAACATGACTGCACACCAGTGCACTGGATGAGCGAGTTTGGTGTGGAAGAACTTGACTGGCCTGCACAGAGTCCTGACCTCAACCTGATAGAACACCTTTGGGATGAATTAGAGCAGAGACTGCAAGCCAAGCCTTCTCATCCAACATCGGTGTCTGACCTCACAAATGCGTTTCTGGAAGAATGGTCAAAAATTCCAATAAACACACTCCTAAACCTTGTGGAAAGCTTGCCCAGAAGAGTTGATGCTGTTATAGCTGCAAAGGATGGACCAACATCATATTAAACCCTATGGATTAAGAATGGGTTGTCACTTAAGTTTGTTTATGTGTAAAGACAGATCAGCAAATACTTTTGGCAATATAGTGTATGTTGAAAATGTAATATGCATAAATAAAAATGACAGACACTTCAAATGCAAACACCTTCTCTTCCTGTCCCTGCAGGAGGAGTCAGAAGTCGATTTTGAACACTTCCCGTCCACCAGTCTGCCGGACTTAATCAGCAACTGCAGATCATCTTCCTCCCTGCCACATACTTTCCCCCCATGTCTTCAGAACCCCTACCTGGTACACACAAATATTATGCTGTGGATGTTGGAGAGCATGTCTTCATAGCCCTTATATTAGTGTGCTTCTATCTATAGTACCAATGACTTTCACAAAGCTTACCTTAAGCAGAGTTGTTCCAGTTGGGGGCTTGTCTGGGATAAAATTTTCCATTCTAGAAAGATTGTTAGGTTTGAGGTAATTTGCCATGTTTAATTTTGCTGTTACTA
The DNA here is from genome assembly GCF_036924035.1 of Leuresthes tenuis. Lineage (NCBI taxonomy): Eukaryota > Metazoa > Chordata > Actinopteri > Atheriniformes > Atherinopsidae > Leuresthes > Leuresthes tenuis. Next base: position 35,885,639 of record NW_027325360.1, read on the forward strand.
CCCCGTGACAAAAGAGGTATGATTAATAGAAGTGGAGACATTTTCTATTTAGTGTCAGTGTGTACAAATAAGAACAGTCCTTTTTAAAGTGGAGCGTAATCTGAAATAGGTCCTTATAATTAGAGGCAGAATTTTGATCAAACTGTATTTATAGACGTAATATGGCATATAAAAAAAAAACAAGCAGTCCATCCACTGTTTATTCCCGCTTCATCTTGTTCAGGGTCAGGGTTGAGTATTGATTTAGGAAAAGGTAAAGTTCACCTCTGACAGTGCAAGAAAACCAGCTCATCGCAAAGTTAACACAGAGTCAAATGAGACAAATAACCAGGCACACTCATAGTCAGTGGCAGTCCTTAGTTGATTAAAGAAAAAATAGTTTAAGACAACTTTTCTGTGTGCCTTTGCAGTTGACTCGCATGGAGAAACGAGAGGATTTAAATCAGGGGGAGAAACCCAAAAGATCCTGCTGCAGCTCCACAAGCATGAAGCTGTGCAGCCAATCCCAAGGTTGGTGCTTAATGTAAAAAAATGTTATAAAACAAATGCTTTTCCTGTGATTATTTACTTTTTGTGCTTACGCACCAAACAGCAGTTTAGACTACCCACCCTTTTTGTAGTCCCTGGAGGAGTCCACTGGAGAGCGCTCCTGAAAGAGACTCCCTCGTTGTGCTGGGGGACTTCAATGCTCACGTGGGCAATGACAGTGTTCATTCATTCTTCTTACAGTATTGGTGAAATAAAGACAGATAATGCCTTATTTAGAGGCTGCATCGTCATTGCCCCATTCACTCCGTTGTATGGATATACGTCTATCGCGAGTTATCTAAATAGCTCCCGAAGGACGCTGACTTTCGCCAAACTGTTCTCGGTGAGAAGATAAACGTATTTTATGCCAGAAATGGTCTAGGTTTAAACATACCGGAGTTCCCCTTTAATCAGTGATTAAGTGGTTAGCAGTGTTGCCTCACAGCGAGAGGGTTCCAGGTTTGATCCCCACCTGGGGCCTTTCTGTATGGAGTTTGCATGTTCTCCCCGTGTATAAGTGGGTCCTCCCGTCTCTCACCCGATGACCACTGGGATAGGCTCCAGCCCTCTGAGCCCTTGTTGGCTCTGGGGTGCCCTCTCTCGGAGGTAGTAAACAAATGGCACTGGTCATTCTAATACTTAATGCCACTTAATGAGAGACATGCCTGAGGTAGGTTGTCAAGTGCAGCACTCTGTACAAAAGTTGTGTATTATTGTGATTGATATGTACAGAATTAATACAAGTTCAGTTCAGTTTTATTTATATAGTGCCAAATCTCAACATCATCCCAAGGCACTTCAAGGATACAGTCCAATTAAAGCCAATTGAATACAATTCACTGTAATACAATCATATACCAATCAAATAAAATGAATTGAATTTCAGTTTGGTCAAGTTCCTACTGAGCCATTTAAAGCTAAGGAAATCAACAGGCTGCACTGAAACTTCTCTTCAATCCTATCTTCCGTCCTGAGCGTGCAAAAGGCAATGGTAGAAAGAAACGACTCCCTCTTAACAGGAAGAAACTTTTAGCAGAACCAGACTCAGGAAGGGTGGCCATCCGCCTCGACCAGCTGGGGTTTGAGAAGAGAGAAAAGAGGGGATAACAAACGCCGCAACACCATTCAAAGGATACCTGTTGAGACAGGGAAACACAAGTTAATGACCACAATAATGTCACATGTACATAATATCATTTGAGAGATTAAACAGGGGTAAAAAGAGAGCAAAGTGAGGAAAGATATGACGTAAGAGTAGCAATTGAAGCTTATAGCAGCTTAACTATGGGATGTTTCAGGGTCATCTGAGCCATCCCTAACTATAAGCTTTATCAAAAAGGAAAGTTTTAAGTCTAATTTTAAAGTTAGAGAGGGTGTTTACTGACAGCTAGTTCCACAGGAGAGGGGCCTGATCTCATCAGAACTCTGGCTGCAGCATTTTGGATCAGCTGGAGGCTTTTCAGAGAATATGTGGGACAGCCCAATAATAAGGAATTACAGTAATCCAGTCTTGAAGTAACAAATGCATCAAGCAGTTTTTCTGCATCACTCTGAGACAGGATGTTCCTGATTTTAGCAATATTACGAAGCTGAAAGAAGGCAGTCTTAGAAACCTGTTTTATATGTCCGTCAAATGATAAATTCTGGTCAAAAATAACTCCAATATTCTTCACTGTTTCTCCCTGAAGCGCTCAGGTACACAGAGTCAGTTTTGTCTGAATTTAGAGCAGACAGTTCTGAGTCATCCAGGTCTTTATGTCTTTAAGACAGGCTTGTAGTCTGACCAACCTATTGGTTTCATCTGGTTTCATAGATAAGAACAGCTGAGTGTCAGCGGCATAACAATGGAAATGTATGCCAAGCCGTCTCATAATGTTTTTTGCTAATGGATTGAAAAGATAGTGAAAAGAATCGGTCCAAGCACAGATCCCTGAGGAACTCCATGACTTACTGTGGTGTGTGAGGAAGATTCTTCATTTACAAGAACAAACTGGAATTTGTCAGATAAATATTACTTAAACCAGCCTAATGCAGTTCCTTTAATCCCAATAACATGTTCAAGTCTCTGTAACAGAATGCTGTGATCGATCGTATCAAATGCAGCACTGAGATCCAACAGGACAAGCACAGAAACAAGTCCGCTATCAGAGGCTAAGAGGAGATCATTGGTAACTTTCATCAGTGCTGTTTCTATGCTATGATGCACTCTGAATCCTGACTTAAACTCTTCAAACAGATTATTTCTATGTAAATGATCACATAGTTGAGCTGCAACTATTTTTTCAAGAACTTAAGACAAAACAGGGAGATTGGGTATAGGTCGATAATTAGCAAACACTTCTGAATCAAGAGTAGCTTTTGTAAGTAAAGGTTTAATTACAGCAACCTTAAAAGTCTGAGGTACATATCCTGTCAACAAAGACAGATTGATCAAATCCAATATGGAAGAGTCAATTAAGGGGAAAACTTCCTTGAACAGCCTGGTTGGATTGGGTCAAAAATACAAGTAAGTGATTAAGAAGAAGCTATCATTTTGGTTAGCTCGGAGAGTTTGACTGAACAAAAACAATCTGAATACAAATCAGGTTCTAAAGATACTTCTAAAACTGCTGTACTTGAAGATACATCAGTGGCAATAGTGGGAAGGATTCTATTAATTTTATCTCTGATATAAATAATTGAAGTGTATTGTAAATTCTTGAACTGCTTCTCAGAAATCTAACGAGTCTAACCCTAGCTGTCCATTTTCAGTTTTATAGTCCAAATATGAGCAAAATTCACTTTCTACAATAGCAAGCCAACTGGCCTTTTTGCTTAAGACACTTCTGGTTCCTTTATCGCGTGCTGAGAGTGATCTGCATGCAGCGAGCCAACGGTATATATGACCAATACCTTTTTGCATTCCCGTTCAGGTACGTAATTTCATGTTAAAAACTGGTTCTTTTGTTTGTTGCTTTTAGCCAGTCAATGAGAGACGTGCCCGAGTGTGCTGTGAGTGAGAACTAGCAGCGAGCCAACTGTATATATGGGCAGTAGCTATTATAATCCCATTCAGATATTAGATATCGGCATGGAAAGTCAAGACAGCTGTCTGTCCGTCATCTGCACTGTGCAGTTAAGAGTCGAAATGCTACTTGGACCAGTCAGCCTGAAGTGTTGCTGAGCTGATTGCACCTGTAACCACAAAGTCTGTGAGGTGGAGTCAGGAAGCCAGCAAGGCTCTGTAGAACTGCTTTGACACCACAGACTGAGATGTGATTTGCATGTCATATGGGGAGGACATCAATTCAGTCACAGACTGCATCACTAGATCAACTTCTGGGAGGATGCCAATCCCAACCAGGACTGTATGCTGTTTCTCCTGTAACAAACCCTGGAGCTCTTTCTTAATGAAACAAGAGAGCCCTCAGGTCTGGTGACGAAGATGAGAAGAGGACACATCATGAACATAACGTGGGGCTGAGGAGGTGTAAAGATTCATACAGGTGCAAGCTGGAGTACAAATTCCAGAAAACTTCAAAGACCTGTCAGTGGGAGTAAAGCATTTTCAGACTTCAACACCAAAGATCAACAGTAGCAGGGGGCAGCTGAGACAGAGTCAATGAGCTGAATCTGTTCTTTAACAGGGTCAGCACCGGACCCCCTGCCGGATCATCCCACACTTCGACTATCACTGAGCTCTTTGAATCACAATCCTCCAGCAGCAACCTCCACAACAGTGGCCATGACCACTCACATGACGACAGGCCAGGTGAGGAGACAGCTGGAGAGACTCCACCAAAACAAAGCTGTGGGGCCCAATCACATCAGCCACAGGGTCCTAAAGTCCTGTGCTTCCCAGCTGTCTGGCATCCTGCAACACATCTTCAACCTGCGCCTGATGCAGGAAAGAGTAGTAGTGCTTTGAAAAACATCCTGTTAAGTTCCGCTACCAAAGAAAGCCACTGCATTTGGCCTCATCAACCTCAGGCCGGTTGCCCTTACGTCACATGTCATGAAGGTTCTGTGACCCACCTTGGACCACAGATGAAACCTTCTCTGAAGCCTCTTCCGTTTGCCTATCAATCTACTATGGTGGTGCATGTTGCTGTCATCTACCTGCTGCATCACTCTCGCCTGGATGGTAGAGGTGGCACTGTGAGAATCATGTTTTTTGATTTCTCCAGTGCCCTAAATACCATCCAACCTTTTCTGTTGAGTGAGAAGCTGTTCAGGATGGGTGTCAGCGCGCCTACTGTCTCTTGGGTTGTAGACTATTTGTCAGACAGGCCTCAGTTTGTTTGTCTGAGGAGTTTGTCTGTCTGATGTTGCAGTTAGTAACATAGGTGCACCACAGGGGACTGTTGTCTCCTTTCCTGTTCACTCCGTACATCTCAGGTTTTTAGTTAAACTCTGAGTTGTACCACCTGCAGAAGTTCTCCGATGACTCTGCAGTGGTGGGGTGTATCAGAGATGGACAAGAGTCTGAGTACAGGGAACTGGTGGACAACTTGGTGGTGGTCCTGCAGAAATCATCTGACCCTAATTGTCACCAAGACCAAAGAGAAAGTGGTTGACGTCAGGGGAAACTGATCTCAGTCCAAACCTATTGACATCATGAATAAGGAGATTGAAGCTGTGGAGCACTAAAAGTACTTACAGGTACACCTGAACAACAGACTGGACTGGAGTACCAATGTGGACGCTGAATACAAGGAAGAGATGAGCAGACTTTATTTCCTTAGGAAGCTCAGATTGTTCAATGTGCACAGCAAAATGCTGGAGATATCTACCAGTGCGTGGTAGCGAATATCATCTAATGTGCTGTGGTCTGCTGAGGGAGCTGTATCCTGTATAAGCCATCTGTTGAAAAATGGGTTGGTGACCTCAAGTGACAGTTCTACATGGATTGATAGCTACAAACAGGCACAAGGCCCACTTTGACCCTACTGTTGGTGAGTGATGTCCTTTTTGTGATCAACAGGAGTCGCTGGAACATTTGCTCATTTCTTGTTCAAGGTTAAAAGGCTTGTTTAGTTTTTTGCAAGACCTGGTCGAAGCCCTGGGTGAGCTTTTTTCTTCAGCTGTCTTTATCTTAAAGCCCTAAATACTCAAAAAAAAGCAAAATTCCTATTTTGATTATTTTCCTGTTTGGAATGGAAAAGCTGCCAATTTGGAAGACAAGAAAAAATCAAATGCTTGGGCAAGGTTGGACGGGTGTGGTGCATAGCTCAAAGGGGATGGCTGCATTGAGCCTGAAAGTGGAATATTGTTTTTATCATGTTACTTACATTTCTAATTCCCCTCAAGTCTGTGAACATTTTAAATTGCGTTATGTTCATATGGGAAAGATTAGTTTTTTGTTGTTACTATTCTTATGTTTTCATGATGTTCATATGCCGATAGGTTTGTGTGATTTTAGTACTTTAAGAGGCTTTTTTCTGACATTTGATACTTTGTTTTGTTGAATTGTAAGACAAATAAATGTGTTGTTGAAGGTCTTTCTTCCTTTTGGATTTCTGTTTTAGTATTCAGCCCTCAGACAAATAGTGAACAGAGAACTCAGTAGGCTGAGCTAACTTGAGCGTGATATACTGAGGCTTACCCTGTAACACTTTAAATAAAACAATGGAATATAATAAAAGCCTATACAAAAAAAACCCTCATAGCTCAGAAATATTGGGAGGTGTGGTGAGCACTGTCGCCTCATAGCAAGAGGGTTCCTGGTTCAAATCTCAGCTGGGTGTGTGTTTTTTCTCCGGCTTCTGTCTGGTGATTCTGGGATGACTCTGGGAGTGAGTGTGAGCATGTATGTTTGTTTCTCTTGTTTCCCTCTGTGTGTTTCCTGAATTGGATAGAAGGGGCCTAGATGGTGCTCTAGCTTATCTGTGTCTTGTACATTTTGTTTTAGATTGTTACGTTTATGCTTTTAGTGTTTGTTTGGGAAAAACATAAAAAAATCTTTTAAAAAGTACAACTTCATTGCACAAGATTTTAACTTATTCTTTGTCCAGGTTCATGGGGAAGCAGTCGCTTGCAGTCAGTAGGTGAGGATGGTGAGCTGTTCTTGGAGACTGGTGTGAGTAGCAGCGAAGTGGCAGAGAAGCCTGTGCCTGGCCGTCGTAAACACTCCTTACCTCAGCAGCTAGACACTATTGGATTGAGACAGGTTAGTGAATACCTCACCTCTGGTAATTTTCTTTCATTATGAAATGATACGGAAGAAAGATGATTGGGCTCCACTCTACGTACCCTAAACATTACATACTATTGGGACAGAATTTAGAGTGCATTAAAATTTGTCTCTGCAAGGCTTATTTCAAGGAAGATCATGAGGACAAAAAGAATAATTTGACTAAGCGGAATTTATTAGAGGCTAAAAGGTGATCTTAAGGTCTTTAAGAAACGAATCTCAGTTAATCAGAATTACAAATGAATAAGAATTGTGAAAAATATTGTCATGCTTCTCAATAGTTTAGATGTAACAGATGTCTTGTGTACTTTTCATGTTCATTCATGGGTTTTTGGAAGGTGGTAGCATTAAAGAAGCTGCAGAGCATTATGTAAGACCTCAGATTGGAATCCTGGTCTCAACCCTGGGTTGTCATGTTTTTGGATGACTAATAGATTCGTCCATATTTCTTGAAATGAGAAGAGCTTCTTCCAAAGTGATAATAAAAAATAATGAGAAATTTAAATGTAGGTAAACTGAAAATTGTGAGACTAATTTGAAAATAGGAGTTAATGTAATTTATTTGTTTATTTTGTCTTTTAAGAACACAGTCAGACAGCTAAGCTCAAATATTTCAGATTACTTCAGAGGCAATATTCAGCTGATGATATCCAACGCGTGTGCTTGGATGAGTCCACAAACTAATTTGCGTTGGTCTTTGTAAATGAGTCAGACTTTGAAAACTCATCTTCTTAAGTAAATAAGTAGGTAAATTATTGAGTCATTAAATAAATAAGTAAATGAATGAAACATTAATTATTTTTAGAATCAAGTCTTGGGGTTGTACTGGTTGTCTGTGAAAAAAAATTATCGGAAAATAATTGTTTATGAATAAGAATCACAACGAATGATCTTATGTTGCAAACAAGGCACCAATATGAAAAAGCTGTTTGCCACATGTGCCAAGTGTACAGACATATTTCAGACATATTTCTGAAAAGGGATGAAGAGGGAGATGAACATATGAGCACAGTGTTTGATGTAAGGATTTCAAGTAGCACTACCTCACACATATACTAAAGGTACATTTTATGTACATGTGATATGTGAATAGATACCCCCTCCCCCATTACTCAAACACACATTCTTGTACAGCCATCCAAAAAAATTACACTGCATAAACTTGTATTCAGTATGTACAGCCTAACCAACCAACACAAATCCAAAGCCAGTTACTAACCTGCACACTTTTGCCCCAACCCTAACCAGGACCTGAGAAGTGACATTGGGCAATGGGACTGGTCTTTTTTTCTTTTTTTGGGGGGGGGACTGGACTTTTTAAGGACTACTAAGGACTACTAAGGACTACTAGTCCTTAAAAAGTCAGCGATTATACAAGAAAGTCCTAATAGAGTAACAAAAACAAGAACAAACACACACACACAGAAAACCTCAAAGACAGACTGTCATGACAACAATCACAAGAAGATCTGTAATAATTGCCATGTTAATAAGGGCTAAATGAGAAAAAGAAATAAAATCCAACAGAATAACATTCAGAATAATATACAGAGAATAACAATTATATCTGATAAATCAAATTGAAGACACATAGATATAGTAGCAGCATCAAACTTAACAAGGCAGCAATCTGAGGCAAAGGTACAGTCATCTTTAAGTGCATCATAAGAATAAAACTGAAAAAAGACTAAAGTGTCAGGGTGCAAATAAATTTGTGAATATGAATTTGTCAGAAAGATGCCTTGATTTTATTATTAATTTCTTTTCATACTCGTCTCCCTTGTAGGAATATCAGATAATTAAGAAATCAGCCCGCTCCCTGAGCACCGTTCAAGTAGAGTCTCCATGGCGACTGGCACAGCCATCCATTATCTCCACTATAGTGCTGATGAAAGGCCAGGGAAAGGTAAGTACACTCCTTTGACTCATATGCATAAATAAAGTCCAAAGAGTCTGGTTTTAATGTATCCTGACATGATTTAATAACAGTTGAATCATGTGTTTTCTTTTGAAACATGAGATTCATGGAACCTAAATAAACTTTCAAAATGTCATATTGTTACCATAAAGACGCACCCAACCATTTGTGAAAATAAAAAACATTGATTCTAGATTATTAATGCTCCGAAGAAACATTCTTCCTTTGTTTTTTGTTTTTCTCAGAGTAGAAGTTAAAGGGTTGAACCAAAGAAGGTGCTGGACCATTATACAGCAGCTAGAATGAGGTGTATATTGCATCATGTGCATGTTAACTCGTTGGCTTTCAAGACACTTTGTGGCGCTATAATAAATTCTTTGAAAGAGAACTAAAGTGTCAACATAATAACCTGAAATAACAGTATGTGACTGAAGTGTTGGATGTCTTTGGAGAAAATTTTGACCGGTTTCACACATCCCGTACCAGTTTTATTACCAAACAAACAAATTGAAAAAAAACATCAGATTTATTCAGGTAACCGCCAAGCAATCAAAACCTGTCAACTTATCAACACAGTCAGTGGCTTTTCTGCAGATTCCAGCCAGCCTGCTGGTTCTGAGTCTGAACACACTCAAGGCCACAGCCATGTCACAGAATTTCAATAACAAATCATTTACACCAACTGCAACAATACAAAGCAAGTATTAGAAATGTGTTACAGCCCGGCTCTAGGACTGTAACCAAGAACGGGAGGGGAGACGAGGTTGTAATCAGTAGTGTAGGTGTGTGTGTGTGTGTGTGTGTGTGAGAGCGTGCGAAACAAAAGAGCAAAGCCGCGCCGCGGCATCCCCCTCAGACGGCGTGCATGGAAAAGGAGAGAGACCCCAGTGGTCAGTCAGCGTGGGAATAAATACGCTCCACCGGGCCCAGGTGTTGCGCATTCACTTATGACAGTCCCGCCTCCACTGAACCTGGAAGACACACAATGACATTAAGAATACTGACCATTCATTCTTCTATTGATCCATAATGACTGGGCAAAAAGTCAATACCAAAATGCTAACTATCCAGTGGACTGGATAGTGTAGTGGTATGATTGCCACCTTTTGTGTGGGAGATCTGGGTTCAAATCCCCTGCGTCCTTAGGCAAGCCCCCCTTACCCTATCTGTAAGTCAGATAAAAGCGTCTGCTAAATGCATAAACATAAACATAATTACATGCAAGACCCCTTGAGGTGCTGGACATGGTTAGTAAATGCATAAAAAATTCCTTGTGTTACCTAGTGTTGCTCATGAAGTGTTAACAGAGTCCTGTTGGTACAGATGAGTGCACCTCTCCTAATTACTTGATTAAAATGCTTTTTCTGGCTGAGATGGGCTGCTAGCTGCAGGACTGGCTGACCTTTCCCTATGATGTCAAGGCTTTCTTGAAAAGTTATTTTAAAAAAAAGAACCCCTCCCTCGCCTACAACTAAAAACCAACATTCAGTGTAGCATGAGCTGCGTTGCTCACAGGCTGTTCAGAAGGCCAAAGGCTCCAGTGTGTTAAAGAATGATCAAAGATGACATTTGAAGTCTGAGTTTAAACAAATGACATTGTGTCCACTTTTTTCAAAAGCAAAGGTTACTTCATTTTGAATTCTGAAGGCCTCAGGGTAGATTTTTATTTGCCTGGAGATTGATATAGAGAGGATATAAAATATATAAAATCTTTGACTGAACTGATCCTACTTTTCCTGAGTAGATTCCTGGATAGATTTCTCAGCAGATTCCTCCACCTCTCACAAACAGTGGAACACATATGTAAGGACTTGAACTTTTGTTGTATTTAAGTTTGCAGTTTGTCACACCGTGAGAACAAAAGCACACTCGTCAGAATATTCCTTAAAATTATGTATGAATTGTAATAAAAAATTCATTCTTATATGCATTGTATTGAATGTTACTGTGTATAACCTGTAATGACTACCTGCAAGATACCGCCCTGTTTTTCTCTTTATTCTTGAGGGCATCGTGTGCTCATTATATGATAAAACTGCATTTTAAGGAGGATGGGTAGGGAAGATGGTACTTGGAGCTGTGTCAGTGTAACCTTGGCTGTAGCTAGAAAGGAAAGCTGGATAAGAACACTCAACTATACCTAAGGAGCGATGACGCAACATTTTGCATTATAACTTAATTGTTTTTGCCTCAGTGATCAGTGCAGCTCTGTACTTCGTACTGTGTTGTTCTCTCTTCCAAGATATTATTGGAAGCATTGTATCTCCTCAGAAAATAACTGACTCTGTGCCTTACTAAAATTTCCACCACAGGATTCATACCAAAGCAATCCCTCTCAGTCAGAACTGGTGCCCTAGTTGAAGTGTGGGTTTGTGTATTTTTCTCAGAGAAAGAACTCTCTGCTGATGTTTCAAAACTACAAGTTTTTATGGTTCAGTAGACACCAGCCCATGTGGGTGTGAAGACTTTAAAAACAAGATGAACTATTCAAAATAGCCTCACATATTCACACTCCTATAAGCTAAACCTGGACTTTCCACATAATATCCACCAATACAGAACCTTGTGTGTGACTTATTTTAGCACGTCTTTCATTTCCTTAAACACTACTGTTGTTATTTTGCATTCAATGGCAACTGGGAACTTGAATTTTCCGATGTTTGACACGAGAAAAAAAAAACTTAATTAGGAAACGGCCCAAAAAGTCATATTTTCGAGTCAAATTTCCTTTAAGTTATTAAAGTTTCCCAAAACATCCATTTTCTATACCCGCTTAATCCAGTTTAGGGTTGCAGGGGGGCTGGAGTCTATCTCAGATGTCATTGGGCAGAAGGCAGGGTACACCCTGGACAGGCCGCTAGTCCATCACAGGGCCACACAGAGACAAACGAGACAAACAACCATGCAGGCACACTTACTCCTAGGGACAATTTAGAGTCACCAATTAACCTAACATGCATGTTTTTGGATGGTGGGAGGTAGCTGGAAATGTTGTTCTCAGGTTCCAATTTCCCACTAAGTTGTGCATCAAAGGCAGCATTACTCTGCATCAAGAGGAAGGAAGGACCATATTTGAAAAGCTGTTTTCTCTATTTGTTTTAAAGAGGCAGCATGAATTGAGTTCAATGTTAATGACTGTTCTAAACTGAACTAAATGAGTTTGAAAGAGAGCCCAGAGTTACACACAGAAAGCAAATATAAAAGTAGAGATTTTACTTTGAACAGCAGGGATACCAGAATCTAAACAGGCACGCAAAGAATAGAGCAACAGATAATATAGAGGGGAGGAATGCTGTCGGGATCAACATGGGCATGCAAAGAACAGAGCAGTAGACAGTTTAGTCATATTTAGTCATCTGGCACAGTTCAAGATGGAGCAGAACATGGTTTATTCACTGGAGAGCGTACAGAGGAGTGGTAGGTCAGACAGGAAGAGTGGAGGTAGGTCAGGTGATTAAACTGACAGGAATAGGAGGTCTGCAATGAAGGCAGAATAAGTCTATTTATGTATAGACAACATGAGTGCATGAAATAATGAATCAATGAAGTCTTTCTTGACATTCACTGAGATGCAACTTCTACAGGGTCTTGGATTTAGTATTGTTGGTGGGCAGGACTCGGCACGTGGACAGATGGGGATTTTTGTCAAAACGATTTTCCCTCATGGAGCTGCAGCAGCTGATGGACGACTGAAAGAGGGTAATCATTTCTTTTCACATACTGGCTACACCACTATAGACCACAATATTGTCACTGTTCACTCTATATAAAATTATATTCTTGCTTCTTCTGCTGTTTGTGATTCCTGAGTTGCAGGAAGGATATTCCATTCTTAGTCCCAATGACATGTTAAAGAAAAGAGTCAGATTTACACCCACATATCCTCCAAACATCGACCTTTACTCGGGTAAAAAATGTGGAAATAGATCTTAGCCTGCAAGGAAGGTAGTAAGAGGGGAGAAATCAGGTTATGTGTAAAAGAGCAAGCCGGCATCTTGGACCATGACAATCTAACCTACATCACCATCATCACTCAGCTGATTCTGTGACACAGAGAAGACAGAGAAGCACACACTGATACAACGCTGACTTTGGTATGTGGGAAACATGTAGGAGGAACAGCAGCAGGTTAATGAGGACTACTGTTTTGCCATAATCCGAAAGTGATATGTGAATCCTCCACGTAGTCTAACTTGATAATTTCTCACTCAGAATATGACCTTATTCGGGTTAATAGAATCAGAATTGGCTTTTTACATGGCTGTGTCTTTTTATAAATGGCACCTTTATTCTTCCAGATCTGTCCTTGTAAGTGTACATTTAGTTTTGCATCCATGGTCCAATTTAATGGACTAGTATATGCATCCAGTTTCTCAGAATACTCTATTCCTGGCTCCACCTTCTCCCTCAAACCCAAATTTATTTTCTCATCTCTCTAAGTATTCAATATTATCGGGTTTTTTCTGAAACATGATTTTAGCACTCCCGCTTAACTCCCGGTTAGCTTTAAAACAGATATTTCCCATACTGTCCTCTTGCAGCTAATCAATTTTAGGTGGAGTTATTGTGAGTACTACTGAATGAAACACTACTTTTGTCGTTATGTCACGAGCAACAACCAGATTCCAATGTTCACTTCAACTCAATTAGTCAGTAACACATTTTTCTGTCGTCACCATCAGCAACATCACACACTAGCAGCTGTTTCACTCTTATACATACATAGCAAATAAAACAACACTGCAGCAAAGAAGCAAAAAAACAATTTAACAAACAAACAATTCAACAACCAGCCCCTTTAACAAACAAACAAATTAATTTCACAATCAAACGATCCAACAATCAGGCCATTTAACAAACAAACGATCAGACGTATAACATTAACAAAAACTAACATGGATTTAAAACTTGCGATCTTTCATCGCAAACTCTCTTAAGAAAGATTCTGTTTCTAACGCGTGGCGCAGAGTTATTTATTCCTGTAGTCTTCTCACACAGACTATGGACTAACCTTTTCTGACTGCATTTTTGTTGTCCTTGGTTAATCCTATACACAGTTACCAGTTAAAAGGCTGACCTTTTCTGACCGTTTCATTTGTGGGTTAATCCAACACAACATACAGTTACCAGTTAAAAGGCTTATTTCCTTTGCATCACCTTTTCTGACTGCTATTATGTTTTCATGGGTTAATCCTATACACAGTTACCAGTTAAAAAGCTGACCTTTTCTGACTGCTTCTTTTATGGGTTAATCCAGCACAATTTACACACAGTTACCAGTTAAAAAGATGACCTTTTCTGACTGCTTCTTTTATGGGTTAATCCAACACAACCTACACACGGTTACCAGTTAAAAGGCTAACTTTTTCTGACTGCTTCATTTGTGAGTGATCCAACATAACTTATACACAATTACCAGTTAAAAGGCTTCTTTACTAGGTTGCATTCGAAATAGTAATATTCTTAGGAAAATAGCAACGCCCCAATTTATTTAAAGGCCTCCAGTTTCAACCAATTGTTAGTTAATTAATCAAAATTTTCCCTAATAATCACACTATTTCTCGGCAACAATAGTAACACAAAGGGTTCCTTACCATAAATCCACTGGTAAGTTAAACAACGAAGAATCCAGCGAGTCTGTCCACTGATTCAAAAATAGATTCTGTCACCTTTCCTCCAGCCAGTGGCAGCCGGCCTCTATCAGAAACTCTGCTGAGAGGACTTCAGTTAGGAGTCCTGGACTCCCCCGTGCACGGTTTCAGCTCCGATTCTGGAAGGTGGAAAGGACTTAGAATCCGGCTCGAAGGACCATTATGTTAGAAATTTTTTATTTATTTTTATTTTTTATTTTATTTTTTTAAGTTCTTCGCCATCAGGAAGATAATATTGTTTACAAAGTGCGTCCCTGTTATCACTGTAGATTTTTTCAGGAATTCCAAATCTAGGTAATATTTAATTCCTCCTGTAGAGACATGCCGTGCTCCATGGCTCGATACTGAAGCATATTTAAACAAACTCTTTGGCAGTATAAGTTCTACATTTCATAGTAAATGGCACCTTCATTCTTCCAGATCTGTCCTTGTAAGTGTACATTTGGTTTTGCATCCATGGTCCAATTTAATGGACTAGTATATGCATCTAGTTTCTCAGAATACTCTATTCCTGGCTCCACCTTCTCCCAATCTGAGGCTTCTTCACATGCAGTCACAAACACACCTAAACGCCTCCAGTGGTCATCTGTGGGTTTGGAGAGTGACACATAGGGTGCATTCCATGATCTTAAAAACTTTCTCATGCTGTGGGAGAGTAAGCAGCTGACTGCACAACAACCCTCTTTATTCCAGTATAAGTGTTCTAACTTTAGCATGTTTTAACTTTCTCATTTGTTTAAAAAACAAAATATGTCATCCCCTTGAGTATATTCGTAAGACAAGTGCAGTGTACTTCATGTGGTGACCTGAGGGTGAGCTCTCCTGAGACGTGCTATTTTGCCTTCTGAAGGAGAGGAAGCGTGATAGAGCTGGGGCCTGTAGACACAAGATCCAAACTATACCTGTATGAAGGTGGTCTCATGCTGAATCATTGTTTGAGCGGACTTCATTCGAACTACAGTTAACCCTTTTTCTTCTGGAACTATTCTTAGCTGGAATAAATGGAGTAAATCCCTTCCCAGTAAGTTACAGCGACACAGAATGGACAAGACAACTTGACAATCAGCACTTACCCCACTCTGTGTATTCTGTCTCAGAATAGAATCTAATTGGGTTGATTCTGGAATATTGCTGTAAACATACCCACTGTTAATGAAGTGAGTGTACTGGATATAAAGAAAGTCAAATCCTTACCACTAATGATAATTTATTTCTACATTTGCATTTTATGTGGTCTCATTCTGTTGTGTACCTGTCTGTGTAGGAGATGAGATTCTGGAGGTAAACGGAGAGTCTCTGCAAGGACTCACACACCAACAGGCCATCCAAACTTTCAAGGTGGACTCCATGTTTACAGAGGGTTTTCAATAGCATTGTTTGGAATGTTAAAACTGTTTTATATTTTCTCAAATTTATGGCAAAATCGTTTTTTCCTTTTTCCTATTTTAAAGTGTTTTGTTTTTTCATAAACTAACTTGATGTCATACCAAAGATATGTGATTTGGTGCTTTGGGAAAACACTAAATCTGAAGCTCAGTGTAGAATGACTGATTTAAGCTTTTTTTATCTTCACTTCCTCAACTAACCTAATTTATTCTTTTCCAACAGCAACTGAAAAAAGGTGTTATAACCCTCACAATTCGAACCTGTCTGCGCAGTCCCAGCCTAACACCATGTCCAACCCCCACCCCCACTAGCCACTCCAGCTCACCCAACTCTAACACCAGCGGGAGCACACCTGTCCCATCAGGATTTGAAAAGGCATATAGCCACAGGTGCCCTGGTCCAGGTCCAAAAGACTGCGTCATTATGGAGGTTACACTTAATAAAGGTTAGCTCAGTTCAAGGAGAACTCAGAGAAACATTAGATACCATAACCACCTTGGTTTTGATTGTACATTTTGGTCTTGTCCTGATGGCATAAAAAACTCTGTAAATGTGCTTCTGTTTTGTTGTCTTACTAAGGGTTGTCGAGAGCAAGAAAGAGAGAAATCACAGCTGTGTGAGTTAGAATGCAACAATAGCATATTTACTGTTTCATAGACAAACTTCTTGTGTTAGATGCATTTGCTTTAGCACTCACAGATTGGTAACATGGTTAGAGTTAAGGGAATTAACTATGAAAGGAGGTAGTAAAGATTCAGGGAAGTAGATTTATATGTAGAAGTCTAAATCATAAATAATTACAAAAGAAAATCCCAACAAGCAGAAGTTTACCACAGTACAACAGAAAGGAGAAATTACACCAAACACCATCATTGTAGAAATTAGGAGTCATCAAACTTGCTTCTTTTGCAAAGCACACAAACAGTTGCAACACTGCACAAATATTCCTGTAGCACCAGAGGCAGTTCCTCTCTGACTTTACATTTTTGCTCCTCGTGAGCAGAATGGAGCAGCTGTAGAGAAAAAAAGACACCACCATGAAACACAACTAGAAGCACACTTCTGACTGATATGTCACAGTTCACAGCTAAATTCAGTCACATGTGTAAGGGGAGCAGAGCTGAGACAAATGTTCACATTTCAGCCTAATGTCGCAGTCAATTTCATGTATGTAAAGTGGACTGCATTTATGAAGCACTTCTTGTTGACCACTCACATCACTTTACACTACACCACTACACAGTCTTTAATCCGCACAGAACCCCCTAGTCTACACACTTTCTTTTTTGCCTATACAGTCCTTTTAAAAAAAATATATAACCTACTCATACACTCACTCCCCTGAATGCATCAAGGCAATGTTGAATTCAGAGACACAGCAAGAGAAGCCAGGAATCAAACCACCAACCTTTCAATTGGTAGCTTACCACTCCATCCTGTGAGCATGCACCCCTTAAACGTGATCACAACACCAGGAGGAGTGAACTGACAAATCAATCAGACATTAGAAGCTGTCTGCTGGTGTTTGCATCTATTCAGACGCAAAGAAATTATGCTGGTTAATGTAGTCAAGGTAAGGATGGGGGTCAGAGCACAGACGCTCTTGTATTCCACTTGTTTCTCTTGTTTCTCTGGGACAATCTTTTTTTATAAATCATGTTGGCTGTGTGCTCAGAGACACAGGGAAATGTTGGAATAACATCTCTTTACAAATTACAACACGTATTTGTCCCAGTTGTCATACTTTTAAGGATATCTTATTCTATTCCCTCTTTCCATGTAATGGTTAACGTGAATACTTATTGTGATATGATTGTTGATCATTTTAGAGTCTGGTGTTGGTTTGGGGATTGGGGTTTGTTATCTGACCCTGGAGAACTCAGCTCCTGGTATATACATCCATAGCTTGGCTCTGGGATCTGTTGCCAAGATGGATGGCAAGCTTAGGTAAGAAGCTCACTGTCACATTTCAATTATTAGAAACTGATGCGCGTTGCATTTCTGGTATATTTTAACAGTTTTGTGTTGACACTATTTGCAGTCGTGGAGATCAGATACTGGAGGTGGACTCAGTGAGTCTTCGTCACACTGCTCTTAGTGAGGCCTATGCCATTCTCAGTGAATGTGGCCCAGGACCAGTCAGTCTCATTATAGGCAGGCACCCTGATCCCAAGGTAAGAGCATGCCGGCTACTGATAAGAAAGAGTTATCTGCTCTCTTTTTTCATGTTCAGTGGGCTGTAAGGTTAGCACCGTTGCCGCACAGCCAGAGGGTTCCTGATTTGACTCCCGAGTGGGGCCTTTGTGTGTGGAGTTTGCATGTTCTCCCCGTGTATGCGTGGGTTCTCTTCGGGTACTCGGACTTCCTCTCACCACAAAAAAACATGTATGGAAGTGAGTGTGAGCGTGGATGGTTGTTTGTCTTGTTTGTCTCTGTGTGTCTGGACACACAGAGACAAACAAGAGGACAGAAAAGAGGGGGAAATAACACCATTCAAAGGATACCTGTTGGAACAGGGAAACACAAGTTAATAACCACAATAATGCCACATATACATAATATCATTTGAGAAATTAAACAGGAGGAAAAGAGAGCAAAGTGAGGAAAGGTGTGACAGATGAGGTCCCCCAGCAGTCTAAGCCTATAGCAGCTTAACTATGGGATGTTTTACCTGAGCCGTCCCTAAATGTAAACTTTATCAAAAAGGAAAGTTTTAAGCCTAACCTCACAAACAGTGGAAAGGGTGTCTGCTTCCTGGACATCTACTGGCAGATTATTCCACAAGAGAGGGGCCTGATAACTGAAGGCTCTGCCTCCCATTCTACTTTTAGAAACTCTGGGAACAACAAGTAAACCTGCAGTTTGGGAGCGAAGTGCTCTGTTAGGAAAATATCTTACAATTAAATCTTTAAGATATGATGGAGCTCGATCATTAAGAGCTAGATAGATAGATAGATAGATAGATAGATAGATAGATAGATAGATAGATAGATAGATAGATAGATAGATAGATAGATAGATAGATAGATAGATAGATAGATAGATAGATAGATAGATAGATTGATTGATTACTTTATTAATCCCTTTAGGAGGTTCCCTCCGGGAAATTGAAATCTCCATCTCACTCACGCTCACAGCACTGTTACGGAAATGTACAAAATAAACGAAAGTGGAAAAACACCAGCACCCGTATAAACAGAAAGATGATAAGAAAGATAATAATATCCATCCATCATCTGCCGCTTATCCGGGGGTCGGGTCGCGGGGGCAGCAGCTTGAGCAAAGAAACCCAGAGGTCCCTGTCCCCGGCCACTTCCTTCAGCTCTTCCGGGGGGACCCCGAGGCGTTCCCAGGCCAGCCGAGAGACATAGTCTCTCCAACGTGTCCTGGGTCTTCCCCGGGGTCTCCTCCCAGTGGGACGTGCCCGGAACACCTCCCCAGGGAGGCGTCCAGGGAGCATCCTAACCAGATGCCCGAGCCACCTCATCTGACTCCTCTCAATGTGGAGGAGCAGCGGTTCTACTCCGAGCCCCTCCCGGATGACTGAGCTTCTCACCCTATCTCTAAGGGAGAGCCCAGACACCCTGCGGAGGAGACCCATTTCGGCCGCTTGTATTCGCGATCTTGTTCTTTCGGTCACTACCCACAACTCGTGACCATAGGTGAGGATGGGAACGTAGATTGACCAGTAAATAGAGAGCTTCGCCTTCTGGCTCAGCTCCTTCTTCACAACGACGGGTCGGTGCAGAGCCCGCAACACTGCAGACGCCGCACCGATCCGCCCGTCAATCTCCCGCTCCATTCGTCCCTCACTCGTGAACAAGACCCCGAGATACTTGAACTCCTCCACTTGGGGAAGGATCTCATTCCCGACCCGGAGAGAGCATTCCACCCTTTTCCGGCTGAGAACCATAGTCTCGGATTTGGAGGTGCTGATTCTCATCCCAGCCGCTTCACACTCGGCTGCGAATCGCTCCAGTGAGAGCTGAAGGTCATGGCCTGACGAAGCTAACAGAACCACATCATCCGCAAAAAGCAGAGACCCGATTCTGAGGTCGCCAAATTGGACACCCTCAACACCCTGGCTCCGCCTAGAAATTCTGTCCATAAAAGTTAGGAACAGAATCGGTGACAAAGGGCAGCCCTGACGGAGTCCAACTCTCACCGGAAACGTATCCGACTTACTGCCGGCAATGCGGACCAAACTCTGGCACCGGTCATACAGAGACCGAACGGCCCCTATCAAGGGGTCCAGCACTCCATATTCCCGGAGCACCCCCCACAGGACTCCACGAGGGACACGGTCGAACGCTTTCTCCAAGTCCACAAAACACATGTAGACTGGTTGGGCAAACTCCCATATACCCTCCAGGATCCTGCCGAGGGTATAGAGCTGGTCCACTGTTCCACGGCCAGGACGAACGCCACACTGCACCTCCTGAATCCGAGGCTCGATTATCCGACGGATCCTCCTCTCCAATACCCCCGAATAGACCTTACCAGGGAGGCTGAGGAGTGTGATACCCCTATAGTTGGAACACACCCTCCGGTCCCCCTTTTTAAAGAGGGGGACCACCACCCCAATCTGCCAGTCCAGAGTCACTGTCCCCGATGTCCACGCGATGCTGCAGAGGCGTGTCAGCCAAGACAGCCCTACAACATCCAGAGACTTGAGAAACTCAGGACGGACCTCATCCACCCCTGGGGCCTTGCCACCGAGGAGCTTTTTGACCACCTCGGCAACCTCAGCCCCAGAAATGGGAGGCCCCGTCTCCGAGCTCTCCGACTCTGCCTCTTCCGAGCACGTGTTGGTAGGATTGAGGAGTTCCTCAAAGTACTCCCCCCACCGACTCACAACATCCCTAGTTGAGATCAGCAAAGCCCCGTCCCCACTGTACACAGTGTTGACTGTGAGCCGCTTCCCCCCCCTGAGGCGCCGGATGGTGGACCAGAATCTCTTCGAGGCCGTCTGGAAATCGTTCTCCATGGTCTCACCGAACTCCTCCCAGGCCCGAGTTTTTGCGTCAGCAACCGCCGCAGCCCGTCTGGCCTGCCGGTACCTATCAGCTGCTTCCAGGGTCCCACTGGCCAAAAAGGCTCGATAGGACTCCTTCTTCAGCTTGACGGCTTCCCTCACCACTGGTGTCCACTAGCAGGTTCGAGGGTTGCCGCCACGACAGGCACCGACCACCTTATGGCCACAACTCCGATCAGCTGCCTCGGCAATGGAGTCACGGAACATGGCCCATTCGGACTCAATGTCCCCCACCTCCCCCGGGATATGGTTGAAGCTCTGCCGGAGGTGAGAGTTAAAGCTCCTCCTGACGGGGGATTCTGACAAACGCTCCCAGCAGACCCTCACAATATGTTCGGGCCTGCCAGGTCTGATCGGCATCCTCCCCCACCAGCGGAGCCAACTCACCATCAGGTGGTGATCAGTTGACAGCTCCGCCCCTCTCTTCACCCGAGTGTCCAGGACATACGGCCGCAAGTCCGATGATACAACCACAAAGTCGATCATCGAACTGCGGCCAAGGGTGTCCTGGTGCCAAGTGCACATATGGACACCCTTATGCCTGAACATGGTGTTCGTTATGGACAGTCCATGACCAGCACAGAAGTCCAACAACATAACACCACTCTGATTCAGATCGGGGGGGCCGTTCTTCCCAATCACACCCCTCCAGGTCTCACTGTCATTGCCCACGTGAGCATTGAAGTCCCCCAGCAGAACGAGGGAGTCTCCGGTAGAAGCATTCTCCAGTGCCTCCCCCAGAGACTCCAAAAAGGGTGGGTACTCTGAACTGCTGTTTGGCGCATAGGCACAAACAACAGTCAGGACCCGTCCCCCCACCCGAAGGCGGAGGAAGGCTACCCTCTCGTTCACTGGGGTAAACCCCAAAGTACTGGCACACAGCCGGGGGGCAATAAGTATGCCCACACCTGCTCTGCGCCTCTCACCACGGGCAACTCCAGAGTGGAAGAGAGTCCAACCCCTCTCAAGAGGACTGGTTCCAGAGCCCAAGCTGTGCGTCGAGGTGAGTCCGACTATATCTAGCCGGAACCGCTCAGCCTCGCGCACCAGCTCTGGCTCCTTCCCCATCAGAGAGGTGACATTCCACGTCCCAAGAGCTAGCTTCAGTAGCCAAGATCAGACTGCCAAGGCCTCCGCCTTCGGCTGCTACCCAGCTCACATAAAGTTATTGCACACCATATAGACCACATAGATTATTGCAGTCGGTTAGCCAGACTGACTGACTGCCACCCGTCCTACAGTCCCTCTGTCCTTCTGTTACAGAAGGATAGGCTCAGGTTGAAGACTTGTTGTAGTGGCTCCCCGAGTTCAGCAGCGCAGGTCCTGAGGAGCCGTGGAGACACCTCATCAGGTCCTGCTGCCTTCCGGGGCCAGGGCTTCCTCAGTTGTTCCCTATATGTGAGGAGAAGAATCTTAAATTCTGTTCTTAATTTAACAGGGAGCCAATGAAGAGAAGCTAAAACTGGAGAAACATGATCTCTCCTGTTAGTTCTCATCAAAACTCTGGCTGCAGCATTTTGGATCAGCTGGAGGCTTTTCAGAGAATATGTGGGACAGCCCGATAATAAGGAATTACAGTAGTCCAATCTTGAAGTAACAAATGCATGAACTAGTTTAATGTGGTCTATATGGTGTGCAATAACTTTACTTTCCTCTGTATACTTAAATTTATAAAGTGGAATGGGAGGTAGAGCCTTCAGTTATCAGGCCCCTCTCTTGTGGAATAAGCTGCCAGTAAATGTCCAGGAAGCAGACACCCTTTCCACTTTTAAGATTAGGCTTAAAACATTCCTTTTTTGATAAAGCTTATAGTTAGGGATGGCTCAGGTGATCCTGAAACATCCCATAGTTAAGCTGCTATAGGCTTAGACTGCTGGGGGACCTCATCTGTCACACCTTTCCTCACTTTGCTCTCTTCTCCCTGTTTAATTTCTCAAATGATTTTATGTACCTGTGACATTATTGTGGTTATTAACTTGTGTTTCCCTGGATGGCCACCCTTCCTGAGTCTGGTTCTGCCAGAGGTTTCTTCCTGTTAAAAAGGAGTCGTTCCTTTCCTTTCCTGTCGCCTCAGGCATGCTCAGGACGGGAGATTGGACTGAAGACAAGTTTCGATGCAATCTGTTGGTTTCCATAGCTAGGATATTATTTTTTGAATTGGCTCTATATGAATGAATTGGATTATGATTACAATGAATTGGGGAAGGGGATACTATAGATATAACTGGCCATATTAGGTCATTAGAAAATATAATGTGAAATCACTGTAAATTATGGGGAAAACCAGGTCTACACTGGTCCAAATTTAAAAGTCTGACAGTGTATTAAGCAGACATGTTTTAATTATTTCATCCAGCTTTAACTTAATGGTCTGAGAAAGTACACCTCAAAGGGCCTTGCCTTGGAGCAAGATGAAGATTAAACTTTGGTGTAGAACAAAAGTGAAGACATCATTGGAAAGGTCTTGACCAAGGGGGTAACATATGTCAGTATGGAAATTGTGGGCTGCTCCTGCTCCTCAAAGGTGACCTTTGAACCTTGAACCTGAGACACTTTTGACGGCTTACAGAGCAGCAACAAAATGGGCTACAGACCAGTTGTAAACAGTTTTGGAAAGCTCTTACTACCATCACCTGTGGGGCACCTGTAGGGGGCGCCACTAAATAGGGTCAAAACCCAGAAAAAATGTGATTTCACCCCTTTAACTATAAGCAAGATCAAATCTGACCAAACAGATGTGCTTCCCAACCCCAAAACCTATTATAAGTCTGAAAGTTTCCTGTCCACAATTTCACATATTAGAGGAAACACATTCGAACTACAAAACATATGGCTCATAAATTGTAGTTTTTATATTGTGCTTCCAGGTTAGGGTCAGGGTTACGAAATTAGGGCTTAAAAAACATTCTTCAGATGATAATATAATAAGTATAATATAATATGTACATTGATGTCGTACATATTATGCCATAATATGAGAATCCGTTGGTGTTCAACAGGTGCCAACCTTTTGTCTATTGCTCTTTATATGATAATAAATCTGATTTTAATCTTAACTTTTGGTAGCTACCAAGATGGTGTTTTCCAAAGTTTTTCATTGTTACAGTGATACAATGAATCTCCTATGTCTTGTCATTTTTCAGGTATCAGAGCATGAGATGGATCACATTATTGCTCAAACCAAAAACAAGGACAAATTGAACCGAAACAGACACTCATCTCATTCCCAAGGTCTTATCTTTATCTACACTTTTTGACAAACTCCTTTTTTATTCATTCTCACACTTGAATCATTTAATGTAATTTTACAGATGTCCGTTTCACAATACCAGCTTAATGTTCAGCAGCATGGCTACGGTGCACAAAATATTTTCTATGCTTTGCGTGTGTGATCTCATTAGGGTTCAACCCCTCTGGCTGTAATCTATAGGTTTGTCCGATAAGAGCCCCCAGCCCACTGTGAAGGACAGGCAGGGAAACATCTCCCCTTCACTCAGCTGGACCATGAAGAGATTCCTTGAGCCTGTCATTCGAGTGAGTATACATTTAATACTGATGTTTTATAGAGTACACAATTCCTTTCTCTTGATTCTTTGCAGTCTTTGCACTCTTCCATTTCCATTTCCAGTGAAATATATCTTTGACTCATGATGAAGCACGCTTTGTTCACAAAACAAAATATTTATTTCTGTGTTTTTAACTTGTCTTCACAATATTCTTATCTGCTTTCTATGATTACATGACAGTTTTTAATCAAAGACCAAAGTCAAACTGAATTACATTTACTCTTTCATATATTAGACATAAGTTGTAACCATTTTGTTCTGCTTTGCTGTGTATTATAAAGCAAAATTAAAAAAATTTAAAGTTGGCCCTCCAATTAGCAAGAGTGATCAAGGTGGGTTCAAATAAGCTTGGGAAACTGAAAGCCAAATACAGACTAGTGCCAGTCACAGAACAAAATCTGTTTGGTTTGGTTTTTGTTTTCTCTTTCAACTTTTGTAACTTTTGTATTTGTAACTCTCAAAAGGGGAAATTAAACTGTTTTACTGGATCCATATATATTTCACTATTTACAAATATGTATTGTTATATGCCAAAAAATATATGACATTTAGAACAATGTTCAAACATGGATCTAGTGTTAGTTATCTAGTGGTTGCACACCCACTGGTTGTGGTCCAAAACCAGAACATTATATATATCACAACATCAGTTTAGATGGATAACTATTTTATGTTATTAAACAATTATTCATATTTCTAAATTCTCAATGGTCATCTTTGAGAAGTACTTTAAACCTGTTAAATTGTGGTTTTAATCCTCGCTTCACTTTTTATCCTTGTCATTATCAAAACATTGAGCAGGGGTCCCTGAGCTCAGAGACAGAGTTGTCCCAGTACTTCTCCCAGGATCTTTCCAGCCACTCATTCCAGTCTGAATCCATACTGAAGAGCTCAATCTGTGATGAAGTGCTCCACCAGCAGGGCTGCAGTACCTCAGTGCATGACAATTCATCACGACCACACAGTAAATTTTTCTATTCTTATAGAGCCATGTAAATGACAAAAAAAAAATCTGTTAAATGTTTTTGTCAACATAAGCATTTAATCTGCATGTTGTTCTCAACATTCACTCATTCTCTAGCAGAAATGGAGAGAGACCCTGTGTACAACTCATCACAAGACAAGACTTCTGTCCTTCCCAATCAGCACGTAGAACCATTTTGCCCAATCATTACTGCCTCTAGCCCTGCTTCAGTACGAAGCCCACTGCTCTGCCAGCGACAGGTGATATGTTTGGAAGATGAGCTCAATGATAATGAGGACTCTGAAGTCAGTGAGCCCGAGCCACTAAAGTCCAAAGTTGATGAACTTGCTCCAAGTTTGCTCCAGGTCCTTTCCAATTCCACACTATGTGGAGAAAACCCAAGTATTGCTGCAGGGTTGAGTCCCCAACAGCTTTATGGGAAGGGAAATGCTTGTGATCTTGTGGGTGTGTGCACAATAGACACAGTGACCCTGAAAAGAAGTGAGGAAGAATCATTTGGGCTTGACCTAGAGATTATGTCATCTCCTCTGAAAGTTATTGTTGCTGGGCTAAAGCCTGGCAGTGCAGCAGAGTGGGTACGTTTGATTCATCCTTTATCCACACCATTATGCCAAATCTCTTCGTTATTTATTTGTTTAAATTATAACGGTAATTGAGAATTGAGCAGTACTGGGTTTATCACTCTATCACTAAATTTGATGTATATTGCTGTTGTTCCTAGGACTCTACAGGCAAACTCTGTCCTGGAGATGAGATTGTCAAAATTTGTGATAAAATAGTGTGCTCCTCTGGCTATCAGGAAATTTGTGAGCTCATGGAAAATCTTCCAATGACACTGTCCTTGGAAGTCAGGAGATCAGTCCCAGGTAAGACCTTGATTAAGACTTTCAAAATAACTGAGATGAGGTCCATTTTAAGGGTTAATTTGGTGGTCTGGTTGCATTATAGGATGTTAAGCATGTCTACATGACACAAAAACATATTTTGCTAAAACGTCAGACTTTCAAAGCTAATGTAAACATGTCAGTTCACCCAAAATGTACAAATCAAGCTTCTCAAACTAGATAACTACACCCAGAGACTGAGCTTGGGGTTCACTGAGTTTGGGAATCATTCCTGCAGGTATATTAGGGCTGTAGCGATACACTTATCTCACAATACGATACACGATATTCAGCTCACGATATGATAAGATACACGATATTTGGCCAACGATACAATTCGATACGATATAATTCAATACACTTACAGAATTTTCTGAAAGATTTAAAAGGGACAGAGAGATGTTGGTTACATCTTCTGAGTGTTACATTTACTTGGATTGAATTAATAGAACTTAAAACTAAAAACATCAATTACACAATATATGTGTCTGATTGGAGTCTACAGCTTTCAAATGCTGGACTAAATGAATCAAAGATGTGTTGAGAAAATTTGTTCCATTTATTGAAAAAGTGCAAACTGTAGCTTACAAACCTTTGAAAAGTAAATAAAGTGGAGTATTACAATTAACAATGGAGAGTTAAGAAGTGCAGCAAGCGGCCTGTTCCAAATAGATTATTTGACAACTTTTTTAGCTTGACAATGAACATATGAGGTAGCCAGTCTAGCCACCAGGTAAGTAAACATAGTACCTTAAATTCTCAAATTTTAATTCAAGTAATTAAGAAGATTATTTAAACATTTAACTTCAAATGTACCCATCTTATCCGAGTAGTTTAAGGCCTGTAGGCCTACAAGTATGTGAGGTAGCCAGCAGAAAAGAAAAATAAACCATGGTAGTCAATAATTCAAGTCTATAGGAGCAACAATTAAGCCAATTTAAAATTGTACCCATCTTAGCAGATTAGTTTAAGGCCTTAAGTGAACGTCTAAACAGAAACTCTACTCTCCACATAACTGCAGACCAAGTGATCTACATTCTCTCCAGATTTTTGTTCAGGAATAGAATCTGATCGACGTGCTCTGGGTAAAGTGTACTTCTCTGAGCAGTGATGATACCCCGGCAGTGGAAAAGACCCTCTCTGAGGAAACACTAGTGCCAGGGACACAGAGGTACCTTTTAGCAAGCTGTGACAAGAGTGAATACTCTTGCCAGTGGACAAGACAGACTTGGATTCCTGGGTGGAGGATGCTGACCTTCAAATAATTAAACAAAAACACATTACTTATAGTTAAGCACATTCCATAATTCCTACACAGAGTTTCATACAACACAATGCGCTTCACTGGATAACAATAGGTAATACTGACTGTGACTCCTCTCCTTCCATGAATTGCTCTCCTTCATCTACAGCCTCTCCTTTAGATGCCATCCCCTGATCATCAGCGCAAGCATTTCCTGTCCCTTCGTCATCCACACTCCAAAGTGACTAAATTAAATAAGTCAACATGAAATGAAATTCATGACCTTTTACTGTAATAAATCTTTTAATTACTATATTTACACCTGTTAAAGGGGAACTCCGGTATTTTTAAACCTAGACCTTATTTCTGGCATGAAATACGTTTATCTACTACTACTACTACTACTGAAATAAAGACAGATGATGCCTTATTTAGAGGCCGCATCGTCCTTGCCCCATTAACTCCGTTATATGGATATACGCCGATCGCGAGTTTTGTAAATAGCTTTCGAAGGACACCGACTTTCGCCAAACTGTTCTCGGTGAGTAAATAAACGTATTTCATGCCAGAAATAAGGTCTAGGTTTAAAAATACTGGAGATCCCATTTAAAATGATAGTATTTATGCTTTTTAAACTAATTAATATTTATCTATTTTAAACTGTTAATGTTGTAAGATTTGCCTTTTAAACTTTGAACATTGTATTATTTAGGCCTATGCTTTCTCTCACTAAGAGATGGCAGATAGGGTACAAGGCCAAGGGTTAAACCTAGCAGTATCCATCACTGCCTTACCTTTGATAACTGCATGCTCAGTCTTGCAGGCTCTAAAATCAGTCCATCATAAACTTCCTGTCTTTCATTCTCAGTCAGGAAGGGAAGACTTTTGAATCTTGGATCCATCGCTGAACATGCATGGAGAGTTGCCTTGAGGTCAGTGTACCTCTTCTGAAGATCCCCAGCCATGGCAGCCTTCATCTCTTTTATGACTGCAGAGTCACCTTCAGTTGGTTTCAGTCCATTGATCAGTGTGTCCTGGAGGGGAGCAATGACTGACACTGTGGGGGTTTTCTCCTTGGACATGTGTAGCCTCCTTGGACATGTGTAGCCTCCTTCATGGGCTTCAGCGCGCTGACTACTTCTTCAGCTGTTGTCACGTCTGACTCAGTCAGTGTGCACAGATCCTTCTCGGTCTTCCTGACTTCACTCGAGAGCAGGGCTGCACAGATGGCCGGTTGTTGCTCCAGGAATCTTTGTCATGCGCACTATTCCACCTGTAGTTAAATAGAATAAATAAACTTTATTTATAGACCTATCGTGCCCTTCACACATCACAGCATAGATACACAGAATGCTGCTTTACATAAATGACAAAACAAATTGGTTATAAAAAATAAAATAAACTATTGAAAATTAACCACACACTCACCTGGTAACTACATCCGTCTTCAGCTTGTGCTCTGGTAGTCGTAGGAGCTTCTGTTTCTCTTTCAGCATATGGTTGGCTGTGGTGCTCCGTCTGAAGAAATTCACAATGCGTCTCACCCTTCCCAGCAGGCGTGCGACTGCTATGATTTTGAGGGCACGTTGTGCAACCAGATTTAGGGTGTGAGCATAGTATTTGAAATGAAGTGTGAATGTGGCCTTCTCAGCTGCAATTGTCATATTTGACGCATTGTCAGTGACGATTACTGGATTACTGGTGTTTTCCATCACCGAATACGGTCTCAAATCCTGACAAATAAAGTAGGAAATAGACCTTGGTGAAGCAAATGAAAACTTGTGGGAACAACTGCCATCAATATCCAGCATGGTTTGTTTTGGGTCACGCCGCAGCTTCTTGGGGTCCTCCCTTAGCATTACCTTGTCCGGGTGATGACGTTTTAGGTGGGCTCGTAGGTTGGTGGTATTTCCTGAGTATTTCACGTTTGTATGACACAGTTTGCTAACCACGATGCTCCTGTCTAAGTTGTCACTTTCCTTCTTCTTTTTAAACCCAAAGTGTTCCCACACATCTGCTTTTAAGCATAAAGGTGCTGGATTTATATTCGCTGCCATTTTCTTGAATCTACTTGCTCTGACTCCGTAAAAAGGAGGAGGTAGACTTCAGCGTGTTTGTAAAGAGAGTATCTAAACGGGTAACTTGCTCTACAGCGACACTAATGGCTGGCTGACCAAATTGCTCCTCCTGCAAACGGGTAAACACGGAGATTTGAATTGGACTTTTGTATCGATACTCGTGGCTTACAAATCGATACTTTCTTGGAAAACAAAATATCGATTTATATAGCAGAATCGATCAAATTGCACAGCCCTAATGTATATGCATGCTAAATTAGACTCGGATAGGCCAAGGCACTCTGTACATGCTCCAAAGTTCCATCTTTATGTAAAAAAAAAAAAAAAGCAATATGTTGTAAAAAGCATCTGAAAATCAGCCCATTAAGACTATGTGTCAACTGATGATCACTTAAAGCATTTCCAGACTGTCAATCTGCTATAATAAAATCCTGATTATATAACCGCAGTCTCATCTGACAAAATCACCATTCAAGTAACTCAAATTAAATTCAGCTATAATTATGAGGTGGGTGAAAGCGTATTAGCCTCTTATGGGTTTCCAATTAATGGACAGATGATAGTGGGTTGAAAACCAAATGAAAAAAAATGTTGCTTGTAGTTAATGTTAATTGGTCACACAAATTAAGCCCACTTACACAATCTTAAACAATGACAGAGCCAAAGAGCTAAACCTGTTTTTCAATAAGTTCAGCTCAGCTCAACACTCAGCTTGCTCCTCTCCTGCCTCCAGCTACACAGACCTCACACCCTACCTGTACCCACATCCTCCCTAAAACACCTCCATAATGTCACCATGCACATCAGTCATGGATGTTAACACAGCCTCACCAACATCTTCCCCCACATCAGGACATGCTGAGACATCCCCTGTCTCCCCCTCCAGCCTGTCTGTCTCCAGCAGTTTGGTGAAGAGGGAGCTGAGAGAATGAACCAGAACAAGACTGCGGGTCCAGATGGTGTCAGCTCCAGGGTCTGGCAGACCTGTACAGAACAGCTATATGGGATTCTACAGCACCTCTTCAACCTAAACCTGAGTCAGGAGAATGTTCCTGTGCTGTGGAAGACATCCTGCCTCATTCCAGTACCTGAAAAATCTCATCCATCTGCCCTCAGTGACTACAGAGCAGTTGCCCTCAAATCCCATGTCATGAAAGTTCTGCAGAGACTGTTAGTGGCTTACTACAGTAGGCAGATAAACACGCCTTGGGACCCGCTATAGTTTGCTAATTATCCTAGGGTTGGTGATGAAGATATAATCATCTACCTGGTTCAGTGAGCCCATTCTCATCTGAACAAAGCAGGCAGCACAATGAGGATCATGTTCTTTGTTTTCTCCAGTGCTTTTAATGCAATTCAGCTTGCAGCTCGTCATCTAAGAATCTGCAAAAAATATAGGTCTATGCCCTAACAACCGTCTGGATTATAGAATACCTCACAAACAGAGCACAGTTTGTGAGACTGAAGGAGTGTGTGTCTGAGAAGGTGGTCAGCAGCACAGGAGCACCACAGGGGACTGTACTCTTACCATTTCCCTTCACTTTGTACATCTCAGGCTTCCAGTACGACTCCTGTCATCTCCAGAAATACTCAGATGAATCTGCAGCTGTTGGGCGTATCAGTGATGCACAAGAGTGTCTCCATCCTAGGTTAAAAAGGTGAAGGTGGTAGAAGTCTACAGATACCTGGGACTACAAGAAGGGACATAACACAATGTAAATCTTAAAGGAGCTACACCAAGATGTTACATATCTTCTAGAAGTCTGTTGTGGAGAGCACAACAGAAAGCAGCATCAGAGCCAGAGACTCAAAGAAACTGAACAAACTGATAAAGAAGGCTGGCTCTGTGCTGGGGAGTGCTCTGGAGCCAACTGGAGACTGGAAGAAGACTGCTCACCCTCTATAAAACATAATGATGAAACAACAATGTGTTCAGTCAGAGGCTTTCTTCAAACTCCTCTGCAATAAACAATGGTACAGGAGGTCATTTCTGCCAGCAGCAATAGCTATGTGCAACAACTGCTTATGACTGTTACTCACCATTAATTACTAATAAAAGAAAGAATTACGTACGGTAACATCATACTTTCCCTTTGCGATTATCAAAGTATTCTTTTTTTCCATTTTATTTTAATTTAATATCATTTCATGTCTGTCCCTTTTATGCTGACCAAGATGAAGGGTCAACCCTCCCTCATTCCCTCCCCCAAAGTAATCTGTAAGCCTCTGACTTTCTATCCATGGTGATTATCTTATGCACTATATTTTACTGACACTAGATTTACCCTGTAGTTTCACTCCATGTATGCTAACTATGTCTCAACTGCGGTCATCTTTTTGCACTAGTGTTGTTCTTAATGCAACATCAACATTGCTGTGGAGCTATATTTTCTTGGTCACCAATAGAGGTAACAATAACAACTTGTTATTCCTTATTAATTACTTTATTACTTATAAATTTTTTAAAAACTTTTCCATACCTACCTATCAGTTGAAAATGGCTGTTTAAAGCTTGTACATAATTGAACAGGGATTCAGTTACAGGTTGTTATAATAAAAGGAAAATGGGCAATTTCTCAGACTCTACCTTCTCCATACTGAAAACTTAAAATTGATAAACACATAATTCCTGTCATACTGGCCAACCCATTCAGGGTGTACGTCACTACTCGCCAAATGGCAGCTGGGATAGGATCCAGCCCCACCCACAAGCCCAGAAATGTATTAAGGGAGTAGAGGAAATGGATGGATGGATAATTCCTGTCATCCACTTTTTTATGTTATTTGACACATCCATGTGACCTCGGGGAGCATGCAACAGCAATGTCTGTCTATGTCTAGTCATTTACCATTATTTTCTGTCTGTAGGGTGATATAAATCAAGCACCTCTGATGCAATTTATAATGTAGTATGTAGTTAGTGTTCTCCAGCTTGCCTGCATGATCTCCTTATTTAATGAATCTCGTGTTAAAAAAGTGAGGCCATAAGATACATTAGTCCATTCCATGCTAAATATTTGATAGTAGCAATTTACAACATCGTTGATAATGTGATAATGATAATGTAGTTGACTTTGGCTCTCATTTAACTTAGTTAGTTGTCCATAAAAGCCCATTTCACCCTGTGATGAACTAAGTTTATTATTGCTCCTATTTACCAATATTTTATGATTTAGATTTTTTCCGGGGCTGCACCTTATCTGTGTAATTTAGTCTACAAAAACCTTTTAATTGAAGAATAGACTGACCAGATGCTCAGTGCATCAGTGTTATGCATTGCCCTGCATAATGAATTATAGTTCTGCATAGTTATAAGTTCTACTGTACATTTGCTTATATATAACCTCACTGTGCACTGAGAATGTGAAAAAGTACATTATAAAATCAAATAATTTGTTTATCATCATTACCCCTTCAATCAGTCTTGACTAAATTGCTTGCTTTTTATATCTGGTCCCAGTTGTAGATGAACTATCCAGTTTAATAATGTCATCAGGGAGCCATGGCGGATCCACCCGACTGAACACAGCTCAATTTCTTCAGGAGTTATCTGATGAAGTAATATGTGCAAACCAAGAAAATTCCAACAACACAAAACAAACAGACCATGACTTTCAAATACCCATGAAAAATATTGACCATTTTTTTTATCAGAAGTGAGCACCTGTTGTGATGCATCTGCACACATCAAACTCCCTTTCAAAACATTATCTAACAAACCTGTATCCTCCTGTTCAAGTCAACATACAGTAACCCTGTCTGAGGAAGCTGGCAATTCCTTTCAAGTCCAACCCAGTTCCCTGGACCAGTCCACCTTACATGCAAGAAATGAGAAATGTCTGGAAAGACCCTATGCTGGTTCTAAAAGTATGTATCCCACAAATGGAGACAGTGATTAAAAGAGTGACTCTAACATTGAAAGCATTCCAATGCTAAGCAAGATGGCTGATGGTACTCTCCATGGGTCTAACCTTCTGCTAGTGGACAGTCTCATTTAAACCAGTTGCCTTTTTAGTGTGTAAGCAATCAAATTAACCTGAATCAGGCCTCCATTTTGTCTGAGTCTTCCCATATTGTCTCACTAACAAACAAAGAGAATCCTGTTGCAACAACCTTGTACTCTCAGCTTTATCAGTTAGAAGGGGTTTCCTCTTCATAGCCACCTTGTCATACTTCCACCAGAATAGGACCTGTATCAGCTACAGAGTGCCCTGTTAACTGTGCCACAGTTGATGTATGCCAAGCATACAGCAACCAAAGCCTAACATCTCAACCAGATACAAACATCATCTTTCAGGCTACTACTGCAAATATGCATGCAAATGGCTTACAGAGCTCAGATTCATCAAGGAATCTGAATAAACAAACACCTTCGATTGGATCTGACATCTTAAATTCAAGTGTCAGATCAGATACAGGAGTTTCTCCATCAATGACAAACAAGAAAAAAGGTCATTTAAACCCTGTTGTGTGCGCCTTACATAAGAAGACATCTGGCCTAAAACAACTCCAGTTCTGTCTGGAGTAGTATATTTAAACTTCAGGTTAAAATGGGTCCTGCAAAATTAAAGGGCTTAAGTATTAAGAGTAAAAGCCAACCACATGATGAGACTCACAAAAAACATCCATGAGTGAAAACCCTTTTCATTGAAAAAGGCAACAAAATTTCAAACAGCTGCCGAGAATAGCTTTTTGAATGCTGGTATCCAGACTGATGGGAACAGTTACCATGGATTACCCGAGTGATCGATGGCAAATTGCTGACGAGAATGGATGTTCAGGAAGTACATTACAAACTGTACAACTGGCAAAGGAGAGGAATGTCCATTTAGGTTTCAAATCAACAGCCAAATCACACCCACCCGTCATTCAGAGAAAATTCATAGAACTTCAGCTGTCTTCATCATCTGGTATTTTATCACCAGTAATGAAATTCAATGAAACACTTATTTCAAAAGACACTAAAGACTGCAAGAATACAAGATTAGCATCTGTGTTTTCTCCCAACATTGCCTTATCTGGAGACTACAATCCCTTCTCTGTTCAACATAAAATAAAGTAATTTGAAAGCCTGGATTACTTTGACAAACCCGTGGCTAAAAGGAATGATGTTCATTCTTATACTCTGGCACATACAGCTTCTCTTAACCAAAAAATTGCTGGTTATATGGGCTTGGTTAATTCTGTTGACTGCAAGAGCCAGCAAAGAAATACTATATCTCAGACGATTGTCAAATTGCAGCCACGTCCTGCTCACACCTCCATGGTACACACCCTGAGCCTGGTTCTGCAAAGGAAACATGGCAGATTTCTCACCAGCAGGTTGCGGAAGCTCAGGGCTCTTAGTATGCCTGAATTAGAAAAACTATGCACAGTGGACTTCACCAGGGGACATGAGAGAGCTGTCATGAGATTGGATCCTGGCATCCACTCAACTGTTCCTACAAAAGCCAGAGTGACTTATCATTTTCCGCTATCTGCAACATAAAAATGGATGAGACCAGGGTAATCTGTTGTGATCCTGGATCTACTGACGAGGATCTTCAGGGGACACCAGAGACCAAACAGCCAGCCTGCTCCATCAGGTGGGAAGCTCACTTAATACTTGTATCTCTCTGTCTCTCTCCAGAAGTGGAGTAAGTCATTATGCTGGGTCAGTCATTATGTTTATGCATTTAGCAGACGCTTTTATCCAAAGCAACTTACAGGTAGGCAGATAAGGTAAGGGGGTCTTGCCTAAGGACCCCTGCTGGAGGTAGAAACTTTCAAGATTTGAACCCTGGTCTCCCACACGGAAGGTGGAAATCTGGCAGCTGGTTCCACAGAGAGGGGCCCCATTCTACTTTTAGAAACTCTGGGAACAACAAGTAAACTTGCAGTCTGAAAGTCAGGTGGACAATACACAGCAACAAGTAGAAGAGGTTTTTGTGATTTCCACTTTAGGTGGGAAAAAATCAGAATCAGAGATTCAAAAGAGCTAAAACTAATCTTGGTTTTCTGGATTTACTCCTTTTGTGTTTATTGATTTATTTAATTTGGGTGGTGTGGGAGCAGACAGTTATTATGGTGTTTTGGGGGTTAGCAGCAGGTGGGAAGCTGCAGAGAAGTGTGTAAGACTACACTCTGCATCCTGATCTAAAACCCTGGGTTGTCATGTTTTTGGATGACTAATAAATTCGTCCATATTTCTAGAAATGAGAGCCAAAAACTACGGAGTCCGACATTGATTTGGCAAAATTACACACCAATGCAACATTCATTTTAGTGACCTCCGATTGGTGTAACCGGGTGTCAGTACCGCCGAAGTGAATATACAACTGAATTTCAAATAGGGCTTTACATCGTCCGCTCTGGCCCCCGGAATGCATTTGACTATGGTCGCCGGTGTCTCTAATGCCACGTTTCTGACTATAGAGCTGCCAATTACCAATTAGTTTTATCCCTAAGTGTGTCGCTGAGAGAGGAAAATCTGTTTGAAACGTGATGGTGAACCATCAACCTGACCATCATCCAGCCAGCCTGGGGTTCTGGAAAGACCAAAGGCAGAGGTTTGGTGCTGTACATTCATAACTCGTGGTGTACAGCTACAAAACACTATTGGAACATTCTGCTCCCCCAACTTGAAATACCTGGCAGTGAAGTGCAGACCGTTCAAACTGATTAGAGAACTCAGCTCTGTTATGATCGTAGCGGCCTGCATACCACCGCGAGCTAATGCTAAGGTAGCGCTGGAGGAGCTCTACTGCCTGATAAGCAGTAACATTAACGCAAATCCAGAGGCTGCTGTGATCGTGGCTGAAGACTTAAACCATGTAGAATTAAAAGCTGTGCTCCCCAAATTCCACAAGTTCATCAACGGCATGTTGATCACATCTCTGTGGAGCTGATCCCTGCCTACAAACCTCTGATCTGAAGGACCAAACCCACTACCAGAACCATACAGGTTTGGACTGAAGAGGCTTCTTCAGCCTTACATGACTACTTTGAGCACACTGACTGGGGAGTGTTCAAAGAGAGCACAGATCTTGAGGAATTCACATCATCTGTGCTGTCCTATATTAACTTCTGCACTGATGCTGTCCTACCCACAAACACGATCATAGTGTTTCCCAAGGAGAAGCCATAGGTAGATAGTATAGTGAGGGCCCTGCTTAAAGCCCGGGATGCTGCCTACAGATCTGGAGACGGGCTGGCTTATAGCAAGGCCTGGAGAGAACTAAAAAAGGGCATCCAGCTGGCAAAGCGCATTGAGAAGCACTTCAACGACAACAATTCACGTAACATGTGGAAAGGCATCAGGACCATGACGGACTACAATGACAGCAACCAGCAGGTCAGGCGTGACCCCACTCTCCCTGACACCTTAAACACCCCATAATTGAGGGTGCGCTTTATAATCAGGTGAGCCTTATACTGCACAAAATACTGTAGTTTAAGCTCTTTTGAATCTCTGATTCTCAGTTTTTCCCAGCCAAAGTGGAAATCACAAAAACTTCTTCTACTTGTTGTGTATCGTCCACCTGGCCCTTATTCTGAGTTTCTGTCTGAACTGAGTTTTTATCCCAGTTAGTGCTGAGTACAGATAAAGTCATTGTAGTGTGTGACTTTAATATTCATGTAGATGTTAAAAATGACAGCCTGAATATTAACTTTAATTCTATATTAGACTCTATTGGATTTTCTCAAAGTGTTCACAGACCTACTCACTGCCTTAATCATACCGTTGACCTTGTTCTGACTTATGGCATTGAGGGTGAACAGTTAACAGTGTTCCCTCATAACCCTGTCTTGTCTGACCATTTTTAATAACTTTTGAATTGACTTTATTTGACTATACGGCTTCTGAGAAGAATTTTACATATAGGTGTCTATCAGAGAATGCTGTAACCAGATTTAAAGAGTTGATTTCATCATCCTTTTCTTCACTGCCATGTGCAGATATGACAGAGGACGGCTACCTAAATTTTACTCCAGCAATACTTGACTCTCTTGTTGACATCACTATAGTTTCAATGCATACAACACTGCACAATGCTGCCCCTCTGAAAAGGAAGGTAATCAGCAGGAACGGCTGGTATAATTGGGCTAACAGGGCTGAGCCCTCCTTACATTATTCAATAAAAATGAGAATATAATATATAAATAATTCAATAAAAACTTTACACAAATTGTTTTTAAATTTTTTATCAGAGGCGGCGCAAAATCTGAACTGAAACCCATGAAATCTGTGAA
Source organism: Leuresthes tenuis (assembly GCF_036924035.1). Lineage (NCBI taxonomy): Eukaryota > Metazoa > Chordata > Actinopteri > Atheriniformes > Atherinopsidae > Leuresthes > Leuresthes tenuis. The sequence continues at coordinate 35,923,317 of NW_027325360.1, forward strand.
AATGGCCTAATTATCTACAGCAACTCAGTTTCACTTGACTTTTCTTCAACATTTGAGTGACAGGTTGCAAGTACCGCCCCTTCCATTTGCGGCTTATTTGGGCTAAAGCTGTACAGCCCAAAGCCAGCAGATTTGGGCCAATCACAGACGACTCTACTTGATTGCGTGTGTAGGGCGAAACTTTAACAATGGCAGGCATCGGCATTAAGGAAGTGGATTATTTACTTACGCTCTCTTAACGTCTATTGTTTTTCTGGAGTTACTATTTTAGTTTTGTGCTGATGTTTGGATTATTGTGTTCCAAAGCAAATTGCAATAGGCTGTAGTTGAAACCAATTTTTTAGCACAAGTCTGGGTTGACCTTTTTTTAGAACCTTTTATGGTGTGAAAGTATTTGTATTTACAGAGAGATAGGTAGATGGTATATTTTCCTTCAGTGCATTCTTCTAAATAGTGTTTTGGTGGTTTGTTGAAAAGGCCCATGCTGTTGAGATAGTTTAAACATACATTCTAACAGGACACCTTTTATGTTGAAATACAACTACTTGGCTTTTATAATACATTAGCCGACCCATTCAATGTCACCACAAGCCGTCACTGGTAATCAGTTAGAAGAGGTTGGCTCCTTGGTATAATTCACAGTTGCGTGCTTTAAAGCAGACTGCAAGAAAGCTGGAGAGACAGTGGCGTTCCTCTAATTTAGAGTCTCTACAAGTCTGGAAAGATAGTTTGATAACGTATAAGAAAGCCCTTCGTAAAGCTAGAACTGCTTATTATTCATCATTGATAGAAGAGAATAAGAATAATCCCAGGTTTCTTTTCAGCACTGTTGCCAGGCTGACAAAGAGTCCGAGCTCTGTTGAGCCATGTATTCCTTTAACTCTCAGCAGTGATGATTTCATGAGATTCTTTATTAATAAAATTGTATCATCAAGTGCAGCAGCTTTAGAAGTATCTTTAGAACCTGATTTGTATTTAGACAGCTGTCACAGGGAGAAGGGGGGTGGTCATCCCCTCACCATAATCCACCAATGGCTTGCAAACCACCCCGTCCACCGAATTGCAGCTCCTTCTCTATAACTACGATGGTGAGCGGTATGAGCCACAGCTGAGATGTACAATTTAGAAAACAAACAAACAAAAAAAAACATAAGACAATATGTCCGCTCTTTAAAAAGAGAGGTGGGATTCCCCCTTAAAAACACAAGTAAAAACTTTACTAAAACTGCACAGTCCGTGCGCCCACGACTATTGTCTAAGCTTTGTCCTTGCCACGTCCTCCGCCATGCCAGCTACTCCCGCGAGCCGTCCTCTACACCGTCTCCTGGCTGCTCAGCTCAGCCAGTCTCCGGTGCTCCCCACTGGTCCCAGCAGTGGACGCGGACCTAAGAGACAAAGAACATGACCGGCAGACAACTGTGCGGGCAGGAGGGTCACTCGCTCTCCTCCGCAGTGGGTCTGAGCCTACAGCTAACAGTGCTTTGTATATCATGGACTGCGTCCCAACAGCTCCCAATGCACTGTTCCAGCGTCTCTGGCCAGCGGTCGAGTCCCTCCTGCTGCCGCCGCCGCCTCTCACTTCTCCGCGTCTTCGCCGGCCAAACGCTCCTTCTTATCTATTTGCCTTCTCCTTGCTTTCCACTTCCGGCTACCTGGCCTTCTTAACCCTTCAGGCGAGGTTTTTTTTCTAAAATCTTCGATTTTGACAGATAAATTTCAAAAGGCTTTATCTTAAAACTCATAAGAGATAGAGACTTTCTGTAAATTAGAGAAATGTTAAGGATGACACAAAGTTCATGTAGGAAGCAAATCTACACACCTCATTTGCATATTATGACGTCATGGGGTGGCGGCCATCTTGGATTATAGCATTTTTATGAAATTTTCATTTTTCAATGATGAAATTCAGCCCTTTTCCCAAAATATGCCCCTATTAATCTCTGTGCTATATTCAATATTCTATATTCAATTCAATTCAATTCAATTTTATTTATATAGCGCCAGATTACAACAATTGTCATCTCAAGGCACTTAAGTAATATAGTCCAATTCAAGCCAATTGGAATTCAATTCATTGTAATCATAATCCAATTAATTCATATAGAGCCAATTCAAAAAATAATATCCTAGCTATGGAAACCAACATATTGGACCGAAACTTGTCTTTAGTCCAATCTCCCGTCCTGGGCGTCCCTGTGGCGACTGTGGAAAGGAACGACTCCCTTTTAACAGGAAGAAACCTCTGGCAGAACCAGACTCAGGAAGGGTGGCCATCCGCCTCGACCAGCTGGGGTTTGAGAGGACAGAAAAGAGGGAAAAGAGGGGGAAAAAACACCATAACACCATTCAAAGGATATCTGTTGGAACAGGGAAACACAAGTTAATAACCACAATAATGTCACATGTACATAAAATCAATTGAGAAATTAAACAGGGGGAAAAAGAGAGAAAAGTGAGGAAAGGTGTGACAGATGAGGTCCCCCAGCAGTCTAAGCCTATACTGCTCTAGATGGTATTTCCTTGGCTTCTAGTTCTACAGTGAGGAACCTTGGAGTTATTTTTGACCAGAATTTATCATTTGACGCACATATAAAACTGGTTTCTAGGACTGCCTTCTTTCACCTTCGTAATATTGCTAAAATCAGGAACATCCTGTCTCAGGGTGATGCAGAGAAACTAGTTCATGCATTTGTTACTTCAAGATTGGACTACTGTAATTCCTTATTATTGGACTGTCCCACATATTCTCTGAAAAGCCTCCAGCTGATCCAAAATGCTGCAGCCAGAGTTCTGATGAGAACTAACAGGAGAGATCATGTTTCTCCAGTTTTAGCTTCTCTTCATTGGCTCCCTGTTAAATTCAGAATAGAATTTAAGATTCTTCTTCTCACATATAAAGCTCTTAATGACCGAGCTCCATCATATCTTAAAGATCTCATTGTTAGATATTTTCCTAACAGAGCACTTTGCTCCCAAACTGCAGGTTTACTTGTTGTTCCCAGAGTTTCTAAAAGTAGAATGGGAGGCAGAGCCTTCAGTTATCAGGCCCCTCTCTTGTGGAATAAGCTGCCAGTAAATGTCCGGGAAGCAGACACCCTTTCCACTTTTAAGATTAGGCTTAAAACTTTCCTTTTTGATAAAGCTTATAGTTAGGGACGGCTCAGGTGCAATCTGTAGGCTTCCTTTGCTTGGATATTGTTTTTGAATTGGCTCTATATGAATGAATTGGATTATTTTGAAATTAATGAATGTAATTCCAATTGGCTTGAATTGGACTATATTATTTAAGTGCCTTGAGATGACAATGGTTGTAATTTGGCACTATATAAATCAAACTGAATTTAATTTAATTTAATTCATCCTTATCTCTGGCTACTTTAATCATGTTTTACTGGATAAGACACTTTCACTCAGTTTGTGAATTGCCCTACACTGCTGTATGCCAGTGTCAAGGAGGCATACAGCTGCACAGCCATCCCACCCTGGGCGGATTTGACCACCAGGTCCACCTCCTCTCTTGTTATGAGCCATTTATGAAGAGGCAGCCACCCACTATCAAGGCTGTGAGAGAGTGGTCAGAGGACCCTTGTGCCACCCTGCAGGTATTCCTTGATATGACAGACTGGGAGGCCCTTTACCAGCTGCGTGGTGATGACATCGATGGTCTCACGGACTGCGCCACAAACTACGTCAACTTCTGGGTCGATAACATTATGCTTCTGAAATCTGTACGCTGCTTCCCTTACAGCAAGCCATGGGTCACCAAGGACATTAAGGTGAGACACGACCTGCACAATGATATGTAACCCAAATAATTGCACTTCCTTTCTATCAATAACCAATCGGGAATGCCTAAAGGCGGATTTATAGCTAATAGTGAAATCTCATTGGCTACTGTTCGTTTCTGCTAACGTGATTTGCTCAGACGCATCACGTGGTGGACTCTGACGCTTCTGTATTTAGCTTTTCGCGGTATCTCAGAAAATGCTAGTGTTGGGAACGTTGAGTCTTTTGGCTGAATCGGATCATTTACTCTCGAACAGTAAATTGAACGAATCTTTGAACGAATCATTTCATTCATTTTTCCAGAAGGTGGCGCTGTAGCCCTACTGTGGGCGTTGCACAAAACGGCCACGGTTCTAAACACTTAACACTGAAGGCAACATAGTTTGCTTCAGCTGAGCTAACAAAATACAATACACAAAATGCCACAAACAATTCAAACCATGTGAAAACCTGGGAAAGCAAATACACAATAAGGTGACTTGTGTCTGTATCCTCCCTGCCATTGTTGTTTAAAGGAGACACTGACTCAGTAGCTGTCACGTGACAAATTAACGAACGAGAACGATCCGTTCAGCCCTGTCACGTGACAGCTGGTAGAGAACAAGTGAATGTAAAACTCACATTGATTTTGACAATTAGTAACACAATTAAGTGAGAAAAAAAGTAACAATAAGTTCCCTAAAATGTTAAATAGTGCATTTATTGTGTCTTATTATTATTATTATTATTATTATTATTATTATTATTATTATATTATTTTATGGTAGAGTATAACACAAAATCAATATGTTGATATAATTTTCAAAAGTATCTATTCACATTATTATATTATCATTTATCTATTTACACACAACACTATACATATCTACAAGAACCGAAGACCACTAATTAATTATGATTTCATGACAAATGAATGAACATCACAAATCAGACATCATTCATTTCCTCCTTCGTTTCTCAGTCCACAGTAGAGCCCTGTGCGGGACTGTTTTCTTCACCCCGCTCCCGCTGAATTTCTGACCATTACCACCGCAATGTGTGTGTTACACTCCCGGCCGCAGCCGTAAAACTTTGAGAATTTATGCCCGCACAATAAAAGAAATGCATTGATTTTGTGTCTTCTCCCGTCCCACAGGAGAAAACACGTCATTTTATAGGCTATTAATAAAGAGATTCACGGACAATTGAGAAACTTCTCCAAATATCACACTTGCCTTGCTTTGTCTTTGTGCTGTAAAGACCTTCTTTGAGCTTCCTTTCCACATCATTTATTGACATCCTGTCGCTAGGCTACATCCCGATCTCACAGTGTTTTTAGCCGGCAGCAGTTGAGTTGTGAACGAATCAAAACTGTTTCCTGTGCGAGGAACGAATCAAAACTGTTTCCTGTCCTGCTGACTGAGCTTATGCAGCAGCCGCCTGTCATATGGGGAGGAAGGGTACTGCGTGAAAACGAACGAATCACTCACTGAGACTACTCGTTACTCCCGAGTCATATAAACGATTAGTTAATATTGAACGAATCATTCGCGAACGACACATCACTAGAAAATGCCCCTTTCAAAGAAAAGAAAGCAACAATTGCGCTTTGCAAGGTGCAATTCAAGGAAACCCATTCAAGTAGCTGATAAGCCATCAAGTAGCAGCACATCTGACCGTAAACTGTCGTTAGAAAACCAAGGGGGAATTAATGACAGTGCCACTGACTGTGCAACACAACAGTGGCTTATTATACATGTAGCACGTCTCAATGAGTTGATACGCGATCTCTTGTGCCCCAATTGTGCTGCATCGGATCTATTTATTAACATTGATTCAGTTAACCATGGCTTTTGTAGCAGTCTGCTTTTAGAGTGCAGTAATTGCAAAGGAGAGAGTCAGTATAGACGAAGCGTTTATACATCCACACGGCTGCAAAGCGAGACGAGAGGTGATGTCGCATTTGACGTTAATTTTCCGCATGGTGCTTTTGGCCCATGAATTAGGGATGGGATATGCTGCACTGAGGAAGGTCAGCAAGGTGTTGGGGATCCCTTCCCTTCACCTGAAAACATACCAGAGGCATGAAAAGAGAGTGACTGGTAGCCTATGGAAACGGGGATGTTGATTTTGGAGGTATTTTCCAAAAGAAATTGGGTTTTTGTCACTCAAGTGTAATCATATGTACTGTATCAATAAACTAAAGAAAAGGAACAGTTATTGGCATAATATACAAAACATTTTTACATTTTCATTTAATTTATGCATTTTTTTTTAGTGGCAGAAATTGAGAGAGGATTGGAGTCACTATACCAGGCCAGGGAGCAGATCAGGCAGGCGTACACAGATGTCGATCCAGAGTTGACAGTTGTTGAGGGAGGATGCTGACGCTGTAGTTAACATCAGTGTATCTTTTGATGGCACCTAGCAAAAGACGGTTCACTTCCCATTATGGCATTGGTATTTGTATAGACATTCTCACAGGACTGGTCATTGATTTTGAGGTCTTATCCACATACTGCCATGCTTGTGTCCTAAAGCAAGGTGCCAAGAATGAGGGAAAGATTACCGTGGAGGAATTTGATAGCTGGAGGGAGATGCACACTGACTGTGCAAAGAATTTCACAGGGTCCAGTAAAGCAATGGAGCCGGAGGCAGCAAAAAGGATGTGGGCCAGATCAGTCAGTCGCCACCAGCTGCGGTACACAGAGATGCTCTCAGATGGGGATAGCTTTGCTTTTAAGGAAGTGCTGTCACTGAATACATACCCTGGGCATGACATTGTAAAGCTGGAATGTATAAATCATGCTCACAAGCGAATGGGCACAATGCTCAGAAAATTTAGTGCGGAACGCAAATTGGGTGGGAAGGGTTTGGGGAAACTGACCGCAAACAAATGCAAAATTTATCTGCTGTTTTGCACTTCTGGTTGGATGCTAACTGCATTTCGTTGTATCAGTACCTGTACTTTGTGCAATGACAATAAAGTTGAATCTAAAAGAAAAATCTAATCTCAATGTGATGGCAAATTTATGGCTGGAGAGCACACTTATTACAGTTAATGCCATCAAACAGGCAGGCCTGCTCAGGGTGGCCAAAGCAAACACCATTCAGTCCACAAGTGCAAAAAGAAAAAGGAAACAGCCAAGCACAGTGAGCACAGCCAAGAAAGTGAAAAGGCACCAGCAAGAGATGTCAGAGAGAGGGTGCTGGAATGGAGAATTAGAAAGATGTGACATCTGTGTTTATACTGTTTATCAACTTTTGTTGGCAACTTCTTGCATGATACGCCAATGTTAGTTATTTCAGTTACAGCAGTTGGAGGCCTTACATGCCTGCCATGTTATTAAATAATCAATTTATGAGTTTGTATTCTATATTGATATTATTCTATTATTCTGTATCATTATTACTAATGGTCTGAGCATTTATTCAGTATTTGAGCAATTGTTTCCAATACAAATGTTATAAAGTCCCCTATTTAAATGCTGTTTTCTCAAAAATCAGTTTGTATTTTTCCAGAATCAATATCTCAGCCCATGTAGCACCTATTCACACCAAACTTTCCAGTTCTACACATAGCAGTATTCTGAAGATATTTACAAAAGGATTTAATAAGTCCTTCCTGACCTGATATGTGACATAATTTTAAAAAAAAAAAGCAAAAAATCTATAAACCCTAACCCAATTTTAAGGCTATAAAATACTATATTTTGATTTTCTAGGTAATGAAAGTGACAAGTTACCAGGGGACTCAGGACACAGATGCAGGGTCGTGTGGTTCCAAGATGGTTTTATTTAAATAATACACAAGACAGATCACAGCACTGCAGGGCGATCTCCCGGCAGCGCAAAAGAAAAAAAAAATATAAAACTCCTAAGCGCTCTCCTCCGTATCTATCGTGGAGAAGGAGCGCAGCTATGAAATTTACAAAACATAAAATCTCTCCAAACTGGGAGGAAAACAGAAATGCTATGAACACTTAACAAAGCAAAGACACGCTCTCAAAATGAGGCGGAATAAAACAAAAGGCGCACTCTTAACAAAACAGAGGCTCTATGAAACTTTAGCGATAACGAAAAGCTCTCCTTTAACGGAGACGACTATGAATAGTAACAACGAAAAATCACTTCTTGAAAATGGAGGAAAAACAAAGCTATGAAACTTACCGTAACAATAAATAAACTAAGGCTATGGACAACTTACGGAACAAGATGGCACTGCTGGAGAATCGCTCACTGCAGGCTCGTGGAACTGTGGTTCAAGACTTGAAACGAAGGCTGGTACTGATGCTCAAAAGGAGACAACATACTGGCACAAGACAAGGGAAACCACCTCCCCAATTTGTTCCAGGACACTGCAGGGCCCCACCCAGTTGCTATCGAGTTAAGGACACCGCCCTTTTCTTCTCTTTGGGTTGTAAACCCACACAGCTCTCCAGCGAGGAAGAGAGGTGACTTCATAATTTCTCTTTTGGCACAGTTCAGCCTTTGCCAGCCTGTCCTGGTCGTAGGAATGTGCTGACTCCAGCCGGTCCTGCAGCTTCCTGACGTAGTCTGGACCTTGTGGTGCCTCCAGTGCGTCAGGGGGCTTTCTGAAAGCTAGCTCGGCAGGGGTCCTCAGCTCTCTCTCTGAGTCTTAGACTGCTGACCAGTAGGACTATGAGGATAAGGGGAAGATAGGTGTCCCAGCCTGGTGTTCTGAGGTGAGGATAGCTAACTGCTGGGCCAGTGTTCTGTTAAACCTCTCTACCAGGCCATCATGCTGGGGAAGAGTGGGGTGGTGCGGGTTTTCTGAATCCCAAGATGTTTGCACATGGCAGCGAACACCGTGGATTCAAAGTTCCAGCCCTGATCACTGTGAAGGCTTTCCACTGTTCCAAACCAGCTGAACATCCCCTCCACTAGTCAGCCACAGTTTTTGCCTCCTAGTCTGGGATGGCCTATGTCTCAGGCCACTTGGTAAAATAGGCCATGGTGGCAAGGACATAATGGTTTCCCCTATCTGTGCAGCGAAACGGGCCAATGATGTTCACTCGTTCCACTGGTGCTCTCTCTGGTTGCTGCTGCGGCTAAGCATGGGACTGGTCCAGCCACCCCCGGTGGGAGGGACAGGAGTCACAGCTGTGGCAGAAGTCCTCCACATCCATCCACTGCTGACCCCAGTAGTAGCCCTGGTGGAAGCAGTGCAGGGTCTTGGAGACACCAAAATGGCTCGAGCCCATGCCTCCATGGCAGGCTTCAAGCACAGCTGACCTCAGTGACCTTAGCACCACAACCTACCACCTCAGTAATATTAAAGGCCTGGAGCTCCTCAAGCCAGAGAGCCACCTGCCCCTCTGACTGTCTGATGAACATCAGCCACTGGAGAGCGGCATGGTTGGTCCTGATGATGAACAGTGTGCCGCGCAGGTAGTACTTAAAGTGTCTTACCGCCATCACCCCAGCCAGGAACTCTCGCCATGTGACAATGTAGGGTCACTCCCTCTTATTCAGGACCTGGCTAAAGTACGCCACCACCGACTCACCATCGGGCCTGAGCCTGCAACAGCATCTCTCCCAGGTCCGCATTACTGGTGTTGAAAAGGTTAAAAGGATATCAGTGCACAGCTGCTTTATTAAACAAAACTGGTTACTGTCGGCCGTAACCGCGCCAAAACAAACAGCAACCATCAAAACAAGAACAGTAGTCAGTCTCAGTGCGTCCTCTGCCGGGCTCTTGCTCCGCTCACACATCCTCATGCACGGGCTCCCATCACTCACATGCTCTTGCACCCTTGCCTCTCTCTTCAACTCACAGGCCCACCTCAGCCCTAAACGCATTCAATATAACCCATACAGACATGAACTACAGAACATTCTCAACATTAACACATTCATAATTGAACATGGTGCAGGAACGCTACACTATGTAAACTACACTAAATATTGGCTTGTCATCTTACCACGAGGTTAGCTGCGCTTCGCTCTCATCAGAACGTTGCTGCTACGGTGCATCTGACCTTTACCAGTGCAACCAAACCAAAAGTAAAAGGCGGAATGTAAAACCTTACTGGCCAAGGTGAAATGATGCCATATTAACGCCTGTGCTTCAAGTCATAAAATCCGCAATTTGCAAGCTCGCAAATGCTTTATGACCTTCGTGTGGAACGTTATTTAAGTTTCTCTAAAATGTGCTTAATTTCTAATTAACATTGGTTTCATTTAAAAAGAAAGATTAGAAGAAGTAACAATGATTTGCCAGTAGGCCGTTTCCCTCATAAACTGAGAGATATTGAAGGGACACAGACCACGTCTCCCATGGCATCATTTGTTCGTTAGAGTAACAACTATAAAACTACTTAGTCACTGCATTTAGCTGATAAATGCCCATAGATGATTTGAGGAAAAGTATGTGTGTAGAAATCTGTTGGGAGAGTTTCAATAGATTGTTTTCATGACTGAACAGCAGCCGAAGAAAGTAGCAAATGTGAAGTTGCACTGGTCAGCTCGCTAGCAGTAGTTAAGAAGCAAACGCAAATTATGCATGTAAAACTGTTTAGTTATAACCAGCAGTAACTTGTAAGCACAAATGGGCCACACATCCTGTGTATTGGGGTTAATGTAAATTGATTTATATCTTTTGCATTTCTGTACATGATTGTTAAAAAAGGTTAAAATTCTGATTAATTGCATGAGTAAAAAAATCAAGGGTTAAAATGTGTACTGAAATAAGCCGTTATGCTGTTAGAAGTGCATTTCAATTGCAGAAGTAATTAAAGCATTTGTTAAATGATGGAATTGTGACAGAAAGAAAGACATGTTGGAATTGATTTGTTATGCTGGTTCATATTTTATTGTGTTTGTGAACATTGTCTACAGAGACAATTAGCATGTACAGTGAAATACTCAAAGATAAATTGAATAGTATCAACAGCATGATGAGATTTGTTTAATAAATATAAGCTGAGAAGTATTGGAGGAGCACAGACCATGTATCTTGTGGGATCATTTCTCCTTTGTTTTCCATCTCTATCTACTCTCAACTGGCCCCGGACTATGATACCTGTTACAGTGACATTGTTCTGCTTATCCATGGCTTTTTCAGGGTCTGCTTCCAATTCATCCTTCAGCTTCCTTCTCTAATTCAGGGAGACTCTTTTCCTCAGCTGGCATTATATCAACTCTCATTGCCAAAACTCACATTTTCATCACAAGTTTCCCCTGCTACTGCTTAAAGCAGCTTAGATTCAGTCTCTTCAAGTGCTCTGCCTTGTTAATCTTTTCTTGTAAAGCAAATCACAGCTATCAATTGGTCTCACGTTTCAGCACCAAAAGGTTAGAGACTTAGTTGTGACTTCTTCAAAAAACAAGCAGGATATCCCACTTTATCCATAATTTTACTATTCCGCTGGTGGTACTTATGGTAAAACATGATTAACTTTTAATTGTTGTTGATTTTATATTTATGTATGCTGTGAGACATGATAGTTATTAAAATACTTCCTCAGTCCTGTTGACCTATTTATGAAAAAGGTCACACGCTTGATCTTGTGCTGTCTTTTGTGTTGAATGTAGGAATTATGGAAATGTGACACACTATTAGAACATTTGTCTTCAATTTTGTATTACTGTGGTCTCCAGCATGGTGGAAATCAGCAATTCACAATGGCCCTTGAGTGACAATGCACTTTTCCACTGCTTTCAAAGACTGCCCTCTGCAACTTGCAGTTCTGCTATGGTCATAGTATAAAGGATTTCATCAACCTTTTCAATTCAACTTGTACAGATCTACTAAACTCTGCTGCTCGACTTCCTTTCAGCCCTGGATGAATGACATCATCCATGCTCTCAGGTGCCAGCGCAAACATTCTGAGAGAAAGTGGAAGGACAAGCCCCAAGTTTCCTTAGACACACTGCATGACTGACTGCTAAAGCACCAGAGTTAATCAGACTCATGTTGTAATTTAGTTGCAAATCATTTTGAAACTGTTTATGTTGTGGGTTTTTTTGCACAATGTGAGACCTTTGTTTTTTTAAGTGAAATATTTTTTTTAAAGTGAAAATTAAAGTGATATAAACTCTGAGGCGCTCTTCAGTCCAATCTGATGTAGATCCTTCTTTACCTTCTCCATTTTAAGTTGATGAACAAGTCTAATATGAGGCTGCATTCCATTTGTTTTAACCACAATATTGTACAGCATTTCATCACAAAACATTGCATAAACCCCAGACCTGGGACCCCTTATCCTTGAGTGAGGAATTATGACAGTACTGATAACATTTGGATAGCAACCTCATTTAGTAGATCACATTGAAATACATTAGTGTTGAAAAATAAAATGACAATTAAAAATAAATAGATAAATGAATAATATTCAAAATAAATAAATTAACAGTGAATAATTAAATGACAAACAATGGGGAAGTTCAGTGGTGTACAGAAAGTTCATATAAAACTTTCAGTGTTCTGCCAGTCAGTATCAGTCAGTCAGTATTTGCGGTCTCCCCGAATAATCAGTCTGGGGAAAGGGAACCCGTTCCACTAAAGTAAGAGATAACAGGTTGCCAGCAAGTGTAGAATTGTCTGTTGAACTGTGATGGTAATTTTAATGTCTCAGGACTGACAGACCCTCCAATCCACATTAACCATTTGTATCACCTAGACACGCTAATTGTTTAAAATCATTTACTTCTTAATTAACACTCAGACAAGATAATTGTTTTAACCTCCTGTTTCTTAATCATCAAGACTGCATCCTACCCCCCTGGAGGTGTGGTTACACACCTAAAGAACAAAGCCCCCTCCTCGGGTATAAATGCTCTGTATTCCTTGTCTGTATCTTTTCATACCATTCCCGCTGAATGGTGTGGACTGATCTTTTTCCTTGCAACGAAGAATAAAAACTTAGCCGGCCGGCAGAAAAAGTAAAGTTCTCTATTTCATTGCTCATCAGAGGTATTAGGAAGGAAGCGATTGAAAACTTCCATAACAGAACCCTGGATTGAGAGTTTTATCTTTTCCAGCTCCAAAAAAGACACTGTATCACGCAGCCATGAAGTGGAAACATACCCAAGAGATAAAGTGCCCTCCAAAGCCAAATCTTTCAAGAGAAAAAAATAAATAGTTCCACTCCACATGGTCGAAAGCTTTTTCAGCATCCATAGTGATGACTCCTTCTGGAGTGACCGTTGAGGTTGAAGTGGAAATTATATCAAGAAGTTGCCGCACATTTGTAAATGAGTGACAGTTTTTGATAAACCCAGTTTGGTCCTCTGAAATGACCATGGGTTGAATACTTTCAAGTCTGCATGCTAAAACTTTTGCAAGTATTTTGACATCCACATTGAGAAGTGAGACTGGGCAGTATGATGAACATTTATCTGGATCTCTTCCCTTTTTAGGTATTAAAGATATGGCAGCCTGTTTGAAAGTAGGTGGTAGTGTGCCTCGTTGCAAAGATTGTATAAATCCAACAATAGAGGAGCAAGTTGTTTGTAAAAAAGAAAATTTTAAATTCTACAGAGAAGCCGTCGGGTCCTTGTGACTTTCAACTGTGCATCAATGTAATGGCTTATTTCAGCTATATTAATTGGACCATCCAGGCCATCTTTATCTTCAGTTGATAGATTTCGGATGTTTTGATTCGAATTTTTTTTTTTTAACATTTCGTCTTTGTTGTTTGGTGACTGATTTGTAGAGTTGAGAGAAGAAGGATTTGAACTTGCTATTGATCCCAGACGGGTCAGTTCTCATTTGACCAGAGGCATCTTCTATCTAAGTAATCAGTTGTGAGGTTAGTCTACCTTGCAGCTGGTGTGCCAGAAGGCACCCTGCCTTCTCTCCGTGTTCATATAAAACACCTCGTGATTTGAGAATGGAATAAAAAATCTTACAGGTTTTATCGGGTCAAAATACATCTGCGGATACTGCTACACCAGCTATAATCATCCCTACACACATTACTGTCCAGGTTACTGCTCCGTCTGTTACGATCCTTCTTGTACTAGCCAACAGTTCAACCCTGTGTTTTGTGCTGATTGTAATAGGAGCTGTCGTAACTCGTCATGCTTCACCAGACACAAAGAACCTCGGAAGAGGCCCAGATCCGGTATGTGTGTGAGTGATTGTGACCTGATTGAAAGGTGTCCGTCGTGTAAGAGATTTTATCATGTTGCGATGACTAAAGAAAAAACTCTGCACGTGTGTGAAGGGCTAAAATGCACATCTGTGGGGAGAAATGACCTGCCGATGCTGCTATAACTCGGTGAACATGCTACATGCAACCATCGCGTCGGTGAGGATCAACTCGGTGAAAAAAAAATCTTCTATGATTTTGAATGCTTTGTCAATGAGAATGTTAGAAAAATTATATAGTTATGTAGTTATACTATGAGAAAAGAGCATGAATCTGTGGTAGGGGGAGGCTTCCTCCTGTCTTTTGGTTCTCATAATAATATGTAGCAAGCAGAATTATTTTGACTGTCTGAACTTGTCTTCCCATAACATTAAATGGCTAGTAATGCTTTTCACCATAACATAGAATGTTCTTTTCCCATAATATTGTGGGGCCAGCAAACATAAACAATATAAATAGCAATAGTACCATTTTGTGAGTTAGACTACTCTGAGCCAGCTTCCTGACAGGTTGTGCGGACTTGTCTCTTTCTTGCAAGAAATAAATGTTTTGTGTTAATTGCATCCAGCGACTCTGAGCCTAATTTTGAGAGAATTTTTCTGACATCTTGGTCCTTCGAGCCGGATCCTAAAAACCCTTTCCACCTCCTAGGTTCGGAGCTGAAACCGTGCACGGGGGAGTCCAGGAAACCTAACTGAAGTCCTCTCAGCAGAATTTCTGATAGAGGCCGGCTGCCACTGGCTGGGGGAAAGGTGACAGGATCTATTTTTGAATCAGTGGCCAGACTCGCTAGATTCTTCGTTGTTGGACTTACCAGTGCATTTATGGTAAGGAACCCTTAACCCGTGTTACTATTGTTGGCAAGAAATAGTGTGATTATTAAGGAAACAAACCCAGTATTAGGGAAAAATTTGTGATTATTTAACAAACAGTTGTTAGAACCAAGAGGCCTTTAACTAAGTAGGGGAATTGCTATTTTCCTAAAAAAAAAGTTACTATTTCAAGTGCAGCTTAGTATCAGGAACTGGGAACTGAGTGGTGATTGTGTTGAATTAACCCATAGTAAAAGCAGTCAGTAAGGATGAGTGAGTCCATAGTCTGTGTGAGAGAAGACTATAAGGGCATAGCCTAGCCTTTAACTGGAAACTGAGTAGTGGTGTTGGATTAACCCATAATAAAAGCAGACAGTAAAGGTGAGTCAGTCCATAGTCTGTGTGAGAAGACTACAGGAATAAATAACTCTGCACGTTAGAGATGGAATCTTTCTTAAGAGGGTTTGCAATGGGAGATCGCAAAAATGAAATCCATCTTTGTTTGTTTGTTTATTTCTTTCTTTGCTGCAGTGTTGTTATTACTGACGGCTGTAGCTCAGGAGGAAGAGCAGTCGCCCACCAATCGGAAAGTCGGTGGTTCGACTCTAGCTTACATGCCAGGATACATGTCGAAGCGTCCTTGGGCAAGATACTGAACCCCACGTTGCCTCCCAGTGTATCATTGGGGGTATGAATGTGTGTGTTAGAAAAAGACGTGCTGTATGAGTGTGTGTGAGTGGGGTGAATGCGGCATGTAGTGAAGCGCTTTGAGTGGTCAGTTAGACTAGAAAAGCGCTATACAAGTACAAGTCCATTTACCATTTAATTGAGTTAAAGTGAACATTGGAGTCTGGTTGTTGCTCGTGACATAACTACAGAAGTAGTGTTTCATTCAGTAGTACTCAGATTAACTCCACTGAAAATTGATTAGCTGCAAGAGGACAGTATGAGAAATATCTGTTTTAAAGCTAACTGGGAGTTAAGTGGGAGTGCTAAAATCATGTTTCAGAAAAACCCAGATAATATTAAATACTTAGACAAATAGGAGAAGAAATTTGGTTTTGAAGGGAATTTCAATGTTGTAAAATGCCCAGAATTAGTAAAAGATATAGAGAGAGCAGGCCGTAAAAATTAAAAATAAAAATAAAAAGAATGGCCTCGTGCAGGCTAAGGCCTGGCTCACTGAGGCACACAAGAGGAAATCAGAGAAAGAGAAAAAGGAGAAAGATAAGCAACAAAAAGGAGGTGTTGACGCTAATAGATGAAGAGGATGTGCAGTTTATAAGAGTAGGCATCCAAAACCCCACTCAACAGCGATAGACCCACCAGTTTATAGTAACTCAGGAGCTACAAGTGGGTTGAGACCCCAACCTAGCTCCCCACCTTTGGATCCTTTGTATCCAACAGGAGAGTTAAAAAAAGATCCTTAAGAGAGATAAGACACAGATAACTAGGTCAGGGAAAAACTTTAGTTCTGCATGGAAGGTGTACCGTGATCCAGCTGGACAGGACTCTGAAATTTTCCCCATGATCAAAGTACCGAATCCTAGAGATGGGGAGGAGGAAAGTCAATTCATGTATGTTTACCGACCATGGACAGCTGAGGATGTGAGAAAAGCAACCGAGGACATTCCACACCCAAAAGTAAATTTTAAGGGGTTTGAGGATGGCATAAAGAATTTATGTATGTGTATGTATGTATGAGAGCTACAGAATGAATGGGTTGGAGTTGGACAAATCATTGAGAAATGTGATGAGAGTGGATTGGTGTGTGATCTGTGGGGATTGGAGTCCCATTACGACTCATGGAGCAGTGTTGCAGTATGATTCAAGAGATCTAGCCGACCGATTTGAGGCTTTGCTGAAACGAACCCAAATTAAATATACGAAACGTGCTGATTGGAACCAAATTAACTATTGTGTGCAAAAGGAAGGGGAAGATGTGGATCTATATAATCACAGACTCAAGGAGGTGTTTGACATCCACAGTGGACTAAGTCCGCCAGATGATGGGGATACTGACTCTCCTTATAAACAGCAGTTGAAGAATGCCTGTCTTAAGGGATGTTTGCCACAGATAAGCAGCTTTGTGACCAAACACATGGTAGATTACTGCACAGCCAGGTTAGAAAATCTGAAAGACTGGGTCAGACATGCAGAGGATCACTTTAACAACAAAAAGAAAAGTAAGAAAGGACAAAACTTTTTGTTGGAAGGGAGTGAAACAACTATGTATGTGATGAGGGAAAGCGAAAACACAGACCAATACAAGAGAAATGATAGAGGAGGTAGAAGGAGAAATAAAGGAATAAATACATGTCGGCTGTGTGGAAGGAGGGGACATTAGGTGAGGGACTGCAGGAGCAAGAGTAAGATAGAGGAAGAGTTTGGGAGTCAGTTATAACTAGATATGGAAACAACAGGAGCTGAGCATGTAATCAGGATAGAAGCAGAAAAGAAGTGCTAAAACTAGAGGGAATTGAACTAATGTTGCAGTATGATGTCAAACCTGAGATTACACTGAATGTTTCTGGGGTGGAGGTAACTTTTCTATGCGACACAGGTGCAACACGAACTGTAATTCATCCTGATGACATTCCTGGAGTTGAGGAATCCAGATAAATTATTTGGGTCAATTCAGCAAATGGTAAGAGCCATCCTGAGCGCTTATCAAAACTCCTGACAGCAACTGATACACGGACTGGAGTGAGTGCTGATTGTCAAGTTGTCTTGTCCACTCTGTGTCCCTGTAATTTGCTGGGAAGAGATATACTTCATTTATTGAAACCCGGAATAGTTCCAGAAGAATAAGGGTTAACTGTAGTTCGAATGAAATCTGCTCAAACAATGATTCAGCATGATGCGAGACCACCTTCATACAGGTATAGTTTGGATCTTGTCTCTACAGGCCCCAGCTCTATCACGCTTCCGCTCCTTAAAAAAGCAAAAGAACACGTCTCAGGAGAGCTCACCTTCAGGTCACCAGATGAATTACACTGCACTATGTATTACAAATACACTCAAGGGCCTGACACAAACATATGAGAAACATTTCTTCAAAGAAAAACAGACCATGTTAAAGTTAGAACACTTATACTGGCATACAGAGGGTTGTTGTGCAGCTAGCTGCTCATTCTCCTCCAGCATGAGAAAGTTTTTAAGATCATGTAATGCACCTCATGTGTCACTCTCCAAACCCGCAGACGACCACTGGAGGCGTTTAGGTGTGTTTGTGACTGCATGTGAAGAAGCCTCAGATTGGGAGGAAGTGAAACCAGGAATAGAATATTCTGAGAAACTGGATGCATATACTAGTCCATTAAATTGGACCACGCATGCAAAACCATATGTACACTTACAAGGACAGATATGGCAACAGCAAAGCAGATTCTGATCCATTTTTACACTCACTGAAAGTGAAGAAGCAGAAATAAAAGGGGTACCAGAACACTCGTGGTCGAAAGGAACAGCAGATGTGGGACTAATAAAAAATGTTAAACCTGTCTGTATAACTCCCCTCTCTTCTTTCAGGCCACATCAAAGACAAGATCCACTTAATGTCACGATCTACGTTCTGTTTCATGTCTTGTCTTGTCATTTCCTGTCTTATTTTGAAACTCACTGATTTTGTCCTCTCGTTTCAGGTATCTTGCCCTTCCTCCCGTGTCAAGCGTCTCATGGTCTTCCCTGATTCCCAAGTGTTTCCACCTGTTCCCCTTGGTCCCTCATGTGTTCAAATAGTCTGCGTTTCCCTTGTCTCGTCGCCAGTATGGGAGGAGGCCTCCCCACATCACAGAAACTCTTATTCTTGTAGCTTTTCTCATAGTATAACTATATAACTTTTCTAACAGACCATGTCATGTCTCTGCAGGAGGGATGGCTGCAACAATAAACAAAGTTTTTACAGCGTATGGCTTCATTAATTATTCAAGGAATTTTTGTCTAACATGTCTAATCTGTGCAAAACACAATCCACAGGGCAATCTAAGACCAAGGAGAGGACAATTCCCAAAACCAACGTACCCTTTTCAACACATTTGAAGGGAAACAATTCTGCTTGGTGATAATCGATGTTTTTTCCAAATGGGTTGAAGTATTTCCATGTGCACAGGCAGATGTATTCTCAGTAGCAAAAGCATTGGTAAATAAAATAATGCCTAGATTTGGAATTCCTGAAAAAATGTGTAGTGATAATGGGACGCACTTTGTAAACAATGTCATCTCTCTGATGGCAAAGAACTAACCCTCAGAACCCTCAGAAAGAACTAACCGATCTCAGAAACTACTGTGCATATCATCCACAGTCAGCAGGTTTGGTGGAGAGTAACAATGGAATAATTAAATCGAGACTGAAGAAAATCATGGAAGAAACTAAGAAGAACTGGGTTTACTGTTTACCACTAGTAGTCCTAAACATGCATATTACTCCAACTAACACAGGAGTAACTCCATTTGAAATTATGTATGGTAGACCATTTCTACTTCTACAATTAAAACCATTCTGCAGACATGTTGAAGAAAGAGAAGAAACTTTAGCAGATTACATGGTGAAAATGTTAACAAGCAGAGAGATCTCTTCTGTCAATTCTGTTCCAGGTGAACCTGTGGAGGAATCTCCGAAGACAGTAAAACCCGGAGACTGGATCCTCATCAAAGTGATAAAGAAAAATAACTGGTCAACTCCAAGGTGGGAAGGGCGTATCAGGTATTACTTACAAAACCCACAGCAGCTAAAATAGCAGAAAGGACTTCCCGGATTCACTTATCCCACTGTAAACTAGTAAGGCCATGACCTGCAGAAGTAGGAAAAAATTAGTTAACCACCACCGTTCTCTGAGGCAGAAATCTGATTACAAACCTCAGTGAAGAAAACAACGGCTAAAACGAGAACATAGGGTGTGGCTAAAATAAAACGGGGAAATGGACAGACAGCGGCCGTGGCATCCATTCAGATTACAGGGATTATATGGATTAAGAGGAACCAGCTGCGTATTTTTAGTTATTGCTCTCATTGTAGTACTCCCGATCATATGGTATGAAAAACAAATTAATAAAACTGAAGAAGACGTATCATATGAAAATATCACTGTTCTGCCTCCCACCTCCTTCACACAGATGAGCCACAGAGAGACAAGGTCCATGAGATTCGACAGATGAGTTGTCAATATATTTTTTGTTACAGGAATGGATGGAGTGGCTGAGATCGACTTCTGCTCGGTTATTAACTGTAAGGACAACCAAAAAGCCCATGTATTCTCTGAAAAATACATTTGTGAAACTTATGCAGGTACCAGATTTCCAGGAGATCGCCAATGTGACAGTTGGAATTTTGTAATAACGAATAGTGGACCACATCTTTGGAATTATAAACCCTGAAAAGCATCAGCAGGCCCGGACCCCCTTTCTGATCGTTTATCTATCATCAAGGGGCAATTTGATCCAAATTGTAAGATTGACGGATGCAATCCTCTCATAATCACTTTAAAAAGACCTAATTCTAGTGACACAGGTCTTTATGTGTTAGGCTCACATGAAAAAGGTTTTGATCCAAGAGGAAACTTCATGATTACAGTCACAGACATCGAGACAGGAACTGATAATAACAAATCCTACAACCATGCAAGCATCTTCATTAATACACCACCCCTTGAGCCCTCTCCTTTTCCCCTTGTCAAAAATCTCACTGATCTAACTTATGAGGACAAATTGGCTTTGGAAAC
The DNA here is from genome assembly GCF_036924035.1 of Leuresthes tenuis. Taxonomy (NCBI): domain Eukaryota; kingdom Metazoa; phylum Chordata; class Actinopteri; order Atheriniformes; family Atherinopsidae; genus Leuresthes; species Leuresthes tenuis. Next base: position 35,943,732 of record NW_027325360.1, read on the forward strand.
AGGTTATACAGCTCGAAATGAATGGCTGGAATGGATGGTGTATACAGCACGACAAAACAATCAATCTAATTGCATTACATGTGCTAAAGCTAGACCATACTTGGGAACTGTACCATTTAACTTAAGCGATCATCATCATTCTGACCCCACTAGTTTACAATGTGTATTACAATTGTATAATGAATCTTTTGTACCTAACACAAAGCAATGTAAAACTCTCTCTTTGTTGTTCCCAGCAGTTAAGAAAAGAGATGTACCGCCCTTAGCGTTGGCTTATAAGGGTAATTATACATGTTTCATTCACAGGGGTACAGGTAAGAATGTGGGTACATTCATGTCAAATTATTGTCAAGAATCCATCAATGTCACTCAGGACACAGGTAACTACTCAGCATCTTGGTTTCGGAACCAGACTATCATGAGAACAGACCTCTGGTGGCTGTGTGGGGATATGAAACTGAGGCCAGTCCTTCTGCCCAACTGGCAAGGCAGCTGTGCAGTGGCCCAACTACTGATGCCTTTCCATCTGTTAGCTCTGGAGGATTTCAAGGCATTGAGTAAGAAGCTCTCTGCAGAGGGACTGCAACGTCTAAAACGTTCAACTGTGCCTGGAGGTCCATTTGACAACAGAGTGTACTTGGACAACATTGGGGTCCCTAGCGGAGTGCCGAATGAGTTTTCCATACCCTTTGGGCCACCCTGAGATTATCTGCAAATATTTTGATGACCCTGACAAATACTTTGTTTGCATTAGAGCCATTGTTTATCCACCACGTGGTCTCTTCTTCCCTGTTCTACCTTACAAGTCATTTGGAGGTAAACTAATGTTCACTCTCTGTCGCACCTGTGCGGAAATGAATAATCAGGCAGGTACGTGCAGCCACAGTGATGAGGAGAGAGCACTAACGGGTGTGTGGGTGAGTGTGGAGTTTAGCAAGGCGTTGAAACTTGGTTATCGCATTGCTAAAATCACAGAGGTGTGGCACTTTGATAGAAGGGTACATACACACTTTTCTTAAGGGGAAACAGGAGGCGTCAGGTTACCCCACTGAGGCTGGTGATGAGGAGAGCAAGGTAAGGTATGTCAGAGACTACAAACTCCATCAAGGTATCCAGCTCAATGTCAGCAAAATAGAGGTGAACCCTGCTAAAAGACAGGTGGCTAAATTGTGTCTGAACAGTTTTTGGGGGAAATTCGCACAGAGGAATGATCTAGCTCAGACTACCATCGTTGCTGACCCAAATTCATTTTTTAATCTCATGTTCTCGGGTAAATACACGATCAAATACTTCCACTTCCTCAACCAAGATGCATGCATGGTGCAGTGGAGTTACAAAAAACAATGCATTGCTCCTCCCAACAAGGTAAACAATGTATTCATTGCAGCATTCACCAGTGCTTATGCACATTTAAAGCTGTACAGCTGTCTGGAAGTAATGCAAAACAAAATTCTCTACATAGACACAGACAGTCTGATCTATGTGGTGAAAAAGGGTGAGACTCCTCTGAAACTGGGAAAGTATCTGGGGGATTTGACCGACGAGCTGGAAGGTGACACAATTCAGGAATTTTGTTGCAGCAGGACCCAAGAGTTAAGCCTGCCAGACCAAAAACCACAAAAAGGTATTGATGCGCATTAAAGGCGTCACTCAGACACACGAATGCTGCGAGAAGGTCAACTTTGACAGCATCAAAGAGTTAGTGGAGGGTTAATTGGGTGAAATTTCTTTCTGGAGAAACTGCGATCGAGACCCCTCAGCGTACCATCAGAAGAGATAAAAAAAGAGGTTTCTGTTAAAAAATGCAACATTCCTGAAAAAGTTCTGGGTGGTGTATGACAAGAGACGCCTTTTTCCTGACGGGAAAACTCTGCCTTTTGGTTATTAAAGCATTAGAGTGATTAAGAGGAAGAAGTAGAAAAAGAAAATGTCGCGCTTCACTGATGTGAAGGAGACTGATTTTGACTGATTTCGTTAAGAGTGTTTTACAGAATTGTAAACATGCGATGGATGTTGTACCTGATAATATTGTATGGATTTACACTTCCTTCCAACCCTTGTATGCTGAACTTCAGAAAAGGAATAAAAAGATTAAGTTTGTGAAAGGACTGCCTCATTCTTTTGAAGATGAAAATCTGTGTCCTCCTGATCGAAATCGAAGTTATTTTGGATGATGTTATTTTTCAAGCCTCGGACCATCCCGAAATCTTCACACAGTACAGACATCACAGAAATATGAGCGTTATGATGTTGACTCAAAATGTATTTCATCAAGGGAAATACAGTCGCACCATCAGTCTGAACAGTAATTACCTGGTGCTGTTTAAGAATCCCAGAGACAAATTGCAGGTGAATATACTAGCCCGTCAAATCTTCCCCTCAGAGAAAGCTCTCTTCCTGGAGAGTTTTGAAGATGCCACCAGAGGTCCGCATGGGTATTTAATCGTTGATCTCACTCACTCTTGCCCAGAACAGTACAGACCCAGATCGGGTCTACTTCCCTACTTCCGTCACTGGACGGTTGTCTACATCCCTAAAGCAATGTAAGGTAGTCATCACGTCAGCCCGTATAAAAAGGAATGCTCTCTTACTCAGAGCTCTGTACCACGCCACACCTCAGAAACGTAAAGACATCCTCAATCACTGCTCGCCAGACTTTCTTCAAGCTTTGTGGGAGATTGCTCTGAATATTTTAAAGGGTAACATTAAGCTGACCCCTTCTCAATATCGGAAATTGAAAAAGCAAAAGAAAGTTATCAGGCTGCTGGCTGATAAGAGAAGCGATTTAAAACGTAAGCAGTTTAGTCTCAAAAGTCAAGGAGGCGGATTTATTCTCCCCATCCTAACAGTTCTTGCACCGGAGCAGGGTGAGCGAGATGAGGTTGCAGACGAACAGAGCTCACGTAGAAGGACAAAACCTCCATGATGGTTCACCTTTTCCTCATAATAGACGTGTGTAAAGAAATTAATCAAAAGACACCATTTTCTGTTCTCAATAAATCATTTATTGATCCCAATTTTTTTAAAATAAAAAAATCATTAAAAAAATTATAATAATAATAATAAAAAATACAAAAGAGGGAGAATGATCACTTTCATGCATTCACAATTTGTAACAGTCATTGAACATCTGTAAAGAGCAAGCTCCGTGATGGAAAGAGGTACCACTATACTTTTTGATGCATCTTGATGTATTTTTTCACAAAGTTAGATACCATCGCATCATTTTTATAAACATCGTCATCGTAGGAAGATAATACTTGCTGTAGGGATAGACCACAGGCTTGCTGGCAGAGGTAATAAACGCACTGTTTAATACACGTTCGCCAGGCGGTCGTTTCATCGGTCTCCGTGACAGAACCATAATCCCTTATCCTTCTTGACCTTCCATCTCCGCAGGACCCGAGATTCTCCTCATGGCTTTGCCTATGACATCTGAGGCAATGTTCGTTGCTGTTTTCAGATGTGGCTTGGCTATAGCAAAACCTTTTTTAACTAAGGGTGCGATGAAACTAAATAATTTAGAAAATATAGATCCTATTCCGCGGCCGTACATTACAGGTGCTCCATAAAAACCTGGCAAGGTATCTCGGACCTGGTTTTGGTAATAGTTCACAAAGCGATGAGGGTCGTCCCTCATGTTTATCTGAACCATGCTGCTTTGTTTTGTTATCCTCTTCCTGACACAGGCTTCACCTCTGACTAAATGTTTACTTGATACTGACCGGTGTCCCTGTGGTTAGCTCTTTTATATATATATTCTATTTATGTAGAATCACAATTCCTTCTTACTCTCTCTGTGATATCAGACTGAATGACCATCATTTCATTGCACGTCGCGATATCACGGGTTGGAAATGTAGTCTCACAATGGTTTTCCCATAAGTAAAATTTACCGGAGCGTTTTAATCTCAATGTAGATGTTTTCAATGTGTCTCGTCGCTACAGGTACATCGTAGCGGGCTAAAGGTACGTGTGGTTATATCGCCAAACTTCCCCTCTACTCTAACCGTCCACAAGAGAGGGGCATAAGCATCACCAACTATTTGTGGTGCAACCACGTCGCTGTACCAATAAAGCTGGAAGAAGCCTGATTTTAAATCCATCGGATAAGGGGCCTTCCTTGCATCAAACGCAATCCATTCACCACTCTCCACACCTAGCACGGTGGATAAAAACGCAGCTGATACTGGTCGACTGCCTGGTACACAAGTCTATTTTCAGGATTAAATAAATATCAGAAACTATTTTTCTAAGCTGTCCCCCAGTCTCCACCTTGAGCTGATTAAAATCCTTGAAGTGTCTGCACCCTATATTCTGGCGGTATAACTTTTCCTCCCCCTTCTTCCTCCACTCAAAATAAGCCAGATTCCTCGGGGTATTGTGCCACGTGTATGGATAAGAAATCTCTGTCAAGGCAACTTGCCACGAACCTTCCAAATTAATATGCTGAGCTAAATCCACGCGGAAACTGTAACTATTATTATTCTTAAAGACATTGAGGCTGGCGTTAGAGGGTAGGGTGATGTAAAACCCCTCGTCCTCTACCGTTCGGTTCATGGTGTGATGTCGCTGGCAGGGTGTAGGGTTCTGTTATACTCCGCGAAAGTCATTGACTCTGACCCAACTGTTGAATTTCTCAGGCCAGTTTTTCCAACGGACAAAGGCCTGTTTTACACCCCTGGTGCAGCGCTTTAAAATCTTCTCCAGTTGATACATCTTGTCTTTATTCAGTTGAACTTTTCGGAGCTCCTCCGCATAAAAGGAACCTTCGATAGGTTCTCCATCAAAATCTTTGAGTTTGTTTACAGGAGGAGATCGAGTAATTTGCTCGGTCACTGTAAACACTTGATCTGTAAAACTTTGTTAATATTTTTTGTCAAATACACCTCACAGCTTAGATATTCTTACAAGGTCTCCTTTTTTTAACCTTATCCTTGACCCCTTGCAGCGTTTACAGGTTTCGAAACACTTGAAAGGCATTTTCTGAAGTCACTTCCATCGGCATCATTTTTATGCTGGAGTGGTAACTGTGGTTGTAGCTTCTCACTAGATCCTGCAGGACGTTGAGGTATCGACGTGTTATTAGCAGTAAAATATCTCCACATCCTGGTTTTTAACGTGCGGTTAAACCAGTCAATCACAGAAGCCTTCACTTCGCTCGGCGTAGCAAAATGGTCAATGCTGTGGTTCTCCAGTAAAACCTTACATTTTTTGTAAAAAAATTCTTTACCGGCATCAGTTTGAAGCTTTTTAGGGGTCTCACTTTCTCTAAAAATAGATTCAAAAGCCTTTACCACCTCTGTGGCAGTTTTTCTCTTCAGAGCACGAACGTAGTCCTTTTTCGAAAATATGTCAATGCTGGTTAATAGATAATTATACCCATCATTGTGGTCCGCCAGGGCTTGCATCTGAGATCAGTGATCTGCTTGGAATTGATTTAAAGGTCTGGTGACAAAAACTCGTGACAAAAACGTTTCTTGGAAAACGTATTCTCGCAGGTTTATGCAGCTTGTATGTATCCTGCTCTGATAAAAACTCTTGCACTTTCTCGATCATAACCTTCTTACCACTTTCATCCTGCACAGCTTTATGTAACCTCTCTACTCCTCCGAAACTACCCAGGTGAGCAGGATCGTAGTAAGTCTTTTTCAATAACCTAGTTCAACATTATAACAGCATCACCCATGATTACAATATTAGTCTAAACACAAATATCAATCTAAAGAGGAATATATATATATAAAAAATGTTACATCCCTCCTTTATCCCTCCCAGAACTTTGTCATGGTTTGAAGCTGCTGCAATTTCTTTACATCTTCTCCAATCAACTGCTCATACATGTCGTGAATAGGAATGTTGATTTGTTTCATCGTTGTCAGTTCATACAAGTAAGCTTCCACCACAGCCCTGACTCTGCTGTCATCCTCACGAATGTTGCGTGCAGTCAGAAGATCAAATCATTGATTATAAAGTTTCCGCATCAGACCGCAGTAATGTTTATGAAAGAATTCGTCCTCAAGCATGTCTTTGTACTGATGTTGACGTAAACTGGGGTGGTCCACCATACAACCATTGCAGCATTCTACCATAAACTTTTTAATGGTCTCATTCATGAGGTGTATCACTGCAGTTTTTACAACTTTGATAAAACCTGAAGGTATCATCCCATCAAATTCATCCTCTCCCTCCTCTCCTCTGTCATCCCGAGATCCTGTCGGGGTCCCTTGACCTGACGGAAGCTGAGAGTCCTCCATCTCATCAGACTCTGCTTCCTCCAATACCCCGGTCCTGTCGGTGGTGGTCTTGGAATGCCTCCTTTTAAACTTGCAGGGGTGTGGTTAATGTCTGGGAGGAGGAGCAACCTCGCAGTAAACGGGTTTACAAAGCCAGTGTTTTTTTGACTGCTAGAATTTCAACCCAGCTCTGGCAGCCGTGGAAGAGTTGGGAAACCCGATCCGCTATTTCATTCATCTTCTCCACCCACTCTGTTTTAGGTATCGCTAGCAAGATTCTAAACATTCCGCAGTCAGAGTTAAAGCATTCGAGAACAAAAAGATCCCCATGCGTCTTTTCATTAGATTTCCGGTAGCCAGCACGGCAGAAGTAACACCTGTTCTCGACTGCCACACAGCAGTGAAAACTACCCTTCTCTTGGCCAGCTCCATGTCATTCAGAGGAACCTCCAATCAGCTTCTCATCTTCCTCGTCGAGCTGATACATACTTGAACACATAGCTCCATCTTCCACGCATTCCATAGGGCTCCAGTGACCATTCTTCCTGGAGAGATCCAGGCAGTGGTTGCTGTGTTCTGCACAGAAACACCATACTCTTCTTAGGACCATTTAGTATCAGAGGAGGATCTTGATGTATCGTTACTGGAGTCTCGCAAATGACAGACCGAGGAGTCCATACCCTCTCCATTGTCTGTGTAGATTTCTCTTCTTCTAGCCGCACTCTGCTTCTTGTCCTAGCCATCTTGAACCAGCTATCTTTCACACTGTGCGTTGTTCTCCGCACATGGCTTCTCTCTGGGTTTTATCCATTACTAAAACCCCTCTCAGTGGTTTTCCCCACATCTAATTGTTTTCTCATCTTTACTTTACAGGGATTGACGATTTTTTGTCATTTCCTGGCCCTGACTCATACGATACTTAAATGGACTTGTACTTGTATAGCGCTTTTCTAGTCTAGCTGACCACCATTCACCCCACTCACACAAATTCATACAGCACGTCTTAAGATATAACTACGTGCTTTTTCTAATCATTCACACACATTCATACCCCCAATGATACACTGGGGGAGCAACGTGGGGTTCAGTGTCTTGCCCAAGGACGCTTCGACATGTATCCTGGGGGGGAAGCCAGAGTCGAACCACAGACCTTCCGATTGGTGGGTGACTGCTCTTCCTCCTGAGCTACAGCCGCCCCAAATGCTGGCAGCTTCTCTCCAAAAAATATACTGTAAAATCCAATTAGTTATCATTACTTAAAAAAAGCATGCAAACCGATTGCACTTAAAAAAACAAGTAAAGAGAACTAGGTACTTTAAGTTGTACTAACTAGTGCTTCTTTCGTAGAGTACATTTATACATGAGTTTAAGCAACTAAAACAATCAAGTGTACTTGATAACTTACTTTAGATGTACTCTCGACTAAGTTAAGACTACTCAGAATTACTATTTCAATCTACTAAGGCAGTGCATGTTAAATTCACTCTGTTTAGTCCATATAACACACTTGTCTAAGTTGGACTAACTTAGCATTTTTAAGTTATATTCACTTGAACAGCAATCTGACTTACTTGCTAAAACCATGTAAACCGAATGCCTTGAAAAAAGCAAGTAAGTGTTACTTCAGCAATCTAAGTGGCTCAAATATCTATACAGGAGTAGAAAACAGGTTAAAATCTCCTAAAATAATCTGAATTACAATTCAGCTAAATAAATCAAGGTAATAACACAGTTGAAAGTACAATTTTACAATTTTTCTTTTTCTTTCATTTATATCAGCTTTTTTTTTAAAGACTATCTTGAAAGACATCCACAAACACAGCTTTAATATCGTAATATACAGTAATACAGTAAACATAGCCTTAAAACTGTAATAACTAACGGTTTATAGCCCACCCATGGGAAAGCTGCAACAAGCTGACAAGTGCACTTTTGTATTCCTAAATAATGTTACTCAAAAATCACTAAATAAAAGTATATAAAACAAAGAAAAAGTGCAAAGTGGCTTTATTCAATGAGAGCCAAAACCTGACAGGGTAATAACTGGCAATGGATCTCATATATGTTCAGCCTCTAGTAACTTGCTGATGAACCTATGGGCTGACAATTTGAGTGGAGTGTGTTAATTTAGTGAACAATAAAAAACAACTCAATCCACTTGAACATTTGCATTTAACTCAACAGACTTTGCAATTTTGGTGGGAGTTTGTTCTCTCCCAAGCCAAGCATCACTCTTTGAATGAAGCAGAAAGTGTTTTTCATGGCTTTAGGGTAGTCTAAATGCAAAGCATATAAGAGTCCAAACAAAAGGCAAAGTCCCTCAGGTAGGTTCTGGAGATCTTCCATTACAATACTTCCCTCAACAATGATGGCCGTAGACATTGGGTGAAGGTGGAGCTGATTTGGAAGGAGTTGCACATCTTCACGTAGGACAGTCAGCACCCCGACAGATACTTGTGCCCAGGTGTCATTAGCATCACAATCCTGTGATGAAACCAAACAAAAACATTACATTACAACAGGGAAATGTTGTTGGCAATTGTGTCCTGCTCGACACTGCCCTCCAGCCTTATGCATTAAAGGAATACTCCAACGATTTGGGAGTTAACCCTTTCATTTTTATAGTGAGACAACAAGATCAATACCTTTTTTGTGTCTGTAAGTCCAGTAGCTGGATTTCAGCTCTTAACATGGACTTGTACTTGTATAGCGCTTTTCTAGTCTAGCTGACCACCATTCACCCCACTCACACAAATTCATACAGCACGTCTTAAGATATAACTACGTGCTTTTTCTAATCATTCACACACATTCATACCCCCAATGATACACTGGGGGAGCAACGTGGGGTTCAGTGTCTTGCCCAAGGACAAGATCAATACCTTTTTTGTGTCTGTAAGTCCAGTAGCTGGATTTCAGCTCTTAACATCACGGCTTAGCTCAGCGCAAACGGCAGTGGAAAAAAGTCAGTGGCATACTCGGTAAAAGTGAACGAAATATTCACTGCCATCATTTGCGCTAAGCTAAGTTGTGATGCTAACAGCTGGAAGCCAGCCACTGGAATATATCAATCTAGGAAACATTTAAATTAACACCTACATTATTTTTTTAAGGCATTTCTGCTTTATTTGATAGTGACTGTGGAACCAGCTCTCTCCATGAGTCAGAGAGGCAGACGCTCTCTATACATTTAAGTCCACTTAAAACCTTCCTCGATGACAGAGCTTTTAGTTAGGGCTGGTTCAGGTAGCTTTGAACCATTTTATAGCTACGGTGCTTTGGGCTTAGACTGCCGGCTACTGCTTCAGGTTACACAGAGCCCTCTCCTCTCCCCATCTCCTCTGGTGATGTGAGGGTCTAAGGGCTGAGCCAGCTATGTAAAGCTCTTTGAGACAAACTGTTAGTAAAATGGGCTATAAAAATAAAACTGCCTTGCCAGTAAAGATAAACAAATAGCATGGGGAGAGAGGAGGAAACATGCACCAAAGCACTCCTTCCAAATCAAACTCCAGATGCTGTGGTTTGGAGCCTTGATATGCGATACATCTCTACCAGGTGAACTACCAGACAAACCAAATGCATCTGCATTTAAAACATAATACTTTTTTTTCTCAGTCAAATAGGCAAGGTCGTGGGGTCTGTCAGCTCACCTGGTAGAGCATGTATCACATATTGAGACTGTGTCCTTACCACAGCGACCCCAGGTTTGAATCCGTCCTGGGCCATTTGATGCATGTCATCCCCTCACTCTCCCACTGGATTTACTGGATCACGTTTTTTTTATCTCACTCTCATTGAGACACTGGTAAATACAAATCAAATTTCCCCATAACTGTGTGTGCTCCTTTAAGATGCTCCTATGAGAACTTACAAAGCAGGTGTTGTAGAAGTCACTGGGGTCATCACCAAGTAGAACAGGGAGGCCTCGGAGTACAACAGTGTGTACTCCTGTCACATCTGGTTTCTAGAAGTGGATGATGAACAAATTAAGCAGCATTCAAAAGCTACAGTACAAAAATGTCTGCGGGTCTATACGAAAACAAGTGTCACTGCATTATTTGACAGTGCAGCAAACAAGTTACTGATTGGAGAATTAATTAAATGCCAAAAACTAGCTTCATACCATTAGAATACACCCTGACGAGATGTTTCTGGCAAGTGTGGCTGGGGAGGGGGTCGTAGCACCGGCTAGTGGTGGGTGGCTGCATAACATCGTAGACACGACAGTTAATCAGCATTACATTAATAAAATATTAATAAATAGTTTGACTCCCTAATCCCAACCCACTCAAATTCATTACAACTGTTCACATAATAGCATTATAGAGTGCCTCAGTCACACCCTTTCCGGTGGACCTCATGTGACCTTCGATCAGAAAAAAATATGAATGGCAGTGACTGAGGAGAAAAATATTATCTTTTGGTCCCGTTTGAGTTGTGACATGAATTTGAAATATGTTGCTAATGAATTTAAAACAACAATACTACTGGTGCCCCTCTAGCCATGTCCTCCCATCTTCTTCCGCCTAACAACTGTTGCTGCTGCTGCAAAAAAAGAGACTCACCCCGGCATCAATGTGTTGCACCAACTCTGTCAGGGTCTGTCCCACTCTTCCTTTCTTTGCCTTGAAGATCTCGACAAAGCGTGGTGTGTGGCGGTCCAGGGCCTCAAAGAAGTCCACCTGTAGGTTCTTGGTGACTACCCTATTGAACTCTGCAAACACCTGCAACACACAACAAAAAGCATCGTGACTAAATAGGGTTGGGCCAGTGTGGAAAAATACATTCACAACTGTTAATAATTTAAACTGCACACATACAACAGTAATTGGCAGACTGCAATTTAGTATTTAGTCACAAGGCAGAATGAACATAAACACCATGTTCCTCAAGAGTTGCAAGATCCTGAAGGAGTGGACGAAGAACCTCTGCACAGCCATGTTCTGTCACAGTGTTGACCTTACACAAAAGTGCAAGTTGAATGGAGAGAAAAGCTGATCGATATTTGGAGTCAAGATTAGCAAGTACCCAATATATGGCACATAGTTTGTTTTTTCTTGGAAGTTCCCAGTGGATTAGCCAATATAAAGCCCAAGAGCAATCCTGAATTCTTCCACATTCGAAAGAACATTTTCTTTGAAATGAGAGCCATCTCTGAATGACTGGTATCCTTCTGATGAATTGATCTCTTCACACAGTGCCTTGTCCAAAATATCCTTATTACTTAACAAAGCCTGTAACATTTTCAGTATGGGGACATATACAACAGACTGACTATCTCTGTCAAGAAGAAACTCAACTGGCATTACAACTGGAAATTCTCGCAGTATATAAGATGCTCTCCTGGCAGCTGTTGATATAGGGATCCTCCTTTCTTGGTGTGCTTCAGCAGGACATTACTTTGTGAAACTACACCTAAAATCTCACTCAATATGGAATTGTCCACATCACCACAATGCTGACTGATAATTCTCTGGACTGCACTTTGTAGTAATGGCTGTGAAAGTAAATGAATCTGGTTGATCTGCTGAATTACTTCTTGTGCAGCACGTTCAGTTATGTGCAAGATTGCATGCATTTTCAAAAAAAGTGCAGCCAGGTTACGTTCCAGTTGGATTTCAAAGTCTTGTATGTCATCTACAGACTCAAACTCATCCTCAATGTCATCCTGTAAAGAGTTTTCTTCCTCTACTTCAGTCAGCTGATCTGGGCCTTCAATGTTTGACATTATTCCAGTTTTAAACTGTGAGGTAGCACTCCCACAGTGTACTCTACTTTAATGTGCATTAAATGTTGCATATACACTGCTCTGAAAATTGCAGCCTTCATATGGACATAGAACTCTTTGTTTAAGCTTTAAATGGCTGCGAAAATGTTTGAAAAACTCATCTTCAGTGCAGGGCTCCATAAATTCCCATAACTGGCAATGATACTCAACTCTGGGCTTACTTGCTTGTCCAATGTCTGATTGAGAATGCCAAACAGATAAATGAACTTTGAGTGCATTAAAAGATTTAAAAACGTACAAACAATCCATATAAAGACATGGTATTGGTTGTTGCAGAGAAAAACCTCCATGTTTCAGGTGACAGTGTTTTAACAACTGTCCTCTTTTGTCTGCGGAAAAGAGGCACTGCTTACAGTTCCAATGCATCTGCAAGAAATATTTTCAAAGGACATTTTAAGTATGAAAGGTCTCTCAGTTTAATCTAATTAAGGTGCAGTACTTTGTCAAAAACAGTTCTACTGCTTGTGGTTATAAATCCTTAAAGGAATATTTCCCCCAAAAATTAAAATACGGTCATCATCTACTCACCCCCTTGCTGATAAGATGTCAGGTGAAGGTATTTTAGCCCTCTTAGCACTGCTGGAGCTCCACGGTGAAACAACTTCCTGTATTTTTTCCAAACAATAGATGTGTGGTAAGCACAGGCCAAACCGAATAAGAAGCACCCCAAAATGTCTACGTCTTTGGCTTATGTTATCATTCCATAGTATTCCATTAAATACATTGGTAACATCACAATTAAAATAGTTTTTAATCTAAATCAATCAAAATTGTTAACATTTGAAAATGTTGTCCATGCTTCTCTACTAAACTGTCATCTCTAATTTCTCATTAAATATACAGCCCCTCAATTGACTACACATTTTGTCCCTTGAGCCGCCAGTTCGCTTTTATTTCTCCTCTCCCTCCTCGAAGTCAAGTCTCAAGTCATGGATAGCAAGTCAAAGTCAAGTAAAGTATTTTATCACTGTTAATCAAGCAAGTCACAAGTCCTCAATCTCCCGACTAAAGACTGACTTGAGTCGAGTCCCCCATCTCTGCCATGGCCTGAACATGCTAACTATGCCCGTTTGGTTTGTTGGCTAGCTAACAGACGCTAGCATTAGCTAGCGAACGCTAACAGCGTAGTAGTGATTAAAACATATTCACAGAAAAACTTGCTTGATAACTTACCTTAATTTTTTCAAAAGAATAAAGAAGACGGCACAAAACTTGAGTCAGCAGGTTGCTCTCAGTGCCCCGGCCTCCAGTGTGTTGGTGCGTTGATGAGCGGGAGAGACTGAATACTGATGCAGCGCATGAACACTTCTTCTTCTTCTTTGAATACGCAGTGGGAGTGAGACTGTGTTGGTTACTTATTATTGTGAGTGAGCTTAACTCTAAACAAAGTAATCTTCACTCTAAACACTGAGTATTTTGCGTTTTTCATCATGCAAGTAGCTGTTACTTCATAAATACCAGTTGTAAGTGCATATTGTTGATAACCTAGTAAAGTTAACTAATGAATGTATGTCAGGGCAGCTATTGGATTTTACAGTGTAGGAAGTCTAAAAGCATTTAAATTAATTTAACACTATTTACTAATTACACTGTTACACTAATTTAACATAAATGTTAACTAAAATTAACTGACATGGGTGTTACCTTAAATTCAGCACTCCTGCATAGATTGTTATAGTGACACATGTAGCGTGATGTCATAAATTATACGGATTTATCCAAAAGTTCTCACTATCTGAATAAGCCTTATTTGACCTCATTTTGGGCACCACCTTCAATCGAAGGAAAAAGACAGAATCTTACGATTCTGGTATGTTAAAATGAATAATTAATTATTGATTAATCTCATTGTCGCTACTCGTGAATTCTCGTTTGGTTGGACTTACAAATATGTAAAGAAAACATACACAAAACCGGTTTATTGTATATATGTATATATATATGAACCATTTATTAAAATGATATGACCAAAGACTTGAACCTTAAGATAACAGTAGAAATGCTTTGAATATGAATGATTATATATACGAAACAAGGGGAGAGAATGGATGGATACCGGAATTATTCAAATAGTTGGGTTTGTTGCTATTTGAAATTAAAGGTTGGATTAATCTAACAGTGAATTCTCTCAACACCCACCGCATACCGTCTGAAATGTAAGAACAGAGTAGGTCTTACTTGACAGACTTTTGTCCCGTTAAGTCAGCTCTAAACCACAGGTAAACGCCAGCGGGTCTATGTTTATGCTTATGTTTATGTATTTAGCAGACGCTTTTATCCAAAGCAACTTACAAATGAAGATATAACAAGCTATATAAAAAGCTAACAATAAACTACATCGAAGGAACTCACTAGTCCGACTCTGTCAGAGGTGACAGATATATTTGTTGAATGTTTAAATAAGAGAAAGGGTTAGGTTAAGTTTTGGGAGGGTTAAAAGAAGGGTGTAACATTCCTTCTTTCCATCAGTTAGATGTGTTTAGACTAATATTGTAATCATGTGATGTTGTTATAACATTTAACTTTTCTTAAATCCTATATTACTAGCATTCCTGCTTTTTGTGATCACATGTATGTGTATGTATAATAATACATTAGAGAAAAAATAAAAGGTTGAAATATACTTGCGTTTTGTGTTTTCTGTAATTACAAGCCTGAGTTCGTATAAGGTAAGATGGCTGAAACGAGATTAATGAAAAAGGTTTTCTACGATCCTAACCACCCTGGTAGTTTTGGGGGAGTAGAGAGGTTGCGTAAAGCTGTACGGGACGAAACGGGTAAGAAAGTCGCGTGCGAAAAAGTGCAAGACTTCTTATAAGAGCAAGATGCATATACTCTACATAAACCTGCAAAAATACATTTTCCGAGAAACAGAGGTTTTGTCACCAGCCCCTTAAAACAATTCCAGGAAGATCTCTGTGACATGCAGGCCATGGCTGAGTACAATGACAGGTATAATTATCTTTTAACCGTCATTGACGTGTTTTCAAAAAAGGCCTACGTTCGCACTATGAAGAGAAAAACAGCCGCAGAGGTGGTAAAGGCTTTTGAATCTGTTTTTAGAGAAAGCGAGACCCCTAAAAAACTTCAAACTGATGCGGGGAAAGAATTTTTTAACAAAAAATTTAAGACATTATTAGAGAACCACGGAGTTGTGCATTTTGCTACGCCGAGCGAGGTAAAGGCGTCTGTGATTGAGAGGTTTAACCGCACGTTAAAAACCAGGATGTGGAGATATTTTACTGCTAATAACACACGTCGATACCTCGACGTCCTGCAGGATCTCGTGGAAAGTTACAACCACAGTTACCACACGAGCATCAAAATGAAGCCTGTAGAGGTGACTCTAGAAAACACCTTTCAAGTTTTTCAGAACCTGTATGGCTCTGCACGCGATCGACGCTGCAAGGACTCAAGGATAAAGTTTAAAAAAGGAGATCTTGTAAGAATATCTAAACTGTGAGGCGTGTTTGACAAGAAATATGAACAAAGTTTTACAGATGAAGTGTTTATAGTGACCGAGCAGCTTGCACGATCTCCCCCTGTAAACAAACTCAAAGATTTTGATGGAGAACCTATCGAAGGTTCCTTTTACGTGGAGGAGCTTCAAAAAGTTAAACTGAATAAAGACAAGATGTATCAAGTGGAGAAGATATTAAAACGATGCAGCATCAGGGGTGTAAAACAGGTTTTTGTCCGTTGGAAAAACTGGCCTGAGAAATTCAACAGCTGGGTCAGAGCCAGTGACCTTCACGAGGTATAAAGGGGGCCATCGCTACTCCTAGCCAGCAACATAAGACTGTGAACCGAAGGGTAGAGGATGAGGGGTTTTATATCACCCTGCCCTCTAACGCTAGTCTCAATGTCTTTAAGAATAATACCAGTTCCAGTTTCCGTGTGGATTTAGCCCAGCATATCGATTTGGAAAGTTCGTGGCAGGTTGCCTTGACGGAGATTTCTTATCCGTACACATGGCATAATGCCCCTAGGGACCAGGCTTTTTTTGAATGGAGGAAAGCGGGGCTGGAAAAGTTCTACCGCCAGAATATAGGATGCGGACATTTCAAGGATTTGAATCAGCTCAAAGCCGAGATGGTCACCTTAGAAAAATAGGTTCTGATATTTATTTAGTTGTGGACACGGTGGAAAATAGACTCATGTATCAGTCAGGTGCTCAGTACCACCTGCGTTTTTATCCACCACTGAG
Source organism: Leuresthes tenuis (assembly GCF_036924035.1). Lineage (NCBI taxonomy): Eukaryota > Metazoa > Chordata > Actinopteri > Atheriniformes > Atherinopsidae > Leuresthes > Leuresthes tenuis. Next base: position 35,959,963 of record NW_027325360.1, read on the forward strand.
CTACATGCTAGGTGTGGAGCCTGGTAAATGGATCGTATTTGATACAAGATACCTTACCCGATGGATTTAAAATCAGGTTTCTACCAGCTTTACTGTTACAGCGATGTGGTTGCTCCTCAGATAGTCGGCGATGCTTATGCCCCGCTCTTGCGAACAGTTAGAGTAGAGGGTAAGTTTGGCGATATAATTACGCATACTTTTAACCCGGTCAACTATCTACCTGTAGCAAAGAGGCATATTGAAAACATTCAAATAGAGATTAAAACGGATCAAAACACTCCGGTAAATTTTACTTATGGGAAAACCGTTGTGAGACTACGCTTCCGACCCGTGATATCACAACGCGTAATAAAATGGTCATTCACTCTTATATCACGGAGAGAGTAAGTGGGAATTGTGATTCTATGTCTCCCGATAAGCTCTGATCAGAAGTAAATATATATATATATATAAAAACGGGTTGATCACAGGCTCATTAGTCACTATCAAGCAAACGTTCAGTCAGAGGTGACGCCTGTGTCAGGAGGAGGATAACAAAACAAAGCAACATGGTTCAGATAAACATGAGGGATGACCCTCATCGCTTCGTAAACTATTACCAAAACCAGGTCGGAGGAACCCTGCCTGGCTTTTACAGAACACCTGTAATGTACGGTCGTGGAATAGGCTCTATATTTTAAAAATTATTTCGCTTCGTAGCCCCCCTAGTTAAAAAAGGTTTTGCTATAGCTCAGCCTCATCTGAAAACAGCAGCTACAAACATTGCCTCAGATGTCATAGGCAAAGCCATGAGAAGGATCTCTGGTCCTGCAGAGACGGGAGGACAAGAAAGATCGGGTATTATGGTTCTGTCACAAAGACCAAGAAAACGGCCGCCTGGTGAACGTGTGAGGGGGTCACAAATACTGAGGTCGCTCAAAAGAAAGAAGTCAGTTGGAAGGATCAAGCCTAAAGGGAGGAAGTCTGCACGGAGCAGGGATATATTTCACTGAATCATAAATAGAGAGAGAAAGAGAGTAAAACATGGCTCTTTTGCATCATAAATCCCCTGAGTGCACCCTGGCAGAACTGGACTTATTTTCAGTCCCTATGACCCAGCTTTCTATCGAGGATAAGATCTACACAGAAATTATGCCTCTATCCGCTATTACTGAGAATGGTCCGATTGAGTTTTTTATACCGGGAGATGGTGAAAAGTATGAGGATCTCAACAATACCTTGTTACATCAACACGTGAAGATCACCAATGCAGACGGCACAAACTTGGCGAACGATGCACCTGTGGGTTTCATCAATTATCCTCTCAATATACTATTCAGTCAATGCGATGTTACTCTGGGGGACAGATTAATTTCACAGTCTAGTGCCACCCACCCATATAGAACTATGATCGAGACTCTGCTAAACTTTTCTGAAGACGTGTTAAAGAGTCAGTTCAGCGCTGGTCTTTATTATAAAGATACAGCCGGCGCCATAGACTCTATAGTAACCAATAATGGGCCAAACAGAGGGCTAAACCAGAGGGCTCTCTGTACAGCTAATTCCAGAGAAGTACACCTAATGGGCCCCCTCCATGGGGATATTTTTTTCTGCGAAAGGCTCCTGCTGAACTCTGTGGATATGAGAGTTAAACTAACCAGGGCCAGTGAGGCTTTCTATCTCATGGGAACCAGAGACTCGACTTTCCGATTAATGATATTAGGCGCCTCTCTTTTTATCAAAAAAGTTTCCGTCTCCCCCGCTGTTCGTTTAGGCCACACATCGGCCTTAATAAGAGGAAACGCTCTCTACCCACTGTCACGTGTGAATGTAAAAACATACTCCATCCCTGAAAATTCGAGGATATGTAATCAGGAGAATCTCTTTTTGGGAGCGATGCCTAAATATATTGTCTTAGGCATGGTGCACCACGAGGCATTCACAGGAAGAAGGGACTTATCACCCTTCAACTTTAAACATATTGATATAGAATATCTAGCTCTTTGTCAAGATGGTAAACAAGTTCCCGCCAAGGCATTCCAGCCTCAGTTCAACCAAGGCATTTCAGTCCGGGAATTTTACAATGTGTTTACAGCTACCGGTCGTCATTTAAAAGATCTCCCTTTGAGTATCACACGTGAAGAATTTAACAACGGTTACTCGCTGTTTGTCTTTAATCTCAATCCTGGTGAGGATACCGACGCCTTGCCACCTTTTTCCAATGGGAATTTAAGATTGGAGATGAGGTTTAGAGTACCGCTACCTCATACCACTACCCTCATTGTCAAAAATATCAGAGATGCATCAGAAAGCACAGTGCTACCTCATTTCATCACGGAGCCTGTTCTTTACAGATGTTCAAAGAGTGTTACAAATTGTGAATGAATGAAAGTGATGACTCTGTAGAGTCTGAAAATTGGGATCAATAAAAAATTTTATGGAGAACAAATGATGGTATCATTTTATTCATTTCTTACAGAAATTTATGGTGAAAAGGTGACCCAGAGTGGAGGTTTTATCTTTTTACGCAAACTTTGTTCATCTGCAGCCTCATCTCGCTCACCATGTCCAGATCTTAAAAAATGTGGGGAGAGGGTTATCTTCTTCTTCAGTTTTACAGATGGTATTTTCTCCATTCCGCTCGGTTCTGTTTTTAGACGACGGTATTGTTCACGGGCTAAAGGTAAGGATAAAGGTATGTTCAGTTCATTCAGGACATTGAGAAAACTTGTCCAACCTATTGGTTGCATGGTTTGGGCTTTTCTTTTAAAAGGGAGCAGAAGGTTTTTAAGTAAATCAACCAAATGTGATCCTCTCACAAACTGCCCCTGATAAACAAATTCTCCTCTGGTGGTCCAGCCATTTCTCTCAGATAATTTCCTCAAGATGTATTCACCATTTCTGCGATCGCACTTTGGAAGGGTTTTTAATACCTCACTCGCCGTTGCATCCAATTCTAACTGATCGGGTTCATGAACACGGTCCGTCTCACGGGAATCTGATTCAGGTATTGGATCATTAAGAGTGTTTCGCTGAAGAGTCACAGTCACCCGTAGCTCCTCCATCTGACCTTGCATGTTTGGGGTGAGGTATCTTTGCAGCAGGGCGTTGTATTTCTTAATTTTTTCATAAGAGGTCATTCCTGACTCGTCGAGTATCGCTCTCATTTTATTCTCCAAATCATCCTCCGCCGTCTGTCTGATAGAAGTCTCTGACTGACTCAAGTGTTTGAACTGATGAGGTGAGATGAGAAACATCTTTTGTGCTGTCCTGAGCGACATGGTTCTTATCTCCTAACGATTCCAGCCACTAGATCCCCAATTATGGGTGCAAGAGCCGTTAGGATGGGGAGAATAAACCCACCTCCTTGACTTTTGAGAACCAACTGTTTACGTTTTAAACCGGTTCTCTTATCAGCCAGCAGTCTAATAACTTTCTTTTGCTTTTTCAAACTCCGATACTGGGAAGGGGATAGCTTAATGTTACCCTTTAAAATATTCAGAGCAATCTCACACAAAGCTTTAAGAAAGTCGGGTGAACAATGGCTGAGAATGTCCTTACGTTTCTGAGGTGTGGCGTGGTACAGAGCTCTGAGTAACGGAGCATTCCTTTTTATACGGGCTGACATGATAAATTACTATGCTTTCGGAACATAGACAACTGGCCACTGACTAGGAAGTAAGCCCGTTCTCAGTCTATATTGTTCTGGGCATGAGTGGGTCAGGTCGACGATTAAATACCCGTGCGGCTCTCTGGTGGCGTCCTCAAAGCTCTCCAGGAAAATAGCTTTCTCTGAGGGGAAGATTTGATGGGCTAGTATATTCACCTGCAATCTGTCTCTGGGATTCTTAAACAGCACCAGGTAATTACTGTTCAGACTGATGGTGCGACTGTATTTCCCTTGATGAAATACATTTTGAGTCAACATCATGACACTCATATTTCTGTGATGTCTGTACTGTGTGAAAATTTTTACCACTTCAGGATGGTCTGAAGCCTGAAAAATAACATCGTCCAGAATAACCAAGTGCTTACGATCAGGAGGGAACCGATTTTCATCTTCAAAAGAATGAGGCAATCCTTCCACAAATTTGATGTTTTTATTCAGCCACTGCAGTTCAGCATACAATGGTTGGAAATAGGTATAAATCCAAACAATATTATCAGGTACATCATCCATCACATGGTTACACTTTTTTAAAACACTTTTAACAACAAACGATTTCGCACATCCACTGGGCCCCACAATCAGACATGAAAAAGGAGTCTTTAGTCTGGGGTCAAAATCAATCTCCTTCACATTTCTTCATGATTTTTTTTTCTCCTCTTAATCACCTTAATACCTTAATAACCGAAAGGCAGAGTTGTACCGTCAGGAAAAAGGCGTCTCTTGTCATACACCATCTGGAACTTTTTCAGGAATGTCGCATTTTTTAACAGAAACCCCTTTTTATCTCTTCTGATGGTATGCTGAGGGGTCTCGATCACCATTTCTCTGGAGTCAGCCAAGTGTCCCTCCACTAACTCTTTGACGCTGTCAAAGTTGACCTTCTCTCAGCATTCATGCGTCACGCGCATTGATACTTTTTTCTGATTTCTGGTCTGGTAGGCGTAACTCTTGGGTCCTGCTACAACAAATTCCTGAATTGTGTCACCCCCCCAGCTCATCGGTCAAATCCCCCAGATAGTTTCCCAGTTTCAGAGGAGTCTCACCCTTTTTCACCACATAGATCAGACTGTCTGTGTCTATGTAGAGAATTTTGTACTGCATTACTTCCAGACAGCTATACAGTTTTAAACATGCATATGCGGTGATAAATGCTACAATGAATACATTGTTTACCTTGTTGGGAGGAGCGATGCATCGTTTGTTGTAAGTCCACTGCAACATGCACATATCAGGGTTTAGAAAGTGGAATGGCGATCTTGTATTTACCCAAGAACATGAAATTAAAAAATGAATTCGGGTCAGTGATGATGGTTGTCTGATGGAGGTCGTTCCTCTGCGCAAATTTCCCCCAGAAACTGTTCAGACACAGTTTAGCCACCTGTCTTTTTGCAGGGTTCACCTCTATTTTGCTGGTATCCAACTGAACACCTTGATGGAGTTTGTAATCTCTGACGTACCTCAACTTACTCTCCTCATCAAGTGCATCTGCTGGATATCCTGAAGCCTCTTGTTTACCCTTAAGAAATGTGTGTATGTAGTCTACAAAGATTGAGCTACTGCTTCTTTCAAAGTGCCACACCTCTGTGATTTTAGCAAGACGATAACCAAACTTTAACGCCTTGATAAACTCCACACTCACCCACACAACTGTTAGTCCTCTCTCCTCATCGCTGTGGTTGCATGCACCTGCCTGGCTATTCATTTCAGCACAGGTGCGACAGAGAGTGAATACAAGTTTTCCGTGAGATGACTTGTAAGGTAAAACTGGGAAAAACAGCCCGCACGGAGGGTAAACAACAGGTCTTATGAAACCAAATTAGCTGTCAGGGTCATCAAAATCTTTGCAGATAATTCTGGGATGGCCGAGGGGGTAAGGAAAGCTGCAATTTACATAGGGATAAAGAGATGTAAAGTCAGCATAGTGCACAGTTTCATCTACCCCCGCAGTGTACCTCAACCTGAGTGCGCAGGTCCGACCACCGTACGGTGCTTGTCTGGGAGAGAGAGGTTCAGGGGCGTTAAAGCTCTTGAGAAATTCAATCACCTCCGGATGGGACTTTTTCATCTCAGTCCACTCGTGTTCCCACATGACCTGCAGGCGAAAACCATACACAGACTGAAGCACTCTCTCTCTCTCACAGGTCTCTGCATAGAACTGTTCAAATGGCGCCTTCCTCAATGGACGTGTCCTGAGGCAGATAGCAGATGGGGCAACCGTGAAAGAAACAACCGTAAAACTCAAAAGCTACCCTCACACCATCAATTTCCGCATACCCATCTACGTGATAAGGGCCGATTCCCTTTTCCCCTGTGTTTAACGCGTGGCTAATCTCAATCCCTCTGCTAAATGCTAACCATTCCAGCCACTGGATGGATGTGTTTGAGAAGGTCTTACTCCGCTGACTGTAATCAACGGGTGAAGGTATAGCCAGGGTTTTAGGCTGCAGAAAGTTGGCGGTAAAAACCTTCATACAGGCCGATGCGATCGTGATGCATTTCAGGGGGTCCATGCGCGTCTCGTTAAAGAATTGCTCGCGGAATTTGACACACCCCCTGAAGAGTATGTCAACATAATTTTTACAGTAAAGCATGCTCTGTTCACGAAAGTTAAAGATACCTTTACACACTCCTCCGTATCATCTGTAGAACTCTCCCTGCTCACTGGGGCTCATGAGTTCTACAGAGTAGTAACTCGGTGAAGGAAAAGGCCCCACATATTTCAAATTCTGTTCTGAAGAGAATCTGTGAGGAAAAAAACCTTTGGTATGATCACTGAAACCTAATGCTTTCGGCATCATACTCAGTTTCATAGCCAGGAATGACAGACTATCGATGAATCTCAAACCATAATCACAGTCTGTAAAACAGAGGATTTTACTCCCCTGTGTGATGAGAGAGGGCTTCATACCTAGTTGCACCATAACGTTAAGGATAAGATAACTATCATATCCTCGTCTGTGTAGCAATAAACGTGTATCCTCAGTAGCATGGTCTCCTGAAATGGAGGAGGAATTGCCTGACACAATCCAATCCATAGGCAGACCACTCGACACCTTTCAGCGTTTTTGCACAGACCAGAAAGGGGACATGCACATCATTCTGACCGACTAAGGATTCAAAATCATAAAAGATCAGTTTTTCATCAAGCCGTTCATCAACGCTGTTAGGTTGAATGTAGCACTGGTGTCCACTGAGAGTTGCTGTAGAACCGGGGGTCAGTTTCTCACCACAGATTGTACATTTTAAACCTTCACACACGTGGGTTTTTTTTACCTTAGTCATCGCAACGCGATAAAATCTCTTATACGTCGGACACCTTTTAATCAGATCACAATCACTCACTTGCATTCTGGCTTGGGGTCTCTCACAAGGTTCTTTGTGTCTGTTGATGCACAACGAGTTACGACAGCTTCTGTTGCAATCACCACAAAATACAGGGCTGAAGTTCTGAGTGGTACAAGAAGGGTTGTAACACACAGAGGGCAGTAGTGTGAGTGGGGCTCATTGTAACTGGTGTAGCATTGTTCACAAATGTATCTCGACCCTATAAAACCTTTGAGGTTTTTTATTCCATAGTAATGGTTTTGGAGTAATAACAGAAAGAGAGGGCTTGATCGATCTATGAAATCAGTCTCAAATTTACACAGAACTCGGTCATCCTTGGTTCTTTGAAACACCACAATTTTTCTGTTTAGGATTTTTTCAAATTTTCCAAAATCACTGAAAGATACAGGCGTCTGATCAGTCAGACCTGCCAGACGCTGCCACTCTCTCCCTTGTACCAAAGCCGGACTATCGGTAAATTTATGGTCGGAGTTGTCACAATTATCTGTAACGTACAAGTGACGTTTTTTCTTATGGATTAATTTGCATTTTAAGGTTTTTGAAGCCTTCCGTTTTGCGCCCCCTGTGGGGTTTCTTACTACCTGGAGGATTGACTCCAGGTTAGTAACAGAGGCAATCTCTGCGTTCGATTGAGTTAACTCTTCTAAAAAGTCCAGAAAGGCTTTCAGGATTATTATCAGGTGTATCTCTCTGATTCTGTTCAGGGACGGCTACATTCTCCTGAGTCAAGCCCCTACCATGCTGCCAAGTTTGTTCTGCTGCAGCTGGAGAAGGTATTGAAATAAGATTTCATGAGACAGTATCTGATGCTAAAGCTTGAGAAGCACTATTTGCCTAGGCTGTATCAAGTGATATGGCACGAGGAGCTGGATTTCGTGAAACAGTATTCGGTGATTCAAACTCATTTTGCAAACTCAGGGTGGGTGACGGAGGCCCGTTTAAATTTTGGATTGGTGGTTCTAATTCATGTAACACGCCGGTTTCATCATTTTCATCTTCTTCAACATCCGTAGATAATCTACATTAAGGAGCGCATACTGCAGTGGTGTAAAGTAATTCCACACATGAACCGGTATGGGTATGTGTTGCAAGTTTTCCACGGCCTCAGATAATTCACCCGGAACAACTCCGCCTGCTTGATTATCCATCTTTACACAGAATTGAGAATGGTTAAGAGGGGAAAATATATTTACTTATATATATACACATTTACTTTACTTTGAAATCACCTTCAAGTCACGGTTAATTTTCTGTATAAGAATCTCACTACTCATGAATGCCTGAGCTCTTGATTTTTCACGTCGGATGGTGGCATTTCTTTTCCAACCAATATACCTGGTTCCGTGATTGTGAATGTTAACAAAAACAAAAAAAAATAATAATAAATTTTTAAAAATGTAGAGAAAGAAATTGCACCTCTGATTAATCCTCGGACGAGTGACAGCCTTGAGCGCACTCTAATGCTCCGTTGATTCTTTACCATGGACCTCACAGGACCTCACAGGACCTCACAGATTCTGTCAAATTGAAACACAGTTTAATAGCATTAAATAAATAAATAAATAAATAAATAAATAAATAAATAAATAAATAAATAAATAAATAAATAAATAAATAAATAAACAAACAAACAAATAACCTTGCTTAAGTATACACTATGTGAAATATGCATAGATGTTACCATGTAATGCTCCCGTTGAAAGCAGCACGGAAAAGTGAACAGAGCAGTAATTATTTTACAGAGGATTACAAATTCCACTTCACATGAGTTCTACTGAAAATGCTGCGCTTTTTTAACCACTAGCCCTCCCACCCTCACTCTCTCCCTATGCGTCACATCCGTATTGATGACGTATGACGCTTACGCGCACATGTAGGAAGTCCACACGTTTTTTACATTCAAATGTTTTTCACCGCGGTTGCTGGCTTATGCAGTGAGAAATGAGACGTGAGAAAACAACAACAAAGAATGATGAGTTTTTTAACTTACCCCGCAGATCAGGCTGTTTATCGAGGGGTTCGGGGCTGTCCAGGTTTATTTCAAATACTTTATCCCCCTCTTCTCCACGAACAGGGCCCGGTGCCCCGAATAGTTGCGCTGATATGCAGCCTAGTACACCGACGGCCTGTGTCCCGATGGCTTGTGTCCCTTCAGCCGCCGCCGCCTCAGGGTTGAAGCCGGTCGTATTCGAGGGGAGAAACGTATGCTCGGTGGTGTGTGTAACACCGATGATTCCAACTGCCCGTCCTCTGTCTTGGAAACCTCACGCGGGGTAGTGGCACCCGGAGCCCCCCTGAAAACTGATTGTTCCGAACAGGGAGCAGTCTTCGTCGTAGCCGAGATTTATTCAGGGAAAGTCCGTTTTCCCCGCTTGACACGATGGAAGTCAAGTCTCCCTCAAACACAGCTGGGTTCTTCTTTCAGGGAAACCCTTGCTCCGCGCTGTTTAATAAATCTGTAAACAGTTACATCTGATGTTATTTCATTGAAACATTTCACTTGTAGGTTCTTGGAGTTTGAAGAAACAGTACCATAATCGGCTTGTGTCAATATGAAATCGTCCAGGTCGTCGGCATCCGGCTCTGGAAAATAACACTCTGTCATGATGGGTGATATAAGTATAAGTTTAAGTATACATGCATTCATATGTTTATCATCAGATCTTTTTACTCACTGTTGAATAGTCCAAAGAGACCCGAAGAACCGCCGGGTGGTTGTGTATGGATGTCAACTCTTGTTTTCCGTCCTAAAAAAGTTGTTTTTACTATTACAAGTACTGACCTAAGAGATTTAAAGATTTAAAGGAGACTTTAACATTTACGTTAAAAAATCTCTGATTCTCAGTTTTTCCCACCCAAAGTGGAAATCACAAAAACCTCTTGTGTTTGTTGTTGTGTATCGTCCACCTGGCCCTTATTCTGAGTTTCTATCTGAATTCTCAGAGTTTTTATCCCAGTTAGTGCTGAGTACAGATAAAGTCATTGTAGTGGGTGACTTTAATATTCATGTAGATGTTGAAAATGACAGCCTAAATATTAACTTTAATTCTATATTAGACTCTATTGGATTTTCTCAAAGTGTTCACAGACCTACTCACTGCCTTAATCATACCCTTGACCTTGTGCTGACTTATGGCATTGAGAGTGAACAGTTAACAGTGTTCCCTCATAATCCTGTCTTGTCTGACCATTTTTTAATAACTTTTGAATTTACATTACTTGACTACACGGTTTCTGAGAAGAATTCTACATATAGAAGGTGTCTGTCAGAGAATGCTGTAACCAGATTTAAAGAGTTGATTTCATCATCCTTTTCTTCACTGCCATGTGCTGATATGACAGAGGACGGCTACCTAAATTTTACTCCAGTAGAACTTGACTCTCTTGTTGACAGCACTACAGCTTCAATGCGTACAACACTGGACAATGTTGCCCCTCTGAAAAGGAAGGTAATCAGTCAGAAGAGGTTGGCTCCTTGGTATAATTCACAGCTGCGTGCGTTAAAGCAGACTGCAAGAAAGCTGGAGAGACAGTGACGTTCCTCTAATTTAGAAGAGTCTCAATTAGTCTGGAAAGATAGTTTCATAACGTATAAGAAAGCACTTCGTAAAGCTAGAACTGCTTATTATTCATTATTGATATAAGAGAATAAGAATAATCCCAGGTTTCTTTTCAGCACTGTTGCCAGGCTGACAAAGAGTCCGAGCTCTGTTGAGCCATTTATTCCTTTAACTCTCAGCAGTGATGATTTCATGAGATTCTTCATCAATAAAATTGTTTCTATCAGAGAGAAGATTAATGGAATCCTTCCCATTATTATCACTGATGTATCATCAAGTAGAGCAGCTTTAGAAGTATCTTTCGAACCTGAATTGTATTTAGACAGCTTCTGTCCAGTTGATCTTTCTGAGCTAACAACAGCAATAGTCTCTTCTAAACCATCAACTTGTATGTTAGACCCAATCCCAACCAGACTGTTCAAGGAGGTTTTCCCCTTAATTGACAATTCCATATTGGATTTGATCAATCGGTCTTTGTTGATAGGATATGTACCTCAGACTTTTAAGGTTGCTGTAATTAAACCTTTACTTAAAAAACCTACTCTTGATTCAGAAGTGTTGGCTAATTATCGACCTATATCCAATCTCCCTTTTTTGTCCAAAGTTCTTGAAAAAATAGTTGCAGTTCAACTTTGTGATCATTTACATAGAAATAATCTGTTTGAAGAGTTTCAGTCAGGATTCAGAGTGCATCATAGCACAGAAACGGCACTGGTGAAAGTTACCAATGATCTCCTGTTAGCTTCTGATAGCGGACTTGTTTCTGTGCTTGTCCTGTTGGATCTCAGTGCTGCATTTGATACGATCGATCACAGCATTCTGTTACAGAGACTTGAACATGTTATTGGGATTAAAGGAACTGCATTAGGCTGGTTTAAGTCATATTTATCTGATAGATTCCAGTTTGTTCTTGTAAATGAAGAATCTTCCTCACACGTTGGAGTAAGTCATGGAGTTCCTCAGGGTTCTGTGCTTGGACCGATTCTTTTTACTTTATACATGCTTCCATTAGGTAACATTATCAGACAGCATGGCATAAATTTCCATTGTTATGCTGATGATACTCAGCTGTACTTATCTATGAAACCAGATGAAACCTACAGGTTGGTCAGACTACAAGCCTGTCTTAAAGACATAAAGACCTGGATGACTCAGAACTGTCTGCTTTTAAATTCAGACAAAACCGAAGTTGTTTTCTTTGGACCTGAGCGCTTCAGGGAGAAATTGTCTAGTTATATAGTTACTCTAGATGGTATTTCCTTGGCTTCTAGTTCTACAGTGAGGACCCTTGGAGTTATTTTTGACCAGAATTTATCATTTGACGCACATATAAAACTGGTTTCTAGGACTGCCTTCTTTCACCTTCGTAATATTGCTAAAATCAGGAACATCCTGTTTCAGGGTGATGCAGAGAAACTAGTTCATGCATTTGTTACTTCAAGATTGGACTACTGTAATTCCTTATTATTGGACTGTCCCACATATTCTCTGAAAAGCCTCCAGCTGATCCAAAATGCTGCAGCCAGAGTTCTGATGAGAACTAACAGGAGAGATCATGTTTCTCCAGTTTTAGCTTCTCTTCATTGGCTCCCTGTTAAATTCAGAATAGAATTTAAGATTCTTCTTCTCACATATAAAGTTCTTAATGACCGAGCTCCATCATATCTTAAAGATCTCATTGTAAGATATTTTCCTAACAGAGCACTTCGCTCCCAAACTGCAGGTTTACTTGTTGTTCCCAGAGTTTCTAAAAGTAGAATGGGAGGCAGAGCCTTCAGTTATCAGGCCCCTCTCTTGTGGAATAAGCTGCCAGTAAATGTCCGGGAAGCAGACACCCTTTCCACTTTTAAGATTAGGCTTAAAACCTTTCTTTTCGATAAAGCTTATAGTTAGGGATGGCTCAGGTAATCCTGAAACATCCCATAGTTAAGCTGCTATAGGCTTAGACTGCTGGGGGGCCTCATCTGTCACACCTTTCCTCACTTTGCTCTCTTTTTTCCCCCTGTTTAATTTCAAAATTGATTTTATGTACATGTGACATTATTGTGATTATTAACCTATGTTTCCCTGTTCCAACAGATATCCTTTGAATGGCGTTATGGTGTTTTTCCCCCCTCTTTTCCCTCTTTTCTGTCTTCTCAAACCCCAGCTGGTCGAGGCGGATGGCCACCCTTCCTGAGTCTGGTTCTGCCAGAGGTTTCTTCCTGTTAAAAGGGAGTCGTTCCTTTCCAAAGTCGCCACAGGCACGCTCAGGACGGGAGATTGGACTGAAGACACGTTTCGGTGCAATCTGTTGGTTTCCTTAGCTAGGATATTATTTTTTTTAATTGGCTCTATATGAATTAATTGGATTATGATTACAATGAATTGAATTCCAATTGGCTTGAATTGGACTATATTACTTAAGTGCCTTGAGATGACAATTGTTGTAATCTGGCGCTATATAAATAAAATTGAATTGAATTTTGAATTTTCTCCCCCCTGAGCTGTCACCTTATCGTGGTGGGGGAGTTTGCGTGCCCCAATGAGTCTGGGAGCTATGTTGCCCGGGGCTTAAAGCCCCTGGTAGGGTCACCCAAGGCAAACAGATCCTAGATGAGGGACCAGACAAAGAACAGCTCAAAAGACCCCCCATGATGAACAAAAAATTTGGACCTCGTGATCCCTTGCCCGGATATGGGACACCGGGGCCTCCCCCCCGGAGCCAGGCCCGGGGGTGGGGCCCGGCAGCGGGCGCCTGGTGGCCGGGCCTGTGCCCATGGGGTTCGGTCGGGCATAGCCCGAAACGATGACGTGGGTCCCCCTTCCGACGGGCTCACCACCCGTGGGAGGGGCCAAGGGGGTCGGGTGCTATGTGAGCTGGGTAGCAGCCAAAGGCGGAGGCCTTGGTGGTCTGATCCTCGGCTACTGAAGCTAGCTCTTGGGACGTGGAATGTCACCTCTCTGTTGGGGAAGGAGCCGGAGCTGGTGCGCGAGGCTGAGCGGTTCCGGCTAGATATAGTCGGACTCACCTCGACGCACAGCTTGGGCTCTGGAACCAGTCCTCTTGAGAGGGGTTGGACTCTCTTCCACTCTGGAGTTGCCCGTGGTGAGAGGCGCAGAGCATGTGTGGGCATACTTATTGCCCCCCGGCTGTGTGCCAGTACATTGGGGTTTACCCCAGTGAACGAGAGGGTAGCCTCCCTCCGCCTTCGGGTGGGGGGACGAGTCCTGACTGTTGTTTGTGCCTATGCGCCAAACAGCAGTTCAGAGTACCCACCCTTTTTGGAGTCTCTGGGGGAGGCACTGGAGAGTGCTCCTTCAGGAGACTCCCTCGTTCTGCTGGGGGACTTCAATGCTCACGTGGGCAATGACAGTGAGACCTGGAGGGGTGTGATTGGGAGGAACGGCCCCCCCAATCTGAACCAGAGTGGTGTTATGTTGTTGGACTTCTGTGCCAGTCATGGACTGTCCATAACGAACACCATGTTCAGGCATAAGGGTGTCCATATGTGCACTTGGCACCAGGACACCCTTGGCCGCAGTTCGATGATCGACTTTGTGGTTGTATCATCGGACTTGCGGCCGTATGTCCTGGACACTCGGGTGAAGAGAGGGGCGGAGCTGTCAACTGATCACCACCTGGTGGTGAGTTGGCTCCGCTGGTGGGGGAGGATGCCGATCAGACCTGGCAGGCCCAAACGTATTGTGAGGGTCTGCTGGGAGCGTTTGTCAGAATCCCCCGTCAGAAGGAGCTTTAACTCCCACCACCGGCAGAGCTTCAACCATATCCCGGGGGAGGTGGGGGACATTCAGTCTGAATGGGCCATGTTCCGTGACTCCATTGCCGAGGCAGCTGATCGGAGCTGTGGCCGTAAGGTGGTCGGTGCCTGTCGTGGCGGCAACCCTCGAACCTGCTGGTAGACACCAGTGGTGAGGGAAGCCGTCAAGCTGAAGAAGGAGTCCTATCGAGCCTTTTTGGCCAGTGGGACCCTGGAAGCAGCTGATAGGTACCGACAGGCCAGACGGGCCGCGGCTTCGGCGGTTGCTGAGGCAAAAACTCGGGCCTGGGAGGAGTTCGGTGAGACCATGGAGAACGATTTCCGGACGGCCTCGAAGAGATTCTGGTCCACCATCCGGCGTCTCAGGGGGGCGAAGCGGCTCACAGTCAACACTGTTTACAGTGGGGACGGAGCTTTGCTGACCTCAACTAGGGATGTTGTGAGTCGGTGGGGGGAGTACTTCGAGGAACTCCTCAATCCTACCAACACGTGCTCGGAAGAGGCAGAGTCGGAGAGCTCGGAGACGGGGCCTCCCATTTCTGGGGCTGAGGTTGCCGAGGTGGTCAAAAAGCTCCTCGGTGGCAAGGCCCTGGGGTTGGATGAGGTCCGTCCTGAGTTTCTCAAGGCTCTGGATGTTGTAGGGCTGTCTTGGCTGACACGCCTCTGCAGCATCGCGTGGACATCGGGGACAGTGCCTCTGGACTGGCAGATTGGGGTGGTGGTCCCCCTCTTTAAAAAGGGGGACCGGAGGGTGTGTTCCAACTATAGGGGTATCACACTCCTCAGCCTCCCTGGTAAGGTCTATTTGGGGGTATTGGAGAGGAGGATCGTCGGATAATCGAGCCTCGGATTCAGGAGATGCAGTGTGGCTTTCGTCCTGGCCGTGGAACAGTGGACCAGCTCTATACCCTCGGCAGGATCTTGGAGGGTGCATGGGAGTTCGCCCAACCAGTCTACATGTGTTTTGTGGACTTGGAGAAAGCGTTCGACCGTGTCCCTCGTGGAGTCCTGTGGGGGGTGCTCCGGGAATATGGAGTGCCGGACCCCTTGATAGGGGCCGTTCGGTCTCTGTATGACCGGTGCCAGAGTTTGGTCCGCATTGCCGGCAGTAAGTCGGATACGTTTCCGGTGAGAGTTGGACTCCGTCAGGGCTGCCCTTTGTCAGCGATTCTTTTCCTAACTTTTATGGACAGAATTTCTAGGCGGAGCCAGCTCTCACTGGAGCGATTCGCAGCCGAGTGTGAAGCGGCTGGGATGAGAATCAGCTCCTCCAAATCCGAGACCATGGTTCTCAGCCGGAAAAGGGTGGAATGCTCTCACCGGGTCGGGAATGAGATCCTTCCCCAAGTGGAGGAGTTCAAGTATCTCGGGGTCTTGTTCACGAGTGAGGGACGAATGGAGCGGGAGATTGACGGGCGGATCGGTGCGGCGTCTGCAGTATTGCGGGCTCTGCACCGACCCGTCGTTGTGAAGAGGGAGCTGAGCCAGAAGGCGAAGCTCTCTATTTACTGGTCAATCTACGTTCCCATCCTCACCTATGGTCACGAGTTGTGGGTAGTGACCGAAAGAACGAGATCGCGAATACAAGCGGCCGAAATGGGTTTCCTCCGCAGGGTGTCTGGGCTCTCCCTTAGAGATAGGGTGAGAAGCTCAGTCATCCGGGAGGGGCTCGGAGTAGAACCGCTGCTCCTCCGCATTGAGAGGAGTCAGATGAGGTGGCTCGGGCATCTGGTTAAGATGCCCCCTGGACGCCTCCCTGGGGAGGTGTTCCAGGCACGTCCCACTGGGAGGAGACCCCGGGGAAGACCCAGGACACGTTGGAGAGACTATGTCTCTCGGCTGGCCTGGGAACGCCTTGGGGTCCCCCCGGAAGAGCTGGAGGAAGTGGCCGGGGACAGAGACGTCTGGGTTTCTCTGCTCAAGCTGCTGCCCCCGCGACCCGACCCCCGGATAAGCGGCAGATGATGGATGGATGGATGGAATTGAATTTTGCGTACCAGAGTCCATGATTACAGCCCTGTCATGGTTGAGTCCTCGAAGTAAATGCCTGAACCATTTTATATAGTCCTTTACATCCCCCACCATAGAAATAAGGGAGTGTTTTAAAAATTTCTTGAAGTGGTAATTTCAATTAATTTTTTCTCCACACTTACCTTAGCTGCATCCTACAATTAGTTAGAGATTATTGGATCAGATCAATAATCACCTTACACAGCTTCTCCTGAGCATGAAAAGAGACTGCCATTGTATGGTGTATTCCTGTGACCCTTGAGGCAGTCTCATAGAACCATATGAAAACCATATTAATCTGTTTCTGACACTATACTGCATTCACAGGGCCCCAGACTCCTCATCACAGCATGCCCTGTCTCTTACTTATCTGTTTCACCCCCGCCATTGCTCTCGATATGCATTCACAGGGCCTCAGGCTTCTCATTCACTCCTCATTCAGTCTGATATAGCCAGATGTAAACTTTATGGGCAACCTGGTCTATTAGTGAACAGGTAACAATGAATTCTCTGTAGATCAGCCCTTGATACCAAATGCATCATGAGTGCAAACTAAGAGGGAAACCTTTTTGTGTATTTTAAACCTACCCCTATTTGCTATAAATACCCCATCCTCCATTCAGTGTCACAGTATGGTGCATTCTTGTGACCCCTGGCAGTTCAGCCTCATGGTATGAGTTGGTCAGTCTGATATAACCTAATGTAAACCTAAACTAGGTGTCTGTTCTGTTACTGAACCAGTAACAAAGCAGGATTGTTGACGCTCTTATATTCATTATTAACTGTCTGCTCTCCCTCATTCCTCACAGTTTACCGCATTCATGCGGCCCCTGGCCATTTACCTTCACAGTATAAGTTGGCCAGTCAGAGAGAGCCAGATGTAAACTCTAACAGAATGCCCTGTCTCTTACTGAAACAGTATGAAACATGCCTGCCCTTCCTGCTTTTGGTCGACAAAGTTTAATTATGGAAGCAACAGGAAGACACTCTGCCCCGGAGCTATTGAGAGAAGTTGCTAACAGACCAGATAAGTTGGAGGGCTGTAAGTTTTGTCAGTCTATATTTGAGGTTTTTAATTCCGTTGTTGACTATATTGCAATCTTCCCCATACATAGCAACCGGTTTGACTCCACAAGGACCCTCCATAGGGCAAAGGAGCAGCATGTATATATTTTTTTGTTTGTTTTAAATGGAAAATGTCTTCTCTTGGTTGGATGCCAGTAAGTCAGCAGCCTATGTGTGGTTTTACAGTGTGCTTGAGAATTTTAGTAATATTTGATTCATAGTTTTATAGCTATAGTTATATTTGTCCATTGATTTAGTTAAAAATAATGACCCGTTACGGTTCGTGGGTCGTATAGTGTATTTTGTGTGTGTGTTCCTCTTAGTGCTGCAAAAAGGTGAGTTGTCCCAGCTGTGGCTGAGTAGGCCTAATCAGCTACCTTTTAAAAGTAGGAGGAAGATGCCAAATGAGTGCCAGTGGGGCCAGCTATTATTGGTGTGTTTGCAGTAGCTTGTGCAGTGTGTTGAAATCGGAGAGCGTAACTCTTTCATTGGAGGGAGAATGATTGTTTGCATCTGGTTTTGGTTGTTCTGTTTATCATTTAGGTTCCTGATTTTCTCAACAGGTTCGGTTAGGACTGTGGTTTTCATTTGGATTTTGTTGAAGGGTAGGTGAGGAATTGGAATACAAGAATGACAGCTCAGGAGGCAGAAGCAACTCTTAGACATACAGAGATTGTGGGTAATGTTCAAATAGTCAGGGGAGGTTTGGGGCTTAGCCCAGGCAAAACGGTGTGGAGTAGAGCAGGTCCCAAGGAGAAGAGAAAGCTAGTTGTTGAGCAGGTTTGTAGACAGGAGGAAATGTTGAGGGGTACAAAGGCAGTGGCTCAGGCTAAGCAGGGACAGTGGTTGAATTAGGAAGGTGTAGAGAAGAAAAAGCTTAGTTCTGTGGAGTATGGAGGAAAGGAGTATTAGATTTTTGATAAGGGAAACATGTGATGTATTGCCAACTACCCGGAACCTAAAACTCTGGGTAACTGGAGACCCGCTATGTTCGTTATGTTCAGGTACTGCAACTCGAGGGCACATTTTGTCAGGTTGTAAGGTTACTGTCTGTCACAAGACCGGTGTATGTGGCAACATAACCAAGTATTAAGAAGCTTAGCTGCAGGTATTGAAGATAAACGAAGGCAGTTAAATTTAGGAGGGTCTAAGGTGAAGAGAGTGGCAATACAATTTGTTCAAGAGGGGGAGAAAGTTAATAAGACAATAAGGAGGCAATGTAGCTTAGAGGATTCTTGTGATTGGGTGATGCAGGTAGATTTAGGAGGAAAGCTTCTTGTTCCCCGGGAAATAGCCTCTACAAATCTAAAGCCTGATATAGTCTTGTGGTCTAGGAGTAGAATGAGAGTCTATTTCATAGAGCTGACTGTTCTTTGGGAGGAAGTAGTGATAGAAGCATATGCAAGGAAAAAGCTTAGGTATGTGGAGTTGGGGGCAGAAGCAGAGCAGTAAGGATGGAAAGTTAGGATATGTCCAGTGGAAGTAGGATGTAGAAGATTTGTTGCAAAGTCTGTTGACTCATTGTTGAGGGAGTTGGGTATAAGTGGACAGAATGTGAGGAAAATAGTGAAGGACGTGTCAGATGAGTCAGTAAGGTCCAGTCAGTGGATTTGGATTAGGAGAAACAATAGTAGCTGGGGGCCCAGCAGGGGGAGCACTTAGGGTAAACAGACTCTTGAAAGAAGGAAGGAAGAAATCCAGGCTATATTTAAGTGGAGGGTGTAGCCCATGTGAGTCAGAAAGGAAAAGTTTAGTATGGAAAGAAATAAATCAGTGGAATCAATATTGGAAGAATCAGGAAAAAGGAAGACATTTGTATAAATTACACAGTATAGCAGAAGAAGCAGGCTGTTATGGACAGAACATAACAAGTCATTATTAGCAGGATAAGAATAGGACACTGTAAATTGAATAATACACTTTAGATAATGGGGAAACATCCAACTGGGCAGTGTAGCTGTGGGGAGAGGGAGGCAGTGGAACATGTGATGATAGCATTTCCCAAATATGGAAGGGAGAGGGAAATAATGAAGATAGGGCTGCAGAAGGCAGGAATAAGAGAATGTAATTTGAAAAATATAGTAGAATCTGCTAAGTCTAAAGAAGGGAGGATAATAACAATAGAATTCCTGGTAACTACTGGAATAATTAAAAGAATACAGAAAAGAAGAAATAGAAAAATAAATCTAGTCCAGTAGATGGCGGCATATGTAACACCAAGGATGCCATCTGCCATTAAAAACCAAAGAAGGAGAAGGAGAAGCAGCCCATGTGAGCCTTTTGAAACCAGGTGGCCATTTTAGGTGAGTTGGCAAAAAGATACCATAACTTACAACACATGATTCAATATAAGCAAGCGCAAGCAATGGTAAGGAAAACAATAAGACAAGCAAAGAGGTCGTATTGGAGGAAATTGTTTGGATCGATTTGGAGCAAAACTAAGATAGGAGAAGTATGGGGAATGTTGAGGAAAATGGGTGGGGAGAGGAAGGATTGGACTTATCTGGTCCTGAGTTCTGGAGAGGAAGTGGCTATAACTAATAAAGAAAAGGCGGAATTAATGGTTAAAACTTTTGTTGCGGTGCACAGTTAAAATAATTTAACTGAGGAGGGAAGAAATGGAAGGAAGAAAAAGAGACGAAAACAGGGAGGTGTTAAAAAGAAAGGAAAGTAGAGAAAACAAATTAGATGTACCATTTACAATTAGAGAAATGAAACGAGCAATAGAGAATACAAGAAGGAGTGCGCCAGGCAAAGATGGGATATGTTACACTATGATCAAACATTTAAGTGAGGGGGGATTAACAAAGATATTATCATTATTCAATAAAGTCTGGAAAGAGGGGAAAGTACCACGAAGTTGGAAGGAGGCAATAATAGTACCAATTAGGAAGCTGGGGAAAGATCATAATAAGACAATAAATTACAGGCCCATAGCACTAACATCCCATATAGGTAAGATAATTGAAAGAATGATGTATTATATAGAAATAAGGGGATTGGTAACTAGATATCAGAGTGGGTTTAGAAGAGGTCGGAGCACTATTGATCCAGTAGTATGCATTGAAGATGATATAAGAAAAGCACAAGTAAATAGAGAAACAGTGGCAGCAGTGTTTTTTGATGTGGAAAAGGCATATGACATGGTGTGGAGAGAGGGATTGCTAATTAAAATGCATCGAATGGGAATTGAGGGAAACATGTTTAACTGGACGATGGATTTTTTAAATGAAAGAGTTATACAAGTTAAAATAGGGTCGGAGGTGTCAGAGAGCTATGTGGTAGAGAATGGTACACCCCAGGGGAGTGTGATAAGTCCAACGCTATTTACAATAATGATAAACGATATATTCGACAGTATACCAGCAGGAATGGGAAGATCTTTGTTTGCAGATGATGGGGCGTTATGGAAGAGGGGAGGCAACATAGATCATATAGTTAAGAAACTACAGGAAGGGATAGATCAAGTGGAGAAATGGGGAGAAGAGTGGGGTTTTGAATTTTCAGTCGAGAAAAGTAAAGTAATGTTCTTCTCAAAAAAGAAAATTGGTGAAAATAAAAAGTTAAACTTGTACAGAAAGAACTTAGAGAGAGTAAGCAGCTTTCGATTCTTAGGAATGATAATGGATTCTAGATTAACATGGAGGGAGCATGTGAAGGGAATTGTAGAGAGAGGTAAGAGAGTATTGAATATTATGAGGTGTTTGGCTGGGTTAGAGTGGGGTGCGGATTTTACAGCATTAAAATATATATACATAGCATTAATAAGGTCTAGAATAGATTACGGTTGTGTGGGATATGGATCGGCAGCAAAATCAGTCCTCTCGCAATTAGATAAAATCCAAGCCAGAGCATCAAGAACTTGTCTCGGAGCAATAAAAACAGCACCAATATGTTCACTACAGGTTGAAGCAGGAGAAATTCCACTATGGCTCAGAAGAAAACAGCTCATAACCAACTACTGGATAAATTTAAAAGGACACAAAGATGAACATCCAGCAAAGACAGTTCTGGAGATGTGCTGGGAAAAGGGGAAGGAGGAAAAAACGAGTTTTGGGTGGGTCAGTGAGGGTTTAGCAGAACAACTAAAAATACAACATATGGAATTCAGCCCAACAGTTCTGTGGACAGTAATACCAAAATGGATGCTACGAGAAACAAGACTTAAACATGTGGAACATCAAGGAAATAAATAAAACAGCAGATATAGTGCAGGAATTTTATAACTATGTGGAGGAAAAATATGGAGAATATGTGTATATATATATACAGATGGGTCCAAAGAACAGGATACCAGCGCATGTAGGAATAAAAGGAAATGAAAAAGCAGACAAAGCTGCTAAGGATGCAGTAAAGAAAGAGGTGGTGGAAATGAAAGTAAAAATGATCAAAAACAGAAGGGAAAAGTTTAGTATGGAAAGAAATAAACAATCAGTGGAATCAATATTGGAAGAATCAGGAAAAAGGAAGACATTTATATAAATTACAAAGTGTAGCAGGAGAGGCAGGGTGTTATGGACAGAACAGAACAGAACAAGTCATTATTAGCAGGATAAGAATAGGTCATTGTAAACTGAATAATACACTTAAGATAATGGGGAAACATCCAACTGGGCAGTGTAGCTGTGGGGAGAAGGAGACAGTGGAACATGTGTTGATAGCGTAACTGTTACGTAACGTTAAAAGGGATTATTTTTAAGGCATTGGTTGATGCCATTATTCTCTCCCTTACCTTGCCAGAGGTTGGACAGCTTGTTGACTCGCAGGTTGGGATTAAAACTGCTGCATCCTCCAGTGAGAGTGTCACTGAGCCATGGGTGTTGCCATTTGCTTCCCCTGGTGCTGAAGCCAGCGGTGTGGATGAAGGTTACTGAAGTTACTTTGCCACCATTTGAGCAATTTTCTGTGGAATCTTCCATTGGATCACAATTTGATGCGCGTGTAAATATCCGTTTAGCTCGCCTCGAAATTGAAAAAGAGGAGCCAGAACGGGAGCTCCAACTCCGGGAGAGATTGGAACTCAAAAGGTAGGAAGCAGAGACTGTGATTCGACTTCATCAGTTGGAGTTGCAATCGGGAGGTTCAGGAAATCCTTCAGACAAATCTGTCCACTTTCAGAAAGAGTCCAACTCTGAGCAAGCGATTGAGGTAAGCAAATACATCGCATTAGTCCCTGTCTTCCGTGAGGCTGAAGTAGAGTCTTACTTCAGCGCATCTGAGTTCATTGCGAGTGCTCTGCGCTGGCCAAAAGGCTATTCTTTTACAGTGCAAGACGGGTAAGGCTCAGGAAGCATGCACTTCGCTTTCCATTGAAGTTTGAGCTATGAGGAGCTTAAAAGTGCTGTTGTTCATGGTTATGAATTGGTACCGGAAGCCTACATACAACGTCTCCGTGATCTTAGAAAATGATCCCATCAGACATGTTGATTTTGCAAGATAGGAAAGCATGTGCTTGATCGGTGGTGTTCAGCCGATGAAGTGGGCAACTTCTCTGCTTTATGTGAACTTCTGCTAGTTGAAGTGTTTAAGAACTTCATCCCTGAGCAAATAGTAACCCATTTAAATTAAGAGAAGGCAGTTACTCTTCACCAGGTTGCTGTACTTGCAGATGAACCCATAAAGGCAATTTTAATAGACGAAGATCTTCTCCGACCCATAATCTTGACAGAGTTTGAGGAATCACAGCATGGTGTGCGCACCACTGGTTCTCCACAAATTCCCAAATGCTGAAAGGAAATGTTCTTACTGTTTTAAACCAGGCCACTTGGTTGCTGTGTGTAAAATGCTGAAACAAAAACAACTGCCAGCGCCTCCAAACAAACCAAATGATGTCGGATCAATTGAAACAGTGCACCCTAATGGTCACTTTCCATTTGATGAGTCTGAGGATTGTTTTAAACCTTTCACTTTTAAAGAGTTTGTGTCACTCACTGGAAATGCTCATGACGAGCATCCAGTCAGTGTGCTGCGGGACACAGGTGGTTCACAATCATTTATTCTTTGGATTGATTTCATAATGGGAAATGATCTGGCTGGTGGGAAAGTGTATCCCACACCAGAGGTGGTGAGCATGCCCATCCCTGACTCTGAGCCCAACAATGCAACCAAAGAGAGTCCACATGTGTTTGGGGTCTTTTCTGAAGACAAGCTGTCGTCTGATGTGTGTAGCGAACTCAAGTGTGGAATTTAATGCAAACTTAAGATTTTAAATGACTGCAACATTCTTTTGTGGAGCTGGTAAGTGTGTAAATACCAGATGGGGAATCTCTACATCAAAGAAAAGAAATTTACAACAACCTTTGCCCACGAAAGCATTTTGGGGGAGTTTTCTCAGCGCCTCTTTCCACAGACCTGTGCCATAAATTTAGGTAAATGTATTAATAGCTTAGTGCTAATGAAGCTGAACAAACAATGGACCCTTTCTGGGGAGTATTGGGGAAAACCAGAACAGGACCCTTCCGACCCTTTCCGACACAGGAAAATAACATTGGTTGGTTCGTTATTCATACGTCATAACTTTACAGATATCCATCTGAATTTTGAGACTCATAACCATCATGTTATACCATTGGCTGAAAGTGTAGCGTAGGCCTACGTCATGCCCCGCCTCTGCGAATCAAACTCCGGAGACCGCAAGGAAAAGTCAGTATATTGAATAAAATATTGTTTTGAGAATATTGAAGGTCCAGATCAGATGAGAAGATGAAGAGCATAGAGTTCTAATTGATGGAACGAGAGTCTTTGGAAATGGCAGGAGAGGAAGATGAGATGGAAGAAGAAGGTCCGAACAAAGACAGAAAGGGAAGAATGTAGTAGAAAGATACATTTTGCGTTTTTGTTGGTCCGTCATCTTGTCTCCTCTCTATAGCACGTTTTAAACTCTGCTGCTATACGCCTCCTCACCTATTTTTGATCACCAAAAGGAGCCAGCGTTAAGCTTGTCAACCTTTTTGTCAATCTTTGGTGAATTTAAGTTCACCTCATCAGAGTTGGTCAGCAACCAAAACCAATTCGACCCTTGGACAGTTTTATCATTATTTGCAGTGAATTCCGACACACCACCCCGTTCGTCTTCCGAGCTACCAGAAGGAAGCCATTCTCCGGCGCAGGAAAGCGATCAGTCCAGTCCCTGAAAGTCAACCACAACGAACGCCGCGAGACACGGAACCGAGAGAGACCCAGTGGGACCCGCTGGCGATTACCTGTGGTTCGGAGCTAACCTAACAGTAAGATCTGCCCTGTTCTTACATTTAAGACGGTATGTGGTGGGTATCGAGAGAATTCACTGTTAAAATGATAAATTAACCCAAGTTGTTAGCTTTTAAATTCACATAGTGACAAACCTAGACTATTTGAATTATTCCGGGATCCATCCATCCCCTCCCCTTAGTTCTTTTCAATTCACTAAGTGTTTCTTATATAATCATCCATATTCAAAGCATTTCTCCTGTTGTCTTAAGGTTCATGTCTTTGGTCATGTCATTTTAATGAATGGTTCATATATATACATATATAAAATCAATCGTTTTTTGTGTATGTGTTCTTTAAGTATGTCTGAGTCCAACAAAACAAGAATTCACGAGTAGCGACTATATGAGACTGGAATTTATTAATTAATAATTGATTATTGATTTAACATACCATAATCGTAAGATTCTGTCTTTTTCCTTCGATTGAAGGTGGTGCCCTAAAACGAGGTAAAATAAGGCTTATTCAGATAGTGGGAACTTTCCTTATATGTTATTACATCACGCTACGTGTGTCCGCTATATATATGTATTTATAATGTTGGTGCCTCGTGTGCCGGCTATATATAATTTGGCTACGTGTGTAAGAAGGGTGAGGACTAAAAGCCTAAGGATGCAGAGAAGGTTGATCAAACTCCCAATCTTACGCTCCCGTTGACCGGGATGCATTGGCGCGGGCTCAAAAGTCAGACCCGTCTTTAGCAAAGTGTTTTGCAGCTGTTGTGCTTGCAGGGGATAGTGCCAAGAAAGACAAGCCGGTTTATCTTTTGCAGGAGGGACTCTTTGTACATAGGTGGTTCCCACAATGTGGAGTGTCAGATGAAGACTGGGGGTGGGTACATCAGGTTGTAGTGATTACCAGTTACAGGCACTATGTGCTAACTCTTCACCAGGATTTTCAACCAGTCTCTCTCCCAGTCCACTGTCCCATCCTTCCTGAAGTACTCCTAGTCTCAATGACTACCGGCCAGTTGCACTAACCCCAGTGGTGATGAAGTGCTTTGAAAAACTGGTACAGGATCATGTCACCTCACCCCTCCCACCAACTTTTGGCCCACACCAGTTTGCGTACAGTCCAAACAGATCCACGGAAAATGCAATATCCACGGCCCTCCACACTGTGTTGTCCTATCTGGAGTATCATGGGACCTACGAGCAGCTGCTCTTCATGGACTTCAGATCTGCATATAACACCATCCTTCCCCATGAACTGGTGGGCAAATTGATGGACTTGGGTGTTCCACACTCCACTTGTACATGGATTAGGAGCTTCCCGTCTGGTCGTAGACATCCACGGCCCTGAACCTCAGCACTGGCTCCCCACAGGGCTCTCTAGATGAGATCACCACGGGGTGTGCATCGCGTTTGTGCCATAACCAAGCTCATCATAAACGAAATGTACAGGGACGTAGTTTAATCTATCTCTTCGTTCGCCATCTTTCTTGAATGCCTTAATGATAATATAATAAAGACAATAATAATATAATAATGTTAATAATAATAAAGGCAATAATAATATGATAATGATAAGACACAATAAATGCACCATGTCACATTTTAAGAAACTTATTGTTACTTTATTTCTCACTTAATTGTGTTACTAATTGTCAAAATCAATGAGTTTCACATTTACTTGTCCTCTACCAGCTGTCACGTGACAGGGCTGAACGGATCGTTCTCGTTCGTTAATTTGTCATCTACCGAGTCACTGTTGTGCATTGTCGTACAACAATGGCAGGGAGGATACATACACAAGTCACCTTACTCTGTATTTGCTTTCCCAGGTTTTCACATGGTTTGAATTGTTTGTGGCATTATGTGTATTGTATTTTGTCAGCTCAGCTGATGCAAACTATGTTGCCTTCAGTGTTAAGTGTTTAGAACTGTGGCCTTTTTGTGCAACGCCCACAGTAGGGCTACAGTGGCACCTGCTGGAAAAATGAATGAAATGACTCGTTCAAAGATTCGTTCAATTTACTGTTCGAGAGTAAAAGAGTCGAACTGCCCAACACTACCCGATGCTCGTCTCCCCTTTTGGCCGAAGAATGCGGGCCCGGTGGCTGAGTGGATTTTGAGCGGGGTCGAGTCAAAATAACGCCAACAAAAATTGGGTTTTCAAGTAAACTTGGTCAAAAGGGGAATTATTGGTTAAGTCTGCCCCGCGGATTTTGCTTAGGAAATGAGCGTCCGAAAAAGGTAACAAAAATGAGATAAACAGATTCAGGGAGAAGTTAAAAAAAAATCATCGAAGGATGAATGCTTAATATAAGGCAGAGATAGTATAATAATAAAAAGGCAACTGAAAAGTAAAAGTAAGTGATATAGTCTAAGTAGAGGGTAAATAAAAGTGACTAAAAGAGTCTAGAGTCTGAAAACATCAAAGAAACTCTAACTTGAAACGTGAAACTAACTAAAAACTTAATCTAACTTTGAATGGCTGCACGCTGCGCTTTCAGGGGCGAGGGCGGAGTTTCGTCACTGGTTTCCAACCAATGAGATGGTGGGTTTGCTTTTGGGCGTCACAGAGGGGCTTCATTTTTAAATTAACTTTTTATAAAAGAAAAGTTCATCTCTCTTATCCCGGCATCCCAAAGCACATTCAAAGAATACATTATTTGAATATATGTTCAAATAAGAGATGACGATGGATTATGGTGAGTGACCAATTAAAATGACAATGTATTATACACACGGTTCATTGACTGACCGGTCGGTATTCCGTCGGTTGGACCTCCGGTTCATTGTAACACAAACACATTTAATTTGCACTAATGCTGCAGTCACAGGAGTATAAAATACAGAATGATTCTAATTCCAAGAGTCGCTGTCACGATCTCTCGATGGTGCTTTGGTTCCACGGCACGCCAGTCGGGACCTAGGCGGAATAATTACTTTCCTGGTGTTTTACGTACAGCGTCGTGGAAAGTCTTAAAATTATGCTTGAGCTGTCCTTTTTCATATTTCACAGTCAGTAATAATTATGAGGCATATTGGTAACAGATTCATTAATCCATCTGCAATTGGCTCTGAAGCTTTCCCTTATTTCCAACAAGAGTCTGTCTTTTGTCCGGATGGTGAGTGTCACGTTTTAATTTACAACTGCGTGGGTCTTGATGCCGTGGAAATATTTTACCTGCGTTCATCTAGTGTAGGCGTTGCCGATATTTACTCGTTTTGGCTCTTCTCCGGTCACTCTGCTGCTGGGATGGATAATGCACTGGTCGCCAAGTCTCTGCCATTTTACCCAGTGTCAGCCAGCTGTGTCGGACGTAGAGACCAGACCGTACTTGGCAACCCACAATGATGGGCCACTATTGGCTGGTACGATGTAAACACAAAGTCATTGTCGAACCTGTCAAAATGTCTTAAATATTTAATTCAGACTAAATATATATTTTTTTAAGGAAACGCTACACTGTCATTCTGCAACCCTCTAAATGACTCGTGGATGTATTATTTTTAAGAAAAAATATAGCTTTTCATAAAAATTCTACATATTCAACCTTTAAATTCTCTTGTGCAGTGTTTTCCTATCCGTGGTCCTTAGGTCACACAGCCCTACAGGTTTTCCATGTGTTCTTTCTCTAACTCACCTGATTTAAACAAATGGGTAAGCTCTCTAAGTTCTGAAGAAGACTGATGAAGAACCATTTATCAAAATCTGGCATATGGGAACAGGGACACATGGAAATCATACAAGGACAAGCCTTGTACCAGCAAGCTTTTACGCACTAAGCCACAAATGTAGATTACCCTCTGCCATTTCCTCTGGTCTGCCTCCTTATAAGTATAGAAAGTAGACATATGGAGGCAGGACATTGATGAGCTGATAAACATGCAAATATTTAATGTCCTGTTCTAATGTTTGTAAGGGCACATCTTTCAGTGACCATACCAGACCATTACAGAAGTGCGTAAGTGAAGCTGCCTTAGCCATCTCTATCACTCCATTGAGTATGTCATGCCTAAAGAGAGTAAATGTGATGAGACTTCTTCAAATTTTCAAACTTGAACTATAAAAAGACATCTCAACCATTTGTTAAAGCATTGATTATTTTTATTATGGTTCCAATAAATGCAAATAAACACTTTTCCATTACTTTTCCATTCCATTTTTTTCCTCTGTGAGGACCTAAAAGGGTCACATATTGGAACTGAGTGGGGAACAGAGTGTGGATAACACAGAAACTGTACAATTTTTGAGCTTTAATTGGGAAACTGCAACCTTTTTTTGCTGCTTTAATCTGTCTCATGTGAGATTGTGTTGTAGGTCCTGAGCACACAACCGCATCGAATAGAACTGGCAGACACAGCGTTACTATACACAGCGACGTATTGACCGTGTTCTTCACACAATCAACAAAAAATGTGAGCATGTCCCATATTATTTTTTAAACTCCCACATTATTACGTTTGATTTCAGTTTTTCTGCTGGCATTTAAAAAAATTGCCA
Source organism: Leuresthes tenuis (assembly GCF_036924035.1). Classification (NCBI taxonomy): domain Eukaryota; kingdom Metazoa; phylum Chordata; class Actinopteri; order Atheriniformes; family Atherinopsidae; genus Leuresthes; species Leuresthes tenuis. The sequence goes on from NW_027325360.1 coordinate 35,989,053, forward strand.
TTATATAAAATTATTTGTGAACTCAGTAAATATAATTTTACAAAGTTGATGCATTGCCTCCTCATCAGAGAAAGACAAGAGAGACCAGGTCTGATCAACTGCCAAGTGTTTTGCTGCCATCTAGTTATATTAAAGGGTATTGCACCATCAGAAAAATCTCACAGAGACTAAATTTGTGTCTCTCACAACTCAAAGATAAAATTTCAAAACAAAGCGTCACATTTGGGTTCAAAGGGTATATGAGGTTTGGTGAGATAGGAATTAGAAATTGAATGCTATGCCTATCGTGGTTGTTTCCCGTGATTATCTCCCAGTCTGGATCCAGATATTTTGTTATCTACAGATATTTAACTTATTGCTTTTCTGTATTTGTTACAGTAATTCCTGACTGAAGCAGAATACTAAACTATTTAAATAGAATAGTATGATACTGATTTTTTTTTGTTAAGTTGTTGTGGTATATTGTCATTTAACAGACCCGTGTAATGTTCCTACGAAAGGATAACTGCCCTACTGGTGTTAGAAGACCTGGCTAATGCAACTTCAAAGGGATAGTTTGGTTGACTCTGCCATACAAAGTAGAAACAATATCCAAAAATGCTCCTACCATGTCTGTTAGAGCTCACCAAATTTGTTTTGTAGTGTGGCAAATCCAAAATTATTTTGGAAGCCATATTTCATTCCTTGTAGTATTTGAGTGATATGAGAATGCATTAGTGCACACAACATTTTCACATTAACATTTTTTAGGGAAGAGCTTACTTATTTCATCAACAATCCCAAATCACATTGTGTATGCATTCAGATGCAAAAGTTATAAGAAACTGATCTGCATGCAGTCCAGACATGTGACCCTCTTAGAACATTTGCTGCACTATAAAACCGAAAATACAAGGAGGGTCCCAAACTGAAACCTTTTATGCAGCTAAAAAAAAGTAATCATCTGGTTCCCAAACTGGACTAATCAGTTCTAGAATGCAAAGAAGAGATGATTAAATTCAGCTGAAAACATGCTGGCATCACACTCACCTTCTGTGGAAGTGTCTTCTTCTCCAGTGTTTGAGTGTTTTTTTTCTTTCATAGACTGCTCAAAAAAATTAAGGGAACACCTAAATAACACAATGTAACTCCAAGACTTCTTCCTCTTTGATTTTTAATGCATATGCCACCATCTACTGGACTAGACTTGTTTATAGCTCTTCTTTTCTATATTCTTTTAATTATTCCAGTTGACACCAGGAATCCTATAATTATTTTCCTGCCTTCTTTAGATTTACCAGATTCTACTATCTATTCCTACATGAGCTGGTACCCACATGAACACTATTTATCTCCCCTGTAGCGTTAACCTGGATATTTTAAACTGTATTTCAGCTGATATACTGCCGAATATGTAATTTATCATTTATTGTAAATAATGTTGGACTTATCACACTTTCCTGCGGCGTACCATTCTCTACCATATAGCTCTCCAACACCTCCGACCTTTAAAAAAAATCCAACAGTCCAATTAAACATCCATCCATTTTCTATACCGACAGTCCGTTAATCGGGTAGCGGGGGGGCTGGAGCCTATCCCAGCAGTCATCGGGCGAAAGGCGGGGTACACCCTGGACACGTCGCCAGTCCATCACAGGGCCACACAGAGACAAACGAGACAAACAACCATGCACACTCACTCCTGCGGACAATTTGGAGTCACCAATTAACCTGACATGCATGTTTTTGGATGGTGGGAGGAAGCCAGAGTACCTGGAGAGAACCCACGCATACACGGGGAGAACATGCAAACTCCACACAGAAAGGCCCCAGGCAGGGATCGACCAATTAAACATGTTTCCCTCAATTCCCATTCGATGCATTTTAATTAGCAATCCCTCTCTCCACAACATGTTATATGCCTTTTCAATATAAAAATATAATATATAAAACACTGCTGCCACTGCTGCTTTCTTTATTTACTTGAGCTTTTCTTATATCATCTTCAAGGCACACTACTGAATCCATAGTGTTCCGACCTCTTCTAAACCCATTCTGATATCTTGTCACCAATCCCCTTTTTTGTATATAATACATCAGCCTTTCATTTATCATTTCCATTATCTTACCTATATGTGATGTTAGTGCTATGGGCCTGTAATTTATTGTTTTACTATGATTTTTCCCCTGTTTCCTAATTGGTACTATTATTGCCTCCTTCCAACTTTGTGGTACTTTCCCCTCTTTCCAGACTTTATTAAATAATGTTAATATCTTTGTTAATCCCCGCCCTCATTTAAATGTTTGATCATAGTGTAACATATCCCATCTTTGCCTGGTGCACTCCTTCTTGTATTTTCAATGGCTCTTTTCATTTCATCGTAAATGAAACATCTAATTCATTTTATCTACACACGTGGACAAAATTGTTGGTACCCCTCAGTTAAAGAAGGAAAAACCCACAATTCTCACTGAAAGCACTTGAAACCTACAAAAGTAACAATAAATGAAAATTTATTGAAAATTAAATAATCAAAATCAGACATTACTTTTGAATTGTTGATTAACATAATTATTAAAAAAAAAACTAATGAAATAGGGCTGGACAAAAATGATGGTACCCATAACTTAATATTTTGTTGCACAACCTTTTGAGGCAATCACTGCAATTAAACCATTTCTGTATTTGTCAATGAGCATTCTGCAGCTGTCAACAGGTATTTTGGCCCACTCCTCATGAGCAAACTGCTCCAGTTGTTTCAGGTTTGATGGGTGTCTTCTCCAAATGGCATGTTTCAGCTCCTTCCACAGATGTTCAATCGGATTCAGATCTGGGCTCATGGAAGGCCACTTTAGAATAGGCAAGGCAAGGCAAGTTTATTTGTATAGCACAATTCAACAACAAGGTGATTCAAAGTGCTTTACAGAGACATTAAAACAGAAGAAATAAAAAGCATGATTTAAAATTTAAACAAAAGAAGGAAATAAGAACAATAGATAAAATCAGAAAAAAAAATATATATATGAAAGATAAAATCAGGAGTTAAAACATGATTCCGTTTTGAAACTCAAGCTTATTCAAATGCAGCTGAAAATAGGTGTGTCTTCAACCTGGACTTAAATACACTGAGTGTTTCAGCTGATCTGAGGCTTTCTGGGAGTTTGTTCCAGACATGTGGAGCATAGAAGCTGAATGCAGCTTCTCCATGTCTGGTTCTGACTCTGGGAACTGATAAAAAACCGGATCCAGATGACCTGAGGGGTCTGGAAGGTTCATAGTGGGTCAGGAGGTCACTGATGTATTTTGGTCCTTGACCATTCAGAGCTTTATAGACCAGCATCAGAACTTTAAAGTCTATCCTCTGATGGACAGGCAGCCAGTGTAAAGACTTCAGAGCTGGACTGATGTGCTCCACTTTTTTGGTCTTAGTGAGGACTCGAGCAGCTGAATTCTGGATGAGCTGCAGTTGTCTAACTGACTTTTTAGGCAGACCTGTAAAGATGCTGTTACAATAATCAAGCCTACTAAAGATGAATGCATGGACTAGTTTTTCCAGGTCCTACTGAGACATCAGATCTTTTAGCCTTGATATATTCTTAAGGTGATTGTAGGCTGACTTTGTTATTGCCTTAATGTGTTTGTCCAAATTTAGGTCTGAGCCCATCACTACACCCAGATTTCTGGCCTGGTTGGTCGTTTTTAGATTTATAGATTGAAGCTCTGTGGTGACTTTCAATCGTTTATCTTTGGCTCCAAAGACAATTACCTCAGTTTTGTTTTTGTTTAGCTGGAGGAAGTTGTGGCACATCCAGTTATTAATCTCCTCAATGCATTTACCAAGGGCCTGTACAGGCCCTCTGTCTCCTGGTGACATTGTTATATACATCTGTGTATCATCTGCATAGCTATGGTAGTTTATTTGGTTGTTTTTTATAATCTGTGCCAGTGGGAGCATGTAGATGTTAAACAGAAGAGGTCCCAGGATGGAACCTTGGGGAACTCCACATGTGATTCTTGTCTGCTCAGATGTAAAGTTACCTATTGACACAAAGTACTTCCTGTTCTCTAAGTATGTTTTGAACCAGTTTAGTACAGTTCCGGAAAGACCAGCCCAGTTCTCCAGTTGTTTGAGTAATATATTGTGGTCAACTGTATCAAAGGCAGCACTGAGATCCAGTAAAACTAAGACTGACATTTTTCCACTGTCTGTATTCAGACATATGTCATTAAACACTTTGGTCAGAGCAGTCTCAGTGCTGTGGTGCTGTCTAAAGCCTGACTGGAAGGTATCATAGCAGTTATTTTGCGTTAAAAAGTAATTAAGCTGTTGAAAAAACGCTTTTTCAATGATCTTACTTAAAAATGGGAGATTTGAGATGGGCCTGTAGTTGTTCATTTGCGTCTTGTCAAGATTGTCCTTTTTCAGCAGAGGTTTAATTACAGCTGTTTTTAGTGGCTCTGGAAACACACCTGACGTTAAGGACAGGTTCACAATCAGTAACAGGTCTGACTCCAAAGTCTTTGAGACCCCTTTGAAAAAACCTGTTGGTAGGATGTCTAAACAGCAAGAGGAGGACTTCAGGTGACGTAAGATATCCTCCAGGTCTTTACTGTGAATGGGTTGAAATAGTGTCATGGTGTTTAAACCGGTTTTCGGTGGACACGGTACATATGCTGAACCTGCTGCTGATGTACCAACTGCTTGTCTAATATTTTGGACTTTGTCTATGAAGAATTTGGCAAAGTCATTGCAGGCCATGGTGGAATGGAGTTCATTTGCCACTGACACAGGAGGGTTTGTTAGCCTGTCAACTGTAGCAAATAAGGCCCGAGCATTATGACTGTTTTTGGTGATGATGTCAGAGAAGTAGGATTTCCTTGCATTCCTCAGTTGTAAATTATAAGAGTGAAGTTTCTCTTTATAGATGTCATAATGAACCTGGAGATTTGTTTTTCTCCATCTGCGCTCAGCTTTCCGACACTATCTTTTCCCATTTTTCACCAGTGTGGAATTTCGCCATGGAGACTTCTTCCTTCCAGAGATAACCTTCACCTTAATGGGAGCAATAGTATCCATAACATTTAACATTTTAGTATTAAAGCTACTGACGAGCTCACTGACTGAACCCCCGGACAGGGCAGGTGTTAAAGAGAAGACCTGGTTAAAGATCTCACTACTGTTTTCAGTTATACACCGTTTTGAGATCACTGCTGTTGAGACATTTGTGTGCACTGAAATCGTACTCTCAAAGAAAACACAGGAATGGTCAGACAGGCCCACATCAGACACAGTAATCTTTGAAATGCTTAGACCCTTGGAGATCACTAAGTCTAGAGTGTGCCCCCTATTGTGCGTGGGCTCTGTTATATGCTGAGTCAGCCCAAAGTTGTCCAGAGTGTTACTCAGGTCTTTAGTCCCTCTGTCCTGAGGGTTGTCCACATGGATATTAAAATCACCAACAATAATTACACAGTCAAAATCAACACAGATCATAGACAGCAGTTCACTGAGGTCTTCAGAAAAATCTGCACAGTATTTCGGGGGCCTGTAAATATTCAGAAACAGGACTCTGGGTGGGGCCTTCAGCTGTATAGCCATATATTCAAAGGACTGAAAACTTCCAGGAGATAACTGCTTACATTGAAATGATTCATTGAATAAGACTGCGACCCCTCCTCCTCTCCTGCTCACTCTGGCCTCGCTGATAAAACTGTAACCAGGAGGGGTTGACTCAATAAGAACAGCAGCACTGTTATTTTGTTCCAACCAAGTTTCAGTTAAAAACATAAAATCCAGTGTGTGCTCAGTGATAAAATCATTAATTAAGAATGTTTTCCCAGCTAAAGACCTAACATTTAATAAAGCCAACTTAAGTGTTTTAGAGGTATTATTTGCCCCCTCGTGTTTGGGAGCAGTCTGTGGCACACAAGGTATGTTTACTTTATTTAAAGATCTTTTTGAGTGCAACTCTCTGTGTTTTGACTGGGTCACATTTCTCCTTCTGTCACCTAAAAGTACAGAAATTTTAAAATCTTCTAATGAACAAGGTCCAAGCTTGTCCTGGGAAAAGTCACGACTGTCAGAATCCACACAGCCTGGACCCCTCACACATCAGACTGCGGAGACAGTACATGGTGGCAGCGTGAAGGGACAGAAGGGGGTGGGGCTGGGCTCCGTCGCTTCGGCTGCTCTAGTAGGGGCGGGGCTCAGTGGGGAACCTTTGGCCGCTTTGGTGGGGGGTTTATGGGGGATGAAAAGGGATTGGGCTGGGGGGTAGATCTAAGCCCAGCATTGACCCGTTCCATCATCTCCTCAGTGAATTTCAGGTGAGGGGAGGAGGAGGGAGAAAGGGAGGGTGAGGAGCACAATGACCTGTCAGGGGTTTGGGGGGCTGGGGAAGGTCCTGGTCCTGGTCCCTGGTCCTGGTCATTAGTGCTGTTGAGAGGGTTTGGGGCAAATAAAGACCTTTCTTCTTGCCTCTGATGTCTCTCCTTTCCAAAGTTCCTCTTGGGTGGGGGCAGATGGAGTTCCTCCTCAAGGTTTCTGCAGGGATTTGTTTGTTCCTCTCTATGAGATAACTCCTTGTTTATCTCAGCCTTGGCCCCGAGCACAGATGGATGACGTAGGAAATAAAACATGTTGGAGGTGAACAGTTTCACCCCTGACTTGTTAAAATTAAATCCATTTGCCTTAAAAAGATGCCTGCGTTCCCAAAAAATTTTAAAATTATTAATAAAATGCACTGAGTGGTCAGCACATGCCAATAAAAGCCATTTATTCAGTGCCAGCAACCTGCTGAATCTTTCCTCTCCTCCTCGGACTGGTGGTACAGGTCCACTGATGAATACAGCTGCATTCAGCAAGCTCACTGTGTTTAATAATCCAATGAAGTCCCGTTTCAGAACCTCGGATTGTTGCTTGGACACATCGTTTGACCCTGTATGTAGAACGATGTTTGTCACAGTTGGATATTCATGTGCAATTCCAAGAATTCTCTCCTTTAGATCGTTAACCATATCCCGAGGAAAGCAGAGGACTTTAGTGTTCTTACCGCACATCCTTTGAACAGCAGAGTCACCCACAATCAGAGTTTGAGGCCCAGCCTTTAGCTTTCCCTGTGGCCTTTTACTTTCCAACTGGTTTTCAGTCCTTGCCTTGCTGCTTTGGGATGGATGGTCATCCAATAGAGATCCAGAGTCCTTCGATAGTGGAGCAAATCTGTTCTGCAGTTTCACACTCTGTTGTTTTGGAGGTTTGTTGTTAACCTTCCCATTCACAGATGTCCAGTCCTGTTTCCTCCTATGTACAGGGGTAGAAGAGCTCCTCTGTCTCATAGGGAGTGAAGGCCAGTCGGTTTCTCGTCCTCCCACTTTCAGGAGACATGATTTACTCTTTGGTTTAGCACCGAGACAGTTCCAGGGAGGATTATTATTAGCTGATTTATTATAATGCACAGAGTCTACTTTCTTGGTTGTGTTATCTGTGCTCCTTAGCTGTGTGTTAGCTTGTTCATCTCCGCTGTTTTGAATCAATGGCAATTTTTCATTTCCACATAATCCATTTACCTCCAAGTCCAACGCTTTTCTCTCAGCCGTTCTTGGGTGTTTTTGGCTGTGTGTTTTGGATCGTTGTCCTGTTGGAAGACCCATGACCTGCGACTGAGACCAAGCTTTCTGACACAGCTTTCTGGCAGCACATTTCTTTCCAGAATGCCTTGATAGTCGTCAGATTTCATTTTACCTTGCACACATTCAAGACACCCTGTGCCAGATGCAGCAAAGCAGCCCCAAAACATTGCTGAGCCTCCATGTTTCACCGTAGGGACAGTGTTCTTTTCTTCGTATGCTTGGTTTTTGAGTCTATGAACATAGAGTTGACGTGCCTTACCAAAAAGCTCCAGTTTGGTCTCATCTGTCCAAAGGACATTCTCCCAGAAGCTTTGTGGCTTGTCAACATGCATTTTTGCAAATTCCAGTCTCGCTTTTTTAGGATTTTTTTTCAGCAGTGGTGTCCTCCTTGGTCACTTTGGCTCAAACAACGACGAATGGTGCGATCTGACACTGATGTACCTTGGCCTTGGAGTTCACCTTTAATTTCTTTGGAGGTTGTCCTGGGCTCTTTGGATACAATTCCAACGATCTGTCTCTTCAATCTGTCATCAATTTTCCTCTTGCGGCCACGTCCAGGGAGGTTGGCTACTGTCCCGTGGGTCTTGAACTTCTGAATAATATGAGCCACTGTTGTCACAGGAACTTCAAGCTGTTTAGAGATGGTCTTATAGCCTGCACCTTTAAGATGTTTGTCTATCATTTTTTTTTGGATGTCCTGGGACAATTCTCTCCTCCGCTTTCTGTTGTCCATGTTCAGTGTGGTACACACCTTTTCACCAAACAGCAGAGTGACTACTTGTCTCCCTTTAAATAGGCAGACTGACTGATTATGAGTTTGGAAACACCTGTGATGTCAATTAAAGGACACACCTGAGTTAATCATGTCACTCTGGTCAAATAGTTTTCAATCTTTTATTGAGGTACCATCATTTTTGTCCAGCCCTATTTCATTAGTTTTTTTTTTTAATAATTATGTTAATCAACATTTCAAAAGTAACGGCTGATTTTGATAATTTAATTTTCAATTAACTTTTATTTATTGTTACTTTTGTAGGTTTCAAGTGCTTTCAGTGAGAATTGTGGGTTTTTCCTTCTTTAACTGAGGGGTACCAACAATTTTGTCCACGTGTGTACTTTCCTTTCTTTTTAACACCTCCCTGTTTTCGTCTTTATTTTTCTTCCTGCCATTTCTTCCCTCCTCAGTTAAATTATTTGAACTGTGCACCGCAACAAAAGTTTTAACCATTAATTCCGCCTTTTCTTTTTTAGTTATAGCCACTTCATCTCCAGAACTCAGGACTGGATAATTCTAATCCTTCCTCCCATTTTCCTCAACATTCCCCATACTTCTCCTATCTTCGTTTTGCTCCAAATCGATCCACAAAATTTCCTCCAATACGACCTCTTTGCTTGTCTTATTGTTTTCCTTACCATTGCTTGCGCTTGCTTATATTGAATCATGTGTTGAAAGTTATGGTATCTTTTAACTAACTTAAACGCTTTATTTCTACTCTTCATTGCTTGTCTACATTTTTCATCCCACCATGGTACTAACTTGTTTTTCTTTCTCCCTGAACTTTTAGGTATATTTCTGTTTGCTGCTGATATGATCCCCTGCTTTATGTCCCTCTCCATCATTTCCACCTCCACATTATCATTAACCCGATCCAGATTTTTTCCACTTTCCTTTGTGAACTCTATCCAATTTGCTTTTTCTAAGATCCATCTTCCCCCTACTCTCTCCGTGTCCTGTACTGTCTCTATATTTATTTTATTATATATAGGGTAGTGATCACTTCCTATGGTCCCTTTTTGATACACATTCCAGTCACACAGTGGTGCTAATACATTGGTCACTATTGTCAGGTCTATAGCCGACTCCTTCCCAGTATTTACATCTATCCTTGTCCCTCGTCCATCATTCACACAAACCAGATTCTGTCCATCTAACATTTCTTCCACTATCTCCCCATTATTGTCATTCTTCTCACTCTCCCACAATGTATTATGAGCATTAAAATCTCCACACCACTCTGTTTCCATTGCTCTTGCCTTCCATTTCTTCCAGTTTCTTTATATCAGCATGGGTCATTAAAAATGTATTATTGCCAACTTTCTCTTCCCTATCCATATTTCTATTATAATATTCTCCATCTCAACTCCAATATCGCTAACCCTGTAAGGAATGCCCTCTTTAACAAACGTGAAACACCCACCTCCTACCCCTTCTTCCCTATCCTCTCTGACTGCCACGTATCCTCCTAAATTTGCTAAATTTGGTTTTAACAATGATTCCTGGATGCACAATATATCTTGTTTTTCCTGCTGACTATATATGAATTGTTTAAATTCCTGACCATTAGCAGTTAGGCTTCTTGCATTCCATTGAAGGATTATTATTATTATTATTACTATCCAATACATGATCATTCTCGACTAGCCTGAACACTCAACTCATCTCTCACATCTTCCCATCTTATCCCTCTCATACCCAGATGATGCACTGCTGCTTTAACTATGATCTGTATTCTTTCTGTTTTAGATTTAACATCTGCAGTCGCATTTATGACCCCTGCTACGAATGTCACCAATCACAATTTCTTGCCCAATATCCGTCACCACTTATTTCTCTCTATTCTGTCGCTTACCACTGCCATTTTCCCTTCCCGCTCTCCTGGTAGCTTCAGCATACAATATTTTCTCATTCACTTTCATCCGCTGCACTGTTATCTCTTTCTTCATAGCCTCACATCCCCAGTATGCTACACTATGTTCTCCTCCACAGTTACAGCATTTTAGTTTCACACCCGTCCCATATTCATATTCCCATATTCCCCTCCACACCTTGCACACCTTCTTTTCCCTGTGCACCTGCTAGCAATATGTCCGTACTCTTGACAGTTAAAGCACCTCATTGGTTTTGGGACAAATTCTCTAACACTATATTTTATGAATCCAAAATATATTTATTTTGGGATCGTTTTTGCATCAAATTCCACAACCACTGTTTCTGATTCTTTTATCTCAGATCCTCTTGTCATTCTTTTAACATCTTTAACTGTGGCATTTGTCATTCTCAGGTTTTCCACAACAACTTTCATACTGATTCCAAGGAGAATCCCTGTTCTCACTCCCTTACATCCAAAACTTCTCTGCTTTATTTTCCTACAGTCACCATTTTCCGAGCTTTTTCTATTTGTGTTTCTGTGTTTCACCCGATTAGCAAGTTTCCATCTCCTAACACTTTAGCGTATTTGACTTCTCCTACTTGTGTTCTTATTATTTTTGTAAGTTTTAATGGATCCATGTTTTTTAACTCGCCTTCACCTTCAAATCTCACTACATTAAGGTTTCCCTTCTTCCTATTCCTTTCCTCATCTTCCTGTCCCTCACTCTCCGTGTCTTCTACGCTATCTTTATCTTCTTTCTTTCTCCCACTTTCCCCTTTACCCCTTCCTCCTCTCCCTACTTGCTCCTCCCATTCACCACCCTCTTTATCAACCTCAAACTCCTCTTCACTCATCTCTGTACTATTGTAACTATCTCTGTCCCCCTCCTTTCCCTCCATTTTACACCCACTTACAGAAAGTAGTGCTAGGATATCACTACCGGACCTGTACAGGCCGTCGGCCAATATCCCCCACTCTACTCTCCATAAGTTACTTTTCTACCTACCTTCTACACTCTATTGATGATGTTAAACACTCCTTACTTCACTTTTTTCCTCTCGTTTTGTTTTTTGAATTTACCGCATTCCACCAAACTATCCGTTGCTTGGAGATGACGTCTCCTCAGCTCTCTAACTCCAAGTCAATCCCAATTCTGTGAAGTCAACCTGTCCAATTAGGAAGTAACATGGCAATACTGGGCCTCATGTGGTTGAGTGTGTCAGCAGTTCCTGCATGATGAAGGAATTGATGCTATGGACTGGTCTGCCCATTCCCCAGACCTGAATCCAATCAAGCACATCTGGGACATCATGTCTTGTTCCATCCACCAACACCTTGTTGCACCAGGAGTTAACTGATGCTTTAATGCAGGTCTGGGAGGAAATCCCTCAGGAGAACATCCCCCGTCTCATCAGGAGCATGCCCAGATGTTGTAGGAAGGTCCTACAGGCAGGTGGAGGCCACACATTACTGAGCCTCATTTTGACTTGTCTTGAGGAATTTCCACTGAAGTTGTATCAGCCTTTAATGTGATTTTCCACTTTTATTTTGAGTATGATTCCAAATCCAGACCATGGGATAATTTGATCATTTTGATTTACAATGATAATTGTTGTTATTCTTGAATTTCCTTTGGGATCAATAAAGTATCTAGCTATGTTGTTCTCAGCGTATTCTACTATGTAATGAATAACGATTTTCAACTTGAATATTTCATTCATTGAGATCTAGGAAGTGTTATTTTAGTGTTCCCTTTATTTATTTATTTTTTAAGCAGTGTAGTTCTCTTGCTAATCGACTGGTGCCTTAAGATGACATTTGATGTAATTTGGCACTATATAAATAAAATTTATATGAATTGAAACTGAATGACTTTGGTCACATTGTCAGCTGCTGGCTTTCATTACCTTGTGACATTCAAGATTTCTTGTTTTGACAGATCCCTGACAGGTCCTTGAAGGCGGTATCTCAGTTTTGGTCTTGACCTCCAAACCTGGGTTTAATAGTTTGTGCTCTGCATTGACCTGTTGACCTCGTCAGTCTCTGTGCACCTGTGAGAGTATTGGTGCCATTGTGTTTCATCCATTTTTGTACATGTTGGTATTTAAGCTATAGGGCTGAGGTATCATTTTCTTTTTAATAGTTTTGTCCTGCTTTTGATAAGTTGGTAAATTCCTTTTTGCTTGTTTATATTCACCTTTGGTCTGCCAGAACTTTTTCCTGCTGCTTTTTGTAACAGGTGCTGTACGGACCCAATTGCAGTACAAAAGACTCAGAAGACAGTGGTAAAAAGTTCAACGTTTTATTTACACTCTGCCAGACAGGCAAACGGTTTAGAAGCCGGCAAACAGGAATCAGGAGAGGAGAGGAAAAGTTTTTGGTCAGGGACAGAAGGCTGGGTCAAATTACCAGGAGGCAGACGAAGCAGGGAATCAGGGACAGGCGAGGTCTGTACTGGGAAGAAAGGCAGGAAACCGCTGGAAAGACTTGCATGGTAAAGAACAATCTGGCAAAGGATAGAGTGTGGAGCTGGTGACTATATGCTGGGCTGATTGCATGTGATGAGAGGCAGCTGTGTGCACAGGTGAGTGGAGTGAACTGACGAGGTGGGTGTGGCTGACAGGCTGAGTGGGGCAGAAGCAGGATCAATGGAAAATTACTGATGGCTGGATGACTGAACTGTGACACTTAAGTTACTACTTTCTGATTTTTAAAAAAAAAAAAATAAAATTTCCCCTCAACAGGATTTAACAACAACTATCAACTGTATATTGGGATTAGTCATAAATCAACTATTTAATTCAGCATAAATTGTCTTTATTGAAGAGTTAATATTTTGCAAGTCTATTGGAAAGTTATGCTCATACTTCCATATGTTTCTTATTTGAGCTTGTACCAACTGTTTAGATGCATTGTTTCCATTAACCATGAAATATAGATTTGCTGCATCACTTACACTAAAACAGCTGTAAGAAGGCATTCTGTCTCAGCAACAAGGAACGGCTGTGAAGGAACTTGAGACCATCTTGAAATGGGATAACACCAACTATGACTTCAATAAGTTTTTGGAACACATGTCTTTTCATCCAACATGATACTCCCATATATACTTACAAAGAAATAAGTACTGGATGCAATTGTAGTTATTTTATCCTAAAATCTATGGGCTGGGCTACGGTTCATGTGACAATTATTTCATGACAATGCTTATTTTCTGAAGTCAAACAGGAGAAATGACAATCTGCACATGTTGGTCCATTTTCCGATAAACTGAAGGTAGTTCTGTATGTCATTGGTTATAACATTACAGATGTTTATCCTTTGTTGAACAAGTAAGTTCAAATAAAATGGAGTAGAAAATGACAAGCTAAGCCACTTCTCCAGGCACCACTACATTTCCACATACACCAACCATCAGAGACTCTACCATAGGAAGCATCTAAACATATCAGGTTGCCAATAAATTATCATTTGTAACATAGTTTCAAACATGTTATGAGAAAAACAACATACCGTAGAATGGTTTGCTGTTAAAATATCAATGTGTGAGTGCACGAGATGCCCAGCAGATGTCAGTAAGTGCAAACAGTTGACAGTCAGGTGCAGTTATGGTAATACTGTTCCAGCAGCAGAATCCTCTTGCAGCTTGTTATGAAACATGGAAAAATTTAATTTTCACTGTGTATTCAGACACTAAAGAAAGTCACTTTCATAGAACTGTTCAAATTTGAAATCAAGCTTGGGAGAGTCTTGTTTTCATCCTGTTCTGACAGATATTCGTTGGAATACTCTTCAGGCAGCATCCATAGATAATAAATTGAGTAGCAGAAGCAAACTGGTAGCTTAATTTGTTCAATGAAATAATTGAAAAACTATAAATGTGACATTTCTATAGTTTAAAGAGTCACATTGACCTGCATCATTGTGTGGGAGACTGTCCTGCTCCCCATGCCAATGTGGGGTATGTGCATGCAGGCAGATAGGGACGATGATAACGTTCAAAGAACACGTGGCCTCTAGTGGCACCTGTGTGTGAAGGTATAAATTAGCATCCATGACACACGTGTCAAGGTGTAAGAGAATGCATTTTAGCCCTTGCCATAAATTAAATCAAACCATAATCAAGTGGTGTTTCTGCCTAGAGCCAACTAGGAAATAAAAGTTTTGTTGTAACATGTTGTGTTTACATGTTACCATAACAACCTAAAATAACATCCACAAAGGTAAAAAGAATGGATTTGACCTCAAAACATGATAGGTTTTCCAATGGTAATTAAAACCTTTTTTTTGTTAAACCCTGTCAATTATTTTAGCACAGTGTTGTGCCTTGGTCATGTATTACAAAGCTGTAAGTCCGTTTTATACTCTTTCATTTGTCTGTTTTTTAATCACTTAGCAAGTTTGTCTGCACTGTCAGAGAAATAGCCTTTCACCTCTGGAAAAAAATACATTACAATTCCAAGAGAACAAGAAAAATGTCATTGAATGATGGTTATTGATTATAAGTTGAAATTGGTCTGAGTCGTCACCCAAAAGGAAAATAATGAAACCCACGTTGTTCATGTGTCTTGTCCACCTGGCTCTGTAATTCTCAGATTTTTTATTTCACTACTGAGCTTGGATAAAGTCATTGTTGTGGGTGAATTTATTAATTCATATATACACATATATGAATAAATTAACTCACAGCAAGAGGGTTCCTGGTTCAAATCCCAACTGGGGCCTTTGCCCTGAGTTTGCATGTTCTTCATCCCACCATCCAAAAACATACATGTCAGGTTAATTGGTGACTCGAAATTTGCCCTAGGAGTAAGTGTGAGTGTGTGTGGTTGTTTGTCTCATTAGTCTCTGTGTGGCCCTGCGATGGACTGCCAACCTGTCCAGGGTGTATCCTGCCTCTCTCCCAGTGACAGCTGGGATCAGCTGGATAGATGGATGGATATGTATGTATGGATGATGTCCCAATAGTTTATATCTTCTTATAATTATAAAATATTTAATATACAATAAAATACAAATTAATTTAAAAAGCATATTCCTGATTCATACCTTTGACCACATTGTATACATATAATGGCTTATTTGCATATTGCACTCAATCAATTTTAAAGTAGTCAATACGTCGGAAAGAATGAAAGACCATTTAATCAGTGGTACACTAAACACTGCCGATTGCAAAGAGAATTCTAAAACACACTGTGGTGAGCTGCACAGTTTGTTCTTACCCTGGGAACTTTTAAGAGTTCCAGTAGACAAGAATATATCTACAGCTAAAATGTGTTAGGGGTAGGGTTAACATAACTAAAAGCTATGTAATGTAGCTATGTAAACTAATAAGGTACTGAGTTCAGCCTTAATGGCCATAATTGCAAAATATCTCCTAACTTTGCTCATTGGTATAATTTGACATCTAGGTAAAGATAGCACATAAATATGCTTCACAATCAGTATAATACTTCAGCTTTTCAAGTAATTATTTAATGATTTTAAGTGGAATGAGAGCAGTGGCTCTCACGTCAGCAAATTCCACTCCACTTGGCAGCAAACAAAATGTGTCTTCTGAGAGAATTGGTTGTGTGAGTCTTTAGTGACTCTTGTTAATGTGCCATGAAGAGTGCAGAACAGCTAAATGACTGGAGCTGGAACTGGATATAGGAAAGTCATTCTCTAAGACCTAACCTCTGTTGTATAGAATTTTTTCTTTATCATGTTTTCTCAAAATAAAATGATTTATTAAGTCTGAACTCTCGCAGGATTAAGCAGGTATAGAAAATAGATTAATGGACAGTGGATTCCCTTTTATCGCAGCCATGTAAGCGTAGTCAAATGTAGAACACATTATTTTGTTCAGGAAATGCTTTTATAGGTTTATCTGGTGAAGTGTTAGAGTGTTGTAAATAGTGATGCAGAGTATATGCAGGTATACACAATGCATTCACTTATTTTTTAGTCATGATTGACCCACTTCACTTCTAAATCCCCTCTGATGTGCATCATATTCAGAAGTGAGCTGCAAGTCCATTTTATTTCCTGTGAAGGCAAAGCCATGAGCTGTCTCTCTTTGCTTAGAACTAGTTAGCTTCATTTTACTGTTTGAAAGGTGTTGGCCTGATATTTAGGGCTTTAATTTCACAATGATTCTCACTCCCATATTCCTGTGACAATGGATAAATAAATACAAATAAATACTACAACACAGTGTTTTAAACTATAAAAAGTGACAGCAGACATTAGGAGTATACTTTCTTCTCCATGTACCTCCATCCCACTGGTTGTGATCATATGACAAACTAATAGCTGGGCTGATGTTTATGATTCACTTCTGGTTTTTCAGGGAATTTGTTGTTGGCTTCATTTTTGTTTCTTTGTTTAGACTGTTTAGATCAAAGTTTATGGTCATCTGCTTTTGGTGAACACTGCAACTCTATTTCTCTTATGTGTTAGTTACCACAGTATTTGTCTGTTAAATACCCTGGATATTGGGGTTATGTGTGGCTGTTTTTCTGAACAGAAGACATTTTTACCAAAGTAACGTAAAGGAGGTGTTGATCCTGTTCGCTTTGTCTTTTTGTTCTTGCCAACAGCTGTCATTGAAAAATACTGATGGTGTTTTTGTCTTTCTCTACCCTGTCACTTAATAAACATATTGTTTGTAAAAGTTAAAGAAGAAGAAAAACCTTAAACAAAGCCTCAGGAATGGCATATGAGGGGTCACAGCAAGCATCAGTGTGGCCCACTGAGATCTGGATCCTGTTTAGGTTTTCACAAAACAGGTACATACAAGTTAGGACTGTGATTTGTTTTTTCACTTAAAAAAAATATAAATATGTGTTCAGCTGACAGTTAATCTCTTAATTATAACTGAAATGGGATCTGTTTAGTCCAATGTTGGGCCCTGGCTCAAAAATGACTCGCTTCTGTAAATCTAAACGCTTTTCAAATAGACATATAAGTAAATTCAGAGACTCTCAGAATTTAGCAAAATGCTGAAATACACCAGTTTTACAGCAATGAAACAGTTTCATTCAAAGACTGTGGGAATTCCTATCACACATTTAAGCCCGATGAAGCTGGAACAATAAGAGTTATTCACACCGTTTCTTTTAGAAAGTAATTCAATCAGTATCACTTTTACGTTAAACTTTGACAACATGATAACGAATTCAAAGTTATTCGAAGCAATGTCTAATGTTACTCTGTTCACTCTCAGATCACTGCATGTGGTGAACGAAAATAAAAAATGATGCATGAAATCAGCGTCTGAGTCACAGCATCACAGAATGCTATTGTCACTCTGAATTCAAGTTGCACTTTATATCCACGTGTTTTTACAGGGATCAAAGGAAAAAGACTTCTCTGTTGTATTTCTGACATTTGCTTCATGTTTGCTGCAGTGTTAAACAACATTGTTACCCCAGCGGACTGTTCTGGTTTGTTTTCCCCAAATGTGATAATGTGTTTTCTCAAAGGCTTTTTTTCTGTTTTATCATGTTGCCGTCCAAACTAATGTGCATCACCGTTGACTGCATCTTTGAAAAACACGAAAGAAAGTTATATAGTTTGAAAGTCCTTTCAAGCGTACACAGCCATAATTCCCGGACATTAACCCAAGCTGTGGTGAAGTAGCTCATTGTGAGCTCGGCAGCAGTGTAGCTTTAAGATGGAGGTGGGCAGCACTTCGATGACGCAGGAATAATCCTGAAAAGATGCTTCAAAACTCCAGGCTGGAGCCAGCGCGTGTGGTGGCTGCAGACGGATCTACGAGGCTTGCATGAGTAACTGTTGCAAGTCTGCGCAAGTTCAGGAGGACTCTCGGTTGGGGGAAAAAAACTATTTAATTTCTTGCAGGATTTCCACTTTAAAAGAGAAACCCAGTTAATTGTTTTTAAAGCCTTTTCTGCGTGGCGGAGGGTTTTCTGTTTGCAGTTTGAAGTGCGCTGCTCAGTGGAATAACTCTCCAACACCGATTGTTATTTATCTGAGGTGAGACTGAAACAGTGACATCATGCCACATTTTACTAAACAGTGTATCTTCTTTTTGATGATCCTGAGCCCAGTTCTGACTAACGCTCTGATCGAGGAGATAGAGGTATTGGTGTTTTTACCACAAAACAACTCTTTCCTGTTTTCATATGCAAGAGTCGCACCGGCGATCCGTTACGCACAACAGAAGCTGAAGGCTAACGGCGGAAAGTACTCGGGATTCCACTTCAATATTCAGTTTGAGAACTCTGAGTGGGCCAATGATGCTTTGTTTACATTAGTGGACAGGTTCTGTGGACAGAAGCCGGATCTGATCCTGGGTCCTGTGCGCGAATACGAGGCGGCGGGGGTGGCGAGGCTGGCATCCCACTGGAAAATCCCGGTAATATCGGCAGGTGCTTTGGCAACCGGCTTCGGGAACAAGAACACCGAATATTCCCACCTGACCCGCATTGCCCCATCCTACGTGAAAATGGCAGAGACATTCACTGCAATATTCGAACACTTCAAGTGGAGGAGCGCGCTCTTGGTTTACGAGGACGACAAAGAGGAGCGGAACTGTTACTTCACTTTAGAAGGAGTCTACCATCTGATGGCAGACCATGATATTAAAACATATACAATTTCTGATGAACATCCCTCATATATTGAAGACATCCTCCAGAGCATCTATGACTTTGAAGGTAAAGCAGCCCTCATTACTCCTCTGAACAGTCTCCATTGTTAATTAAAAGATTTGTTCAGATATGAATGTCAGTTATTTAATTATCAGTAATGTAAATTCAAATATAGGTCTACTGAATGAAAGAAAATAGTGAACAATGCCCATCATATTGACTGAATAAAAGAAAGGTAATCCTTTTTTGTAAATGTAACTAAATACGTGCTTCTATAGATGAACTACTGTGACTAATTTAACCAAATTATGAATCTATGTCTTACCATGCCAGTACATTATTAATCTCTGTAGTTTTATGAGGAGAAGCGCAAAACTTTTGGATGATACAGTCATAGGAAAAAGTTTGTACACCCTTTGGAATTTCTCACATTTCTTCCTAAATTGGTCATAAAACATGGTCTGATCACTACAATGATCTCAAGAATAAACAAACGGTGTCTTCTTGAACTAAAACCACTCAAACAATCACATGTTATCATACTTTTATTGGCCACAAGATGGAAATATTGACAGGACAGGGAGGCATAAATAAGTAGAGCTAAGAGTCCTCCAGGAGCTAATTAGACTAATTAGATGATTAGGCAATTTGACTCAGGTGTGAGCCACCCTTTAGTCCAATCACTGAGGTGTGTTGTGAGCTACCCACCCCACTGGAAAACCAGTTACAAGGTGTGTTTTGATGAGAGGCATGTTCTTTGCATTATGCTTCGCACAAAGTAGCTGTCTGAAGACGCAAAATAATTGACTTATATAAAGCTAAAAAAGGGTTACAAAACCGTCTCGAAGAGCCTTGATGTTCATCTATCCACAGTTAGAAAAATAGTGTATAAATGGAGACAGTTTGGGACAGTTGTTACTTTGCCAAGGAGTGGCCGCCCTGCAAATATCACTCCAAGGGCAAGGAGAGTCATCATCAATGAGGTAAAGAAGAATCCAAGAGTGTCCCACGGAGGAAGCCATTGCTGTCCAAAAAGAACATTTCCTCTCATTTAGAGTTCACAAAAAGACAAAAGGTGTGGGGGTGCTTTGCTGCCTCTGGGCCTGGACAACTGGCTATAGTTCAAGGGAAAATTAATTCTCAAGTATATCAAGATATTTTGCAGAAAAACCTTAAGCAATCAGTCAAAAAGCTGAAACTCAAAAGAGGATGGGTCCTGCAACAGGACAACGACCCCAAACACCGAAGCAGATCAACATTGGAATGGTTCCAGAAAAACAAGATAAATGTTCTGGAATGGCCCAGTCAAAGCCCTGACCTAAACCCAATCGAGATGTTGTGGATTGACCTCAAGAAAGCCATCCATTCCAGGCCTCCCAAGAATCTTGCTGAATTGCAAAAGTTTTGCAAAGAGGAATGGTGCAAGATTTCTCCTGATCGCTGTGCCCGTCTAATCTGCAACTACAGGAAACGTCTAGTTAAAGTAATTGCAGCTAAAGGAGGGTC
Organism: Leuresthes tenuis; assembly: GCF_036924035.1. Lineage (NCBI taxonomy): Eukaryota > Metazoa > Chordata > Actinopteri > Atheriniformes > Atherinopsidae > Leuresthes > Leuresthes tenuis. The sequence goes on from NW_027325360.1 coordinate 36,009,419, forward strand.
AACCACCTACTGACTCATAGGGCGTACTTACTTATGCTTCCCTATCCTTTGAATAATTCCATCTTATGGTCAATAAAAATATGATTACACACAATTGTTTGGGTGATTTTACTTCAAGAAGACACTGCTTGTTTATTCTTGAGATTGTTGGTGAGATCAGACCATGTCTTATGACCCATTTAGGACGAAATGTGAGAAATTCCAAAGGGCGTACAAACTTTTTCCTATGATTGTATGTATGTTTGTATATTTATATGTATAGAGTGTGTGTGTGTGTGTGTCTGTGTGTACATGTATGTAAAACAAGCCTAAAATCAATATTTGAAATGCGCACCTTTATTCTTCCACACAGCCTGTTAAGGAATATGGACAGTTTTTTTATTTTTTTTCTGTGTGCAACTCAGTCCCAAAAAACAGGATAATTCTGACTATTTGTGAAAAATATATCTTTTCAGATATCAGAATCAAAATATCCTGTTCTAAATCCATTCTCCATTTGATTAAGAAAAATCTAATTTTCATTTGATATGCCATGGATAGCCATATCAGACAAATTTTACCTTAAAGCTGAAAGGACAAAGTGTATGGAGAACATGTTAAGAAGAGAAAAGTAAATGCATGCATAGCAGATTGGTATTTGATAGCTCTTTCGATTATTGGGGAACGTCAACTGGAAATAGTCTGGACCTAGCTTGCTGTTTTCCAAGGAATAGTAGTACCAGTTGCTATTCGACATAGGTGTGCAGCGACTGAGAAATATGGAGCTAGATCAGGGTCATAATGTTTGTTCCTTTGAAAAAAATATTTGAAACTGAAGAAATGTAAGTTGAAACTGAAAGTCAGTTTTTGATCTTGAACTTTGAAAAACAAAAAAACTGTATTCAAAATAAAAAGAAGTGCTCCTTTATATATTTTTTGATATTTGAGATTTTCTTCTTTTGGGTTCAGATTTTGTTTTTTCTAAGTTCAAAACTTTTATTTTTTCTTTTTTAGTTCACTTTCAGATTCCTTTTTTTTAGTTTCAAACTTTTGTCAATGTTCTGGCGAGAGGGGCGGGGCATCAGATGACAGGGGTGTGGACTCATGAGTGACAGCATAACAGTGGTAGCTGAGTGGACTCCCTCTATCATGTTGCCTTCAGGAAATGTTGGAACTGCAAAAAATAGTAGTGAAAATAACATGCGAGACCGACAGTTCAGTCATTTAAGCTATTTCCATCAGCACTCTGCACAACTCGCAGTGTAAGAAAGATAAAAGCAGTATTCTTAGCCAAACCTGATGGTCTAACAAGGCATTTGTATGACCATCATTTACTGAAGAAGACCAAAAGTTCCTTTTAAAACTGTCGAATGAGGTAACATAATGAGCCATCCAAGTTGTTGCTGATGTAAGTGCACAGTTGAAATTCAGGTTAGTTTTAGCTTTGTAGCAGCAGGATGCAAACAGAGATTTGAAACGGACTAACCTATATACGTATGTAACTGAAGTATAAATGAGCCTTAAAGGGGAAGTTCGTTTTTTTTTTTTTAAACCTGAACTTTATTTCTGGCATAAAATACGATCATCTACTCACCCATAACAGTTTGGTGAAAGTTGGTGTCCTTTGGACGCTATTTAGATCTGTGTATATCCATATCACTGGAGTGAACGAGGCATAGACAATACAGCCTCTAAGTAAGGCATTATCTGACTTTAAGACGAATGAATGATTGAACGCATACTATTGCACTGTTAGTTCAAAGCTGCCGTGTTGTTGTTATTGCAGCTTATTTACTCCGTGATCTGTCACAGTTTGCTCCTGCTGGTAACATGGTTCATGTTTGCATATCTCCACATTGTCCAAACAAAATGACTACTTGGACAAAGTTCAGCTTTCACAGGCTTCCTTTGCGCAACCTGGATTTACTAAAGCTCTGACTAGTTGTGCTGAAAATGGACCTGAATACTGAAGTGGGAGCATTGAAGCGTGCGGATCTGCATCCTCCTTTCCTGGAGATCTTCATCCGTATACTCTGGCTCAAAACGGTAAGGACGTCGATCGTACTCAAAGTCATTGTCCATGTCGTCAAAATCTGCTAAATATCCTTCCATGTTGCACAAAACTAGCAGTAGCAAACTCTGTGTGAAGATAACCGACCGTCACAGAGCACGATGACTTTATCCCATGTGACCCGGGTGTAGAAAGCCCCCAAAAACGACAACACGGCAGCTCTAAACTAACAGTGCAATAGTACACGTTCATTCATTCGTCTTTAAGTATTGATGAAATAAAAACAGATAATGCCTTATTTAGAGGCTGTATTGTCATTGCCCTGTATATGGATATACACGGATCGAGTGATCGAAATAGCGTCCGAAGGATGCCGACTTTCACCAAACTGTTATCAATGAGTAGATGAACGTATTCTATGCCAGAAATAAGGTCCAGGTTTAAAAAAAACAAAAAAAAACTTCCCCTTTAATATTGACTTCCTCTATAATATTGAATTTCCACTCAAGGAGCCAACCCAGGTTATTAATCTCTGGGAATGTGGGAATTTGTATAAAAAGGGCAGTGTTGGCATCAGTTGACCAATCGCAATCATAGATCTGGAGCAGTTTTATCTTTTTTCACTTAAACAGGTCTGCACAGATATTCTTAAAACTGAGGAGAATGGTGTTAGATATGTTTGTGCAGCCCTGTTTAAGTGAAAATAGATAAAGCTGCTTATCTGATATTCCTGCTTTGTCCTTGTCAGGGATCCAAACTTGTCCGTTTTATCTCTCAGTGATCTTGCGCTTCCCATGATGATTAAGGGAAGAAATGGTTTAAACTTCATCCTCATTTTGTTCTTGCTCTGCTTCCTCGATGTCTACTCATTAACTCATCAGCATTTGGAGTTTTATTTCAGATATTACTTGGGCTTTGGAAAGCTCAATCAACCTCTCCAATATGCAAATAACTTTTTCATTCCATCATTATGTTTCATAACATGTAAAGAATTGCCAATTATCAGCAATCCTTCCAGCAGCACATTGTCCAAACCAGCACCAAAAAATTTTTTTTGTGTTTTTTTTTAATCACTGTTTTCACAGAAAGAATCTCAGTTAAAAAAAATCAAAAAAAGACGGAAAGAGAGAAACAATATCCACACAGCTACTGCGGAAAGCTGCCACAAGTGTGGCGCCATAATAGAAAAAACAAACAAACAAAAAAATAATTTAAAAAAATCAGTCGAAATGTGAAAACGCCAGAGACTATGTGCATTTATTTAAAGAATTTTGTCCTGCAAAAAAATTTATTTACATTACACCTGACAACTTTTTATCCATCTTTTTTTTTTTTTTTTTTTTTTACACTTGTGGAATTTTCTCCCTGTAATGCTTCTCAGCGATTACCACTTCACAGATCTGCTGTAGATGACTACAAACTTCTGCTCTAAATATTTTTAAAAATGCTTAGTTATAGCTGCAGATGGAGAGCAGAGCAAGGCGGTGGGTGGCACTGGGCGGAGCAGCTGATGGGAGGGTGGGGTCAGGATCACCCAATCAGAGTCTAGTAGTAAGAAGAGGTTCTGTTTCCGATGATGGTGCTAAGATGATATAATTGTTTTAGTAAGTTGTTGTTGTAGAAATGTTAGACTCTAAAAGCAGTCAAGCATTTTTGTCCATCAAATGCTCATCATATCACAGTTTTGCAAAGAGTTAAATAAGATCAATTGAACTGAATAATTTAGTCCTACTCTACAGAGCCTGATGTAGGAAATTGGTACTCCTTGTCATGCTGCTACAGTAACTTGTTTGATTGACACAACGACCTGTGAAACAGCTTGTGTTCTCTGTCACAACTTTTCTGCCTTTACAGTGGAAGATTTTAGTTATGTGAACAACTTCCAGAGAGATGTAAAAAGATCTTAATGAGATAAATGTTATGAATTCTTTTTTTAACAGACACAGTTCGAACATCGCATTACAGTTTCATAGAAGGACGCATTTATGAGCAGACATCTATCTATGTATCTATTGATAACTTCAGCAACAGGTGAAAGCATTAAAAACACATCAGACAAAACGAATTATGTAAAAGAAAACAGCTGCAGCAGTGTGACAACATCTCTTTTTGGGAGCACCATTACATAAAAACACAATGGATAGCAGAGTATGACATGGATGTGGACATGGATGGATGGTAAGTCACAGATGTCTGTGCCAAGGCCAAAACAAAAGTTTGTCATACATGGATGCTCTTTCTTTCTGCTGTGCCAAGTTGTCTGTTAAATCTTTTATATTCAGCTGGCAGACTCCCACACTCTGTTTGTCTCTTTTATTGCTCTCTGCTGAAACCTGCTTTTGTTTTTTTTTACTCCATTGTTTCATAATTTCTGTCTTGCTGTCTGCCGTGGGAATGATGTTGTGCAATTTTATGCATATCTATAAATCAAGGAACCAGTATCCCAAGCAATCTGTTTTAAATAATCCCTTAATCCTCTGCAGAATTTAGTTTATAATTTAAGTGCATTAATTGATGATTCTTGTATATGTAAAGGTGTTAGCTTATATTTGTGCATGATTGTATTCTTTTGGATGGTAATTGTAACTATGTTTGTGACACCATGGCACAGGAAGACTCCGAGATGGTATTGCAATCTCCTAGCTTATCAAATGTGTTTGCAGTGAAAACAAAATGCCATTATTCCTGTCAAATTGATGAGCGTTACATACACAATCATTTATCAACTTGTTAGATGGTGTTTTAATGCAGCTGCAATGGTTGCATATATGTAACTGACACCTTTAGATAACTGATGAAATAGAGCATTGTTTTCTTTGAGATACTAAATCATTCAAACTTTTTAAAATTAGATTCTGTGTAAAATCATGTGATTTATTTTCAAAGTTTGTTATTAAGCACAACATCTTTATCTTAAAAGTTACTGGTAACTAAAGCTGTAAAATGAATGCTGTAGAGTAGGAGGTGCAAGATTTTCATATGATATTTAGTGAAGTGAAAGTATAAAATAGCAAATACAAAAATGTAACTACGAAACTACTAGTTCCCAAAACTGCTCCAAAGCACAGTATATAAGTAAAAGTAAAAACTCCCTGCCTTATTTACAAAATGAGTTAAGTCTGAGATGAGAATTAGAGATGCACATTTGTTAGAAAAGCTTCAGGTGCTGGACAAAACCTGCTTAAGTAGTAGAAAAAGTCTACATACTCAGATAAATGCTCTCTGGAATATTAATTCAAATACCACGTCACAGTGATGTTAATCCATGTGCAGTGATGTAAATCCATGTGCCCAATCCATGGGCATCCATTGATCTTTTTTATGCTGACATAAATCTGACACGATACTGGGGAACTTGAAGGTTAAATTTTATTAAAACTTTAATCCAAACGTACTGCCCATACAGACAATGTCTAAAAATTTCAGGGCTACAGTGCCTGTGCGAAAAGTACTACTTTGAGGAATGATGATGCTGCTGCTTCTCTGCCTGTGCTGCAGTGCTGACAGCCTGGGCCTGTCCTCTCTCTGGGATCCAGTCTCCCCACTCTTTGCTCTCCCTTAGCCTTCTTCCTCCTGGTTTGAGAGAAAAGTTCTGGTGTGAAATAATTTGAAAAAAAAAATGTTTTGGGAAATCAGTCCAACTTCCAAAATTGCCGTAAATAATAACTGCATTAGTGTTAATGCACTATTAACTGGGATACTAGTTTATGCAATATATGGATTAAACTTAACGCAGCATTTGCAGGATGTTACCATGAATTAATGCAGAAATAATAAACATTTATGCTTATGATAGACCATCACTACAATATAAAAGCATTTGACAGAGTCCTCCAATTGTATGTTATTAAGATTATGTTGGCAGCAGGTTGTTTGTTGTTATCACGTTGGCAGATGTTAGTGTCAGGATCGTTGGTGAAGGTAGGACCCAGATGCAGTTCTTTCAATTCAAACACAAGGTTTAATCCAAAATTACAAAACAGGGAGCAAGGCAAAAAACATAAAGCACGGCTGAGTCAGATAATAAAAAATACTTTGAACTATGAAAAACAAAGAAAGGCTATGAAAACAAGACTGTGAATAAATAACTTTGAACAGGGCTATGGCTATGACTATGACTATGAGGCAGGAAACAAGACTTAGCTTTGGTGACTGCGGCATCAAGGGTTAGTGAGGAATCTGCGATGAGTGAAAGGAAACCAGGAGACAAAATGCTGTGGAGGGAGTGATTAGTGAATGACGTGCAGCTAATGACAATGAAACAGGTGATGTGAGTGAAGCTGATGGCAGGGGAAAAACGTGACAAGAACTGAATCTAAAAACACAACAGAAAACCTGAAAACATAACAAATGGCCTTAAAACAAGAGTTAACAAAGCATGAGCAGTGACAGTTAGCAGGGGTGACATCTTAATAATTAATTTCATCTCTGCTTTTATCATGGCTTTGTGTTACTGTTCCATATTAATCATGTTAAACATTTTGCAATGCAACTACAAAAAAATATACCATTACTGAAAAAGCTGACTACTAAGCTGTTCTAATACATCTAAGACTACCTAGGTTCACTTTTAGAATATCATAAAGATGGATGATTAGTTTGCTCACATTTTCACCACACTGAAATATTGAAGAGTGCACCAAACCATTTTATCTTGGTGAGCTCGTTAATGAAAGTTAACTGTTTATCAGTTCAGAAAATCATTTCTGTGCAAGTGCTCTTCTTAGATTGGCAGCCTTTTATTTAGTTATCCTTGATTTACACAATAACCATGTCTGCACGCGTCAGATTTATTTATAAGCATGATTTTTATTGACGGTTAAAAATGTATGTCATATTGCCAGAGCTTTTAAACTTTTCTCATTCCATATTTGAGTTTAATTTTCTAAAGAGATTTAAGCTCAGTAAGAATTTAATTAATAATAATGTTTATTTCATTTCAGACACCACAGATTTTCAACATGAGGTGCATAAATAGTCCAGCTGAAGTATTGACACAAAGACAATTTACTGTTTTTCCTTAATGACAATTATAATAAATATACCCCCTGGCCCACCACAGAAATATAATAAAATGATCAAAATCAAAGAATGACACAGGGTGTGTGGTGACCAGCATCTGCATGGCAAGATGAAAACAGGCCCAGGGATAAACTAAATGACTAGTTCAAGAAAGGAGTTCCATGTATACTGGAATAACTTGAATGAGCACAAAAAAGGGAATCTGAGCTTTTCAAGTTTAAGATTATGAAAAATCTTCTCAATCATCAGTTGAAGCTCCGGTAAGCTTCCAGTCAAATCGAGTCAATCTCCTAGCTAGCAGGGTCTTGAAGGCTAAATTATGAGGTTAGTGTCAGGAGAGTTAATGAAAATGTCTGATGAAAGATTGGGAAGGATGGTGTGACCATAGACTTTTTAGGATTGGTTAGAAACTCTTTTAATTCAATTCAGTTTTATGTAAATAGTGCCAAATCACAACAAATGTCATTTCAAGGCACTTCATTAATACTGTCCAATTTAAGCCAAATAGAGTCCAATTAATTGTAATCATGATCCAAAAAAATCCAATTAATTAAATTAAAAATTAGTCCAATTCAGTCCAATTCAATGCACACAGAGTCAATTCAAAAACATTTCCCTAGCTAAGGAAACCAACAGATTGCACCAAAACTTCTGTTCAGTCCAATCTCCTGCGTGAGCGTGCACTGTGGAGAGAAACGACTCCCTTTTAACAGGAAGAAACCTCTGGCAGAACCAGACTCAGGAAGGGTGGCCATCCGCCTCGACCAGCTGGGGTTTGAGAAGACAGAAAAGAGGGAAAAGAGGGGGGAAACACCATAACGCCATTCAAAGGATATCTGTTGAGAAAGAAAAAGACAAGTGAATGACAACAATAACAATAACCTGTACATAATGTCATATGAGAAATTAAACGGGGGGGGGGAAAGAGCAGCTTAACTACAGGATGTTTCAGGGTCACCTTAGCCATCCCTAACGAAACGCTTTATCAAAAAGTTTTAGGCCTAATCTTAAAGGGAGACAGGGTGTCTGCTTCCTGAAGCCAAACTGGCAGCTGGTTCCACAGAGAGGGGCCTGATAACTGAAGGCTCTGCCTCCCATTCTACTTTTAGAAACTCTGGGAACCACAAGTAAACCTGCAGTCTGAGAGCAAAGTGTTCTGTTGGGAAATTATCCAATTATGAGATATTTAAGATGTGATGTAGCTCAGTCATTAAGAGCTTTATATTTGAGGAGAAGAATCTTAAATTCTATTCTGAATTGAACAGGAGCTAAAACTGGAGAAATATGATCTCTGCTGTTAGATCTCGTCAGGACTCTGGCTGCAGCATTTTGGATCAGCTGGAGGCTTTTCAGAGAATATGTGGGACAAAAATAAAGAATTACAGTAGTCCAGTGGTCCAATCTTGATGTAACAAATGCATGGACTAGTTTCCCTGCATCACCCTGAGACAGGATGTTCCTGATTTTAGCAATATTACGAAGGTGAAAGAAGGCAGTCCTAGAAACCAGTTTAACGTGCGTCAAATAATAAATTCTGGTCAAAAATAACTCCAAGGTTCCTCACTGTAGAACTAGAAGCCAAGAAAATACCATCTGGAGTAACTGTGTAACTAGACAATTTCTCCCTGAAGCGCTCAGATCCAAAGAGAACAACTTCAGTTTTGTCTGAATTTAAAAGCACACAGTTCTGAGTCATCCAGGTCTTTATGTCTTTAAGACATGCTTGTAGTCTGACCAACCTATTGGTTTAATTTGGTTTCATAGATAAGTACAGCTGAGTATCATCAGTATAGCAATGGAAATTTATGCCATGCTGTCTAATAATGTTACCTAATGGAAGCATGTATAAAGTAAAAAGAATCGGTCCAAGCACAGCACAATGAGGAATTCCATGGCTTACTCCGATGTGTGAGAAAGATTCTTCATTTACAAGAACAAACTGGAATCTGTCAGATAAATATGACTTAAACCAGCCTAATGCAGTTCCTTTAATCCCAACATGTTCAAGTGTCTGTAACAGAATGCTGTGATCGATCGTATCAAATGCAGCACTGAGATCCAACAGGACAAGCACAGACACAAGTCCGCTATCTGAGGCTAAGAGGAGATCATTGGTAACCAGTGCTCTTTCTGTGCTGTGATGCACTCTGAATCCTGACTGAAACTCTTCAAACAGATTATTTTGATGTAAATGATCACAAAGTTGAGCTGCAACAACTTTTTCAAGAACTTTAGACAAAAAAGGGAGAACAGTGCTGAAAAGAAACCTGGGATTATTCTTATTCTCTTCTATCAATAATGAATAATAAGCAGTTCTAGCTTTACGAAGGGCTTTCTTATACGTTATTAAACTATCTTTCCAGACTAATTGAGACTCTTCTAAATTAGAGGAACGCCACTGTCTCTCCAGCTTTCTTGCAGTCTACTTTAAAGCACATAGCTGTGAATTATACCAAGGAGCCAACCTCTTCTGACTGATTACTTTCCTTTTCAGAGGGGCAACATTGTCCAGTGTTGTCGCATTGAAGCTATAGTGCTGTCAACAAGAGAGTCAAGTTCTACTTGAGTAAAATTTTGGTAGCTGTCCTCTGTCATATCTGCACAGGGCAGTGAAGAAAAAGATGATGAAACCAATATCACAACAGGTTTGATAGTGTGGCTTTTTCCACCTCTGCTGCTGCTCCCTCCACCCCCACCACTACAGCTGCTTCCTCTATATTGCTTCTACTGCCCAGTTGTACTTCCACCTCAATGGCAACTCACATCACCACGCCTCCTCCTCGGCCTGACTGCACCTCTACCTCTGCAGCAGCTTCCAGCACCAGGCATCCTGAGCATAGCTGCTCCTCCACATCTGTGGCAGCTACCACATCCTGGCTTCCTGAGCTCAGCTGCACCTTCACAACTGTGACTGCTCCCACCGCCTGGCCTTCTCTGTCTAGCTGCACCCCCACCCCCATCTCTAAAATTTATAGCAACATCACTGCTGTCGTCATCCCACTGCTACAACCTCTTTGTCTAACTATAGAGGAGGTTGGAGCTGTGTGCTCAGGAGACTTCAGACTTCAATTATTGAGTGTTCAGTTAAAAAATATTTATTACACAAGGTAGAATATTGCACAAGTTAGTGAAGTGAGGCATGCCATTCAGTGATCAGCCCGAACAAGAGGATTATCAGTTAACCTGGAATGACACCAAAGCAATGGTATTCAGAGAATACCCATATCCACAACAAAAACATGCTAATTTTAGTTTAGAGTTTTCACAATACTAGAATCCCAAACTCGGTATCAGTAGCCAGGAAAATATTCAATGGTCGTTACCATTTTTGATATCAATAAGTTAGGAGAACTAGTCAAAATATAGCTGCAAGCAGCGATGGCGGGGTCTAGCAGAACAGCAGGTAAGCCTGCGGCCGCTCAGGAAGGCATCATGAGTCCACACACCAAGTTTGGTGTTTGAGATGAACTCGTCTTCATCCAGGGATTCCAACAGTACCTCATTTGTCCAATTTGAACCAACGGCTTCAAAGCTATGAGCAAAATGAAGTTTTGCTACTTATAGCGCCCCCTCTGGGTGGAAGTTCACCAGACTTCTTGGGCCTCTTAAAGACTTGCTCATGAGTCTGGGTTATAAGATTGATGTCAAAAGATTAAATGGTTGCTGAGATATGGCCTCACGTCCTATTTGGCGTGTCAGTGCTGAGTTTGATTGACTGCTACGGGCAAACGGAAGCTAATTAAAAAATTCCACCTCATACCTCTTGTGAGGCTTGGTCAGAAAATTCTATGTGTCAAGTCCCGTGGAAATCAGACTATCTGGGTGACCTCTAATGCTTTTTTAAGTTTTTTGACATTATTCAAAATGGCGGACAATCCAAGATGGCGCGAATGACGTCATAGGGTGTGTTGACCTCGGCCATATCCAGGGATTCCAACGGTACCTCATTTGTGAAATTTGGACAAACGGGTCAAAAGATATGAGCAAAAATGCATTTTTGCTAAATATAGCGCCCCCTATAGGTCAAAGATCACTACAATTCTTGGGCCTCTTTGGGAACAAGTCATGAGTCTGTGATAAAAGTTTGATGTCAAAAGACCAACTGGTTGATGAGATATGGCTTCACGTCCTTTTTGGTGGCGTTGCCGCCAACTTTGATTGGTTGTTTTGGGTGAACAAAGTCGAAATTGAACAATCCGCTTCCTAGTTTTTGTGCGGATTGGTCCAAAGATACTCTGTGCCAATTTTCATGAGAATCGGTCAAAATGTGTGAACAAAGAATCCTTTTGAAGGTTTTCAACAAAATCCAAGATGGCGGAAAATCTAGTCAGACGGAAAATGACATTATAGGGTGCGTTGGACTCGTCATGATCCAAGGATTCCAACAATACCTTGTTTTTTAAATTTGGACACACGAGTCAAAAGTTATTTAGCTGAATGTGCTTGAAACTTTGACATGTTGGTGGCGCTAGAGAGTTTAGAATTTGGGCACCAAATTTCTTGAGTTTGCTAATGGGATGGTCCTAAAAACATGGGCCAAATTTCACAACTTTTTACCATAGCGTTAATGGGGCTGCCTTAGACTTCAATTGCAGTGGAAAGTAGATCAATAATAATAGGAAAACCAGCTAAAACAATAGGGTTCTGCAGCTATGCTGCTAGACCCCCAATTAACTATAATGCAATGCTTTCATACTTTTTCATCTTGACTGCACTTCTGTTAAATACATTATTTAGCTATAAAACAATATTTTACACGAGTGGTCAAGCATTTCTTTTATTTTAAAGGTGAAATGTCACAGAGAACAGTGGTACTTTGAGTACAGAAATAATTAAGTGGAACAGTTAAAATAAGTATTTTTTTCTTTACATGGAGGCCAAATAAGTTAATTCCTTTCTTTAAAATAATACAGAAGTTGGTAATTATTTATTATTATTTATTTATTATGATTTAAATGTCAGCCCCTTTCCAATGCTTTTGGGTCTCCTGAGTGTTGTTAATAATGCACTTTCTCCTGCAGACTCATTCAGCATGCTGCAGACAGACAGCTGGTTTATGCTGATAGCGAGTGAAGTACTTATCCCTGTCAATGCTGGGGCATAAAAGCAGTGCATGAAACACACAGCATTTAATTCTTTGCAATATCTTAACCCTATGAATTGCTGGGGCATTTTATGTTGAAAGGTGTAACCCTCTTCCTCTTTTTAGCCGCTGATTCCACATCTCATTATCATCAAAAAATTAGGACCATTGTGTCACAGGTTTTGTCTTTAGAAAAGTGAACTGATAGTTCAATGAGCTGAGTGAAATGTGAGTGAAAGATGGTCAGATGACAGCTTGTGCATGTTTTATTGTCCCCGCTTGGCAGTGATGACAGAGATACAGACTTGTATGGAATTGAATTTGCTCCCTCTGGTTGTTTTGGTCAATATAAGATGACAGCTCAAAATATAAAAAACCTTAGGGCATATTTCAAAGTCACACTGGTGAAATAGTTGTGAAATACTGTCTCATCAGACACTTGTTTTGGTCACTAATAATAGTTTTTATTAGTACCCTTTCATAATGCATGTCAATGATACTGTTGGGTTTAGGGACTTGTTTCCAATCATTAGCTGCCTTGATCCTACTCATTTTGAGCATACTATGATGCAGTCTGTTGTTAAGACACAAAACATTGATCTTAATGTTCCTTCTCAGGTGTTGTTCAGTTGTGTCAAGTTGTGTCCAGCTTGAGACCTTTCTGTACTCAGATTGTTTGACTAAATTATCTTAAAGCATATAATGCTTAATCTGCATTTTACATGCCCTTTTATTTATCAATTACTCAGAGTACCATAGTGTTTCTTCTAAGAATTTGGATATTTACGTCATCATCTTTCAGATTTTGAAATGTTTTGGAATTGAAGCTACTCTCTTTTTTTTTTTACATTTCTTACATCTTACCAAAGTGACAAAAGCTTTTCTGTGAGGTTGGATGTATCCGCACCCATCACATGTCCTCCAGCGTCCATCATCTTTTTTTTTTCATACCTTTCAAAACCTTTCATAGCTACAAAGATAATAACAAATGACAAATTCATACATAGGTGAATCTATATTTTATTTATCTAAATAAACAGAAAACAGATGTTGGGATGTTTGGAGCTCATGACCTCCATGCCACTCTTAGTGATAACCTCTGCTCTTTGGGAGTCTACAATTAACAACAAGCCCCAAAAAATAAATAAATAAATTAATTAATTCAGTTGTCATAATGAGCGTCACCCTAAGACTTTTCTTCTTCTACTTATTCTTCAAGCTTTTATTTCATGTGTATACTTCTGAACCCTTCATTTCTTTAAGTCTTTTATTGTATAATGTCTTGTAGCCTCACCAATTACTCTGATTTTTCACATACCCATTAGATAAGTGTGGGCTGCCCACATGCTTCTGGTTGCTTGTAGGATGAGATAAAGAATAGTTGGGGTTTGGCCTTTGTAGTAGTGGAACAGCCTTTCCTCTACACACAATGACCTATCATGGACTCTGCAGAGGTTGACCCAAATGCAGGATTGAGAAGAAGACTAAGATAAGCTAACAGTCTTTGAGGTGATCATTGATAAAACTTAGTCATGAAACAACAGTAGAGAATTCACAGGGAAACAGAACAACATGTAATGATCTGACAGGGAACAACAGAAAGAAACAGGAGTAAATATACTGAGGTGTAAATTAATGAACAGCAGGTGAGGCAAACAGTGATGACACTAGGTGTGACACAGGAAGTAAAGGTGACAGAATACATGTGAGGGTAAATACTACAAATGAAAACAGGAAGCAGGGAAAAAAATAAGCCAAACACAAAAACTCAGACCATGATAGGACCTCCGTCAAATTGCATATTTTGTATTCATCTGTTTGAAAAGTCATTCTTTTTTATTCAGTTTTTTGTATTTCGTTGTTTAACTACTGTTTTTTAGTCATGCAGCACAAACCTTTGTTGCTTTTCAAATTTTTTAGAAGGTTCTCAAGCAATTATTAGAAAACTGTTCACACAAGCCCACGCAAAAGTGCTACATCATCAGATTGTATTCAGAAGCCCACATTCCGCCAGCAGAGAATGAATGTATGTTTGTACTATGTTTAGCACAAACACAGAAAACCAGGAGTGAAGGAAAGACACAGTGATTTGAACTCCATCCATCCATCTATCCATCATCTGCCGCTTATCCGAGGGTCGGGTTGCGGGGGCAGCAGCTTGAGCAGAGAAACCCAGACGTCCCTGTCCCCGGCCACTTCCTCCAGCTCTTCCGGGGGGACCCCGAGGCGTTCCCAGGCCAGCCGAGAGACATAGTCTCTCCAACGTGTCCTGGGTCTTCCCCGGGGTCTCCTCCCAGTGGGACGGGCCCGGAACACCTCCCCAGGGAGGCGTCCAGGGGGCATCCTAACCAGATGCCCGAGCCACCTCATCTGACTCCTCTAAATGCGGAGGAGCAGCGGTTCTACTCCGAGCCCCTCCCGGATGACTGAGCTTCTCACCCTATCTCTAAGGGAGAGCCCAGACACCCTGCGGAGGAAACCCATTTCGGCCGCTTGTATTCGCGATCTTGTTCTTTCGGTCATTACCCACAACTCGTGACCATAGGTGAGGATGGGAACGTAGATTGACCAGTAAATAGAGAGCTTCGCCTTCTGGCTCAGCTCCTTCTTCACCACGATGGGTCGGTGCAGAGCCCGCAACACTGCAGACGCCGCACCGATCCGCCCGTCAATCTCACGTTCCATTCGTCCCTCACTCGTGAACAAGACCCCGAGATACTTGAACTCCTCCACTTGGGGAAGGATCTCATTCCCGACTCGGAGAGAGCATTCCACCCTCTTCCGGCTGAGAACCATAGTCTCGGATTTGGAGGCGCTGATTCTCATCCCAGCCGCTTCACACTCGGCTGCGAATCGCTCCAGTGAGAGCTGAAGGTCACGGCCTGACGACGCTAACAGAACCACATCATCCGCAAAAAGCAGAGACCCGATTCTGAGGTCGCCAAATCGGACACCCTCAACACCCTGGCTCCGCCTAAAAATTCTGTCCATAAAAGTTAGGAACAGAATCGGTGACAAAGGGCAGCCCTGACGGAGTCCAACTCTCACCGGAAACGTATCCGACTTACTGCCGGCAATGCGGACCAAACTCTGGCACCGGTCATACAGAGACCGAACGGCCCCTATCAAGGGGTCCGGCACTCCATATTCCCGGAGCACCCCCCACAGGACTCCACGAGGGACACGGTCGAACGCTTTCTCCAAGTCCACAAAACACATGTAGACTGGTTGGGCGAACTCCCATGCACCCTCCAGGATCCTGCCGAGGGTATAGAGCTGGTCCACTGTTCCACGGCCAGGACGAACGCCACACTGCACCTCCTGAATCCGAGGCTCGATTATCCGATGGATCCTCGTCTCCAGTACCCCTGAATAGACCTTACCAGGGAGGCTGAGGAGTGTGATACCCCTATAGTTGGAATACACCCTCCGGTCCCCCTTTTTAAAGAGGGGGACCACCACCCCGATTTGCCAGTCCAGAGGCACTGTCCCCGATGTCCACGCAATGCTGCAGAGGCGTGTCAGCCAAGACAGCCCTACAACATCCAGAGCCTTGAGAAACTCAGGACGGAACTCATCCACCCCCGGGGCCTTGCTACCGAGGAGCTTTTTGACCACCTCGGCAACCTCAGCCTCAGAAATGGGAGGCCCCATCTCCGAGCTCTCCGACTCTGCCTCCTCCAAGCACGTGTTGGTAGGTTTGAGGAGTTCCTCTAAGTATTCCCCCCACCGACTCACAACATCCCTAGTTGAGGTCAGCAAAGCCCCGTCTCCACCATACACAGTGTTGACTGTGAGCCGCTTCCCCCCCCGAGACACCGGATGGTGGACCAGAATCTCTTCGAGGCCGTCCGGAAATCGTTCTCCATGGTCTCACCGAACTCCTCCCAAGCCTGAGTTTTTGCCTCAGCAACCGCCAAAGCCACAGCCCGTTTGGCCTGCCGGTACCTATCAGCTGCTTCCAGGGTCCCACTGGCCAAAAAGGCCCGATAGGACTCCTTCTTCAGCTTGACGGCTTCCCTCACCACTGGTGTCCACCAACGGGTTCGGGGGTTGCCACCACGACAGGCACCGACCACCTTACGGCCACAGCCGCCTCAGCAATGGAGTCACCAGGTGTCCTGGTGCCAAGTGCACATATGGACACCCTTATGCCTGAACATGGTGTTCGTTATGGACAGTCCATGACTGGCACAGAAGTCCAACAACATAACACCACTCTGATTCAGATCGGGGGGGGGGGTTCCTCCCAATCACACCCCTCCAGATCTCACTGTCATTACCCACGTGAGTATTGAAGTCCCCCAGCAGAATGAGGGAGTCTCCGGTAGGAGCATTCTCCAGTGCCTCCCCCAGGGACTCCAAAAAGGGTGGGTACTCTGAAATGTTGTTTGGCGCATAAGCACAAACAACAGTCAGGACCTGTCCCCCCACCCGAAGGCGGAGGGAGGCTACCCTCTCGTTCACTGGGGTAAACCCCAATGTACTGGCACACAGCCGGGGGCCAATAAGTATGCCCACACCTGCTCTGCGCCTCTCACCACGGGCAACTCCAGAGTGGAAGAGAGTCCAACCCCTCTCAAGAGGACTGGTTCCAGAGCCCAAGCCATGCGTCGAGGTGAGTCCGACTATATCTAGCCGGAACCGCTCAGCCTCGCGCACCAGCTCTGGCTCCTTCCCCAACAGAGAGGTGACATTCCACGTCCCAAGAGCTAGCTTCAGTAGCCGAGGATCAGACCGCCAAGGCCACCGCTTTCGGATGCTACCCATCTCACAAAGCACCCGACCCTCTTGGCCCCTACCACGGGTGGTGAGCCTGTCGGAAGGGGGACCCTTATTTAAGAAAATAAAGTGTTAAAGGTTAATTCATAAAAACCTTAAAGACAGCGTCTGGAGGAAATGAACACCTGGATGAGAGAGAATTTTCTACAATTAAATGAAGACAAAACTGAGATCGTTCTGTTTGGTAGCAAAGAGAAGAGGGTCAGCATTGGTAAATATCTTGAGACTCTGGCTCTTACAATCACTGACGAAGTTCGTAACCTTGGAGTGTTGATAGACTCAGATCTAACTTTCAGTAGCCACATCAAAGCTGGCACCAAGCTGGCTTTTTACCAACTCAGAAACATGAACAGAATTAAAGTTTTCTCTCCCAAAAAGACCAGGAGAAACTCATCCATGCATTCATCTCCAGTAGACTCAATTACTGTAACTGGACTTTCCAAAAAGAGCATTAAACATCTGCAGCTCATCCAGAACGCTGCTGCTAGAGTTTAAACCAGGACTAAGAGATCTGAACACATCACACCAGTTTTAAAATCTTTACACTGGCTTTCAGTCAGTCACAGAATAGATTTTAAAAGCCTACTGATGGTTTACAAATCCCAGAATGGTTTAGGCCAAAAATACATCTGTGATATGTTCAGAGAATATAAACCCAGCAGAGCTCTTAGATCCAAGGACTGGACTGGACCAGCTGAGTCCAGTCCAGAGTCCAGACTAAACATGGAGAAGCAGCATTTAGCTGTTATGCTGCAAACAAGTGGAACAAACTGCCAGTGGAGAATAAACTGTCACCAAATGTAGACATTTTTAAATCCAGGTTAAAAACATTTCTTTTCTCAAGTGTCTATGCATGAAATCTGCACGGGATCTTTTAATTTATCTGGACTGTTGTTCATTTTTAATCATTTTAATTCATTTTAATTATTATTTAATTTGTTTCTCTTTATATTCTTTTATGTATTTTTAATGCTTCTTCCACTCCCTGCTGCAATGCTTTTATTTTATGTAAAGCACTTTGAATTGTTTTGTACATGAAATGTGCTATACAAATAAATTTGACTTAACTTTACACTCAGAACTCTGGCAGCATCAACTGTTACAACATACATGTGTGACCTTTTGCTTATCAACAGGAAATTTAGTTTGTATAGGTGGACAGAAGTCAAGGTGCAGTTGTATTTTAAAGACAGCTGTTAGATATAGAAAGAAAAAGAGTGAAATTTCCAAGGTTCAAGATTTGGCTTTTTCATTGTTCAATTAATAATGTGCTTTGTGACTTTGGCTCAGGAGATTCAGCAGTCTTCTGTCAAACTGGCTTCTAAAGTCTTTCTGTCTTTGAGCAAGACAAATAACCCCACATCACCAAAGCATATGAGGAGTTTTGTATGAGCAAGACAAAAGTACTATGGTGATGTTGATGCAAGATGAATTGTCCTTCTCAGAGAATAGTTGATAACAATATACGTTGGAGCAGTATGACAATATTATGGTTATTATCTATTTGACGGTGTTGCTGGCATTGTTTTTTTTATTCAAATATAAATAAAAAGATTGTAAGAAAAAAATAAAAGTCACATATTTTGTTTGACCAACTTTAACATTTTGTTTTTGGTTTTTCTGATAGTACAAATTTGCCACAGTATTATTTCAGTAAGCCCATGCAATGTCATAAAATTAATTTCCTTCCCGAGTTGTATTATTTTCCTTGTATTGATGCTGTATTGATGCTGGACAACTTGTTGTACTGTACCATCTCTTCTAAGCTTCTTTTTAAATCTTCTAACCTTTCCTCAGCAACATGGTAATTATACTACAGTGGAGGATGGTGTCGTCGCCGTGGCAGCTCCACTTGTTAACCCCCCACTTTATAAGTGGAAGTTTCTTGTAACTGATGCTGAGCGTCCATGTCCTCCTGGCTGTCAGAGCTTTTATTTGTGATATCTCCCACTAAGCCTACAGGTGTCAATGTTTACATTTTCATTTCATTGAATGGGAATATAAGTTGTATTGTGACAGTATAAAGACCTTCACCACATTTCCATTAACCTAGCTCCTTCTTCATGCCTGTGAGGCCTATCACCCACACATTTGCTGTTTCTACAGTTGAAGCATAGTGTTCTTATAATACATTTTTTATTTAGCAGTTTTAAAAGGTGATGAGAGGTGTTGACCAAAAAGTTCAATTTCAGTCTCATCTAAGCAGAAGACCCTCTTCCATATGTTTGGGGAGTCTCCCACATGCCGTTTGTTTTTTTGTAATGACTCTTTTTTTTGGCCACTCTTCTGTAAAGCCCAGCTCTATGGAGTGTACTGATTTTTGTGGTCCTATGAACAGAAACACCAGTCTCCTCTTTGGAGCTTTCCCGCTCCTTCAGTCCAAAGGTAACCTTTGGTCTCTTGTTGCCTCTCTGGTTAATGCCCTTGGCCTGGTCTGTGACAATTGGTGAATGGCCCTCTCAAGGCAGGTTTGTTGGGATGGAATTTTCTTTCCATTTTGTGATGATGGATCTAATGGTGCTCTGTGGGACTATCAAAGTTCTTAGTAACTTTTGTTTTTATTGACTCAAACCTGATTTGTACTTTTCCCCAAATTTGTCTCTGACCTGTTTGGTGAACTCCTTGGTCTTCATAGTGTTGCTTGCTTAGGTGGTGCCCCTTGATTAGTGGTGTTGGAGACTCTGGGACCTTTCACAACATGTGCATATATACTTAGATCATGCATATCAGTAAGTGAAGAATTGATTAATTAATTTAAAAGAGGAATTTTATTCATAAAAATATATTAATCAGTATAATCTGTTGGGATTGAAGTTATTCCAGTGAGAATAGAAATTAACATTAACTACAACTACAGACAGACTCAACATGAAACAGACAACATAAAACAAACTATACCAATGAATGTGTGTATGTGTGTGGCACGGTGTGTGTGTGTGTGTGTGTGAAAGAAGGAATTTTGAAAGGCATGACTGAACGTTCAGAAAAACAAATGTTTGCTATATTACCTTGGAGTTTAAATGTTAGGATACAAAGTGGGATTAAAGAATACATTTAAAATAATTATCTTAATACCCAAAAGATAGAAGTAAATTCTTACATCAACCTAAACGCCATGAGCACTGTAGTGGCCAAATATCCTCAAAGAGACCCTTTTTTTCTTCTCTGATGCCATGAAACAGTGTGGCTTGAGCTCCATCACTCCTGGGATGCATTGAGGCGAATACATGCAGTGTTTCTCTCTTGGAGGTGGCCTTTCTCTGCAGTGTCCTCTGTCAGTTATATTCTGGTATCTAACCTTCGGATCCCAGCGCTAACAATACGGAATGAGATGATAGTTCTCTCTTCTCCTCTTTTTCTCTCAGCTCCAGGTTGATAGTTGATAAAACAATCTGTGGTCCTGCCACAGCTACTTGACACAAAAGTAAACTGACTTTCTTCTGTGAGATTGTGATTGAAGCAGAAAAGGTTAATTAGAAAGACAAATAAGCAGTGGCTACTAATACCTGAAACTGACACAAAAACACATAATTCTACTTTATCTGACAATATTTCTATGTGTGTATTATAGAAACATACTTCAAACAATAACAGGCTGAAAAGACAAAAAAAAAAGGTAAAACTCACCTTAATGATTAAACCTTCCATCCATCCATTTTCTATACCCACTTAATCCATCGGTCGGGTCACGTGGGGCTGGAGCCTTTCCCAGTGGTCATCGGGTAAGAGGTGGGGTACACCCTGAACAGGTCACCAGTCCATCACAGAGACAATTGAGACAAACAACCATGCACACTCTCACTCACGCCTAAGGACAATTTTAGAGTCACCAATTAACCTAATATGCATGTTTTTTGGACGGTGGGAGGAAGTTGGAGTACCCAGAGAAAACCCACGCATACACAGGGAGAACATGCAAACTCCACACAGAAAGACCCCAGGTGGGGATTGAACCTGGAACTCTCTCGCTGTGAGGCGACAGTGCTAACCACCACATCACCGTGCAGCCCAGTGACAAAACAATAGCTAGATAATGCATCGCTTTCCCCCATCATATTTTGTTGAAATCAAATTGAAAATTTCTAAAACAAGAATGTTCCATTTTGTTAAATACTTGTCACCTGACCCCCTCTCTCCTCATGTCTGTCTTCACCTCCTCTACACGTGTCTCTGGTAGGAATACTTATGTAAATATTTTATTTTTGACAGTGCTAACCACCACACCACCGTGCAGCCCTGATTAAACCTTAAAAAGAATGTTTGAATATGTATGTAGTTGCAGAATATTTGTCTGATAAAAGATTAATAGCTAATTGGACATCTTACATGCATGAAGATATACATAAATGTACACAAAATGAATACATAACTTTTTTAAATGTATAGAAAAAGAAAAACTTTAATAACACTGATCAGACCAGCTGACATCCATACTAAAGCATATATATTTTAAGATACTGATATTTCCTTGTTTGAATATCAGGAACATCAAAGAAAGACCGGATTGATCACAAACATTCATACAGTGACAGCCACCAGTTTATACAACGAAAAATGCACATTGTGTATTACCAATTCAGTATGTACTAGACAAGATCATTGTCCAGTCCTGGTTAATGTTGGAGCAGGGAAGGGTCAGAGTTAAGATGCTCAAACACAGAACGTAAGCTGTGTGAGGTGTCTTGCAGAATCCTGTAGGCAGTTTTGATTGTCTGTTTTTCACAGAGGGCAGAAAGAGCTCTAACAGGATCTCCAATAATGTTAGAGCAGGTCTCAACAATGTTGTATATTCGTGTCCTGTCCTGCAAGCTTATGGAATTAAACTAGCAGATAAATGAAAAGGTGATCTCACGCTCAATGAAGGACTGGTAGAAAACAAAGAGAATGTCTTTGTTAACTCAAAGAACTCAGCTTCCTAAGTAGGTGCTGAAATTGGATTGAAGTGTTTTCAGATTACTTTTAAGATTTGGTGCCATTTAAATTAAACCAAACTGTATTGAAATTATGTGTGTGCTTATTTTAGTTATGCATGCACAGTTTCAGTGTTTTATCTTATCCTGAGAAATGTTTTCATGCTGTACCATTGTTTTAATCTGAGTCTTTGCCTACACAAGATTATAATTATATGTAGGAGTGTTGTCAAAAATGGAAAAAATAAGTCCTTAAGTTATCATGAGGAAAAATATTCTTTCAGACTAAAGAGCTCATCGTTGGCAACATCTTTTCCTGTCTATGTATGCAGCTTACCAAGAGTAGTACATCAGCTGAGGTCCAACAGGTCTGGCAAAATGAGTGCCCTGGGCTGTGCATTTGTAATTGCATTACACATAAAACTGTGACTGAAATAAACACCATTATACATAAGAGAGTCAGATAACCTAAACAGTGATAGGACAGGCAACAACTGCTGTTGAACACTGATGTTTTATGGACACCCAAAAGGGACATGATTTTCCCTGTGAAGAACCAAACCTTTTTAAGTTTATAAGTCAGGACTGTGGTTGTATTTATTAAAGTAACAAAATCATGAACATTTAAATATAGGTAGCATGGAATAGAATGTGAGAAAAATCTACATGTTCTCAATTAAGAATTTGTTGCAAATTAGCATGCAAAAGAAAGACTTGAATGCCAGAGAACCATATCATGCTACAATTTCTCTAATTGCTCAATAGGAATAAGCTGCTCTAAATGTTACCAAAGTAGTTATTATTTAGAAGGCATCGAATACAAGAAGTTTTTTTTTCACACCATGGATTGACTTTATATATTTAGAGCAGATGCCTACCACAACTTGCCACTTTGATTATCAATTGAGTTTGTTGTATAGTTGAGTCCATGGGGGAGAAGTAAAATTTTTAAAAATATTTTCTTTTCATGCTTACCCATCTCCCACCTCTGTCTTAACTATTAAGCACAACTTACAATTTTCGCTAATCAAAAAAAAAAAAATTGATGGAAACCTGTAAAACAGTGCATCCTGGAAGTATTCACAGCGCTCCACTTTTTCCACAATATCCTGTTTTACAGCCTTACTACGTAATAGATTAAATACATCTTTTACCTCAAAATTATACACACATAATGACAAAGTGAAACAAGTTTGTTTGAAACTTTTGCAAATTTATTACAAATAAAAACAAAAATAAAACATTTACATAAATATTCTATTCTAAGTGTACTGTGCTTTAGTATGGATGACAGCTGAACATCTGGTCTGATCAGTATTATTAAAGTTTTTCTTTTTCAAAAAGTTATGTATAAATTTTGTGTACATTTATGTACATCTTCATGCATGTAAGATGTCCAATTAGCTATTAATCTTTTATCACCACGGTGGTGTGGTGGTTAGCACCGTCAAAAATAAAACATTTGCATAAGTATTCCCACCAGAGACACGTGTAGAGGAGGTGAAGACAGACATGAGGAGAGAGGGGGTCAGGTGACAAGTATTTAACAAAATGGAACATTCTTGTTTTAAAAATTTTTTATTTGGATTTCAACAAAATATGATGGGGGGAAAGCAATGCATTATCTAACTATTGTTTTGTCACTGGGCTGCACGGTGATGTGGTAGTTAGCACTGTCGCCTCACAGCGAGAGAGTTCCAGGTTCAATCCCCACCTGGGGTCTTTCTGTGAGGAGTTTGCATGTTCTCCCTGTGTATGCGTGGGTTTTCTCTGGGTACTCCAACTTCCTCCCACCGTCCAAAAAACATGCATGTTAGGTTAATTGGTGACTTGTTCCTAGGAGTGAGTGTAAGTGTGCCTGTCTTGTTGGTCTCTGTGTGGCCCTGTGATGGACTGGCGACCTGTCCAGAGAGTACCCCGCCTCTTGCCTGATGACCACTGGGAAAGGCTCCAGCCCCCCCGGGACCTGACTGACAGATTAAGTGGGAGTAGAAAATGGATGGATGTTTTGTTGCCTGCTATAACTTCATTAAGTTATCTCGGTTAGATGAGCATTAAACTTGTTTGTGACAGAGTAGCTATTTTAAATTGAATTAACAGTTTAGTTTAATATGAACAACAGGTAGCGTAAAGAGGTCTCGCCTAAGGGCCCCTACTACCCTAGGTAGTACCTTTCATGCGAATTCGAACCCCGGTCACCCACATGAACGGCAGGAAGTTTACACAGTACACTATCCAGTCACTCCCTCTTTCTAGGTCACAGACAGGTGGACAAAGTAAAGCAGAAACAAGGAAGCTGAAACTGTACAAATGAGATAAGCCTTGGGGTCCTGATTGGACCCATCCAATCACTGGGCAGTTTTGGACACATCAAAATGTCACTCTCGGATGTGTACATTGTGTAGTTCCTTTTCTATTTCCCTGAATATAAGAAAGCCCAAAGCGCTTTTCCATGCCAAACTCCATTTCCCCATTCACACATTCATACAACATGTCTTAGTCTATACAATGTTTTTTCTGACCTACAATTTTATAATAAACACACACACTCATACAGTGATGAAAACATTGGATATGTTTGGTGTCTTGTCCAAGTACACTTTGATATGTAGATGAGGAAAAGCCCATCTGCAAAGCGTGTATGTTTCACCTCTGACTACTTGTGTGACATTTCCCAGTCTTTTAAAGGTGATATCCAAGGTAAACTCGTGAATGTCAGTATAACAGTAACTATCCAGGAAAATTGTCTGCTATTCCAACAGTCACTCAGTCAGTTTGTAAATCAGAAACATTGATGGCTGTTAAGTTTTGTACTCCATCCAATGGAGACATAATCCTTTCAAGAAAATTTCCCCCATGTCACTCTTTACTTCAGCCTCTTCACCTCTCTGACATTCAAATGGACAACATAAATTGTTTTGTATCAGTTGAATTAGAACTTGTGGCTGCTTATTTGCATATGCTCTACCTTTCAGTTTTACAGCCATCACATACCAATGGAGATACGCGCCATGTAGTCACTACTAACATGTGCTACTCCCACCCTCAGTTAATTTGTGACCAGCATCAGTGCCCAAGCAAAAAGAAAAATCCAAAAGTTCTGAAATATTGCTGGCTGCAAGCACTGCCCCGTGGAATGGCTTGCAGAGTAACACAGGCCAGTAGTGTGTGTAGAGCCCAATGTAATTAAAGGGTGCTATAGTGCTGGCAGGACTGAGGTGAAGTTTGTCCCACTGACTCAAAGGATATTTCAGGAGGTATGTTTAAGTGACAGAGTTGTGAGGAATGTTCCAGCGAGACTCTGAATCTTCCCTATTAACAGGGACCCTGGAGTTACTGTTTGTTCAAATGCAACTCTTGTTTGTGTAGCTGCTTGTTTCTTGAGTTATATATTTTGAATCACCAGGACACCTAATGGAAAGTTTACAAAACTCCGTGAAAGCACTCCTTACCTTTGTTATTTTTCTCTTTATTATTGCTATTTCCCCCTTACATTACTTGGAATGATTTAAGATGCTTTAAACAAACAGAAAACAATGGGATCTGTGGTATTTTAGGGAAGACATGTAAAATGGTTGGGTTTCTCTCTGCTATACTGTAAGCTCTTGACCCTTTTCAGTTCTATCCATATCATCATGTGAAACACTCTGTTTACTTAACTTCTTTTAATTTAATTTCAGAATAAAAATTGAGGGTAGTAGCAGCTCTCTTCAGAGCAAAAATACCTCCTTCCAACCTCACAACCTATTAGGGGAAGGCTGTAACATGCATTAGCAGAGACCAAATTATCACTATTTTGCCATCATTTGGGCATTTGTGCAGTCATATAAAGCATGTCTGATTATCACAACATTCATGTAGGCAGTTCCAGTCAGTAATTATGTTCAAAGAATGTGCAACCTCTAGTGGTCATGAGAGAAAGTGCATAAAAGGGATTACCCATGCTGTCGATGACAGTTACGTTCACTGTGAATAAAAGACAAATTTTAGTCCTACCATGACTGTTTTTTAACCTAATCCAGGTTGTTTTGATTTCTAATCTTAACCAAGTGATGTTCCTGTCTAAAGCAAGCCAGAAAACGATAAAGTTTCTTTCTATTGTGTTGTGTTTACACGTAACCAAAACAACATGGCATATATATAAAGGTGTTGGCTACATTGTAAAAGGAATATATTTTATCCCATACAATGATTGTTTTCTTACCCTAATCAAATAATGTTAGTGTCTAAATCCAACTCAAAAATATGCCATATATGGGATCTCCTATCTTACCCATAGTCACTCATTTCTGCATGGAATAAGTTGAAAGAGGGGCACTGAACTCCTACAAGGGAAAATGCGAAAACACCGTTTCAGATACGTACCTGGCACCTGGATCAAAATAAAAGAATTAAAACAATTAGAGGCGTTTTTAATAAACAAAAACTCATTAGCTGGGGACTTTTTGGACTTTTCATATTGAGTAGGTCAGAAATCTCAATGCTGTAGCATACTGGAAACCAGTACACAGATTATACACAGGGTACAGGGGGACTAGTACTTGCTCCTAGACTCAAACCTCCAACTGGAACACAATCTGTCCATCATTAGAACTCCATTGGACTGACAATGTGCCTGTTAAGTTTGAGGGGGAAAAGAAAGAACATCTCAAGAAATTACTTCAAACCTTTGGATACCAGAACTAGATTTTCGTTAAATCAGAAAAGAGATCTGGAAAAAACACATTTTCCAACAGAGAAGGAAAAAACATATTGTCTTCTGAAAGTGGCTGGAGCCTCTCAACTTAAGGTCATAAAACACCAACTTGACAATCTTCCATTTGGACCATTGAATGCATCAGTCAATGTCCACCTCTGATGGCCTTTTTAATGTGTAATGCACCATTGGCACTCTTGTCAATGTTGTTTCCAGTCAATTTTACATATTGACATGGTATCTCCCAGTAAGATAGATCATTCTGACTGGTTGTTCAGCATAGAGGGAGAATCTATGATTACACCCAGAAAGTGTGGTCTCCTTATTTTTGTCTCTGTCTCTTCCTATCTTCGTCTTTATCCAACAGACCAGGTGCTGTCTATACTTCAAACTTCTATGGTGAGGAAATGACAATGATGTGACCTTGACTTGTTGAATACCATAAATAGATCACTGTCCCATGCTACAGTGGAGAGGTATATTCTCTTTCAAAGGTGTTGATGGTGTGTCCTAACTGACAATTGAATGCAGTATTTGAGTTTGAGTGCATTTTGTTTGCCCAGATGCAAGTGGAAACCCTTATGGCCTTTTGGACTTGTGTTTAGGAGTCTTTAGAAGTTTTTCTATTAAGCAAGAGGCAGAGTAAACTTGAACAGGCTGCCAGCCCATCACAGGGTGTCTACTTATAACTAGAATATAAAGGATGCCCTTGAGAATAGTAATGTACACATGCTATACAGGAAAGACAGATGGTTTGAGTAACAGAAGTCATCTATATTAACCTTGGAAAACTATCTTTAAACAACAGGGGTGTACTTTGGAAGCACTTACAAAGCACTTGATATTCTTTTGCCAATCAGTTTTACTATCATTTTCACCTTAATTGATGTGACCAGAACATATTGTCCAAGAAAAAAAAAACTCACAGGTGACACACATATGACCCTATGGTTCAAAGTGAATGACCTTGCAAGACCTTAAAAGCTGTAGCAGTCAGAACCAAATAAGTTTTTTAGAAAAGAGGTCAAACTTCTTCATGGATATAAAAAGAAGTATAGTTGTCTTACACTCAGATTCTTAGGACTGTCATAACCTAGAAACCGCAAATCCAGATGCCTATATGAGATGAAAAGGGGTGCTGGGTTATTGCTTGTCTCTTTGGGCATCTGGGGTAAGGAGAATGTCCAGTTTGGGGATGTTAATGATGCTTAGCTGCTCTTTGCAGAGTCTGAAATTATGTTTGTTTCTTCAAACTGCTGCAGCAGAGATGCAGGTAAAATAGTTGAGACATGGTAAAGGCAATGTCATACGATGCCCAAATGGAGTTTGGCTGCCCTGTGTCAGTTCAACCATGTGTTTAAAAGTTTCTCTTCACCAAATGATGACTTTTTCTGGAAGAAACTAGAGTAATTTTGTTCTTCTGGCCATGAATGATGCTATCTGCAAACAAACAAATGTACTACTCTAACTATATTTAGAACCTGTGAGGTAAAAAGAAATTGTATTTATCACTCATTACAATATTCTCTCCTTGTCTTATACAGGGTAGTTTGGTAGTAAATTACCTTTAAGGCTTGGGAAGCAAAAGAAACCCAAGTCCTGCCTTCAAATATGAATTTTATTTTTATGGAGAAGAACTAACACTCGATTCCAAATATGATATCTGTGTAGGTCTTGTCAGAAATTCTGAGTGTTTACAAATGGGGGAAACAGCGCAATTTGGTGTTTGCGAACATTGGCAGTGCAAAATGGCTCTGTATCACCACCTACAACATTGCAATAACGCCAAACGAATGGGGTCAGTTTGCCGTACCATGACGAAACTCGGTACACGCCTTTGTCAGAATTCCCTCCGTTAGCTCTTTTATAGCTGCAAGTAGCCACATAACAGTAGCTATGTGCTAACAGAGCAATAGTACGTGTTCGTGTACGTGTTCGTTCATCCATTCATCTTAAAGTAGTGGTGAAATAAAGACAGATAATGCCTTATTTAGAGGCTGCATTGTCTTTGCCCCGTTCACTCCGTTATATGGATCGCGAGTTAACTAAATAGCGTTTTTTTGTTTCACCTTTTGGGAAAAAAACAAAAGATTTAAGATAAATTAGGGGTCTAGCAGCATCTCTAGCGTCACCAACACGTCAAAGTTTGAAGTGCATTCAGCTGCATAACTTTGGACTCGTTGGTCCAAATTTCACAAATTTGGTACCGTTGGAATCCTTGGATCATGACTTGAATCATCCATGGATCATGGATCATGAGTCCAACGGTGCGTTGAAGTCAACTTCCACCGAACTAGATTTTCCACCATCTTGGATATTGTTGAAAAGCTTAAAAAATGTTCAGCGGTCACAAATTTTGACAGATTCTCAATATCATTGGATCAATCCGTGCAAAAGGTTAGTCGTTTGATTTTTAAATTTCAACTTTATTCACCCACTACAACCAATCAAATCTGGCGACGACGACCATTTGATCTTTTGACATCAAACTTCTAACACCGACTTGTGACTCTTTCTCTAAGAGTCCCAACAATGTTGGTGACCTTTGACCTTTTTGGGGCGCTATATTTAGCAAAAATGCATTTTTGCTCATATCTTTGGACCCGTTGGTTCAAATTTGGCGGCCGTAGCTCAGGAGGAGGAGCAGTTAATATTGGGCCTAAAAAAACAAGTGTATGGGAAACAAATGTAGAAATAACAAATATATCCATGTCATCCTTTATGAAAAAAAAAGTTACAGTGTCACGTGTGGGTGGTGGTGAGGAAGGAAGACCCAGGTGTAGACAAAGACCGAGAGCCAGGAGGCAATTTGAAAATACACTATTTATTTTAAAAGTAAGGCGCGGCATGGAAATGAGAGTGAGAATCAAACCAGGAGTGTGAATACAGAGGAGGGTGATTGGTGAGTGAAGACAGCTGATGGAAATAACATAGATGAAGGGAGTGGAGCTGATGACCCGACTGAAGACAGACTGAGGAAACAAGTGAGGAAGTGAACAAAACCCTAACAAGGAACAGAATAGAAATACCCAACATGGTAAAACAAACCCCCAAAGATACCAAAACGACACAGATCATGACATACAGACTTTAACATGCTGCATTTCTTAAACAAAAGCTTTGCAGGTTTCAGTATGTTTGATTGACCAAACTATCACAACTTCAGTTTATACGTTTTAAGTGTTTACATTCTGTGCTTTAGCTAGATTAACAGATACCAACTGTCTGATAGCAGGTAGTAGTTAGGATAGAATAGAACTGAACAGAATCAAACTGAACAGAATGGAATAATCGATTTGCAATGTTGCTAAGAATAATTACAGTAAAAAAGCTATTTATCAGTAAAATAGTATACACGACTGTATAAACACAGTTTCAGCACAGTCTGTGATAAGTGCATCTTGATATAGAAATGTTGAAAAGTGGGATTTAATTGACTGAAATTCTGTTCATGTGCATGTTTATGTGGTCTGTCTGAAGCAATACTGGTTCTAAGATAACACTCCTTCACACATTTAGCCACTGAAGAAGCTATCCAGTGCTTTCACTGTCATACAAGGCCTGAGAGACACTGTCCAGGAGGAATGATTGCTCAGCTGCATTATCCTGTTTCCCACTATCTATATTGGCTCAAGAAGGCATCACAGGACAGACACACCTCTACTTCTCTCATGTGGAATCAATGCTAACATTTATTCTACACTTGTGGAGCACACTAAAGCATGGTAAAATATAAGATAAGAAAAGTTAGGTTCAATATTGTATTTGTCATAGTTAGCAACATGCCAGCAAACATCTTCATGAAAAGGGTAATGTTTTGTGTCAGTTTGGGACAGCAACCTTCACCTTGTGTAGTGGCAGAGACCATCAGGACAAACCTTGGTTTGCATGTCAGGGTCAAGTGCAGGGATGTCCACATCCGGTCATTGAGGGCCGCTATCCTGCAGGTTTTAGATGTTTCCCTGCTTCAACACACCTGATTCAGATCAGTGCATCATTAGCAGGCTTGTGCAGAACTTAACAATCTTTTGGAAGACATCCATTTCATCTGAATCAGATGTGTTGAATCAGGTTTGAAAAAAAACGCTCCCCTTCTTCCATCAATGCCCTGGAGGAATATCCACCAAGATGTTGGTGGTCTACCTTCCCAAAGATCAACAGGAATTTCACTGATAGTGTGATGGCTACCTCTGTTTTGTATATTTGTTTAACTATTTTGTATTATCTTCTGACAAAGCATGTCTTTTGCTACTTTTTTTTTGCATAATTAAGTTAACTTCATATACATCTTTTAATTTACCTCTTATAGTCATGCCTGATTTCTTCTAGCATTACACATTTATAGTAGAACACACAAAATAGAACTTTAATTTCAGTGCAAGTTCATTTTCACATACTCCTTTAGGAGCTGTGTTTTTATTAGACACACTTTGGATCTTTCATAATAACCTCCAGGCTTATAAGTGTAAAAGATCCCATAAGTGAAGTGAGAGGACCAGAAGTGTAAGAATAGATCAAATCAAATCAAATTAAATCATATTTATTTATAGAGTCCTTTTCAATAACCCATAGGTAAGTATTTTACAATAAAGCCATAAAACACAATTTAAAAAAGTGCTGTAGTGCTACAAAGCTGCAGGGTATTAAAAGCCTTCCAGAAGTACATAGAAAGGACCTGACAGAAAGAGTATACCTAAAAAAGCTGGACCGCCCTAGTCAGAAACAAACACCAGCCTAACAAAGTGGGTCTTGAGCTTCGATTTAAAAAGACTGAGATCAGTGGTGGTGCGAATGTCAGGGGGCAGTTTGTCCGGGGGCAGATGAGAGAAGCAATTGCATTTTCAGTGTTACTCAATCAGAATAAAATGGTCCATCTTAGATTTTAAGTTATTTTTTTATTCAATCAACTGGTGGTATGACAGACACAACAAAGACTGTTGTGTAAGACTTATTTTTTATTTTTAACGAAGTACAGCACAAATTTTCTCTGAACAACAAGATTCAAAGCATGAAGCTCTGGGCTGTGATGAATATTAGAAAATGGTTTATGTAATCATAAAGTTTATTCACAAACCTGCGGTGAGGTTTGTACTGTCTTCGTTCAAAATGAACCATAGATTTTTAAACTCCTGTGCCTGACATTATTTGATATCAGAAAAGCTGTAGAATAAAGTGAAAGTCACTTTGCATTCTGAAGGAAAGCAAACATTTTCGTGCCACTATCCATTTAACTGTGCCACACAGTCAGTATACCATAATTTATACCAGTATACCATTTTTAATAGTTCTGATTCTGATCTGAATACCTTTGAAGAAATTTGTAGAATTATCTCATGCTTGTTAATATTATTCTTATTCATTTTTCTAAGAGGGTTTGTGTGATATACACATGAGTAGTCGGTGTCATCTGCAGGTCAGACACTGACTGCTTCAAATTACTTCACACAACCACACTTAAAAATTTATATTTCTTCAAATTCTGTTACATTTGCAGGCTGCTCTGCCAGACTGATAATATAATTAATGTTCAAATTCTGGGTTTTTAGGTTCTTCATTACATTTCCACAACTGCAATCTAACACTTATTTGAAAGGTGTTTTGTTTTCTGATTAAAACGTTTCTTCAGTTACCTTTTGAACCATATTTTGGATATTTGTATTTTGTGATATTCTTGTAACGTGTTCTAGCTAATGCCTGTTTGTATATGTATTTTTCCTTCAGTGGTGATCATGTGCATAGAAGCAGACAAAATACGAGAAATCATGCTGGCAGCACACAGACAACACTTGACAGGAGGAAATCGTATGTTTTTTAATGTTGAACTTTTCAACACCTCTTCTTATGGTAAGTTAACATCACATTACTTTAAACTGTGTGTTCACCCAGTAATACATTTTGTGTTGTTCTGGCTCTGTACTTTGTGACAGCATTTATGAATGACATTGTCGGAATCATTGAGAAAAATGTCTGACTTTGGTGGGACAAAGGTATTAAGATAAAAACTACAGTTGTGTTCAAAATTATTCAACCCCCATTACAGTAAAGGGTTTTATGAAATGTAACATTTTTATTAATCTTGTTTAAAATTAAATCTTGCATGGACTTGTAAATTAGCTAAATGCAACTCAAATTACAACAATACTTTTTCTAATACACTAACAAAAGTCCTTTTTGTGATTTCCTCACTAACAAAATTATTCAACGCCTTAAAGATTACGACTCTTTAGAACAAATCAGGTGTTTTCAACACCTGCTTGAAAACACCTGTAGATATGAACAGAACCATAATGAGCAACAATTAAGCAGATTTAAAAAGACTGCGATACTCAGCTCCTTCTAGACAGTTAATGTTGTCCTAGCAACATGGTGATGTCCAGGGAATGGTCAAAGGAGTCAAGAGAGGAGGTAATTTCTCTTCATAAGCAAGAACATGGGTCTGCACGGTGGTGTGGTGGTTCGCACTGTTGCATCACAGCAAGAGGGTTCCAGGTTCAACTCCCAGCTGAGGCCTTTCTGTGGGGAGTTTGCATGTTCTCCCCATGTATGCATGGGTTCTCTCCGCATACTCCAGCTTCCTCCCACCATCCAAAAACATGCATGTTAGGTTAATTGGTGTCTATAAAATTGTCCTTAGGAGTGAGTGTGTGTGGTTGTTTGTCTCTGTGTGGCCCTGTGATGGACTGGCGACCCATCCAGGGTGGACCCCGCCTCTCGCCAGAAACCACATGGACAAACGACAGAGGTTTTGGGATACTGTTCTCTGGAGCAACAAGACAAAATTGGAACTCTGGGCCTATGGCTCAATGATCTGTCTGGAGGATAAAGAACGAAGCCAATAAAGAACCTACTGTGAAGCATGGCGGGGGGTCAGTCATGCTCTGGGGCTGTTTCACTTATTCAGGTACAGGGAATCTCCGTGTGTGCAAGGTATCATGAATTCAAATAACTACCAGGAGATCTTGGGTGTAAATATCATGCAGTCAGTGACAAAGCGGAAGCTTGGGAGACATTGGACCTTCCAACAGGACAACAATCCCAAGCATACCTCCAAATCTACCGGACCTTGGTTGCAGACGAAGGGCTGGAAGATTCTGGAGTGGCCATCGTAATTTCCCGACTTAAATCCCATAGAAAATCTCTGGTGGGACTTGAAGAAGGCAATTGCAGTACAAAAGCCCAAGAATGTGAATGCCTTGGAATGGGCTACGATACCTGTAGATAGCTGCAAGAAACTTGTGTTAAGCTATGTTTCACATCTGAAGGAGGTTATTATTGCCAAAGGGTGTTGTAATAAGGAAGTATGTGACTAAGGGGTTGAATAATTTTGTGAATGAGGTAATTGCAGAAAGAATATTTGTTGGTATATTGTAAAAAATATTGTTGTAATTTAAGTTGCATTTTTTTTACAAGTCCTTATTTGATTTGATAATAAACTAGATAAAAAATAAATGTCAAACTTGCTAAAACACTTCATCGTAATGGGGGTTAAATAATTTTGAACACTACTATAAGTAAATATTACACGCTCATCTCCACATACACAATATTGCCAAAAGTATTCGCTCATTTGTCTTTACATGCAGATGAATTTAAGTGACATCACATTCTTAATCCATAGGGTTTAACACGACGTCCGCCCATCCTTTGCAGCTATAGCAGCTTATACTCTTCTAGGCAAGCTTTTCACAAGGTTTAGGAGTGTGTTTATGGGAGTTTTTGACCATTCTTCAAGAAGCACATTTTTTAGGTCAGACACTGATGTTGGACAGAAGGCCTGGCTTACAGTCTCCGCTCTAATTCATCCCAAAGGTGTTCTATCGGGTTGAGGTCAGGACTCTGTGCAGGCTAGTCAAGTTCTTCCACACCAAACTGGCTTATCCATGTCTTTATGGACCTTGCTTATCTAATCATGGAAGTGATTACAACACCTGAATTTAATTATTTGGATGGTTGAGTGAATGCTTTTGGCAATATAGTGTATACTGTATAAAATTTTAATGGAATGGAAATATTGTCCTTTGCCTGTTAGATATTCTAAATATGTAATAGTTGGCTGGCATGTTCAGGACAACAGTCCACAATCAAATTCAGATAAAGTACCCCACTGACCTGCTTAATATCCTCTATCACTTTTGCCCTTTTAACATTAGTATTTCATGCATTGACAGTTATCTTGGCATTCATTGTATTTTTTTTCCTCCCCCATTCATTTTTCCTAAAATGTTGTGTCCTCCTTTTCGAGTAATTTAACTGTACACCGAACACTGCACTTTAACTCAGCAATATATCCTAAGCTGATTTTGGTCAAACAATAATATTTGTTACTTATGTTTGGAAAATCTACTTTGTAAATTCCAGGCAATGGTTCGTGGAAGAGAGGAGATGAATATGACAATGACGCAAGGCAAGCCTACGCTTCTCTGAATACCGTGACACTGCTCAGGACTGTCAAACCTGAGTTTGAAAACTTCTCCATTGAAATGACACAGACCGTAGTAGGAACTGGGCTGTATGACTGCAAAGACTGTGGAAATGTACGTATGTCTGTCCATTATACATAAAACAAATAATTTTATCAGATCAGAACAAATCTTATAACAAGAGTTGCTGTGTTGAATTGCCACAGAGTATTTGTCTGGTATGTTGTATGTGTGGTGAAATGCAATAAGAGCTCTAAGTATAAAGTTGTTTCAAGTTGTTTTTAACTGTTCTATTCACTCTTGTTTAAGGGTAAAACAAATTGTTCCCTTTTTGAATGTTTAAATAATGGCTGCTAGTGTAGCTCACCAGACCGAAGAACTAACCTACAGCTGTTCTTTCTTTCTTTCTTTCTTTCTTTCTTTCTTTCTTTCTTTCTTTCTTTCTTTCTTTCTTTCTTTCTTTCTTTCTTTCTTTCTTTCTTTCTTTCTTTCTTTCTTTCTTTCTTTCTTTCTTTCTTTCTTTCTTTCTTTCTTTCTTTCTTTCTTTCTTTCTTTCTTTCTTTCTTTCTTTCTTTCTTTCTTTCTTTCTTTCTTTCTTGCTTTCTTACTTTCTTTCTTTCTTTTTTTCTTTCTTTCTTTCTTTTGCACTGCATGCTGGGAGACTGGTGGTGATGCATGTGGTGAATTAATGAAAACCAAGAGTATATTTTAACTTAATTTTCATGTTGAGGATTATAATAGTGTTATTCCTGTTTCTTCCCATCTAAATGTAATGGTTGGATAGGTAAAGACAATAAGACTCTTATGGTGAAAGATATTGTTGATAAAACCCATGATGTTTCAAACAAGGAAAAAAGTGGCATTGATTAAAAAAAATACTGCAGTCTAGGTACTGTTATGTCTGTTTCTGAAGCTCCTGCTGGTGAAGATGACGTGGATTATGACACTCATTCTGATTGCACCTCTATTGCAGATTCACAGTCCACAATAATGATTTTTTGGGATGAAACTTTTGGTAAATCAGTAAAAGTATCTGGTTATTTGCCTGATGTCAAATGGTTTCTAAAGAGTGTGTTGACTCTGCAAAAAATTTGTTTGACTGGCTTACTGGAGACGTGTTTTCAGTTGGAAAAACACATAACCAATCTTAGCAGAAACTTCAAGACTAAGGATCCAAAAGATTGCAGCTAATGAATTAAAGTTATGATTGTGTTGCACTGGGTGGTTTTTCTTCCTGCTGTCCCCTCTCCTTCTTTCTCATTTCTTATTTGCACAAGGTGAGGGTGGGCTCTTTGAGTATTAATGGTGGAAAGGAGCAACATAAAAGAGCAGTTATTTTGGAAATTATTACCCAGAAAAAGCTAGATGTAGTTGTTTTGCAGGAAACACAGTGACAAAGATAATGAGGTAGACTGTTTGTGTTTGGGGTAGGGGAGGGGCAATTTATTTAGTCTCATGGAACTAATTTATCTGCTGATGTAGCGATTCTTTTTTCTTCAAGGCTAAATGTTAACATTGTTTCCACAACAGAAATAATAAAGGGGAGAGTATTCAATTTGACATGACTATCAACATGACTGTAATGGGGGGAGACTGGAACTGTACTGTCAGTTTTATTCTAGACAGAACTGGGGGGAAACCTCGCCTCCAGTCATCCACCGAATTATCTCAGATCAGTTCCAAATCTGGTATGGTAGATATTTGGAGGGTTAAAAATCCCTAGGTCAAACAATATACATAGGTTAGGATCACTGATGGAACTGGTAGTGCAACAAGGCTAGACAGGTTTTACATGACAGATCATTTTAGAAACACGTTGTTATGCTGTTGTATGTTATGTTGGTTTTACTGATGGCCATTTAATCACATTAGATTTTCATCTTTCGCCAACCACTAGGTGTAGTTCCTATTGGCACTTTAATATTAAACTTCTGTAGGACTTTTCTTTTTGTAACAAATTCAGGGAAATTTGGGGGAAAGGAAAGGAGAGTGTGAGTCTTTGAGTAAATGGTAGGAGGTGGGTAAAGCTCAAATACAATTTTTTTGTCAACAGTACACAAGTAATTCTACTGTGAGAGTTAAAAGGGTTATTGCAGAGTTGGAAAAGGGAATTGTTAGTTTGGAAAATAGTCTTTCAGCACCCAATAGTAACTGCAATCAAATTCAAATCAAAAGAAATCAAAGTGTTTTCTTACGTGAAAAAGCCAAGGGGCTTGGATGCTTGGACATGGATGCTCCAACTCCCTTTTTCTTTAATTTGGAGAGATCAGTCTCGCAGACAAAGCAGGTGATGTGTCTCCATCTCCCTGATGACACTGTGACGACCAACAACAGCACGACCTGCTACTATGAGACAACATGCTGTGGATTTCTATGGAGACCTCTTCAGAAAGGAGAAAACAAATGGAGACTGTCTGACTGAACTACTACAAGGGCTTCCTCAGCTGAGTGCTGCTGTTCGGAGAGTACTAGATGCCACCATTTCCATGGAGGAATTAAGTGCTGCTGTAACTCAGATGGCTCCTCGTAGAGCTCCTGGTTTGGATGGCTTACCGGCAGGTTTTTATAAAAACTTTTGGTGCTGGCTGGGAGCAGACTTGTTTGAAGTTCTGCAGAAGTGTTTCCAAACTGGTTTGCTACCAACAATTTGTCGCCATGCAGTCCTATCACTCTTGCCAAAAAAAGGAGACCTGACTCTGCTGAAGAACTGAAGACGTGTAGCTTTACTATGTGCGGACTATAAGATTTCAAAAGTGCTTTCAAACAGACTTAAATATTTTTTTTAATTAATCATACACCAGAGACCAGCGTAACAGTGTACCAGACATATCAATTATCGACATTTTTTTTCTTATGAGAGACTTATTTGATATTTGTAAATTGCATGGTATTAACATAGGTTTTATAGGTTTCTTTAGATTAGGAAAAGGCTTTTGACAGCTTTGATCATAATTTTCTTTTACCCATTTTCGGAGCTTTTGGTTTTGGAGACAAGTTTGTTGTGAGTTTGTTATATAAGAGAGCTTTTTGTTTAGGTAAAGAGGGTGGTGCACTGAGCTGTCCAATTAAATAGTTAATGGACTGTACTTATATAGTGCTTTTCTAGTCTAGCTGACCACTCAGAGTGCACACTCATATAGCATGTCTTAGTTTATACAGCTACACAGTGCTTCCTATTACATTCACACATATTCATACACTGATGGATGCATCGGTAGGCAATGTGGGGTTCAGTGTCGTGCCCAAGGACACTTCGGCAAGTAACCCAGGGAGTCGAACGACCGAACAATTGGTAGGCAACTGCTTTTCCTCCTGAGTTACAGCCGAGGGTTCAGAGTTCAAAGGATTTGCAGGGTTGTTCTATTTCAGTACAACTTTATGCAATAGCAATTGAACCTCTACTGTGCAATTTACTTTTTTTTCTCTTGTCCTGTCCAGCATTATGGCAGCAGAATTGTAATCTGAATACCTTTTATGCCAAACAGATTTGCTTTGCCAAGGGAAGCTTTATGAATGTAAGCTCCCCTTGATGCCCATCAACTGCTTATTTATTTATTTTTGTTACAACATTTAACATGTAAAACTGCCAAACCGGACCAGTGGACAGGGAAAGAGGAAGAGCAAAGAAGAAGAAACAGAACAAAAATAGAAAGAAAGACCAGAACACCAGCTGCTACACCTGTAAAAACAAAACAGACGACAATCCACGGCCTCTGTGGGGAATCCAGCCTTAGTGCCACCAGGAGCACCTGAAAGCAGACAAGTAGAGAAAAAACAAACACACAAACAAACAAAAACAAGCACAAGTAGCAGCAATTGCATACAAAACAACTGTGGATATATATGACCTCAAACCACAGGATAACACATCAACTGCTTAGCGAGCATGCTACTGGCCAATTTATGTTCTAAACTATCAGGACTCATACTTCCAAGGTTGTTCCATCATCCTGCTCTAGTTGTGTCTGTATATGCTGATGATATCAAAGTCTTCATTCAAAATCTGAGAGTTGTGGTACACCTCAGTAAAACTTTAGTCTTATATGAAAATTAATCCTCTGCACAAGTAAACTGGGATGAAAGTAAATATCTGACCTCCAGTGTAGGATTGTACATGAGGACATAGCTACAAACAGGTATCTGGTACACCTCAATCCTGGCATGGGGAATAGTTGTCCTTTTTGTTCAGAGACAGAAACCATTTATCATCTGTTTATTCAGTGTGCGTGTCTAGACAGCCTCTTTATTTTCTTAAAATCATTGCTTGATTTGGAGTTAATTGGAGTTAATTTCTCCTTTAGTCAGTTTGTTTATGGTCCAAAGTATTGTGCAAATAAGAAATCTGTTCATACACTAATTAACTCATTTTCAGGAGAGGCCAAATTAGCAATTTGATTAGCCAGGTAAAATGGTATGAAGGGGATGGGTTCAGATAATGCCTTTCTGTTCTTGTACAAGTTAGTTGTGGCTCGGTTAAGGGGGAAATTTGTGTTTTTTAAACTCATTAAAAAGATGGTCTTTTTAAATATATGGGCTGTACTGAAATTAAATAAACAGATTTGTTAAAATCAAGAAATCTAATCTTTCTTTCTTTCTTCACCAGTGTTACAGAATCTACTCAGAGAGATGTATATAGTGAACGGAGACAACAGAACAGAGAAAGGGCAGATAATAAGTTTCAGTTTGTCATATAAAGTATTTTTCATAAACATTGTAGGGCTGGACAAAGTACTGGTTATTTTGCCAATTTCAGGGTCCACTTTTCCTAGCTCAGTGGCCCTTATGTAGTTAAAAAGGCAAGTTAATGAATGTAACAATTTGTTTAAAACTCCTGACTGAAAGCGAAAAACCAGGTTATGCCACATAAATCTTTTGAAACTGTATTTTTTTATCGAAAGCCTATGTGTATCTTAACTGTACAGCCTGGTCATACTGCATCCAGAATGCTTATGAGGAGGATGTGGTTGAAACAGATGTTCAACAGGGAAGGTTGGCAAATGCCACCCTTCTGAACACTTTAGATTATCATCTTTCTTCCCTGGACCTTTCTAAATGCTCTGATGTAATTGAGATTATACATCAGTACCATGAGCTCTTTTCAGATATACCTTCAATGTCTTTGAACATGACATTGATGTTAGTAATTCGACCCCTATTAAGTAGAATCCAAACAGGTTTAAACCTGACAAAAGACAGGTGATGCGTGGAAAAGTTATTATGTTATTAAGTTATTATATTAGTTATATGCTAAGGAATGGCATTACTGAACCTAGAGCTCTCCATGCATCTTAGTTGACAAGCCTCTTTTTGCCTCGCTTTGTCACAAAGCTAAACTTGCTGAAGGATTATTGGCAGGTGTCCTTGACAACATGAGCCTGTGAAGTATCTGCCTTTGTAACACCTGATGACTTCTGTCAGTATAGAGTCATGGCTTTTGGTATGAAAAATGCCCCAGCCACCATCTGGGTGTGAGGCTTATTTGGATGATATAATCATCTATAGCTGTACTTGGTCTCAACTTTTACACCAACTAAAGGAAGTGTTCAAGCATTTGGTAGCTGCCAACCTGATTTTAAACCATGCTAAATGTCAGTTTGGGTGTGCTACTCTCACTTACTAGGGTAAGATTATGTGTTGTAGGAGAATTTGTCCAGTTAAGGCTGACGTAGAGGCTATTGATTTTGTGTGCAATAGCTTAAAGCATCAAGAGCTTAAGCACTTTCTGGGAATGTCAGGGTACTATCACAGTTTTTGTCAGAACTTTGCCATTATTGCTGTTCCTTTAACTAACCTGCTTAGCCCAAAAGTACCATTTGTTTGGTCTGAGTGCTGTCAGACGGCTTTTGAAATGTTGAAGGCCCTGTTAGTTAGTACCCCTGTGCTTGCTCCACCAAATTTAGAAAAGCCATTTAGGCTTGCTGCGGATGCCAGTAATGCTGGATCAGTCCTCCTCTAAGAAGATAGTTGAAAAAAGAAACCATTCCACCATCGAGAGAGAGGCTCTTCCTTTTATTCTGGCCTTGGAACACTTTATGGTGTACATCTCTACAAGTCAGCCTGTAGCTGTCTATACTTTAACCTGGATGTGTGTCATGTTTGAGGAAATGACTATGTATTTGCAGATGCTCTCTCAAGGTCGTGAGTGGAACTAATTTGTGTGTTGAGCTGCCAGTCAAGTTTTTAACAACTTTCTTTGGGGTGGGGGTGTTATGCCCCGTGCCTTTGTGTTCCTCTGAGTTTTCCGTAGGGCTCAACCATCACCTGAAAGACGATAAAAGGCCAGCTTAGCCACTCTCTCTCTCTCTCTCTCCCACTCATGCTCCAACTTGGTGACCTACTGTAATTGTTTATTATCAAACTCTTAAAAAATCTTAAAAACCTCCAGCTTATCAAAAACATTATCCAAAATACGGCAGCTAGAGTTTTTTTTTCTTCATTGGCTACCTGTTAAATAAAAAATAGAATTTGAAATTCTTCTCTTCATATATAACATATAATATATAAGTAAAACTTATACTGATAAGTACAAGTTATCAAGCCCTTCTATTGTCCAACCTGCTGCCAGTATGTGTTAGACTAGCAGACAAAGGGGGAGAGGGGATTGAATGGAAGAGTAGTTTCAGTGCAATTCATTTTTTTTCCTAAGCTGGTCAACTTTTTTAAATTTGACTTTATATGAATTGGAATCATTTGGACCCTTATGAATTTGATTTAATTATGATTGTTTTAAAATCAATTTCATTGTAATTGGTTTAAATTGGATTTCTCTTCTCTCCGTACATATAGATATATATATATATATCTATATATATATATATATATATATATATATATATATATATATATAAATGGAGTCCCCTGGCAGGTTTATAACAGTGCACCTGATATCCTAAAGTTTTGTGGAGGCAATTAAGAATAGTTGGGGTGAAACAGTTTATTCCTAGAGCATGGCGTAGAGCAGGAGGTGTTCTTATTCCAAAGAAGAAAGAGTCCTTTTGACCTGAGTCAGTTCCGGATGATCGCTCTCCTAAATGTAGAGGGGAAGATTTTATTTAGTGTAGTTGCACAGAGATTAGCTAGTTATTTTGAAAATAATAGCTTGATAGGTAGTACTGTGTAGAAGGCAGGAATACCAGGTTTTGCAGGGTGTTTAGAGATGCAGACAGCCAAGAATGGGGAAAAAAGACTTGCATGCTACATTTCTGGATTTAGCAAATGCATTTGGTTCAGTGCCACATTGCCCTATTTGGAAAGTGTTTGATTATTTTGCCTGTAGAAGTTGTTACCTTGGTAAGAGCATATTATCAGGATATTAGACTGTGCCTAAGTACTGCAGGTTTTACAACAGGTTGGCAGAGGCTAGAAGTAGGCATTATGACAGGGTGTATGATTTCTCCATTAGCATTTACAGTGGCAATGTAAATAATTTATTAGAGCTTCCAAGTGGGTTGTAGGTGGAGAAAGAAGTCAGGATAGCATGAGCCTTACACCAATTAGGGCCTACGTGGATGACATGACGTTTGTGACTACAACAGTGCCATGTATGAGGAGAATACTTGAGAGACTTAATAAAAATCTAAAGTGGGCTGGTATGAAAATCAAACCTAGGCAGAGGCAACCCCCGCAGAACCTAAAACTCTAGGTAAATGGAGACCCGTTATGTTCATTATGTTCAGATACTGCAACTCTAAAGCACATTTTGTCAGGTTGTAAGGCTAGTCTGTCACAAGGCCGGTATATGTGGCGACATACCAAGTATTAAGAAGCTTAGCTGCAGGTATTGAAGATAAACGAAGACAGGTAAATTTTGGAGGGTCTAAGGTGTAGAGACTGGCAATTCAGTTTGTTCAAGAGGGGGAGAAAGTTAATAAGACAGTAAGGGGACAAGGCAGCTTAGAGGATGCTTGTGATTGGGAGATGCAGGTAGAATTAGGAGATAAGCTGTTGTTCCCCAGGAAATAGCCTCTACAAATCTAAGGCCTGATATAGTCTTGTGGTTTAGGAGAAGAATGAGAGGCTATTCCATAGAGCTGACTGTTCCATGGGAGGAATTAATAGAGATATATGAAAAGAAAAAGCTTAGGTATGTGGAGTTAGGGGCAGAAGCGAGCAGTGAGCATGGAAAGTTAGGATATGTCCAGTGGTAGTAGGATATATAGGATTTGTGGCAAAGTCTGTTGTCTCATTGTTGAGGGAGTTGGGTGTAAGTGGAGAGAGTGTGAGGAAAATAGTGAAGGAAGTGTCAGATGAGGCAGTAAATTCCAGTCAGTGGATTTGGATTAGAAGATGCAATAGTAGCACGGGGCCCAGCAGGGGAAGCACTTAGGGTAAAGAGACTCTTGGAAGAAGCAAGGAAGAAATTCAGGATATTTAAGTCGAGGGTGTGGCCCATGTGAGCCTTTTGAAACCAGGTGGCCATTTTAGGTGAATTGGCCTGTATGGCCTTTTTTTGCTCGCATTTTTAGTGATTGTTTGACTGTTTAGGGGAGTTTTTTTCTGCTGAATCTGCTAAAGTGTCTTGTCCTGCCTCCATGTCTGGCACCCTCTTTACTTTCATTACCCCCTACCCAAACCATGGTTTGAATCCCATTCCTACTTATCTTTACCTCTTCTATTTTTAACCCCTACCCGAACCAGGGTTTGTATCCCCACCCCACTATGACTGGTGTGCAGTTGGTGAGAGGCTGGGGTAGCTTGTGGTTATGGAAGGAAAAGATGGTTGTTGTGGTGTGAGGAGCAGTGATGGCTGACAGTAGGGGAGTGACTCTGGGACGCCAGTGATCACTGTGTAGCCTCCTGGAGGTGTCGCAGGCCCAACTAGATGAAACACTGATGAAAAGATTCCCACCTGATGACCCCAATGACATGTTGGTCAGCACTGCTTACTGGTCCATATCGGGATTATAGGGAATTATTCACGGAGTCTGGTCCATTTTTTTCTTTAGCACAAGTTTCTCGTGTTTACCGTGAATACATGTAAACTGCTATAAAAAAAAACGTAACTAATTTGAATACCCTGCCTTGCTTCAGTTTCTCTGGTCTACCTTCTCAGGCAGGTTGCCAGACCTGTGAGTTGTTCTTTGGCAGTCTCCAGTCAGTAAGGTATAGAATTTTTGTTGTTTTTCTTGGGAAGTTCCTCCTTCATTGCACCTTTCTGAAGTTCTGATATCTGGCTAACCTCCCTCCATGTTTCCGTGGCCATGGCTCCTAACCTTAGTCTCAATGAAAGGTACTGCCCTTACTGCTCTTTGTATTGTTGATCTTGTAGTCAAGTCACTCTAGGATCACTGCAGCTATAGCGTACATAAGCTTATTGGTCTCCGTGTAGATGTACTGTAGTATGTAGTGCCACATTGCCATTTTTAGGAGACTTTTAGAACTTCAGTACTTTGTCTCTTCCCTTTGGTAAAGGACCACACAGGCTCCAAGTATCAAGACTGTCCATGATCTTCCATCTCAGGTGAGCTGCCCTCATGTTAAGGTTATCAGGGCTTTCTAATGAGACTTGGTACTCATTATTGGATGGTAGGGATGATGATGTATCCCCCCTGATATGTCATCCTGGCTCTCCCTTGCTGTAGTATCTTTGTTGTACCTCATGGATCTCTAGCAGTGATCATAGATTCCATTTCCGAACTTAGAACACCATGTTAGAAGTTATTTATTAGTTAGTTTAGATGTTGGGTTTCAAAGTATCTATTGGTCCTACTTCCTCTGAATATATCCTGACGGGCATTGCTAGAAAAGTAGCATTTCATCAATGTGAGATTCTCTGCCTTAGTCCATGAATGTTTTGTTTCAGTAGTCCACTTGCCATCAGTATGTCCTGGTCC
The DNA here is from genome assembly GCF_036924035.1 of Leuresthes tenuis. NCBI lineage: Eukaryota > Metazoa > Chordata > Actinopteri > Atheriniformes > Atherinopsidae > Leuresthes > Leuresthes tenuis. The sequence goes on from NW_027325360.1 coordinate 36,054,155, forward strand.
TCCAACAGACCCTATTAATCTGGGCGATGTGCGAGCCAGCATGACTTCAATTCTATGTCTCCCACACATATTAGTATCAAGGTTGCTGGAGGTGTGTCCTGACTGGAAATCAAAACCTCTGACTTTCTGTGCCAAGAATTGGGTAATCTCTGAGCCAAGCCTTCTGTGCCAAGATATCACAAATTTGATGATCATTTGTTGAAGGAGAGCATCTAAAGAGTAAGTTAAACTTTTTTTTAGTCATCATGCAGACAGCTGTACATTCACCAGCTCTGTCCTCATCTGTGTCATGCATGAACACTAAGTGGGATTTTCTCTCTTGTGATCCTCCCACACCAAATTTTGTCATGCATAGCTGCTGGTCTGTTTTATTAGATCGTTTCTTTAAGGCGTCTGATATGTTAAGAATGTTACTGTTGCTGGTTGTTTTGATGATGCATTCTTTCACCTGATGCACTTTAAATAAAAAGGATGTAAATTGTGAATCTGGAATGTTTAACGCTGGGCCTCTGCTGGCTAATATCCCTTTCACCAGCAAGGACCACACCATAACAGTTCATGTTTACTGGTTTAATGAAAGATATTAGGAAGTATGAATGAATTTATGTTTATATTTGAAGACTCTCTTCTGGACAGAGGAGATGAAGGCAGCTTCATTTAAAAGGTCTGAAATAAAAGATTTTCCTTGGGGTTTTACTTTAATAGCATAACTGATATGTCCTAGAAGAGCCAGTAATTGTTGCTTTATAGAACTGCCTGCAAGCAAGTAACTTCTCTTCCACACATAGTGAGGAGTGATCAGACTTCTTAGCCTGGACTTGTCCTAAACAGAAGCTCCTCGTCCTCTGTTTACTGGAAGAAGAAAAAAAAAGATTTGCCAAGAACTTTACTCCATACTAAACAGCCATGTAGCAAAATATTAAAGTATCCTGCATTTGTTACCCTCTCAAAGCTTACCTAACCGAAATTGTCCTCCTGTCAAACAAAAAATAGGCAGGGGTTTTCCTGTATAGAGAATTTGTTGGTGGGCGCCACCGCCAAATTCCTTACCGCCACCAGCTCACGGCTGGTTTTCAGTCGGTAATTTCACCAAGCGTTCCCCTGTCGGGATCTGTCATTTCATTCATACATAACTGCAGTTGCACGCAACCACCAGTAGTTATGGTGGCGCTGTGTCACAATTAGCATTGGCCGACATGTCAAACAAAGCATCTTTTACCATAGATATATAGACATAGATGCTGCATTCAGGCTTGTCAGGCACGTCAACATGGCCGCCATCTTGGGATGGGGTTTCTGACAGTAGTCAGACTGTCAGAGTGGGTCTGACAGCTGTGCATCTGGCAACATGCCAGACTTTGGTGCCGCTTACGGATGTTCCTGTGAAAGAAAAGCCGAAACGAATAAACTTGGAATAACATTTCGTGAGTAAGAAGTTGTATTATTTTATTTAACTGTTATGAACGTGTTAAATTTATTGTATATCTTTAGATAACATAAATGAAACTAGCTTATTACTAGTTTACGTCAGGAGAAGAAAACAAAATATGTTTTAGTTAGTAAGACATCAGTAAGATGATGAAAGGGACATTTGGCAATCAGCCACTGTATATAATTGTGCTAAGTTATTCCTAAATGACCTATTAAATCAGTTTCATAGCACGACGATTAATGTTAACTGCTAACGTAAGTTATGTACCTGGATTGTAGCTACATAAGCACGGAGAACGGACCGTTGTTCAGATGGAGTTGTTTTGTGGGTAGGATTCCAAAAGATAAATGGAAGAGGCAGCCATGGGCAGCAGCACTCATGAGAAGAGGTTTTATCCCAAAGGACCGTTCAGACGTCTGCAGCTGTCACTTTAAACCACAAGACTTTGACAGGACTGGACAGTCAACTCATTTCAAGGAGGGAGTGAAACCATCACTTTTTAATTTTACTGACCATCTTTGCAAAGTTAGTGTAAATGTGACAAATTCTCATATAATCTTAATATTTCACTAACACAACGCAGTGCCCACTAAATGACAATTAAATACACTAGACGGCTTGAAAATAGGTTGAAAATTCAGTGAGTTGTGGTGACTTTAATCGTTGATAGATCTCTGGCTCTTTTGACTAATGCAGCAAGTAGACATGGCTTCCCCCGTCCCAAGATGACATATCGTTCCAATGGACAGCAGCGTCGAGGGCGGCATCTACTTGTATAGATATATATATATACGATCTTTTACCGCCACATCCAGAGAGACGACGAAGAAGAAGTTTTCACTGCAACAAACACGGATGATGACAGTTCGACAAAAAATTATTAGTATTGTTTCTTTTGCACCCAAACACGTCCAGTTCCTGTGAAAAAATTTATGTTACACGCTGCATACATTCATATTACCAATATTAGTTAACGTATCAGTTTTGCAGGTATAGAGAAACATAAGATCAACAAATTTTTTCAAAACGAATGCGAGAAGACGAGAGACAAGACAGGTGAAGGAGTGTAGACACTGAAGATAGGCAGCTAAAATGCTAAAATTGTGTTATTGATGATATGTGGTAAGTTTGTCAGGTACGAAAGCAATACAGCTCAGCAGATGTTGAGAGGCTATTTTCTCATGATCAAGAACACTATCACAATTCATGTCTACACCAGAATAAGTTTTTTTTAGTTTTTTTTTTTAAGATGGCCATTGATGGTCCAAAATGGTCAAAAAAAGGTCTTTGAGTAGAAAGACTGCATCAGGAGGTTCTACAGGATGAAACCAAGGAGGGCCAAATGTTCGGATACTGGCTTTGCCCTGTACAAGTAAATGGTGGTTAAGCTGCCATGTAACTGAACTGAATGTTAAACAAAGCGCATAAAAAATAAATTAATATGCTTTAAAATAATACTTGTGATTTTTTTAAATTAATCTATATACAACTCCTAAAATAGACTGCTGGTAAAACACTACGTGTGCACCTGTGAGCCCACGATCAGGTACCACCACTACTTCATTTTAAGCCAGGAAAAATCCTGAATAGGAGTTGAAAAAAAAGGGGGGCGCAATATCGCCACAATCAGCTTGTGATGCATTTCTGATGTTACAGACCTTAACCATATAATGAAGTTCCATGCTGTCCCAATCATAAGTTACCAGATAACAACATAATGGTCATCTGTTCAAAGTTTACAGTCACAGGTGAGTCCTGCAGCCTCTCAAACCAGTCATTTAACTGATGATCATCGGCGCCTCTTACCTCCATTTAACAATAATCGGAGGAGTATTAGAAAAGGATGTAATCTGGGGCCTCATATACAAAGGGTGTGTACGCACAAAAAAGGGGTGTACGCACCTTTTCACGTCAACGATCAGATGTATCAAGAGTGAAATCGCTGTGAAAATGTGCGGTGCCTCACGCCAACTTCAGGGCTGGCGTACGCACTTTTCTACTGCTGTTGATTCTTTGGCAACACTTAGAGGTGATGTTGGGAAACTGTTATAATAAATTAATCTGAAAACAATTTGTCCTCAGACTGAGTGATGTGCACATTTGAGACACATGAACAATTAACACTGATGAACAATTAACACACCCATGTGTCTGCAATTACACGAGTGGATATAAAAGCATGCACAAAGTGTTGCAATGCATACTATTAAATACAATGGCTGCTTTAGCAGTAGTAGAAGACATTGTAAATTGTGCAATTGGAAAACAACATGTGTTAAGAGACTGAGAGGTTTTGCTGGCACATGATGACAACTGGCTCATCAGCCGTTTTGAGGGCAATCCTCCTGGAACTGTGCGCAGAGCTGCGACCGGCGTTGGAGTGCAACACAGCGAGGAGCCATGCACTGCTTTTGCCACAGGTGATGTGCACACTGGGGTTTAAGCAACCGGGGCATTCCAGAGGGATCTGGCCAACCGATTGGGACTGTGCCAGTCGACCCTGAGCCGAGCCATGCCAGCCGAGTGGGACGGAATTATCTGAATCTCAGCAGGTATATCAAATTCTCACAATGCAGGCCAACATTGAAGCGCAATTTGAAGCAAGAGCAGGTTTTCCTAACGTAATCGGAGCTATCGACTGCACACACAGTGCTATAAAAGCGCCATCACATGATGAATTTGTATCAACAGAAAACATTTTCATTCCATCAATGTACCGATAGTATGTGATGCGCAAATGCTTTGTGGGGGTGACCTGGTTCAACGCACGATTCATACATTCAGTTATAGAATTGTTGGGAACAGACATCAGGCTGGCACTGTGTGCGATGGGTGGCTTCTTGGTGAGTAACTTTATTTGTGTAATTGTCCTAATATTATTCCCCATGACGTGCATTGAGCATGTGCGCCCCCAAATTCTATCCTGTCTTTACAGCATCATAGTTGGTGGTTAAAGTTAGTAATTTGCAGTTTTTTTGCTGGTTAAACAACAGCTTAAGATCTTTCTAACAAGCCCCTGATCATCTCTATGTGCAAATGTTAATAACCCTGTGTGTAAAGTGTGAAATGTCTTAATAAGCCTCACCTTTTCCCAATTCCATGTTGATTGGGATGTACAAACAAAATGTGCTTGGATTCATGCATGCGCATACATTGATACATCCGGATATTTTTGTACATTGGAGGTCATTTTGGTTTGAGCGTACGCCATGTTTCAGTAGGAAATTCAAAAGGAAGTCATTGTACATGAGGCCCCTGGAGTTTATTATAATGGAGTTCAGTTCACACTAACCCCAGTTATCAGGTGTAATTCAGCTGCTGACTTCAACAGTTACTTTACCATCTCTGTGCCGTTGTTTATCCTGTCTTGTCCTCCTACCTCATCTGACGTACGAAAGCCTCCGCTTCCTCCAGTTTTCCGAAAGTCTGAGTCTTTCCCTGAAGGTTACCAACAGCCTGGCCAGGAGCAGCATGCCGTGTCTTACCCCCATGTCATGGAGCCGTTGTCTCACAGGGTCGAATTCCTTCTGTTTCTTGTGTAGATTGGCTGCCATGTCAGGATAAAATTGTACCAGTTTACCCTTATAGAAGACTTGCTTTTTTTGTTTTGATTGCTTTCACCACCAGTGTCTTGTCTCTGTCACTGAGGAATTTCATGATGAGTGTCCTCGGGCAGGTGTTTGCTTTGACTTTAGCATGTGAAGCGCCTCCGGGGTCCAGGATTCAAGAAAAGAGCAGGTATCTCCACCCTTTGAGGATTTGTGAGAATATATCTGCAGATATCCAGATGGGAGCCACTGCACATATATAAGTGATAGGTAATGCAGAACAGTTCTCTATATGTGGTTAGTCCCTTGATTGATTGTTACAGTATGGCTGTGAGGAATAGTGGTCCCCTTAATGCCTTCTTAAATGGGATAACAGGGAGTATTTCTAAAATCAAATCTTCAACCGTCATCAGGTATAACATCTTTTTTTTTTTTTTTTTTAATTCTGCCTTTTTCCCCCTTTGGTTTCAAATGTCACATATACTGCTCCATGACATGTTCAGTATTATGTTGGTCGTTTGAAGCCTAAATTGCTTCCTGCTTTTAGAATATTATTTATGCTACCATACATTTTTAACTCAGATTCTTGTACACAAATATCGTACCTTATTATATCATGATTTAATTTTTCTAAAATGCAATAAACTCAAGAAGATTTTTCAGTGTGTTCACTGACCGATTTACTGATTTGACTGTATTTACAAAATTTTAATTATTTGAAATTTGATACCAGCAACAAACTAAAAAAAATGGGTGTCAGGATTTCACAACAGTACCCTTTCACTAATGTTAAACAGCTGCCGTTTTTATGGGGTATCGGGTGTTATTGCTTGTTCGTATGTCTGAGCATGTAAAACAGCAAGCCTTACAGTGATTATTTTACAAATCAGTGGACAATCAGTGGTTGAATTTAAAAGGCTTTCTTACTGTCTGTATTAACAAAGTGGGAAATTATCTTTGGGTCTATTCTAATACTTGGACAAGTAATATGTTACTTCTGTCATCATTCATTTTGCAACACAAAATATAACGATTGTGGGGGTTAGCACTGTTGGATCAAAGCAAGAAGGCTCTCAGTTCGAATTTTAACTGGGACCTTTCTTTGTGAAATTTGCATGTTCTCCCCATGTATGTATGGATTTTCTCTGGGTACTCTGGTGTCCTCTCCAGTTAAAAAAAATGCAGATTAATAGGTGATTCTAAATTGAGCAGTAGTGTGCGCTTAAATGGTTGTTTGTCTCTGATGGATTGGTGACCAGTCCAGGGGGTACCCCGCTTTTCATCCAATAAGGGGTATGCTCCAGCCTTTCACGTGACTCTGAACTGGATTAAGCAGGTATAAAAAAATGGATGGATGGATGTATGAAAAAAATATTAATACTAATACATCTGTAGCTTAATAGCTTAATTGGACGTAATCCTTTTTATGAGTGGCAATCAGATTTTACACTTGTGTTGTAGCACCGTCGCCTCACAGCAAGTGGGTTCCAGGTTCGATCCCCACCTGGAGTTTGCATGTTCTCCCCGTGTATGCATGGGTTCGCTCCGGGTACTCCGGCTTCCTCCCATCGTCCAACATGGATGTTATGCATGTTAGGTTAATTGGTGACTCTAAAATTGTCCTTAGGAGTGAATGTGAGCAAGGTTGTTTGTCTCGTTAGTGTCTGTGTGGCTCTATGATGGACTGGCGACCTGTCCAGGGTGTACCCCGCCTCTCCCGTGATGACCGCTGGGATAGGTTCCAGGGATTCTTAAATTTGCTTGGATTTTTAGTCTTCAAAATTCAGTAACATTGCATCATCTTTACGACTATGCATACTGTTTTTCATGTCAGGTCAACATGTTTGTCGAGGGATTCCATGATGCCATGTTGTTGTATGCCATTGCCTTACACGATGCCATGAAAAATGGATACAGCAAGAAGAATGGAACAGAGATCACCTCACGCATGTGGAACAGAACATTTGAAGGTAAAACACACTGCTCACACAAGATGGTAATTGTTTGTACGAGATAGTTATATGTCAGAAATATAATGTTATTTTCCAATGTTATGTTAAAAATATTTCTGGAACTCTACAACCTAACCCCAGCCCAGATTTTACTGCATCATAACACTTTAAATAAATAACTGTTCTTTACTTAAATGTTAGTACTATTGAAAAAAAACAAAAATGGACATTATTTGTATCTATGCACACAGGTGATGCAGATGTGAATGTTTTATTAGAAACTTGGCTCAGCAAGTTCATCTTTAGCAGTGACATCGGTTTAGATTATAAATGGAATTAAGTAAAAAGTGTTTGTTCAGATTTCACACCAAAAGCTTACAATTCTGTTGCCTTTGCCAAGATGTTCTTTGCTATGTTGTAATACATGGCACTGTTATTTTTACAATGAGAATTATGTTCTCATTGATTTCATTGAGCACGTGTATTGATTTCACATATATGGCACATTCAAATCCCTCAAAAATGTAAATCAGAAAAAGCCAACTGTATTACAGATTAACTACAATATTTACTTTTTTTTTGTCTAGTCTTTTTGTGAGCGTATTTGTTTATCACATATATATCATAGTCTATGGCTGCACTGTGGTGTGGTGGTTAACACCGTCGCTTCACAGCAAGAGAATTCCTGGTTTGAATCCCAGCTGGGGCATTTCTGTGTGGAGTTTACATGTTTTTCCTGTGTGTGGGTGGGTTCTCACCAGGTAATCCAAAAACATGTTAGGTTAACTGGTCGTTCTAACTCGACTCTGGGAATGAGCGCGAGTGTGCATGGTTGTTTATCTTGTTTGTCTCGCCCTGTGACTGGCGACCTGTCTTGCCTTTTACCCAATGGCAGCTGGGATAGGTTCCAGCCCCCCCGCGACCTGACCGACGGATTAAGCGGGTATAGAAAATGGAGGGATGGATGGATGGATGATAGGACATAAAAGTATGCTGTCATATTTTTGTGGAGTCCTTTAACACTAGATTTGAAGATTTCACTTGAAATTTGTGGTGGTTTGTGAAGATGTCTTTGTCAGTCTCTTCAGCATTACAACCAATTTTCATGTGCAGGGCTAAGATGGAGATTTGTTTTTACAACAGTTTGGTTAAAATCTCTCAACTGTCATTGATACTAAACCTCCTAAAACCAAGTCAAGTTTACTGATAAACCTTGATTTAGTTTAGGAGTATTAGAAACATTTTACAGCTCAAGTGTTTCTACACGATTGCTTTCCTGCTTTTGAAGAGAGCAGACGTGTCTCTGCTTCTTATTGCTTAATTTGCTTTTAAATCATTCTATTTCTTTCCACAAGTCTTAGATATAATTGCATTCTTTTTCTTTTAAGTGAACAAAGACTTTTTTAATAATTTTTTATTCTTTTTACTTATCTGACGAGCCAGCAACTCTGTGTACGCACACACGCGGCCTACACACAGCTATAACCTGATTTACAGTGTCTGGGCACCTAGCACTCAGCTAAATAGCCTGGAAAGGTGCTAACCGATAGGCTAACTAGCAACAAGAGTCCTCCCTTCTCCACAGACACTACTACAGCCTCCTGCAGAAGATTTCAGAACTTGAGACGAAAATTAATCGCTTATAAGTAAATGTGGAGGTAAAAGGACTAAGTGAAAATGAAACAACCTTGCCATTGATTCAAAACAGTGGAGATGGGCAAGCTAACACACAGCTAAGGAGCACAGATAACACGACCAAGAATGTAGACTGTGCATTATAATAAATCATCGAATAATAAACCTCCCTGGACCTGTCTCAGTGCAAAACCAAAAAGTAAATCATGTCTCCTGAAAGTGGGAGGACGAGAAACCAACTGGCCTTCACTTCCTATGAGACAGAGGAGCTCTTCTACCGCTGTACATGGGAGGAAACACGACTGGACATCTGTGAATAGGAAGGTTAACAACAAACCTCCAAAACAACAGAGTGTGAAACTGCAGAACAGATTTGCTCCACTAACGAAGGACTCTGGATCTCTATTGGATGACCATCCATCCCAAAGCAGCAAGGCAAGGACTGAAAACCTGTTAAAAAGTAAAAGGCCACAGGTAAAGCTAAAGGCTGGGCCTCAAACTCTGATTGTGAGTGACTCTGCCGTAAATGATGTACAAAGGATGTGCGGTAAGAACACTAAAGTCCTCTGCTTTCCTAGGGATATGGTTAACGATCTGAAGTAGAGAATTCTTGACATTGCAGACTGTACAACTGTGACAAACATTATTCTGCATACAGGGTCAAACAATGTGTCCAAACAACAATCTGTGGTTCTGAAACGGGACTTCATTGGATTATTAAACACAGTGAGCTCGCTGAATGCAGCTGTATTCATCAGTGGACCTGTTCCACCTGTCAGAGGAGGAGAGGAAAGATTCAGCAGGTTGTCAGCACTGAATAAATGTTTTTTATTAGCATGTCCTGACCACTCAGTGCATTTTATTAATAATTGTAACAAATTTTTTGGGAACGCAGGCATCTTTTTAAGGCAAATGGATTTAATTTTAACAAGTCACTTCAACATATTTTATTTCCTACGTCATCCATCTGTGCTCGGTGCCAAGGCTGACATAAACAAGGAGTTATCTCATAGAGAGGAACAAACAAATCCCAGCAGAAACCTCAAGGAGGAACTCCATCTGCCCTCACCTGACCAGCACCAATGACCAGGACCAGGGACCAGGACCAAGACCTTCCCCAGCCCCCCAAACCCCTGACAGATCATCATGCTCCTCACCCTCCCTTTCTCCCTCCCCCGCTTACCTTAAATTCACAGAGCAGATGATGGAGCGGCTCAATGCTGTGCTCAGGTCTACCCCCCAGCCAAATCCCTTTTTGTCCCCCATAAACCCCCAATCAGAGTGGCCGAAGGTTCGCCATCAAGCTTCGCCCCCACCAGAGGAGCTGAAGCGACAGAGCCCAGCCCCACCCCCTCTGTCCCTCCACACTGCCATCCTGTTCTGTCTCCACAGTCTGATGTGTGACGTGTGGAGGGTCTGGGCTGCAAGGATTATGACAGTCGTGACTTTTCCCAGGACAAGCTGGGACCCTGTTTATTAGAAGGTTTTAAAATTTCTGTACTTTTAGGTGACAGAAGGAGAAATGTGGCCCAGTCAAAACGCAGAGAGTTGTACTCTAAAAAATCAGCTGATGGTCTCACCCAGAGTCCTGTTTCTGAATGGTTACAGGTCCCCCAAATACTGTGCAGACTTTTTTGATGACCTTAGTGAACTGCTGTCTATGATCTGTGTTGACTTTGACTGTGTAATTATTGTTGGTGATTTTAATATCCATGTGGACAACCCTCAGGACAAAGGGACTAAAGACCTGAGTAACACTCTGGAGAACTTTGGGCTGACTCAGCATGTAAAAGAGGCGATTCACAATTGGGGGGCACACTCTAGACTTAGTGATCTCTAAGGGTCTGAGCATTTCAAAGATTACTGTGTCTGATGTGGAAACAGTAATCTTGTCTTGTAATGTGTCCAATGTTAAATGTTATGGATACTATCGCTCCCATTAAGGTGAAGGTTATCTCTGGCAGGAAGAAGTCTCCATGGCGAAATTCCACACTGGTGAAAAACGGTAAAAGAGAGTGTCGGAAAACTGAGCGCAGATGGAGAAAAACAAATCTCCAGGTTCATTATGATTAGAATCTATAAAGAGAAACTATACTCTTATAATTTACAACTGAGGAATGCAAGGAAAATCCTACTTCTCTGACATCATCTCCAAAAGCCATAATGCTCGGGCCTTATTTGCTACAGTTGACAGGCTAACAAACCCTCCTGTGCCAGTGGCAACGGAACTTCATTCCACCATGGCCTGCAATGACTTTGCCAAATTCTTCATAGACAAAGTCCAAAATATGAGACAAGCAGTTGGTGCATCAGCAGCAGGTTCAGCATATGTACCGTGTCCACCAAAAACCGGTTTAAACACCATGACACTGTTTCAATCCATTAACAGTAAAGACCTGGAGGACATCTTACGTCACCTGAAGTCCTCCTCTTGCTGTTTAGACATCCTACCAACAGGTTTTTTCAAAGGGGTCTCAAAGATTTTGGAGTTGGACCTGTTACTGATCGTGAACTTGTCCTTAACGTCAGGTGTGTTTCCAGAGCCACTAAAAACAGCTGTAATTAAACCTCTGCTGAAAAAGGACAATCTTGACAAGATGCAAATGAACAACTGCAGGCCCATCTCAAATCTCCCATTTTTAAGAAAAAAGATAATTGAAAAAGTGTTTTTTCAACAGCTTAATTGCTTTTTAACACAAAATAACTGCTGTGATACCTTCCAGTCAGGCAACACAGCACTGAGACTGCTCTGACCAAAGTCTTTAATTACATACAGTATGTCTGAATACAGACGGTAGAAAAAAGTCAGTCTTAGTTTTACTGGATCTCAGTGCTGCTTTTGATACAGTTGATCACAATATATCACTCAAACAACTGGAGAGTATTTCCGGAACTGTACTAAACTGGTTCAAAATGTAGAGCCCCAGGGTCTGAGCCTCTTAAACAGATTAAATGTTCCTGTAAAACACAGGGAAATGATGAGACAGACAACCGATGACATTTATCAATGCCTTGCCTCTGCCATATTTATTAATACAGTCACCGTTTACGTACACCAGTGCTTAGCATAGAACTGTCTAGTTTACTAACTCACAGACTTCATGGGACTAACACATGTATGCTGGCAGACTTAGCTTTAGCTGTTCAACATTCTCAGTACGCATCTTTAGAACCAGTAAACATATGTTCCTCACTGCCAACGACATCCATCCATCCATTTTCTATACCGTCAATCCGTTAATCCGGTAGCAGGTGGGCTGGAGCCTATCCCAGCAGTCATCGGGCGAAAGGCGGGGTACACCCTGGACAGGTCGCCAGTCCATCACAGGGCCACACAGAGACAAACGAGACAAACAACCATGCACGCTCACACTCACTCCTACGGACAATTTAGAGTCACTGCCAACGACATGTTAACACTAATACACAATGTCAGAATACAAAACGGAGCTTGCTTAACTAAAAGGAGCTTGAAATAAGTTTACAATTTATTCTAAATGACACCCGCAGTGTCGTCCTGACTTCAACATCTTTAGTCTTTTCACCTCACTCAAAACGTAACAAAATACAGAGTTTATCAACTGATTTATATATTCACATTTAGCTGTGTTTCTTATAAGTATTCTAAAACTCCTTTCAAGTGAGTTTGAACGTTACTTACCTGCAAAACACAGGGAAATGATGAGACAGACAACCGATGACGTTTATCAATGCCTCGCTTCTGCCATATTGGAGATGGAGACTTTTGACCTTGTTATTCTGTCTCACCGAGCAATGCGCCACCTTCTGGCATGAGGTTGTAACTACAACTTAAACAAAATCATCCCCAAAGTGAATAATACAAATATTTAATGTTATTACACATTAGTGTGTCACAAAAACACATAGGAACTTAGAAAACAGGAAGTACTTTGTGTCAATAGGTAACTTTCCATCTGAGCAGACAAGAATCACATGTGGAGTTCCCCAAGGATTCCATGGGACCTATTCTGTTTAAAATCTACAAGCTCCCACTGACACAGATTATAAAAAATAACAAAATAAACTACCATAGCTATGCAGATGACACGCAGATATATATTACAATGTCACCAGGAGACCGAGGCCCTGTACAGGCCCTTGGAAAATGCATTTAGGAGATTAATGACCGGATGTGCCACAACTTTCTCCAGCAAAACAAAAACAAACCTGAGGTAATTGTCTTTGGAGCCAAAGAGAAACGATTGCAAGTCACCACAGAGCTTCAATCTATACACCTAAAAACTACCAACCAGGCCAGAAATCTGGGTTTAGTGATGGACTCAGACCTAAATTTTGAAAAACACATTAGGGCAATAACAAAGTCAGCCTACTATCACCTTCAGAATATTTCAAGGTTAAAAGATCTGATGTCTCAGCAGGACCTGGAAAAACTAGTCCATGCATTCATCTTTAGTAGGCTTGATTATTGTAATGGGATCTTTACAGGTCTACCTAAAAAGTCAGTTAGACAACTGCAGCTCATCCAGAACTCAGCTGCTCGAGTCCTCACTAAGACCAAAAAAGTGGACCACATCAGTCCAGCTGTGAGGTCTTTCCACTGGCTGCCTGTCCATCAGAGGATAGACTTTAAAGTTCTGATTTTGGTCTATAAAGCTCTGAATGGTCTAGGACCAAAATACATCAGTGACCTCCTGACCCAGTATGAATCCTCCAGACACCACATCTGGATCCGGTTTTTTATCAGTTCCAAGAGTCAGCTGTGTAACCCATACAGCAATTGGAAAGGCAAAGGCTTACAAATTTCTTACAATAAAAAGTAAAAATTTTCTAAGTGATGAATACGACTAGAGTACTGTTACCATTAATAGAAAAACGTTATCTCATCTTGAATTTGATGGCAGCAACATATCTCAGAAAAGTTGGGAAAGGGCCATGTTTAGCTACGTTTTTCAGGCCCGCTTCTTTTAACAACACTTTGTGAACATTTAGGAACTCAAGAGACCAATTGCAAGCAGCACAGCATTAAAAACAGGCACAACTATGTCAAGGAAATCACTGCATGAGCTCAGAAACACTTACAAAAATGATTGTTGTCATTACCATCCATGCCTGGTGGCTGAGCTCAAGGGGGTTTTCTGGAGGTGGCTCTATTAATCTGCTTCAAATCCGTCAAGGTTATTGAATGTTTCTTAGCCCCACTCCTCCCCAGGGACCAATTTTTGCAGTTGCAGTTGCCCACTCTCAAGTTAAAGATGGGCAACTATTATAGGTTCACCTTTCAAGTAATTTATGTTTATGTTTATGCATTTGGCAGATGCTTTTATCCAAAGCGGCTTACAGGTAGGCAGGTAAGGTAGGGGTGTCTTACCTAAGGACCCCTACTGGAGGTAGTACCTTTCATTAAACATATTTTAGGCACCTTTCCACTACACTATCCAGTCCCTAAAATTTCAACCATGTATCACACAAAACTGTGTAATCATGGCCAATAATAGAGGATTCCCTGCATTTAAAAATGATTATGCAGGATATTGCTGCACTAAATTCCAGAAGAAGTTGATGTGGATACACACATGCATATGTGACATAGCAGTTCAGGAAAGCATACACCACGTTCCTGGTCTAAAGCTGGCGTAATTCAGAGTAAACACAAGAAGCTTGTGCTACAAAAGAAAATGGACCAGACTCCGTGAATAATCCCTATAATCCCTGACAGCAGTGCTGACCATCATGTCATAGGGCGCATCAGGTGGGAACCTCTTTTCATCAGTGTGTCGTCTAGTTGGGCCCACGACACCTCCAGGAAGCCAGACAGTGATCACTGGCATCCCAGAGTCACTCCCCTAATGCCAGCCATCCCCGCTCCTCACACCACAACAACAATCTTTTTTTTTTCACAACCACAAGCTACCCCAGCCTCTCACCAACTGCACACCAGTCATAGCAGGGTGGGGATACAAACCCTGGTTCGTGTAGGGGGTAGAAATAGAAGAGGTAAAGATAAGTAGGAATGGGATTCAAACCCTGTTTCGGGTAGGGGGTAATGAAAGTATAGAGGGTGCCAGAGGTATAGGCTTTACAAGATACACTAGCAGATTCAGCAGACAAACTCACCTTAACAGTCAAACAATCACTAAAAATATGAGCAAAAACAAGGCCATACATGTCAACTCAAAAGGCTCTCATGGGCCACACCCTCCACTTAAATATATTCTGGATTTCTTCCTTGCTTCTGCCAAGAGTCTGTTTACTCTAAGTGCTCCCCCTGCTACTATTGCTTCTTCTAATCCAAATCCACTGACTGGAATTTACCACCTCATCTGACACTTCCTTCACTATTTTCCTCACACTCTGTCCACTCCCTCAACAATGAGACAACAGACTTTGAACCAAATTCTCTACATTCTACTTCCACTGGACATATCCTAATTTTCAATGCTCGCTGCGGTGCTTCTACCTTTCAAATGCTTCTGCCACTAATTCTTCCCAAGGGACAGTCAGCTCTGTGAAATATACTCTCATTCTACTCCTAGACCACAAGATTATATCAGGCCTTAGATTTGTAGAAGCTATTTCCGGGGGAAAAACAAGATTATCTCCTAAATCTACCTGCATCTCCCAATCACAAGCATCCTCTAAGCTGCCTTGCCTCCTTATTGACAGTTAAACCTTCTCCCTCCTGAACAAACTGAATTGCCACTCTCTTCGCCTTAGACCCTCCTAAACCTACCTGCCTTCATTTATCTTCAATACCTGCAGCTAAGCATCTTAATAATTGGTTATGTTGCCACTTATACTGGCCTTGTGACAGACTAACCTTACAACCTGACAAAATATGCCTTAGAGTTGCAGTATCTGAACATAACAAACATTATGGGACTCCGTATACTTAGAGTTTTAGGTTCTGGGGAGTTGGCAATACATCATATGTTGCCCCTATCAAAAATCTAGTACTCATTTCCTCCATACGCCAAAGCTCTTTCCAATTAAGCTTTTTCTTCTCAAGCCCCAAGCCATTTGAACATTACCCACAATCTCTGTATGTCTAAGAGTTGCTACTGCCTCCTGAGCTGCTGTTCTTGGATTCCATGTCCTGGAACCACCTTACTAACTACCACATCTTTACTCCCAGCTAACAGGAGCTCTGTCCTAACTTTAGTACATTTAAACTCCTCTACTAGACTAGATACTGAGAGCTGGTGTAAGCCTTTCCCATACAGTGCCACAGCACTTAAGCATCTAGGAACACCTAGCCACTTCCTAATGTAAAAGCCAGCTAATCTGTCCAGTTTTTTTATGTAACAGATATTGGAATCTCATACACAGACAGTGGCCACATCAACCTAGAAAAGAATCCAAACTGCAGACTCCACAGCTTCAACTTTCCTGGAAGCCCTGATTTATCTATTCCATCCAGTCCCTCAGCAACATCTTTCCGAAACTGCACTGCCTTCTCTCCATCATTTAAGTCGGCTTGGTACCACCTACTTAAACGCTTATTATTGCCTTTTCCCTAATTATTGGAATTTTTTTTTATCTATTACAAACTTTCTATTACTTAATTTCCCTCTACTTATTGAGACTTCTAGACTTAGTAGGTTTGATTTTCATACCAGCCCACTTTAGATTTTTATTAAGTCTCTCAAGTATTCTCCTCATACATGGCACTGTTGTAGTCATCAACGTCATATCACCCATGTAGGCCCTAATTGGTGTAAAGCGCATGCCATCCTGACCTCTCTCTCCACCTACAACCCACTTGGAAGCTCCAATAATTATCTCCCTCGCCATTGCAGACGCTAATGGAGAAATCGTACATCCTGCCATAATGCCTATTTCTAGCCTCTGCCAACCTGTTGTGAAACCTGTTGTACTTAGGCACAGTCTAATATCCTGAAAATATGCTCTTATTAAGTTAACAACTACAGGCACTGTAAAATAATCAAACGCTTTCCAAATAAGGCTGTGTGGCACTGAACCAAATGCATTTGCTAAATCTAACATGCAAGTCTTTTTTCTCACTCTTGGCTGTCTGAATCTGATGCCAAATCTTGCTGGTGTGCTCTAAACACCCTGTGAAGGCTGGTATTGTGCTTAGAGCACATTAACTCTTCTTAATTGCCTCCACAAAAACTTTAGGATATCAGGTGCCCTTTTATAAACCTGGTTGGGGACTTCATCTGGTCCTGGGTCCGACAAAGCCTTTGCATGCCTGACTACCTCCTCAACCGCCTTAACTAAATGTACTCTTTCAACCCTCTTTCTATCTTGCACCCCAAATCTTTCTACACCATACTAGTAAATTATATCTCACATTTTCTCTAGCCTATTGCTTGCATTTCCTCCTAAACTTCTTAACATTGTTGACAAATTTATATTGACTGCCTCCCCTTCTTTGTTGCTATTTGCCCTTGGCCACTTAACTCTAGCTTTCTGCTCCATATTTCTCTCTCTAACTGGCCTATTCCCTTCAGTATCAGCTACATCCCTTCTTAGAACCTCCTCCTCCACCGTAGCTGTGGTTTTCTCGAATGATTTGAGTCCATCACTTAATCTAAGTAAGTTCAATTTATTTTCATCCAGTGCGCAGATAATAATATATTTTCATAAAGTATTGTCTTTGATTTGCATAAACTTCAAAGCTTAAAGCACTTTTGAAGTAATGATTTTGCATACTTTTTCCAAGGAAAGTCAATTTGTTAGACAATTTTATTATATTTTTAGTGTTTGTAGGCGAAGGTATCCAGTTTTTTTCTTTATTCTATATATCAACCCCTGAAGCACCACTGTTGCATAATTGCGACAGGCCATCACACTGGATAAAACAAGTTGAAAGTCACACACAAAGGTCAAATTTTTTTTTCTACTCATTACCATTAGATGGTTAATAAGACATTGATTATTTGAATTTTACCCCCAAAGTAAGATGTCTTACCACGAAAACATTTTTAAAAATTTTTGAATTAATAAAAAATATTTAACAAAAGAAGATGTTTTCGTTAAAATCTTTGTCTATGAAGATTCAGATTATGAGAATTTCCCTTAGAGAGTTATGGTTCGCTGTCAGATGGCAACGACTGTGACGGATCATAGAGGGTAGTCATTCCCACCTGTTGCCCTGCAACGGTAAGGGACGCACAGGTTGATAAGATCATAATGACTGGGGAAAAGGGGGATGTAGATAGTAACCAGGGGTGGTCTGATTTGCGCTAGAAACAAGTGAGTCAGTGGTAATGACGACTGTTTTTTTTAAAAAGATATAATGATGAAGTATATCAGGATTGGATTAGATACTGTGATGAGCCTGTTGGCTATTGAGAAGACAGAGATTTGACAAATGCTTAGCCTACTAAGTTGTTTTCCCTCTTCCTAACTGATGATTTCTGAACACTAATAATGAATAAAACTAAAAGATATGAACACCTGTCC
This sequence comes from Leuresthes tenuis, assembly GCF_036924035.1. Lineage (NCBI taxonomy): Eukaryota > Metazoa > Chordata > Actinopteri > Atheriniformes > Atherinopsidae > Leuresthes > Leuresthes tenuis. Next base: position 36,072,133 of record NW_027325360.1, read on the forward strand.
TTGGCCTCTCAAACACTGAAACCAAAATCAAGATCTAATTGAAAGACTGTTTACCAATTCTAATTGACGTTCCTTTGACTGATTTACTATTGTTTTCTGTGGATAAAATGCCAAAAAATGTATGAATAAGGATCATAACATGATATAGCTTTGTTTAATTGTCTTCATGATATCAAAAAAGAATCACAAAAGAAAAACAAATTTCAAAATCCAATATTCACTAGAAGTCATGAAATCCAAAGCCCTGCAATATAATGTCAGTGATGTAATCAGTGATATAATCCCATGCAAGTCTGTGATTAAATTTGCTATCTTCATAAACTTCACACTCAATATTTTCAAGTTGTAGCCTTTGATAATCTTTTTGTCAAAATGTAAGATTTTCCTTAAAAGAAAATCCAGGTGTTTTAACTCTCTCAATCAAAAGGTTTCTAATGCCAAGTTTCTCTGATGCAGATGATATTTTCACATACTGCTCTGTACCCACATTTTGATCAGGCTCTCAATGAGCTGCAATATGTATTCAATACAGCTCAATGCTATTTGTGTGATTCAAATCTTGTCTGAAATGCCAACAAAGAAATTTTCAAATGGAATATCTAAGTCACTGAATAGTCCATCTATTACAACTTGTCAAGGTGCTATAACTTTTTGCTTATTTAATTATAAATGTCTTAGAAATTTAATCAATTACAGCAACTATTTTAATACAAAGTCAATGTAAGCTGATATTTGCTTTTTTTTTCGAGAATGAAGTTGTGTCTTTCATTCAAGGCCAAAAAGAGAGTGTAGTTGAGATTGTAGCTGCCATTGTAGTATGCTTAATTATGGTGACAAAATATACATCTACAGTAAAAAAACAGTGTCAATTCAACTCTAAGAGAGTTGAAATTAACTAAGTTTCAGATACTCCCACTCAAAATTAGAGTTAAATTGACTCTATGACCAGTGTCAACTTTTCAGAGTTAATTTTACTCAATTTAGTGTCAAAATTAACAATGAAATGTGTAAAAATATTCAACACTGAGGTTTATTCACTCTGTTTAGAGTAATATGATTCTACTTTATAGAGCCAATTTTACTCCTAATAAAGTTTTAAAATGACACTGTGTAATTAAAGCTGCAAGCAGCGTTGATCGGGCTCGACCACGTGCACACGTCGGGGTATGCGCTGGACTCCGTCCGATGCGCACCGCACAGCACAGCCGTCCATCAAGTGTAGAGCAGGATGTGAGAATTCCAGTCAGGCGTAGTACCACCGGACGTAAAAAGTGACGTTTATGGTCACCAGCAGGTGGCACTATAAGTATGTGCAAGTTTGGACATATGTATGCGTTCTGGGTGGAGCCCAAGTGCAGCCTATGAAGTTTGGTGAAGATCGGACAATGTATGAAGAAGTTGTAAGTGACTTATTTGGCCATCAGTAGGTGTCACTATAAGCTTGTGTAAATTTGGTCATATATATGCATTCTGGGTGGAGCCCAAGTGCAGCCTATGAAGTTTGGTGAAGATCGGACAATGTATGAAGAAGTTGTAAGTGACTTATTTGGCCATCAGTAGGTGTCACTATAAGCTTGTGTAAATTTGGTCATATATATGCATTCTGGGTGGAGCCCAAGTGCAGCCTATGAAGTTTGGTGAAGATCGGACAATGTATGAAGAAGTTATAAGTGACTTATTTGGCCACCAGTAGGTGTGGCTATAAACTTGTGTAAATTTGGTCATATGTATGCATTCTGGGTGGAGCCCAAGTGCAGCATATGAAGTTTGGTGAAGATCGGACAATGTATGAAGAAGTTATAAGTGACTTATTTGGCCATCAGTAGGTGTCACTATAAGCTTGTGTAAATTTGGTCATATATATGCATTCTGGGTGGAGCCCAAGTGCAGCATATGAAGTTTGGTGAAGATCGGACAATGTATGAAGAAGTTATAAGTGACTTATTTGGCCATCAGTAGGTGTCACTATAAGCTTGTGTAAATTTGGTCATATATATGCATTCTGGGTGGAGCCCAAGTGCAGCCTATGAAGTTTGGTGAAGATCGGACAATGTATGAAGAAGTTATAAGTGACTTATTTGGCCACCAGTAGGTGTGGCTATAAACTTGTGTAAATTTGGTCATATGTATGCATTCTGGGTGGAGCCCAAATGCAGCCTATGAAGTTTGGTGAAGATCGGACAATGTATGAAGAAGTTATAAGTGACTTATTTGGCCACCAGTAGGTGTCACTATAAGCTTGTGTAAATTTGGTCATATATATGCATTCTGGGTGGAGCCCAAGTGCAGCATATGAAGTTTGGTGAAGATCGGACAATGTATGAAGAAGTTGTAAGTGACTTATTTGGCCACCAGTAGGTGTCACTATAAGCTTGTGTAAATTTGGTCATATATATGCATTCTGGGTGGAGCCCAAGTGCAGCATATGAAGTTTGGTGAAGATCGGACAATGTATGAAGAAGTTATAAGTGACTTATTTGGCCATCAGTAGGTGTCACTATAAGCTTGTGTAAATTTGGTCATATATATGCATTCTGGGTGGAGCCCAAGTGCAGCATATGAAGTTTGGTGAAGATCGGACAATGTATGAAGAAGTTATAAGTGACTTATTTGGCCATCAGTAGGTGTCACTATAAGCTTGTGTAAATTTGGTCATATATATGCATTCTGGGTGGAGCCCAAGTGCAGCATATGAAGTTTGGTGAAGATCGGACAATGTATGAAGAAGTTATAAGTGACTTATTTGGCCATCAGTAGGTGTCACTATAAGCTTGTGTAAATTTGGTCATATATATGCATTCTGGGTGGAGCCCAAGTGCAGCATATGAAGTTTGGTGAAGATCGGACAATGTATGAAGAAGTTATAAGTGACTTATTTGGCCATCAGTAGGTGTCACTATAAGCTTGTGTAAATTTGGTCATATATATGCATTCTGGGTGGAGCCCAAGTGCAGCCTATGAAGTTTGGTGAAGATCGGACAATGTATGAAGAAGTTATAAGTGACTTATTTGGCCACCAGTAGGTGTGGCTATAAACTTGTGTAAATTTGGTCATATGTATGCATTCTGGGTGGAGCCCAAATGCAGCCTATGAAGTTTGGTGAAGATCGGACAATGTATGAAGAAGTTATAAGTGACTTATTTGGCCACCAGTAGGTGTCACTATAAGCTTGTGTAAATTTGGTCATATATATGCATTCTGGGTGGAGCCCAAGTGCAGCATATGAAGTTTGGTGAAGATCGGACAATGTATGAAGAAGTTATAAGTGACTTATTTGGCCATCAGTAGGTGTCACTATAAGCTTGTGTAAATTTGGTCATATATATGCATTCTGGGTGGAGCCCAAATGCAGCCTATGAAGTTTGGTGAAGATCGGACAATGTATGAAGAAGTTATAAGTGACTTATTTGGCCACCAGTAGGTGTCACTATAAGCTTGTGTAAATTTGGTCATATATATGCATTCTGGGTGGAGCCCAAGTGCAGCATATGAAGTTTGGTGAAGATCGGACAATGTATGAAGAAGTTATAAGTGACTTATTTGGCCATCAGTAGGTGTCACTATAAGCTTGTGTAAATTTGGTCATATATATGCATTCTGGGTGGAGCCCAAGTGCAGCATATGAAGTTTGGTGAAGATCGGACAATGTATGAAGAAGTTATAAGTGACTTATTTGGCCACCAGTAGGTGTCACTATAAGCTTGTGTAAATTTGGTCATATATATGCATTCTGGGTGGAGCCCAAGTGCAGCATATGAAGTTTGGTGAAGATCGGACAATGTATGAAGAAGTTATAAGTGACTTATTTGGCCATCAGTAGGTGTCACTATAAGCTTGTGTAAATTTGGTCATATATATGCATTCTGGGTGGAGCCCAAGTGCAGCATATGAAGTTTGGTGAAGATCGGACAATGTATGAAGAAGTTATAAGTGACTTATTTGGCCATCAGTAGGTGTCACTATAAGCTTGTGTAAATTTGGTCATATATATGCATTCTGGGTGGAGCCCAAGTGCAGCATATGAAGTTTGGTGAAGATCGGACAATGTATGAAGAAGTTATAAGTGACTTATTTGGCCATCAGTAGGTGTCACTATAAGCTTGTGTAAATTTGGTCATATATATGCATTCTGGGTGGAGCCCAAGTGCAGCCTATGAAGTTTGGTGAAGATCGGACAATGTATGAAGAAGTTATAAGTGACTTATTTGGCCACCAGTAGGTGTGGCTATAAACTTGTGTAAATTTGGTCATATGTATGCATTCTGGGTGGAGCCCAAATGCAGCCTATGAAGTTTGGTGAAGATCGGACAATGTATGAAGAAGTTATAAGTGACTTATTTGGCCACCAGTAGGTGTCACTATAAGCTTGTGTAAATTTGGTCATATATATGCATTCTGGGTGGAGCCCAAGTGCAGCATATGAAGTTTGGTGAAGATCGGACAATGTATGAAGAAGTTATAAGTGACTTATTTGGCCATCAGTAGGTGTCACTATAAGCTTGTGTAAATTTGGTCATATATATGCATTCTGGGTGGAGCCCAAGTGCAGCATATGAAGTTTGGTGAAGATCGGACAATGTATGAAGAAGTTATAAGTGACTTATTTGGCCATCAGTAGGTGTCACTATAAGCTTGTGTAAATTTGGTCATATATATGCATTCTGGGTGGAGCCCAAGTGCAGCATATGAAGTTTGGTGAAGATCGGACAATGTATGAAGAAGTTATAAGTGACTTATTTGGCCACCAGTAGGTGTGGCTATAAACTTGTGTAAATTTGGTCATATGTATGCATTCTGGGTGGAGCCCAAGTGCAGCATATGAAGTCTGGGGTAGATTGGTTAATGTATGTGGGAGTTAAAAGCTTCTTTGTTTTTCATGGCGAGCAATGGCCAGTCGTCGTCGACTTTCTTCAGCAGCTGCTTCTTCAGGAGGGTCTCATGTCGTGAAGTTCAGAATGATAGTATCGTCAGATGCTGCTGAACATGATGATGATAGAGTGGCATCTGTATATAAAGAATATGAACAAAACAGACCCATAATAAATGGGACTGTTATTATTCATGTCCCAACCTTAAAGTTTAATATGAACACATATGTGAATGGTCAGTGATTATCAAGTTCTTCTTTACTCAACATAACTTTGAAGGTTCCAGGTGACTCCTTCACTATTTCTTCAGACTTAAGACTTCTCTATCAACTTCTGTGTCAGATTGGTCAAACACCTTCAAATCTGGCTGCCTGCCTTCTGGTATGTTACATTTTAGGCACACTAAAGTAACTGAAAAGAAAAAGGATATGATATCAACTGTAACAAAACTGGAAAGACAATTTCCTTATGATGAGAATCAAAACATCAGCTAAGTAGAGTGAGTGTCATGTCCTCACAAAATGCTGTTGAGATGAAACTTAAGCCAATAGGTCATTCCCATCCATTTTAAGGCACAGCAGAAACAATCAGCGACTCAGGGAGTTTAGAAGGAATAGTTTTAAGGTTAATTAGTTGTATTAACCAAGAAAAAAGTTGTGATGTTGTTTTATCCTGATGTACTCACTAACCTTCTTTCATGAAAGTGTCGAATGTTCAGTCAGACAGCCTAACATACTTCTGCTCCCCACCAAACAATATGCAACAGCATATCCTATTAAAATAAACAAAGGGAAAAAATGACAACTGAGGAAAAAGCTGTTAAACAGTTACCTAATAAAGTATATTGTTCCATAACCTTAACCTACTTACCAGCTATCGGTCCACTTTGACTGCAATTACTGTGAAGAACAAATGAAAGATAATATAGTTAAAGTGAGATTAACAAATCCATAATGCTATCGCTTAATTAAATTGGTTTCTCACATAATTTTCAGGGAATATAGTTGGGGACCTTAAGTCAAATGGATCATTCTGGTGCACTCTGACAGCAAAATTTAACTGTCTATGACAAAGACAAAATAGTTCATTTTAAGTCCACTGCAGGGGTCTCCTCACGCATTTCCACAACACTCTCTCTCTCTCTCTCTCTCTCTCCCGTTGCATGAATGAACAGCGGACATGACAGCTAATTGTCACTTGCTGTTCTGCGGTGGTGGTATGCTTCAAGCTAATTAGCGATTAGCATGCTAATAAACCATGAGGTAAAACGCTACCATAACACAAGCAGCGTGCATTAATGTCTCGCCAGCATTCAGAATGAATACACAGTTAACATGTTAGCTACATACTGAAAGTGCATCTTAAGAGCACATGTCGAACATATTAACTGTAAGTTAGCTGTAGGCTATGTATGTTGCATGTAGCTACTCGACCGTGTCATCCAATAGAGGGTTATATGTTCACAATACATCCTCAATCAACATCTATGAAACTATTAAAACCATGTTTAGTTGAAAAACAATCCTTAAAAGATGTTGCAAACACGGGACTGTTAATGTTACATACCTGGCCGCCTCACCGCTCCAGACTGACTCCAGCAGGGCGTTCAAGATGTCATGTAGACTGGCACGTAATCATCACGCTGTAGAGCAGGGCTATTCAATTACAAATTTAGTTGGGCCAAATTTTCAAACCAAGATATTGAGCTGGGCAAGACATTCTCAGCAGCCACTAAGCAGCAGGTAATAACACAAATGAATGTATTGAAAACCAAGTAATATTTATTCATTGTTTTCTTCTTAAATGTGGTCACATCTAACACAAGTACATACAAACAATAAAAAAGCTATAACAAAGTAGCAAACCTTTTGAAATATAAAAAAAAACATTTTGGTCATACCTGACCGAGGAACATCTCAAAGTGCATAAAAGCAAACTAGTGCACGTTAACATTAATGTTTGTTTCCCTTTTGGAATAAAATAAAAAATGTGTTCATATTACCCAGGAACAAGTGAAAGTACATAAAATTAAATAGTGCAAAATATTACAAATAACACTAGTATCCATTTTTAAACAAAATAAATATTTTGGTCATATATGACCCAGGCACATCATAAAAGTGCATGCAACAGAATTACAAGGAACCACCAAATCTATCAAAGCTATCCGTGCATAAACCACAACAAGTGATAACTGTACCTAACAGTAAATAACACATAAATACAACATCTACTACTGCACACTGAGGGAACACGTGTGATTAGGCATGGCTTTGTTACACATCCCACATACACCGATCAGCCATAACATTATGACCAAATTAAATTAAATTAATTTGGTGATTACTATTGTCTCTATATGTAATCTATAATCTGATTACATTTTTTGTGGGAGAAGTGCCATTTTTTGTTGTGAACAAGAGCATTGACTTTTGGCTCATATGATGTTAATGCAATCCGAAGGCATTGGTGAAGAGTGCTGTCAGTCAGAGAGCAGCAAGAGCTGCTTTTTATTGAGTTCATGAGTGAAAAACTTGATTCACAGGTGTATGTTGATCCAAACATACTGAACATGATAACTGCTACTCTCCTAACATTAGGGAACTGATGGAGGTTGACATCAGTCCAAAACTTTGCAGGCCCCTGAGCGCGAACTCCCATGCCATGGTTATGGAGGACTGAATGTCAACTAGTTTGAGAATGAATTTCCCCTCATCAATGGAAGGGACCACTTCCTTTGCTCTGGTGGATAAGTCCCCTCCTGTTGCAGCGGTGAATGGGTCTATGGCAAAGTCCATCACCTCTGTGGGCAGAGGAAGTCCATCAAATCGACCAACAAAGTTCTCTTTCAACCTCGCAATAAATTTTTTCATCGTATCCACGATTTGTGCCGGGTATGAGATGCAGTTGCAGAGTGTCGGAAAATGCAGCATTCGGCCTGTGGTCAAGTCAGTCGCAAAAAGGTCCAGTTTTACTTGGAATGCGCGCGTCTGCTCCACAAGTTCAGTGACAGTTTTGTCTCTGCCTTGTAGTCCCAGATTTATGTCGTTGAGGAAAGCAGACATGGGCCATGAAGTTTGCGTCCAGTAAGCAATTTAAGTCTGTTTCTGCCTTTTTCTGCTTACTGCTGTGGAGAAAAGTTGTCATCTCCTCTTTGAGATGCAGAAACGCTCCAGTGCTCTGCCTTTGGACAGCCACCTGATGTCGTTGTGGAGAAGCAGGTAGTGGTGCTCAGCAGACATTTCTGACAGCAGCACGCAGAATAAGCGGTGTTGGACGCTTGATGTGGAGCAGATAAAATTAATTATTGCCATCATGCTGTCCATTGTCGTTTTAAGCTCCCCGCTTAGCTTTGCCCACAACGCCGTCTGATGCACAATGCAGTGCAAGGACATCATCCTTGGTGTAACAGCAGACCAACATGCTGCCAAACCATTCACTTTTCCTGCCATAGATGGTGCCCCATCAGTCACAAGCATACACACATGCTTCATATCCAGACCATTGTCTTTGAAAAAAGCTGAAATTTTCTCAAACAGTGTCTCGCCAGTTGCACCCTTCTAGCAGCAGTAGACCAAGCAGTTCCTCTAGGAAACAATTCCCATAAAAAAACAGACATATATGCACAACTGTGCCCGTTTTGTCTGTAGACTCATCTACAGCTATAGACATTACCTCAGCTTTCCTCAGGTCTTCCAACAGTGTTTCAAACACATCTGTGGCAAGAATTTCCACCCTTCAAATGTTTGAGGTTTCTGACATGAGTATATTTTTAATAGCTGATGTCACACAAGTTTTAATTTTGTCGTCATTTGTTACTTCATCTACTATGGCCAGCATGCAGTCTTTGTCAGTTTCTGAGTCTGTAAATGGTCTTTTCTTTTTGGCCAAGATACAGGAGACTCGAAGGGAAGCTGCTGTAGCTCTCTCTTGGGCTGTGCATGAACGGACCATGGTAGTACAGCTCCGGTTGTACGATGCAACCAAACTGTGCACTTTTGCCGCCCTCTCCTGGGATCCCTCGGGAAAGTTTGCATGGAAAGTCCGGTGTTTCTCAACGTGGTGCCTCTGCACGTTGTAATCTTTCAGAACCGCGACACACTCATCACAGATTAAACACATCGGTTTGGCATTTAAACTTGGTGGTAATATAAATTGATATTTATCAGTCCAGGCGGGGTTAAACTGATGGTTTTAATTTTCAATTATATGTTTCTGCTTTGAGAAAGACATGTTGTTTGCTTCTACCAGCGACTACTACCATTTCTGTCAACAAAAACGCACTGATTTATGGGTTGAGTGTTGCTAGGATATGCGGAGTGTTGCATTCATGATCTGTACTACTGTACTAAATTTGAAAGGCTCCCAAAATGTTTTGTTTGTTTTGTTTACATTTTTTTATATGCAGCTCTCTTTTTTAATATACAGCTTTCTGGTGGGACCATGGGCTGGGCCACTCGGAGGTTCCCTCCGGGCTGCATGTTGCCCACAGGCCACCATTTGAATAGCCCTGCTGTAGAGTTATTTTTTCACTGCATGTCTGCAGAATTTTACACTGACTTTTAACTTTACTCTTAGAGTGGATTTACTCTGCATATAGTTGTAAAAAAGGCTGACTCTGAAATTTTGACACTCCGTTTTTTTACTGTGTGCACAAAGCCTACATCCGCTGAATACAGAAGATGCTTGAGAGAGGATGTCTGTTCGTAACTTCTCCACTCAAGTCTTATCTGTCGTTATTGTTCTGAATATCATCATAATATATCCTTATGAACAATCAAGTTGCTTAATACTATCCTCGTCACCAATCTGTGGACTTTTCACATAGTTTTCAGTTTTGTATGTAAGTTTCGTGATTACCTACCTATTGCTGCTTGAAGACTCCAGAGATGGGCTCTTCAGTGCTGTGACATATTCATCTGGACAGCCTGGAACAGTTGATTGTTACCACCATAAAATTGCTAACTGGCCAACTTTTCACGGCCGGCATCATCTTCAACCAGCTCTTGAATTTCAACAACTCCTCTTCTCCACTGTGCATTTTAGTCATTAACGACTTCCTTTGTCGACCATGCTACATTCACAAAAGCTCCTGGAGAAAGTTGGTTTACTCCCAGCCAGGTCATGCCATCCTGACTCTCTTGTCACCCGTGTGACCTGTCATTCCTAGAACATGTCATCAGAATACTGTCTCTGCCTGGACAAGTAATACGAGCGCCTCTCTGGCAACACCTTTTTGAGGGTTGGAAAGACAATGTGAAGTGGACTTCAGATTACTTCAGCCACTACAATGACTTACTGATTCATCAGCTATCAAAATTTAGCTGTTTAATGTAAAAAAAAAAGTGTCTGAATCTGATGCCTTGCGTTTAAAAGTAAGCCCCCAACCACAATGATGGTCTTCATCTTTTACAGAGCACCTACGCTAAACTCATTGTTTATTCATGAGTTGTCCAACATTCTCACAACCTTCTGTAAAATGTTATGTTTTTGACACTCCCTCCTGCACTCCAATTCCTCCAATTACTGTACTGTTTCAATTGAAGGCATCTTGTTGATACACCCACACACACCAGGGGTCACATTCTTGGCTTGGTCATCACCAACTCTGCCTCTTTTGCCAACCTGCAGGTCTATTATCTGGGTGTGTCTGACCAAAATCCTCTCACCTTTCTGAGCCTTAATATCAAATCTGCTTCAAAAATAAAAAAAATATCAACACAGAAATAATGAAAGCAGAATTTCAGAATCTTCCCACCAATTCTTCTGCAGCTGATGAGGTGGTGGACTTTAACAGCCATCTGAACATCCTTCTGGACCTCCACACCCCTGTTAAAACCATTCATCTTCACCCGTGCGGAACCCTGGTTAAAAAATGAACCAGCACCTGGGTGGGTCCTTGACCTGTGCTACAAAGCCTCGAGCCTTACTGTCCAGAAATTTCCCTATGAGGAGATTCCAAACAGCCTATGAAAGATCTCTGAAAGAAGTATGCTCACAGTTTCACCCAGATTCTATTTGTCCATTCTAATTGTCCAAGAAACTCCAAGCAGCAGTTTTCCCTAGTCATCTGTCTTCTCAAACTGCAGTCTTTTCCCCCTACAGTTACAGCAGAAGAGCAGTGTAACAACTTCATGACCTTTTTTAAGATAAAAATTGCCTGCTTCTCTGTCTGCTTCTCTGGTCCTTCAACCCAAACTGTTTTACTTACACATTAACTGTCTGCCGTCTCCTACCCTCTCAACTGCCTACTTGAAGTTACCCAGGAGGAGGTAGAGGACATCATCAAGAGGATAAAACCCTCCACCTGTGCTTTGAGCGCCTTTCCAACAAGTTTAGTAAAAGCATACAGCTCTGCATTTAGTTCCTCACAACACCTCTGTTATCAGTCACTCTGTCCAAGCTGGTTATGTTCCTGCTGAAAAAAGTACCATAATAAGACAACTGCTCAAAAAACCCACTCTTGACCCAGACAGCCTATCAAACTACAGACCCATCTGCAATCTCCCATTTATATCCAAAGTACTGGAGAAAGTAGTTGGCACCTACCTGCAAGACCATCTGAAACAAAACAACCTTTTTGAAAAGTTCCAGCTTGGTTTCTACTCTGCCTACAGTACAGAGACCATTCTGGTAAGAGTCACAAACGACCTTGTGATGACAGCAGATGTGGGCTCTCGATCTCTCCTCATCCTCCTTGAATTAACTGCTACATTTGACATAGTCGACGATAGCATACTCCTCAACCGACTTAACCACACCATTGGACGAAGTCCGACATTTTTTTGGCAAAATTACACACCGATGCAACATTAATTTTAGTGACCTCCAATTGGCGTAACCGGGTGTCATTATCGCTAATGTGAATTACTATTTTGTTGTATTAATGCTTATCCTTAGTCAGCAGTTTTCAATAGGATTCTATGTCGCTCGCTCTGGCCCCTGGAAAACATTTGACTATAGTCGCTGGTGTCTCTCATGCTACGTTTCTGACTATAGAGCTGCCAATTTCCAGGGTTTTGTCCTCAGCGGGTGTGTCGGTGAGTGGGGAAAATGTATTTGAAAATTGGACAGGTTGATGGTGAACACATGCTTGACATTAGGGCTATGACTACTCTTGACAGTCACCCAGCCAACCTGGGGTCTCGGTTGCTCGGTTTCTGTTAGGGGGCAGCTAATGGATGCACGGTGCAGAGCCGAGCTTCCAATTAAGAAAACCTTGCCTCCAAAACTACAAAAAGTCTACATTTGTTATATGTACCATTATCTCTAAAGGAAGCAGAGCGCTCCACTTTTTCCACAATATGACACCCTTATTCCCAAATAGATGAAATTTTACCTTAACATTCTACACACAATACCCCATAATGACAAAGTCATACAAGTTTGTTTGAAACTTTTGCAAATTCATTACAAATAAAAACAAAACATGACATTTAAAACATAAAAACATTTACAAGTTTATTTGTAGAGCACAATTCATACACAAGGCAATTCAAAGCGCTTGACAGCTACATAAAATCACAAGAAGGCAAATAAAGTCATTCCATAAAACGTAAAAATAATCATTGATTTATTCATTAAAAGCGAAGAGTGCAGATACAATACTTTGAGTTGTCATATGCACAGCTAAAAATAACAGTTTTCAGCCGGGATTTAAACATTGTCAGAGTTGAGGCCTGTCTCACATCTTCTGGAAGACTGTTTCAGATTTTCGGAGCATAAAACGGAAACGCAGCCTCACTTTGTTTTGTCCTGACTCTGGGCACCAGTAGGCGACCACTCCCTGAGGTTTTCAGAGTCCGAGTTGGTTCATATGGTTCTAACATGTCAGAGATGTACTTTGGCGCCAGACCATGAAGAGACTTGTACACAAGCAGAGTTGTTTTAAAGTCTATTCTCTGAGCGACAGGAAGCCAGTGCAGAGACCTAAGCACTGGACTAACATGGTCATATTTCCTGGTTCTAGTCCGGACTTGAGCAGCAGCATTCTGGATGTACTGCAGCTGTCTTACACCTCGTTTAGACAGCCCAGTGTGCAGACCGTCACTGCACTAAACCTGCTTCAAGACCTCCACTATCATTCCTGTTCCCAAGAAGCCAAGGTCCACAGGACTTAATGGCTTCAGACCCGTCGCCTTGACTTCTGTGAGTATGAAGTCCTTTGAGCGCCTTGTGCTTTCACACCTGAAAGAAATCACTGACCCCCGCCTGGACCCCTTACAGTTTGCCTACAGAGCCAATAGGTCTGTAGATGATGCAGCCAACCTGGCCCTTCACTACATCCTCCAGCACCTGGATTCTGGTACCTATGCCAGGATCCTGTTTGTGGATTTCAGCTCTGCCTTCAACACAATCATCCCGGCTCTGCTTCAGGAGAAACTCTCCCACCTGAGTGTGCCTGACTCCACCTGCAGGTGGATTAAAGACTTCCTGTCTGACAGGAAGCAGCATGTGAAGCTGGGAAAACATGTATACCACTCACAGCTCATCAGCACTGGTTCCCCCCAGGCCTGTGTTCTTTCTCCTCTGCTCTTCTCCATGTACACCAACAGCTGCACCTCCAGTCATCAGTCCGCCAAGCTCCTGAAGTTCACGGATGACACCACTCTCATCGAACTTATCTCTGATGGTGACAAGTCCGCCTACAGGTGGGAGGCTGACCATCTGGCGACGTGGTGCAGGGAGAACAACCTGGAGCTCAACGCTCTAAAGACAGTGGAGATGGTTGTGGACTTCAGGAAGAACTCAGCTTCAGCTACCCCCATCACCCTCTGTGACTCCACAATTGACACTGTTGAGTCTTTCTGCTTCTTGGGAACTATCATCTCCCAGGAATTAAAGTGGGAGCTTAACATCAGCTCCCTCATCAAGAAAGCCCAGCAGAGGACGTATTTCCTGCAGCAGCTGAAAAAATTCAACCTGCCAAGGACTATGATGGTGCACTTCTACTCCTCCATCATTGAGTCCATCCTCACTTCTTCCATCACCATCTGGTACGCTACTGCCACCGCCAAGGACAAGGACAGACTGCAGCGTTTCATTCGGTCTGCAGAGAAGGTGATTGGCTGCAATCTTCCATCTCTCCAGGACCTCTACTCTGAGGCGTGCAGGGAAGATTGTGGCTGATCCATCGCACCACAGTCAGAAACTATGTCAGACACTCCCCTCTGGCAGGAGGCTGCAGTCCATCAGGACCAAAATCTCACGTCACAAGAACAGCTTCTTCCCATCTGCTACTAGCCTTATCAACCAGGCCCGGAGCCCCCCTTGACACTGACTCTCTTCCTCCCCTTCCAAACCTTCTGCGTTACATTAACGCATGTCTATTGTGTATATATATCCAGATTCTGTATATATATATATTTATTGTCTGCACCAACTACACCAAGTCAAATTCCTTGCAAGTGCAACCCTACTTGGCAATAAATTTGTTTATGATTCTGATTCTGATTCGAAAAGATACGGTACTATCCGATGCAGTGATATGCCCGTATATGTCACATATACCGACAATATACGGGAAAATCTGCATTGCACACCTGACGGATTCTGTTTTCAGATGTCTCCATATACGGACAGCAACGGATCTGGAAAAATCCCCAAAACCGGATACACGTCCATGACGTATCCAGAAAATATGTGTTTTTGATTCCCCACAGTTCCTATTTTAGATCTCTACGCATACTCGCCGCATCTTTGTTGTATCATGTTCACAGATTCACAACGGATGCCTGCCAGATATTTACGGATATTTAATTTATGCAAATGTGGGAACCCAATGGTTGATGTACTAGTTCTCTTCATTAATTGCGAAATATAGCATGAAGGCCTGCATGTAAAAGTATTAACCATCTTAAATTATTTTATCTTCTAAGATCTTACCTTATGAGACATTTTAAAATCACCCAGTCAGTCTTTCATTTTGGTTTCTGTACCATCATCATGTTGTACAAATCACTAGATGAACCAATAAACACATTACCATTTCAATAAGCATTTATGAAATATCATTATTACTAAATAAACAGTTTATAAAGTAGTAAATCAGGTGTTTCACATCTACATAACTGCACATATGAATGAAAATATATCGGACATAAAAAATAGACCAAGCATTTAAAAAAAAAAATTTGTTAACACAAAAAAATCTACAGTTTCATTTCAAATAAATGTTGTTGATGCCTCTTGGACGCTGCCTCATGCTGCATACACCACTGGGCACTCTGTGGAGTACCATCCTGAAGGACTTTATTTGTAGCTCAGTAAGTTGAACCACATCAGTCCAGCTCTGAAGTCTTTACACTGGCTGCCTGTCCATCAGAGGATAGACTTCTGATGCTGGTCTATAAAGCTCTGAATGGTCTAGGACCAAAATACATCAGTGACCTCCTGACCCACTATGAACCTTCCAGACCCCTCAGGTCATCTGGATCCATTTTTTTATCAGTTCCCAGAGTCAGAACCAGATATGGAGAAGCTGTATTCAGCTTCTATGCTCCGCATGTCTGGAAAAAACTCCCAGAACGCCTCAGATCAGCTCAAGCACTCAGTGTATTTAAGTCCAGGTTGAAGACACATCTATTTTCAGCTGCATTTGAATAAAGCTCCAAATAAGCTTGAGTTTCAAAAAGGAATCATATTTTAACTACTGATTTTATCTTTCATATATATAATTTTATCACATTTTTATTCAATCGTATCTTTATTATTCTGATTGTATCTATTGTTCTTATTTCTTTATTTTGTTTAAATTTTAAATCATGCTTTTTATTTCTACTGTGTGTGTGTGTGCGCTGGCACCCATCTAAAATGTATACGAGTTTTGTTGCCCACCATTCAGGTGGATACACTTTCCATGTTTCCTTGTGGTCAGTGTCCGTCTTGTAATGGAAAATTAATTCTTATATGCATTGTATTGAGTGTTACTGTGTATAACCTGCAAATGACCTAGCTGCAAGTTACCACCCTGTCCTGTTTTCTGAAATTACTCTTTACAATGGTGGGCTTGTTATAATGAGATAGCTGCACTTCAAGGGGAACAGGGATGAAGCTGATAATAATAATAACAATAATAATTGTAAATTATGCACGAAGCAGAAGTAAAAAATCTGCAAGATGGAGTCATGTTGGAAAATAACAAACCCGTCCAAAACATACACAAAAGCGTCATTGTAAGGAATGTGGAACTTTGCTTATGAAAACAGTCACTGGAAAAAAGGATTAACATATTTATATTCTTAAACGTGGCTTTTGCTACAGAAAGTTTGCAAAGAGTTTGCAAGACTTAGCACATAGACTAGGTTTTAATGAAGCCTGTGAGAAGTGGAGAGAACGAGAAATGTGTGTCTCAGTCTCAGTCTTAGTTCTGCTGGCCCTGAGCGCTGCCTTTGACACAGTTGACCATGCAATCTTATTACAGAGATTAGAAGACTAGGTGGGAATCTCTGGTAGTGCTTTAAACTGGTTCAAGTCCTATCTTGAGGACAGGAACTATTTTGTTGAAATTGGTAACTGTGTCTCAGACCAAATAGCTATGACCTGCAGGGTTCCCCAGGGGTCAATCGAGGGACCCCTATTGTCCAATCTGTACATGCTTCCATTAGGCCAGCTAATACGCAGCTATAATGTGTCCTCCCAGAACTATGCAGATGACACTCAGATCTATGACATCAAATCAAATTTGTTGCTAATCTTTGACATATCCAAGACTCACGTTACAATAGTCTAACCTGCTGGAGACAAACACATGGATTAGTCTTTCTAAATCTGGTTTAGACATTATTCCTTTGATTCTGGCAATGTTTTTTAGATGATAAAAAGTTGCTGATGTTATTAATTTAATGTGGCTGTTAAAGTTCAGGTCTGAGTCCAATATTACCCCTAGATTTCTTACTTGATTATTAGGTTTTACAGAAAGAGTCTCAATGTGACTGATAAGACTTTCTCTTTGTTTCTGTGGTTCACAGACAATGATATCAGTTTTTTTCTGAAGTTAGCTGGAGAAAATTGTTTTGCATCCACACACTGATCTGTTCGATGCAGTGACACAATGTATCTACAGGCCCGTGTTCTCCTGCTGCCAGTGACACGTAGATCTGAGTGTCATCTGCATAGTTGTGGTAGGACATATTACAGCATTTTCCATGGCTATTTGGGAATAAGGCTGTAACATAGGATACTGTGGAAAAAGTGGAGCGCTGTGAATACTTTCCAGATGCACTGTATATGTTGTGATGATAATTTCTGCCTTGGCATTTTTTGACATGATATTTATGTTGTGATTTTATTATGTATTGGTGAATTATTATTTATTGGTGAATTATCATTTAATTTCATGTAAACGTCGTATAATTCTTACATATGTATTAATGTGTGTATGTGTAAAGTAATATATGTTAAAAAAAAAAAGGCAAATTAACTGCATTAAACTGATTTCTGACAGTCCCGATTTCTGTGCTGACCACTCAATGTCCTTTTTACAATAGGAGCCACATTACCCATTATACTTTTGTGCAGTACTTTTTACTTAGTACGGTCATATTGGCCATACTGTGCTTTTTCTCCATCATACACATTCACATACTGATGAATGCATCTGAGGCAAAGTGGTGACCTGCATTTTTCCCAAAGATTTTTTAGCATTTGGACTGGGGACACTGAAGCTCAAAACACAAACTATCCATGTTGGTTAGGACACTAATGCAAAAAGTTTTTTGATCTCAGTCAGATTTTTCCTGGTTGAATAAATATAATAATTATTGCTGTCAATCGATTGTAATATTAAATAGGTATTAATGACATAATTGTCTTTAGTTAAGTCATGATTAATGGCAAAATAATCACACTTTTTTATTTGTGTTCTAACTACATATTAAAGGTGTATTTTTGATACTCTTATCAACATATGAGAAGACAAATTGGCTTGTTTTAAGGAAATGCACATTACATTTATTATTGCATCAATCCAAAAGAAACTGTCTTGAGAAATACTGTCCAGAATATTTCAGCATTCTCAAAAAAAAATGCTCAAAGCTTATCATGGCAAACACAAGCCCAACAAGCAACAACAGAAGGGTTGACCTGAATGTAACACTCCTTCACATGTGTAACATTCACACGAAGAAAATAATCTTACACAATAGAGTTGTCTAACCTTGCCTTGCGGCAAGAGTTGTAAAGGTGACTCCACTGTAAACTACTCATTGTGGTCTGCCTTTGGCAAGAGGGAGTGGAGGTCTCTGCATCAGCTATGTCTTTTCCAAGAGTACATCAAGTCAGTTTAAAGACTTGATGTACTCATTCAAAATAGATCTTTTTTTATCCATTTTAGCTTGCCATCCACAAAGTTAGTTTCCACATGATCATTAATGCGTGTAGAATCTCCACCTTAACGTGATGGTGGTGGTGGTGGGGGGGCTTTAGTGCGTGCTGGAGCGGTTCGCAGCTGAGTGTGAAACAGACAGGATGACGTTCAGCTCTTCCAAATCTGGGGCCATGATCCTCAACCAGAACAAGGTAGAATACTCTTTCCAGTTAGTCCTTGCCTCAGGCGGAGGAGTCTTAAGTATCCCGTGATCTTTTTCACATGTGATGGCAAAGTGGAGAGAGAGATGGACAGATGGATTCAGGCTTCATTTGCAGTAATGAGGCCACTGGTCCGGTCCGACGTGATCAAGAGGGAGCTAAGCCAGAAGGCAAAGCTTTCAATTTACTGGTCCATCTTTGTTCCAACACTCCAGGTAGTGATCAGAGGGTGGCTGGGCCTTAGAGTTAGGGCGAGGAGCATGGCCATCCAGAGGGAACTCGGAATAGAACTGCTGCTTCTCCACATTGGAAGGTATTTGTTGAAGTGGTTTGGACATCTGGTTAGGATGTCTCCTGATAGCCATCTTATACAGTTATTACAGGATGTATAATCCATTCTGGCCTGGGAAGACATCGGGATGCCTCAGGAGGAACTGGAGTGTGTCCCAAGGGAGAGGGATTCTGGATTTCCCTCCTGAACCTGTTGCTTCTGCAACCCAACCTTGGATAGAGACAATAGATGAATAGATGGACTACTGCATCTAATGCAGCAATATAGACCAATATTTTTTGTCAAGCTGTTTTGATGTGTTGAAATAATGACTATTTTTTGCTTCTGTCCTGCTTTCCAGTTGTCAAAGAGGTGGTTGTAGGGCCCATAACATCACAGTATTGTAGTGGGGTTTCTGTATTTCTAGATTCAGTTTCTCCTTTTGTGTCCTGTGAGCTGATCAGCTAGGCTGTGTGTTATCCCTTTTTTTTTCAGTCGTCAGTTGGTTGAGTTACTTCACTACCAATATTTTGAGTGGAATTATTGTTAAATATTTGTTTGTCTTAATGTAGATGTTTATTTGTATTTTGGAAATCTAGTATTGTGCTTATCCTTTAACTTGTCCCTTAACTGCATAGTCTCAAAACAGAAAAAATATCTATAATTCACACTTACTCTGGTTATTTTTGGTTCACCTTATATATCATGTTCATACTTATTAGAACTTTTTCATTAAATGTTTATATGACTGTAGTATAGAATAAACCTCACAGTAAGAAGTAGTCGAGTTAGAGTTTTTCTTGTGTGCTCTGGCTCCTCTCCCATCAGGGGTCGCCACAGCAAGTCGATCTCACATCATCACTCATAATAATGATACTAATGAAAAGTAAAAATATAAGAAATTATTGTAATATCATAATAATTATTTGAATATTACAATAATTATCATATCTGTTAACATAATTAAAATGATAATGAAATTTTTTTTTAAGGAGAAACTTTTCTTTCCCACCCACACTCCAGTAAATTGTGTTCTCGTTTTTTTGTGATGATGGAAAGGAATTGCTGGTCAGGTATCCATGGATATCAATGGGGACAGAAATGGAGATTTCTCTTTGATGGCCATGACCAATGTTGAAGCAGGTACCTATGAGGTAAGCAGTATTCCAGTCTTGTGGTGACCACAAGACACATCTTCTGTGAAATGATAATAAAGGTGCTATATTGTAACATGGTGTTCTGACTTATAGGTGGTAGCCAACTACTTTGGTGTAAATAGAACTTTTCGGCTGCTGCCGACCTTCAACTATGAACAGTTCACACTGAAAGGCAGACATGGAATACACTCCAAACTGCCTGAAAAATCATGTAAATATATCTAACTTTTCAGTGAAACCATAAAAATTGGACCGCAGTACACATGATGGACTGCATGTTTTTAATGTAAATTTCTCTACCATATAGGTGGGCTAGGAGTATCAGCTTTGACTGGAGTCATAGTTGGAGGTGTTCTTGGAGCTGTAATGCTCATAGCATTCTACTTTTTCAGGTAACAACAATAACTCATCACTATTGGTTGGCTCATTCAGTTTAGTTTAGTCATACTATCTTAAGTCTTTATTTGAAATTGACAGCTAAAGTTAGTGTAACAGTGGTACCACTCTGTGCAGGCGAATCCGTTTCTTACTGTATCCTTGGAAACGACTCCAGGCACTCATCCACAACATTCCAAGCAGCAATCTCACTCTTGTGTAGATGGAATATGTGTCTGACGTTTTTCCTGCGAGGGTAGCAGTGGGCTAACTTGGTTAGCTCACTTCTCAGTTGAGAGCAACACATATTCCCTCAACTTTTCAGTTTTAAACTTAATCGAAACTGGTTTCAGACCTACTGATTTTTTCCCCCGAGATGAATACATATATATAGATAGATATATAGATAAATATATAGATATATACTTGTGGTTAGTAGATAAGAATACACTCCAAATAAAGAGCCGCCATCCAAGTCTCAATGCTATTGAAATTTGAAGAATATCACAGAATGACACCCCAGTGAATGCAGATCACTTTCTTCAAAGACATAACATGACCTGTTGTCGTTTTTATTTCGACAAACGTATCATGTACTCGGACGCTGTTGGGTCAGTGCTCCAGTAACCAAAATACACTGGCAGACCCCTCTTTGGCTACAATTTTCTCAAACACAACTCAAGGATTGGCTCAGGCCCTTCCTTGCTGTGTCGCCGCTCACTTCATCTCCCTCAACACAGTTGAACGACACCCCAATACTATCTTGTTGTGCGATCTGTGTTTTCTCAACCACAACTCATGGAAAGACCCTATCTCGTTGTGATACCACAGTACTGCAATCATAACTCAACGACTGACCCTATCTCGTTGTGTTGCCTGCGCTCCTTTCTGCGCTCTAAAAACTAGCAGCTCCCCTGTCAAGCAGCCTTTACTGCGACCCGCTGCGCTACAGGCACACAGATCACCATCTGTGGCCTTGCACAATCATATGTGCCACAAAGATATATACTGTGAGCTCACAATGGAAGCATAAAGGGGGTAATTGTGCAACAAAATGCCAAAAAACAAGAGAAATGAACAACTGCCCAAGCACAAAGTCAGCATTAATGGTACGGAGAGGAAATGAAGAAAGAGAAAATATGAAAATATTCGGCTCCCCCAACTGATCCGGCCTGTTGCGTGGCATGCCTGTTCGTGATTCCACTTGTAAGGAGGGTTTCCTGGGCAGCTGTTCTGTTGTCATCAGGACCAAGAGTCAAAGTAGATGAGACTGAATCAATGAGACTGGAAGCAAGTGTCTTTAGTGGAATATTCTTTAACACTGTGTACACAAGGTCACACATCTTGCATGCATTACGGATAAGACCTCGAACAAAGAAATTAGTTCCTATCTATACTCCTAAGGTACATGCAAAACAACACATCTGTCTTTAAGTGTTATCGTCCTCATATGATCTCAATAGGGAAAGTTGAGACATCTTGGTTCCATCTTGAAATGTCTTTGAGGTTTTGTCTAAACCTTCTAGTACTATATATCTCAAGACTGACCCTTCCAAGATCCTGCGGCATCAATCACGTCTGGCCACTCCAAAAACATACTATCAACTTCTCTCTCAAACTATCTGTCCTCTCTGTCCAGAATGTGAATCTTATTGTCCTCAAATGAGTGTCTCTTCTCCATGAATGTAGGTGAACTGCTGAGTCTTTACCCGAAGAGGTCACTCTCCTTTGTTTTGCCAGGCACTTCAGACCACTTAATCCTAACCCATAGTCCTGGCTTGTTGTGCGCCCTGGGTGAACACCCCCTCTGCACCGCGCCCTTTCCTGCCAATCTTGCACACAGAGGACAAGACACATTATTCTGCACAAACTACCTCTTTATTCAAATAATTAAAAGTGATAAATATAATAATAATAATAATAATAATAATAATAATAGTAATAAATAATAACATGAATAACACAAATTCTTCCTCACACAAACTGCCTACAACCTAACCTTAATTGAAGTGCCATCTCCTGGTTGTCAATTGTTTCCCCGTTTTTTATCCGAAATGATAATTTATTCCATATTTTCATGGAATTGAAGTGTTCTGGACTGTTGTCATGAGAGGTGAGCAAAGAACTTGCACCTTTCCAGTCTGTCAGCCCTAAGCTTGTTAAGCCAATTTTTCTCTTGGAAAACAGTTTAAGAAGCAGAAAAAGGTTTTAATTTTTCTCTGAATAGACTTCTGAGAATCATTTTACCATGAACTAATGTCTTTTTGAAATACTGGTGATGGCAACGTCTTCCATCACCCTCATTCCTTGGGAAAACAAAGTCAGAGGAATCTCACTTGGTCCTCTGCAAACCAGCTATGTCTGAATTCTGTCAGCAGGTTCGGTAGACAGAGGCTCATCCTCGGGAGCAGGATTTGGTACAGATTCTGTTCCAAGCATTTCTAATGAAGAGACTACATTTGTCATTAGTTTACACATGGTATTCACAGCATTTATGGTGGTGGGACACCACCACTCATATTCAGTCATACAATAGACTGGACACAGTAATAATAGTTCTATAGTTATTATAATAATTATTATTTTTGTAATAAGATATATATATATATATAATCATTTCAATAGTTTTTAAGTTTTAATGTAAACAGCTAGCTCATAGTGGAACTAATTAAATAAAGCCAATAGTTTTGGCTACACACTGCCTTTATCAGGGCTTAACAATGAAATTAATGTACATATTGTAAGTAGTAGCATAACATGTTGCTACTTCTAGCTACAGTAGCAACATTAGCTATGTTATGCTACTAACAAGAGGCTAATAAACACACTAATTCACATTAGGTATCTGCTATCTGTTTCATTGCATGTATAATATTCAGAGACACTGCATGACAACATACTGCATACCTTTATCTTTTGTCCTTTTCTCTTCTTCTTCTTTCCTTCTTTTCCTGGTGGCACCTGACGCCTTTTTTGACTTTTTATTTTCCATTGAGCATGCACTTGAGAATCAATTCTGTGGCGGAAAACCCTTTGACATAATCCGCATCTGTCTTTTGCATGATGTTCTGTACGGTTTTAGCTAGTTACATATTGTTGGAACTAGAAAAATCCAAACAGTCTAATTTGTATAGTCAGCTATAAAAATAACTGAATAAGGGACCAATAAAGTTGTCTGTATGGAAAAAGAGTCAGTTTATAGGATAAGCCTGTCAAAAATACAGACATGGCATGGACCAGTTTTTTTTATATCACTCTGAGACAGGATGTTCCTAATTTTGGCAATATTATGAAGGTGAAAGAAGGCAGTCCTAGAAACCTGTTTAAATAATATCCAACGTTCCTCATTGTAGTACGAGAAGCCAAGGAAATCCCAGCTGAGTAACTATAGAGTTATACAGTTTCATCCTGCTCTTTATTTCTTTCATAAATAAGTACAGCTGAGTATCTGTAGCATAACAATAGAAATCTATGCCATGCTGTCTAATAATGCTACCTAAGGAGCGCATGAAATGGAAGCAAGAGGAATCGGTCCAAGAACAGAACCTTTTACAAGCCCATGACTTACTTTGATGTGTGGGGAAGATTCTACATTTCCATGAACAAACTGGAATCTATTGGGTAAATATGAGTTAAACCATGTAGTTCCTTCAATCTCAATGACATGTTCAAGTCTCTATAATTGAATGCTGTGATCAATCGTATCAAATGCAGCACTGAGATCCAACAGGACAAGCACAGACAAAAGTCCGCTATCAGAGGCTAAGAGGAGATCATTGGTAACTTTCACCAATGCTGTTTCCGTGCTATGATGCACTCTGACTTCTGACTGAAACTCTTCAAACACATTACTTCTGTGTAAATGACCACAAAGTTCAGTGCCAATTTTTTTTTCAGAACTTTGGATATAGGTCGATAATTAACTGCTGGATCAAGAGTATTTTTTTTTTTTAGGTAAAGGTTTCTTAATCCTGTTAACAAAGACAGAATGATCAAATCCAATATGGAAGTGTTGCTTAAGAAGAGCACCTCCTGTAACGGTCTAATTTGGGATTGTGTATAAAACACAAGTTGATGGTTTAGAAAAAGCTATTGTTGTTAGCTGGGAGTTCGACTGGACAAAAACAGTCTAAATACAAATCAGGTTCTAAAGATACTTCTGAAACTGCTGTACTTGATGATACATCACTGACAATAGTGGGAAGGATTCTATTAATCTCTCTGATAGAAACTATTTTATTGGCGAAAAATCTCATAAAGTCATCTCTGCTGAGAGTTAAAGGAATACATGGCTCAACAGAGCTCGGACTCTTCATCAGTCTGGCTACAGTGCTGAAAAGAAACCTGGAATTGTTCTTATTCTTTTCTATCAGTGATGAATAGTAAGCAGTTCTATTTCGCCCTTACTTATAAGGGCGTTCTCATAAGTATCTTATTTTAATCATTCCAGACTATTCTTCTCAGTTAGTGGAATATATTTTTCTTTCCCACTTTCTGGCAGTCTGCTGTACAGAATGTGTCTGTGAAATATGTCAAGGAGCCAGCCTCTTCTGACTGATTACATTCCTTTTGTAACATTCCATTGTCCAATGTTGTACGCATTGAAGTTGCAGTGCTGTCAACAAGACAATCAAGTTCTGCAGGAGTAAAGTTTAGATAGCTGTCCTCTATTGTATTGCCACATGGCAGTGAAGAAAATAATAATGGAATTGATTCTTTAAATTTTGTAACAGCATTCTCTTGTAGAAACCTACAATAAAAAACATGTCTTCTCAGATGCTGTGTGGACAAGTGAAGTGAACTCAAAAGTTATCAGAAATGGTCAGATTAGACAGGATTGTGAGGAAATACAGTTAAGTATTCAGTCACAATGTCATAAATCAGTGCAAGATCAAGAGTCTGATTAAGGCAGTGAGTAGCTCTGTGTACACATTGAGAAAATCCGTATGAGGTCATTTAGTTTCAGTTTTATTTATATAGTGCCAAATTACAACAAATGCTATCTCAAGGCATTTCAAATTGTATCTAATAAGAAATCACATGATTATTTAGACTACTCAACATCTATGCGAATGTTAAAGTCACCCACAACAATGACTTTATCTGCACTCAGCACAAACTGAGTTAAAGAAAACTCTGAGAATTCAGACAGAAACTCAGAATAAGGGCCAGGTGGATGATAAACAACAACGAACAGAAGAGGTCTTTGTGATTTCCACTTTGGGTGAGAAAACACAGGCATGGAATTCCCCCAGAAGAACAATGGCATCTCCAGGTAGTAACCCCTGCAGGAAACCTAGAGACTCCAAGAAAGCCGGGCAATCTGAGGTCCTTTTTGGTGCATATGCACAACCACCAGTAAGAATCTTCCCTCCTGAAACTTGCAGCCGCAGTGAGGCCACCCTCTTGCATCTATCTAAGAGAATTCCAACACAGAGACGTTCAGATAAGGGCTTGTGTCCCCAAAAATGTAACCCTTTTCACCATAGACTGTCATGATCTGACTTGGTATGGAGGTGGGTTTTGAGTTTCAGGCTGAGTGAGCAGGTTTCCCCGGCTACCTGGGCGGAGTCTGGTGGCTGCCTGCTGGCACACCTGTTGTGCATCTACCATCATCAACGGCCCTTCTTAAGGAGCAGCAGGAGCACCAGTCTTTCCAGATCGTTTTGCCATCTTTGTGGTAACTTGGCCAGCTCTCACCAGAGTGTATTGATTTCTAAGAAAAAGTATTTTGCTCTTACCTTGTCTCCTCGTTCCAGCCTCAGTACTGCCTTGTTCCTTCCAAGCCTGATGGATCTCCTGGCAACTCTTCACATCCCTCATTCCTCTCGGCCTAGCCTGGATCTGCCTTATCACCTACCTGCTCACCCGCCGCTACTCTGGATAACACCCTCCATCCAGTCAGTCGCTACCTCTCCCTCCAACCACGTTTTCTCCAGACCACAGTAAGGCAACCTTTCCATACATCACTGGAACATTTATCCACTGGAACTTTCACGCCAACTAACCTGTCTACATCCAGTTGCTCCAGCCGCCCCCGGCCCCTTGGACTTACCTGTTTTTCCCAGCGTTTTCCCAGGACACGGATTCAACGTTTCCGTCAAAATCCCACTTGTGTCAAAATAAAATCTTTAATTGTTCTAATCCTGTAATTGAGTCCTACCTGTGTTTTGGCGGTCACCCCATGACATAGACTCATTTTAGGGGAACACCACATGCTATGCTGAATAAGACATTCAACCACATTTACTTCATTACCATGGAAAAGATGGTGACAGAGAAACTCCATGAAAAGTAAAAACATGTCTGAGGAGATGTATGACTCTCACTTCTAGTAAACAAAGGCGTAATAAGGCTGCTTTGATAACGTGGTACTACTAATACATGAATATGAATTTACCTATTAATTTATACAGTGAGGCAGAAAAACAGCAGACACAGTTTCTCAAGTTCAGCTTTGTATAAAATATAATTGTATATAAATATAAAATTGATACCACAGAAATTAGTTAAAAACCTGTGTAAACAAAATAGACCTAGTAGTTCATTTAGTTAAAGTGCACTTCTGTTTCAATTAGTTATTTTATGCAAGCTAGCATGTGACGTTTGTTGGCACACTTTTATTGGAGCTCTTTAAAGAAAAATTTAAGAAATAAATAAAGAAAAAGCTAATCTATTTCTTATTGTATCCATGGAAATGACTTCGGGCACATGTCCATGTGCTGATATTGATGACCCCAAAGAACTACAGGCAACTCGTCAACGACATCCAGCGAGGCTGTTCCCAGCAGCAGTCTCACCATTGTCTGTGCAGATGGAGTATGTGCCTTGTTTGTCCTGAAAAAACACACTCCCTCAGGAGCGAACGGCTCCTGGCTTTCACACGTCAGATCGCATCCACCTGAGAAACACTCGATTCACTCAAATACAAAACAGAAAAGCACACAATATCCCCAAATATTATACAGTCTGTGAGAAGGCAGACATGTCTCTAACTCACAGTCCTCCAGCTTCTCCTTCATCTTCTTATTCTTCTTGTCTCCTCAAAAAGAAACCCCTTATTCTTCTTGTCTCCTCAAAAAGAAACCCCTTGGAGATCATTTACTCTCAAGTGAATATATACTAATACCAAATTGTTTGTTTTTTTTAAAAACACACACACATTTCACTATTAAACATTAAAACATTTCAAAGACCATAATATTGTTGCACATTAACATCAACTGATCATCACAGATCAGTAACTCCAATGGTTAGGTTAAGAGGAAATAACAAAAATAACAATAACAATATAAAATCAGGTTATTACATTAGTATGCCCAGTTGTTTGTTATATGACTTTTGATTGCATTGGAAGAAAAG
The DNA here is from genome assembly GCF_036924035.1 of Leuresthes tenuis. NCBI lineage: Eukaryota > Metazoa > Chordata > Actinopteri > Atheriniformes > Atherinopsidae > Leuresthes > Leuresthes tenuis. The sequence goes on from NW_027325360.1 coordinate 36,099,694, forward strand.
TTGAATGCAAAGCTGAACTAATTAAGTAGAGTATATAGTAAGTTAAAACTAAAATTGATAAAGTGATGGATTATGACAACATAGTTTAGATAATCATTTGTCGGTTTTCTGTAACAAATTAGCTTGGCTCAAGATTTCTTCAAGTTATGACTCTAACTTGTATAACTCATATGATTGATGGTGAAAATGCAGAGGAAACAATAGCAAGTGAAATATGGGATTAATTTATGTGATTTATTTTTCTGTTCTTTTTCAGAAAAAACTACAGGATTACAATTCAGCGTCGCACTCGTGGTGGGGAGCATGACTCTGGGAAGCACCGTCAGTTACGAGAGGACTCCATTAGATCGAACTTCTCAGCAGCATAATCAGGGACTGTAGCAGAGAATCTCATACATGAATGTGACCAAAGACTTTAGTAAGATTTTCAATTAATCCATGTCATTTGAAAACAGACGTTTATGTTTGTACTCCATAGTGTTTTGACTTATTATAAACTGGGGCAGTTGTAACAGGCATAAACTTACATTTACTTTACACAAATACATACAATTGTTTAATTCAAAGATTTAGACATAATATTCTTTAAATTTTTTTTCTTCCTTTTTTTTCTCTTATTACAGCTAATGAGTGGTTATAGTGACTATAAATGTTTTGGTGCTTCAGTGAAATTAACATTTGCTTTCAGCATTAGAGTGGATGAAATCTACTTTTGAGTATGAAAAAAAGAGCCATGATATACCAAAATGGTGGAGAAATATCTCAAGAGATGATAGAGATGGAGCCAAATTGATGTGGGCTGGATTTATTTCTACATGCTATAAGCTACTGATCTTAAGATACTGATATTGTGAGGACTGCAACAAGCTTATGATCAAGCTTATGCCAAGACCCACAATCACTGTGTGGCAGCTGGAATGAGCTCTAGCCGCCCACTACCCTGGAACTCAGAAAAAGGAGCTTTAGAAAATGGATAGATGGTTGAAGAGGAATAAATTAAAGACTAAGTAAAAGTAAAATATGGAAATAAAAAAAACAATACAAAAGAATAAATAAATGTACAAATTCTTTCACTTAATTTATGTAATATTTATGTATTTTACAGTGGATTTATTTAACGTAAATTACTTACCTTTTTCAATAGCCATTTGTCAGCTAAAACATAAGAAGATGCCAATATCTGGCCTCAAACTAAAAACCTTCAAACTACAGGGTGATTTATAAAAACTTTACAAATGCTTTTTGACATTGTGGCCTTGACATAGTGCCAGTGTTTCCTATAAGGCAGTATAGGCTGTGTATGAACGTGCCATCAACGAGGGAAATCTGTAGCGAGCCAGATGTATCTATGCAGGTTGTAAGGCAGTATTCCACCACCATCTTCTTCCCATCTTCATTAGCATCAAATGAAGAAGCAAAACACCCAGGATGAAACTGACTTGAACCTGGAACCTGGAACCCTCTTGCTGTGAGGCGACGGTGCTAACCACCACACCACCATGCAGCCCAGTTTGAATACATACACCAGAAAATGACATTTTATATGTGCAGAAATGTATTACTCTGCCTAAGCAGGAAATCTGCCTATAGGCAGTTGCTTTCAGAGCAAGTTTTTGTCTGTAAATTTCAGTAGACTGGTGGAAGTAGTTCATTCTTTTTTTGGGTGGTAGGCGAGGCCCTGACATTAGAGACTCTAACCCATATACACAAGGTTGTTTGTGGCCAAGTGCTGGCATCTCCTTAACTTTTTATGGATATAATAGGATACTAAAATATGTATTATGTAACTTGATATATATGTATAGAAATATATACAGAAAAAGGTGATTTACCTACAAACATTGAATTGACATTTATTTTCTTTAAATTTCTTATTAAAAATAGATAGAATCAGTAATTAATTGATGTTAACTGATAATCAAAATAATTTAAAAAGCTTATCATCAATATTTAGATTATTTCCAAATATTTATTAATTTATTCTTCCACATTTTTATTTACTTCTTTATTCTTAAATATTTCTAATTAGATTTTTTTCATCTACTTCCTAATTTATTCATTATTTTAAAAAAATATGTCCAGCTGTTCATGGCCTGCAGTGACTAGATCGAAAAAATATTGAATTGCAGTGGCTTTTATTTTTATTTTTCAGGTAACTCTGTGTTGCATTATTTATGCATATATATCTACATAGAAGGTTTCTATAGAGACAAATTCAGGAGGTGAACTTGATAAACTTCCAAGCCTCCTGTTTAAGTGTGTATCTTCTGGAAAATATTCTGGTTGTTAAGTGTACAGAAATTCAAACAGTTTCATTCTTGAGCTCCACATTCAACTTTATTTAAAGATCCATGTAAAATCACTATATTGACTTTCAGTATCTAATAGGGTATACTGATGTAATAGTGACTATAATATTTTTGAATGATTAAAACTTAATTTGATTTAGTTTGTTTTCATTATCATTTCTCCATCTCTTTTTGTCAAATGTCTGTCATTACTCCAATAGGTGTTTACTTTCCAGACGATGTCCTGTGCAAAAGCGCTTGATTTTGTTTTAATTTTGCTAACTAAGTTTGAAAGTTATGTTTTCACAATTTATAACACCGACAATAACTTGTTTGCAGATAATGGCCGCATTTCCCAGATTCGCTAAGAAGCTCTTAGAGCTGGGAATTGCGGCCAATGTCACTTCTCTCTGTTGTTGTGGTGCAAAGCGTTAATGGGGGATAGGAAGTGATTTTACACTTTGAAAGACGTATTGGAAACTCTAAATGTCTATGGTTTCTAGTTTTTCATATCACTCAGATCACATAGTTTTTTATGAAGTACCTGAAGATGTCGTTCATAATGAGGAAAATTGAAAAAAATTTGAAAAAATATGTAAAGAAAAATGGCTCGTGAACTTTATCTGTGTTGTAGAGAAGCATCAGGTACTTTAGAACGTTTTAACTGTTGTGTATGATTTGTAACCTCAACAACTGCAAGGATTTCAGTTGAAGACCTCAGGAGTATTCCAGAAAGGAGGTTCAACAAACTCTGAGTCTATCCCTGAACTCTGAGTTGACTTACTCTGAGATGGGAAACTATCTGGTTCCAGAACAGCTGATCTGCGTTAGTTCAATCAACTCTGAGTATGTTCACCTTGAGTTAAGCACAAACATGACAACCATAAAAAGTCATCATCAATGGAGCCTCGATACCACCAGTCACCATGACAACAGAAAATAAAAGAGCAAGTTATTTCACTGCAATGGAGTCGGAGGTTCTTCTGCAGTCCTACAGCGAGTATGAGCATGTATTTCGCGGCAAATGTAATACAGCTGCAGCAGCAAAAGAAGAGAGAGAGACGGCATGGGAAAAATTGCTGCCTTAGTCAAGGCGTAAGTTTGAATGTACTATTCCATTGACACAACATTTAACCTTAAGATCATAGCATAGCCTGTAGTTATGAATATAAGTAGGAATGAAATCTGATTTTCATTTAGGTGCAATCCAACAGGGGAAAAAGGTCCTGGAAACAGCTAAAAAGTAAGTATAAAAACAAAATTCAAAAAGGTAAGGCATATATTGCACCTCACTTTGATTTTATTTCTTTAAGTGACTTAGGCTATTATACAAAGTAAATATTAATTCAGTGGCTACTTGAAATAGTAAATTAAACCCCTAACAAAATGTTCTTTTTACAATTCCTCTCACTTAATACCCCACTAGTAGACACTTGATACAAACACAGTTTTATTTTATACCAATTGAAGTTATTTAAAATGTGACGCTGTAGCCTACCCCAACACTCATTAAAATACTAATTAAAAAACAAAGAAACATTGAGTATTGCTCAGCCAACAGAAAGAAGGTAGATGTCCGAAAAAGGGGTGGAGGGCCACCTCCACCACCTCTGACAGAAGCTGAGGAGCTGGCCCCTCACATAAGTCGCTTTCTGGAATACCCCCCTCTTGTCTTGATAGAACACGGATCCCATCTGACATGTTTAGATTTTATGTTAATATATTTCTCTGGTAACTTCTCTGCATCTCATCCATTTAGCCCTCCACTTCTTGTACTTCATCTGGCACTGACACATCAGAAGAATCATGTGGTTATAAATAATATATTGGTTCTAGAACAACATTAACAACAACAACAACAATAATAATAATAATAGCTATAATTACCTAAGCACCCGTTCTGTTTAAGCAGCATTTCTTTGTAAAAAAAAAAATTAAGATCATGTTTGTTACATAAGCTCAGCTATAGCCACAAAACAAAAACACTTTCAATAAGCCAAATAATTAAAAAGAAGTCCAGCAAATATTCATGTTCAGAGTTGGTGGAACTAAACTTAAATGTTTATATCCAAATAAAATTAATTTGGTAGGGTACACCCTGGACAAGTCGTCAGTCCATCACAGTATATTGAATAAATAAGCTTTATGAATGTAAAGCTCCCCTTGATGCCCATCAACTGGTTATTTATTTATTTTTGTTACAATACTTTACAATACTTTACAAGCCACCAGGCCCCCGCCACCCAGACATGGGCCGTGCGCTGGACCCAGGCCAAGAGCCCGAGTAGCCTCAAACCCCCTGGCAGAGGCCCCGCCCAATACCCGAGAAGACCAGGCTCCTCAGACAGACTGGGGCCAGCATAGTGGGCCAGCACATGCCCCAGGGTCCCTGGCCAAGTGCCCAAAGGTAGGTGAAGCCGTGAGCAGAGGTCCCAGAGCAACCAGCCTGACGTGAGGACCTGCACCAACCCACCCACACCATGGCGTGCCCAGGGCAACACAGACCCCCCCCCAGGCACAGGAAGGGCACCCCCGGGGCACAAGGCAGCACCACCACCCCAGGGCCCCTAACTGACCCCGCCCCATGCCACAAGACAGCTTCACCCGCAAGCCCCCAAAACTGCCAACCAGGCCATAAACATAGTCCCCCCCAACAATGATCCGAGAGACCACTAGGCACCCGAAGCCACACAGCACCCCTAGTACACACCCAACCACCCAGAGCAGCGGGACCACAACCCACCACCCATGCTATATGATAAAGCTAATCAGCAGGGACCAGAGAGAATGATATTCAGCCAAGTGATGTTTTGAGGAGGCAGACATTGTTTCCATGCTAATATAATCTAAAAGAAAATTTCTAAACATGATAATACACAGATTGTTCTGCGCTTTCCAGTTCATGAGAATAGTTTTCTTTGCGATACATAACACTGTGAGGACCATGTGTGCTGAGTTCATTTCCATGTTGATGTTGTCTAAGTCACCCAGTATGCACAGTGTGGGGCATGCAGGGATGCTACACTTGAGCCATGTTGATAGGTCCTCACAGACCTCAAGCCAGAACTTCTGGACAGGTGCACAAATCCACAAACCATGTGCATAATCATCAGGTATGTTATCCTTTGTCCTGTATTATATTTTGTATTGTATGAGCTGCAAATTAGGATTTTGAGTCTTTCTGAAGGTGTTCAAACATATTTGTGGCCAGAAGCTATGACGAGAACTGATGGATAAATCTGCCTCCCATTTTGAGGATGGTAGAGACATTGTGTCATTTATCTCAAACAATAATTCATATATTTTTGATAGCAGTTTTGGGGTGCAGATGCTTAAAAAATCTGCTACCCTAATGGAGAGTTGTAAGTCTGGTTGGTGGAGGATATATTTCTTAGTTATTATAGACTGAAGTTGTTGATATTCTAGGAATTTATTGCTGCCTATCCCATGTTATGATATGAGTGCATCAAATTGAATAAAATTTCCATTCCAGATGGGTGTAAGCTTACACGGGAGAAGTGAAGACTTTGTAATTGTAAGAAATTCCCACCAGGCTATCAGAGAGGTTCTGATGTTAATGCTTTTGAAACATTTGTGATGTTTTACATTTTGACTAATAAGTGACAGGTCGGAAATTTCCAGATTATCACACAATGCTTGTTCTATATTTATCCATGGTTTATCTAGTGGGCTATGTTTAAGCCATTTTGATATATATAGAAACCTATTGGCTAAGAAATAGTATTGAAAATTGGGTAAACCTAATCCACCACTGTCCTTGGTCTTCAGTGGAGTTTTTAATCTAATACATGGTGGTTTTGTTTTTCCACAGTGACTTAAACCAAGTAGGGGATGGTTTTATGGGGATCATTGAGATCAAATAGTTAACTTTTGGTAGTATCATCATTTTAATGGTTGCAACTCTCCCCATAAGTGATATGGGTAATGACTTCCAACGAGTGAGATAGTCCTCTACTGTCTTTACAAGTTGAATATAATTTATCTTTGTTTGCTCTGATAGCCTGGAGGAAATGTTTATGCCTAAATATCTAATATTTTCTGACTGTAAAGTGATCGCAGGTATATTCTGGAACCTATAGTTAATGGACAGAACTGTGGTCTTAGACCAATTGATAGAGTAATCAGAAAGTGGTGAGAATTTATTTACGAGTGTGATTGTGTGAGTGAGAGACATCTGTGATTTCTGAAGGAAAAGTAATACATCATCAGCATAAAGACTTTTATGCTCAATATTTTTGGGTTGGATGCCTTTAATATTTCTATCTTGTCTGATAGCAGCTGCTAAAGGTTCGATGAAAATAGCAAAAAGTGAGGGGAGAAGTGGGTAACCCTGTCTGGTACCTCTCTGCAGACTGAAGCTTGGAGAAGTTTGATCATTTGTCCTGACACATGCATTTGGGGAGCTATATAATATACTTATCCAGTTGATGAAGTTTCCAGTTCACTCAATGAAATGCTTTTTCTGCATCACGAGAGACGATTGTGGTTTCCAAGTTGTTGATGGTAGAATAGTCTATGATATCGATTAGCCTGCATGTGTTAGTGGATGAGTGTCTACCCTTTATAAAACCTGTCTGGTCAGGATGTATTATCAGGGGAGTTACTTTTTCTATTCTTTTGGCGAGGGCTTTACAAATTATTTTGAGGTCTTATAAATATAAGGGATATTGGGCAGTAGCTGGATGGAAGTACAGGATCTTTTCCTGGTTTCTGTAGGAGGATCTGCCATTCTCCTTAACTTGTAATATCATTTTGTGAAATGTAGGTGCCACAACAGCCCAAAATTCTTTGTAGAACTCTGCTGGAAAACCATCTGGTCCTGGGGCTTTGTTACTAGGCATATGTTGAAGGGCTTCATGGAGTTCTCCTATTGAGAGAGGCGAATCCAAAGCCATGGCCTGTTCAACTTGTAATTTTGGCTGGTTGATATTACTAAGACATTGATTAATGTTACCATTTGCTGGATCATTTTGTGATGAATATAAGGTTTTATAGAAGTCCGTAAAAGCGTTTTTGATTACATCAGGGCCATGGATGATATTTCCTTCTGAGTCCATAACAAAAGTGATTGTTATTTTCTCTTTGTTTATCTTTAATTGATTGGCTAGGAATCTTCCAGATTTATTGCCATGCTCAAAATTCTCCAAGCGAAGTCTTTTGATCAGGAACTGTGTTTGTCAATAATTTAATATAATTCGAGTTAGCTTTTCTTAATTAATTTCTTTCTTAATTCCTCCTTGGAGGCACTGAAGGCAACTTCTAATGATTTAATCCTGAGTTCTAATTCCGATATTCTTGAACTCTCCTTTTTTTTTTATTTGATGAAAAAGAGATTATTTTGCCTCTCATAACTGCTTTTCCCGCTTCCCAGAGAATATGTCAGGATCGGTGGAGAGGTAGGACCCAGATGCAGCTCTTTCGATTGACAAACAAGGTTTATTCCAAAATAGGGAGCAAAAGGCAAGAAAAAAAAGCGCGGCAGAGCCGGATTCAAAAATACTTAATGTTAACAAAAACCAAGGCTATGAAAGAAATAAGTCAAGACTATGATTAACTACGATAACAAGACTATGAATAAACAGGACTATGACAAAACAAGACTATGGCTATGAATACTATGAGGCATGAAACCAGACTTATCTTTGTGCAAAGCATGGAGGGATAGTGAGGATTCAGCAGTGACTGAAAGGAAACCAGGAAGCTAAATACTGTGATCAGTGAATGAGGTGCGGCTGTGAACAATGAGACAGGTGACCTTTGACTTCTTATCGATCAATCAAACTAATTTGACAAGGGGTCACAAGGATGTCCCATACAGTGACACTGAACAGAGGATGGGGTATTTATAGTAAATAGGGATAGGTTTAAATTACACAAAAAAAACAAAAAAAAGGTTTCCCTCTTAGTTTGCACTCATGATGCATTTGGTTTTATGACAACAATCATGCTTTGTTACTGGTTCACAGACAGACCAGGTAGTTCATAAGGTTTACATCTGGCTATATCAGATTGAATGAGGAGTGAATGAGGAGCCAGGGACCCTATGAATGCATCAAGAGCAATGGCGGGGGTGAAACAGATAGTTAATAAAGACCTTGTGCATGGGAGGAAACAGGACTGGACATCCGTGAACGGGAAGGTTAACAACAAACCTCCAAAACAACCAAGTGTGAAACTGCAGAACAGATTTGTTCCACTATCGAAGGACTCTAGATCTCTACTGGATGACCATCCATCCCAAAGCAGCAAGGCAAGGACCGAAAACCTGTTAAAAAGTAAAAGGCCACAGGGAAAGCTAAAGGCTGGGCCTGAAACTCTGATTGTGAGTGACTCTGCCGTAAATGATGTACAAAGGATGTGCGGTAAGATCCCTAAAGTCCCTGCTTTCCTAGGGATATGGTTAACGATCTAAAGGAGAGAATTCTTGAAATTGCAGATGAATATCCAACTGTGACAAACATTATTCTGCATACAGGGTCAAACGATGTGTCCAAGCAACAATCTGAGGTTCTGAAACTGGACTTTATTGGATTATTAAACACAGTGAGCTCGCTGAATGCAGCTGTATTCATCAGTGGGCCTGTACCACCTGTTAGAGGAGAGAAAAGATGAAGATATCACAAGTTGCATTTAACTACCTTTTTCATGATCATACATGGAAGAATACCGAAGAAGAATTATTTTGTAAAATGACTAATCAGCTTATGGAGCCACATTGCTCCTAGTGGTCCGTAGTACTGAATAGTTAAACCCAAAATGAAGTCAACAACTTTCATATGACATGTGACATTTATATGAATGCAACTGTTAACCAATGTTTCCAGTTGGCAACCATCAAACCCAGACTTGTCCATGACATTGCCAGATGGAGAAGCGTGATTTGTCACTAAAGAGAATCGTCTCTACTGCTCTCGAGTCTAGTGGCTGCATGCTTTACGCCACTGCATCCAACGCTTTAAATTGTACTTGGTGATGTATGGCTTGGATGCAGCTGCTTTGCCATGGAAACCCATTCCATGAAGCTCTCTATGCACTGTTCTTGAGCTAATTTGAAGGCCACATAAAGTTTCGAAGTCTTTAGTGATTGACTCTGCAGAAAGTTGGCGATCTTTTTACACTATTCAATTCAATTCAATTCAATTCAATTTTATTTATATAGCACAAGATTACAACAATTGTCATCTCAAGGCACTTAAATAATATAGTCCAATTCAAGCCAATTGGAATTCAATTCATTGTAATAATAATCCAATTAATTCATAGAGAGCCAATTAAAAAAAATAATATCCTAGCTAAGGAAACAAACAGATGGCACTGAAACTTGTCTTCAGTCCAATCTCCCGTCCTGAGCGTGTCTGTGGTGAGTGTGGAAAGGAACAGGAAGAAACCTCTGGCAGAACCAGACTCAGGAAGGGTGGCCATCCGCCTCGACCAGCTGGGGTTTGAGAAGACAGAAAAGAGGGAAAAGAGGGGGGAAACACCATAACGCCATTCAAAGGATATCTGTTGGAACAGGGAAATACAAGTTAATAACCACAATAATGTCACATGTACATAATATCATTTGAGAAATTAAACAGGGGGAAAAAGAGAGCAAAGTGAGGAATGGTGTGACAGATGAGGTCCCCCAGCAGTCTAAGCCTATAGCAGCTTAACTATGGGATGTTTCAGGATTACCTGAGCCATCCCTAACTATAAGCTTTATCAAAAAGGAAAGTTTTAAGCCTAATCTTAAAAGTGGAAAGGGTGTCTGCTTCCCGGACATTTACTGGCAGCTTATTCCACAAGAGAGGGGCCTGATAACTGAAGGCTCTGCCTCCCATTCTACTTTTAGAAACTCTGGGAACAACAAGTAAAGCTGCAGTTTGGGAGTGAAGTGCTTTCTTAGGAAAATATCTTACAATGAGATCTTTAAGATATGATGGAGCTCCGTCATTAAGAGCTTTATATATGAGGAGAAGAATCTTAAATTCTATTCTGAACATAGAGCCAATGAAGAGAAGCTAAAACTAGAGAAACATGATCTCTCCTGTTAGTTCTCATCAGAACTCTGGCTGCAGCATTTTGGATCAGCTGGAGGCTTTTCAGAGAATATATGGGACAGCCCAATAATAAGGAATTATAGTAGTCCAATCTTGAAGTAACAAATACATGAATTAGTTTCTCTGCATCACCCTGAGACAGGATGTTCCTGATTTTAGCAATATTACGAAGGTGAAAGAAGGCAGTCCTAGAAACCAGTTTTATATGTGCGTCAAATGATAAATTCTGGTCAAAAATAACTCCAAGGTTCCTCACTGTAGAACTAGAAGCCAAGGAAATACCATCTAGAGTAACTATATAGCAAGACAATTTCTCCCTGAAGCACTCGGGTCCAAAGAGAACAACTTCAGTTTTGTCTGAATTCAGAAGCAGACAGTTCTGAGTCATCCAGGTCTTTATGTCTTTAAGACAGGCTTGTAGTCTGACCAACCTATTGATTTCATCTGGTTTCATAGATAAGTACAGCTGAGTATCATCAACATAGCAATGGAAATTCATGCCATGCTGTCTGATAATGTTACCTAATGGAAGCATTCTGTAAGTAAAAAGAGTCGGTCCAAGCACAGATCCCTGAGGAACTCCATGACTTACTCCAATGTGTGAGGAAGATTGTTCATTTACAAGAACAAACTGGAATCTATCAGATAAATGTGACTTAAACCAACCTAATGCAGTTCCTTTAATCCCAATAACATGTTCAAGTCTCTGTAACAGAATACTGTGCTCTCTCGTATCAAATGCTGCACTGAGATCCAACAGGACAAGCACAGACAGAAGTCCGCTATCAGAAGCTAAGAGGAGATCATTGGTAACTTTCACCAGTGCTGTTTCTGTGCTATGATGCACTCTGAATCCTGACTGAAACTCTTCAAACAGATTATTTCTATATAACTTATCAGAAAGTTGAGCTCCAACTATTTTTTCAAGAACAGGGAGATTGGATATAGGTTGCTTTAATTAGCCAACACTTCTGAATGAAGAGTAGTTTTTTTAAGTAAAAGTTTAATTACAGCAACTTTAAAAGTCTGAGGTACATATCCTGTCAACAAAGATAGATTAATCAAATCCAATATGGAAGAGTCAATTAAGGGGAAAACCTCCTTGAACAGTCTGGTTGGGATTGCATCTAAAATACAAGTTGATGATTTAGAAGAGACTATTGCTGTTGTTAGCTCAGAGAGATCAACTGGGCAGAAGCCGTCTAAATACAATTTAGGTTCTATGATGATACATCAGTGATAATAGTGGGAAGGATTCCATAAATCTTCTCTCTGATAGAAACAATTTTATTGATAAAGAATCTCATGAAATCATCACTGCTGAGAGTTAAAGGAATACATGGCTCAACAAAGCTCGGGCTCTTTGTCAGCCTGGCTACAGTGCTGAAAAGTTCTGAAAACCTGAAACCTGGGATTGTTCTCTTCTATCAATGATGAATAATAAGCAGTTCTAGCTTTACAAAGGACTTTCTTATACGTTATTAAACTATCTTTCCAGACTAATTGAGACTCTTCTAAATTAGAGTAACGCCACTGTCTCTCCAGCTTTCTTGCAGCTGTGAATTATACCAAGGACAAGGTCAACAAGAGAGTCAGGTATTGCTGGAGTAAAGTTTTGGTAGCTGTCCTCTGTCATATCAGCACATGGCAGTGAAGAAAAGGATGATGAAATTAACTTTTTAAAACTGGTTACAGCATTCTTTGGCAGATACTCTCTATATGTAAAATTCTTCTCAAGTAATGTAAATTCAAAAGTTATCAAACAATGGTCAGTCAAGACAGGGTTATGAGGGAACACTGTTAACTGTTCACTCTCAATGCCATAAGTCAGCACAAGGTCAAGGGTATGATTAAGGCAGTGAGTAGGTCTGTTAATACTTTGAGAAAATCCAATAGAGTCTAATATAGAATTAAAGTTAATATTTAGGCTGTAATTTTCAACATCTACATGAATATTAAATTCACCCACTACAATGACTTTATTTGTACTCAGCACTAACTGGGATAAAAACTCTGAGAATTCAGACAGAAACTCAGAATAAGGGCCAGGTGGACGATACACAACAACAAACACAAGAGGTTTTTGTGATTTCCACTTTGGGTGGGAAAAACTGAGAATCAGAGATTCAAAAGAGCTAAAACTAATCTCGGGTCTAGGACTGATTAGTAAACCTGATCTGAAGATAGCTGCCACTCCTCCTCCTCTGCCTGTGGTTTGAGGAACGTGAATTTAAATAGTCAGAGGGAGTTGATTCATTAATGCTAACATGATCCTCCTGCTGCTACCAGGTTTCTATAAGACAAAATATATCACTATGATGATCACAAATCCATTCACTAACAGAGACTTCTAAAGAAGAGCTCTAATATTCAGCAAACCAAATTTAATAGTTTTATGTTTTTGTTCAGTTAAAGTTTAAATTTTTTTTGCACACGAGGATTTGCTTTCAGGTGGGAAGCCGCAGAGAAGTGTGTAAGACTAAAACTCTGCATCCTGGTCTCAAGCCTGAATTGTCATGTTCTTGGATGACTAATAAATTCGTCCATATTTCTAGAAATGAGAGCCAGTCCTTCCAAAGTGGGATGGATGCCGTCTCTCCTCATCAGACCAGGTTTTCTCCAGAAATATTGCCAATTAACTTTTTAGCCCATATTGTTTGCTGGACACCATCTAGACAACCAGCGATTGAATGAGGACATGCGGCTAAACATGTCATCACTGGTCAGATTTGGCAGGGGTCCAGAGAAAACTACGGAGTCCGACATTGTTTTGGCAAATTACACACTGATGCAACATTAATTTTAGTGGCCTCCGATTGGTGTAATCAGGTGTCATTACCGCTGACGTGAATAACTATTTTACCGTATTTACACTTATCCTTAGCCAGCAGTTTTAAATAGGATTCTATGTCGCCCGCTCTGGCTCCTGGAATACATTTGACTATGTTCGCTGGTGTCGTTAATGCCACGTTTCTGACGATAGAGCTGCCAATTACCAGGGTTTGTGTGAGTGTCACTGAGTGGGAAAAATCCATTTGAAATGTGGACAGGTTAATGGTGAACCACGGTCTTGACTTTAGGACTATGACTCCTCTTCCTGACAGTCACCCAGCCAATGTGGGTTCCCAACTGCTCGCGATCTGCTCGGGGACAGCTAATAGAGCTAGCTAGGCTAGTTGGCTCCGCAATGGCTAGAGGGGCCTGGCACACTATCGGGTGGTTTTCAACGGTGCAGAGCCGAGCTTACAATTCAGATAACCTCGCCTCCAAAACTACAAAATTATATTTGAATATATTTGAATATATATAAACTATATTTGTTACATGTACCATTATCACTATGCTAAGCTAGAGAACCCAACACACTGCTAAAAATTGAAAAATAAAGACTAAAGATCTGTAAGAGTGAGCATTAGAATACAACAAGTATGCGATAGTTAACTATGCTATTATAACAATTAATGTTTAAATTATAGGGAGAAATAAGGTGATTATCAGTAGTCCAAGAGGAGCAAGAAATGTCACAGTACACACATACTAGGCAACAGGAAGTGATGCAATACGTCTCACCGCAAAGCAAAGCCTGAGTCCGAGATAAGAGTCTGAGAAAGTACACCTCAAAGAGCCTTGCCTTGGAGCAAGATGAAAATTAAATTTGGGTGTAGGACAAAAGTGAAGACATTGGAAAGGTCTTGACCTTGAGAGTAACATATGTCAGTATGAAAATTGTGGGCGGCTCCTGCTCCTTAGAGTTGACCTTTGAACCTTGAACCTGAGACAATTTTGAAGGCTTACAGGGCAGCAACAAAATGGACTACAGACCAGTTGTGAACAGTTTTGGAAAGCTCTAGACCTTTACTACCATCACCCGTGGGACACCTGTAGGAAGCGCCACTATTCAGGGTCAAAACCCAGAAAAAAACGTGATTTCACCCCTTTAACTATAAGCTAAATCAAATCTGACCACACAGATGTGCTTCCCAACCCCAAAACCTATGATAAGTGTTAAAGTTTCCTTGCCACAATTTCACATATTAGAGGAAACACATTCGATCTACAAAACATATGGCGCTGCCCGCCGCTGTGTACGGCAATTTAGTACAAATTGTAGTTTTTATATCGTGCTTCCGGGTTAGGGTCAGGGTTGTGAAATATGGGTTTAAAAAACATATCTGCACATTCTTCAACTGAAAAAGTATAACCCTAATATGTACGTTTATGTTGTGAGAAAAGTTATGTTATGAAAACATAAAAATATTCTCATTCCTGGCACTCTGTTTTGCTGACAGAAGGGGGTGTGTTCAATTGCGCATGCGCACTGGTTGCTCAAGTCATTGGATATTCGTATGATGATGCACGAAAATCTGTACGTAACTTTCCGTATGTTTCCATATGAACCTTTTCATGAGAATGCGTTGATCTGGATCTTGGAATGGGTCTGCCAGCCATAATTTGGGACCACTTGGTCACCGTAGTCTTTTGTATTAGAGGGCATCCTGCTCGCTACAAGAACGCCTCGCTGAAAGTTGTTTCCAAGTATAATTTTAAATCAGAATTCGATTTGATATGAATTTTTGCAAAAAAAAATAAAAGAGCGGACAAAATGGAGCAGTGACTTTTAAATATTACAACAAAAAAAGAATGTAGGAAAGAAGAATGAGGGTAGTTCAGAAAATAGCTGTAGGTGATGGTGTAAAACAAGAATTTATAAGCTGAGATTGGTGACAGTGAGTCCGTGGGTGAGATATACCTTTAACTCATGTCTGGTGAGACTCACAGTCTCACCTGTTATACCTCTGTAGCTCTGGATGCAGGATGTGGTCTTGATGATAATTAAGAGACAGGAAGTTAAAACAATTATCTTGTCTGGGTGTTAATTAAGAGACAAATAGTTTAGCGTGTCTGGGTGAGACAAATGGTTAATGCAAATTGGAGAGTCTGTTGTGGGGTTTCTTAAGCAGTTCTGAGACTTAAAATTTGCCATGACAACACTTAAATTGGAAAACTTCATGTTCTTATCAATATTGACAGGATGTGCTGCAATGCTAGATTTATAACTCTTAAGCATTATCCAGATCTGAGACGAGGATGAAAATTTGAGAAATAAAGGAATATAAAGGACAACGGTTAGGAGATTTTTCTTTCCAATTTTTTCTTTCTTTTAATAAGATTAAGATCAAGATCAGATTTATTTGTCATTCATACATGCATACACACAAAATTTGTCCTCCGCGTTTAACCCATCCAGGTTGGCACCTGTTGACACACACATGCACATGCACAGGGTCACACACTCACAGAGACAGATGTCATACACTGGAGCGGTAGGCAGACATTCACAGCGCCCGGGGAGCATGGGGGTAAGGTCACCTCAGCCGTGACAAGGAGGTGAACTGCCACCCCTCCAGCTGTCAGTTCACCAATCTTTTTTTTTTGAGTGGTGAGAGTGGGGATTGAACCTCTCAGTTTATAGATTGATCTACTACCTGTCCTCTCTTTTCTTAACTGATCTCCTACCTGTCCTCTCTTACTACAAACTGATCTCCTTTCCTCTCTGTTAAAAACGGATCTCCTACCTGTCCTCTCTTTTTATAAACGGATTTCCTGCCTTTCCTCTCTGTTTATAAACAGATCTCCTACCTGTCCTCTCTTTTTATGAACTGATCTCCTACCTGTCCTCTCTTAGTACGAACTGATCTCCTACCTGACCTCTCTTTCTTTATTTTTCAACTGAACACTTATTCAGGTTCAAACAGGAATGCTATTATTATGCTCTTACCCCCAATATGTTCATGGATGTGATTGTGTTTATGATCATGGGCTTAAATCTCTACATGCTAAGAACTTCTGTATTAATGTGTGTGTGTGACTGGTTTATACTTTAGTGGACCATAAAAGTACTATATAAATACAGCTCTTTTACAAATTCAAATACAAAGATACTGATTTTTAGCAATTTCAGCTGCAAATCTCTCAGAGTGTCTCGACATGACTGACACATAAGCCAGTGGAATTTTTGTTCATTCCTCAACACAGAAGTACTCCAGCTCACTCAAGCTAGGTGAGTATTGCTGGTGGACGGCAATCTTTAAGCCATGTGAGGTCTTGACTCTGAGTAAGCTGTTCCAAGACATTTAAACGTTTCTGCTTCCATAGCTTGAGTGTTGTTTTTAGTTTTCTGCTGTCCACTGTCATGCTGAAAGGTCTGCTTCTATCCCAGTTTCCCAGTTCTTTCAGAGACTTAGGGAAGTTTAATTTTCTTGTGCCTTGCGACACTAATCATTCTATCGATTCTGACCAATTTCTCACACTCAACCAAAAACAAACATCCCCATTGTATTCATCTCCAACCACCAACCTTCTCTGTTGGAATAGGTTTCTTGGGGTGGCGAGAAGTGTTGAATTTGCACCAGACACAGCATTTCCCATTCCCCACAAAGTTCAAAGACTTAAAGTAGTCCTATGAACAGACACCCTCTGCTGTTGAATTTTACAGTTTCTCCAGGATAACTTTTGCCATCTTTGCCATCTTGCCTTGTTCATTTGTTTTGGCGGGCTGCTTGGTAGCTTTTTTGTGGAGGTTTTTCCTATATTGTTAAAGTCAATCCCAATCTTTACTTCTGTAGAACAATGTCTGTTTGGAGAGCTTGGTCTTGGAACAGAATAGAATGATACTTTAATTATCCCCAAAGAGAAATTATATTATTGCAGAAAAAAACATTAAGTAAAATAAATAATTGATTAACTGGTTAATAAATAAGGAGAAGATATTTTTTATAACTCTGTTCTGTTGATAGTGTTGTCCATTATATTATACCTCCAGTAATGCTTAAAATTATCTATTATTTTTTCAATCCATTATAATTCATTAGTGTTGAAAAATACTACAATAATTTTATTTACCTGTGGGATAAAGATTTTATTAAATGGCTGCAAAGAAGTTTGCACTCTCCACCACAGACTTGCTGCAAATGTTATATTTCCTGGAGAACTAGAATCCATTCTGTCTCCTCTTCTAAATAGCCTCAGCATTCAGTTTTTTGTCCAGGTGAACATCCAGATATCTGTAGTCCTCCACCACTTCCACGAAAATGTTCTTCCCAAATTCACAGTCTTCCCCTTTGTCTTGTTTACATTCAAGATGAGGGGATTATTCCCACACCATGCCACAAAATATTCGACCAGTCGCCTGTCCATCAATAATACACCGACCAACTGACAGGACTCTTAAGTTAAACTGGAAGTCTGAGGTGTACAGAGTAAAGAAAAACAGTGAGAGTACAGCCCCCTGTCGTGCTGCTGTGCTGCTGACCAGTATCATGGAAAACAATCTCTTAGCTTCAGGATTTATGATCTGTTAAATGTGTGTCCAATACTTATTGAAATTATAGGATTTATTACAATAAAATAAGAACAAATGCCAAATGGGTGTATATTTTCACAAGACATTCTACACACAGAGCACGCACAATAGATGTGCTCTCATGACCTCCTCTGATAACAAGATTTAAGAACTTTTGGAAGACTAACCTGCGTTTTCTAGAGTTTCTAAAAGTAGAATAGGAAGAAAAACCTTCAGTTATCAGGCCCCTCTCTGTGGAACCAGCTGCCAGTTTAGGTTCATGAAGCAGACATCCTCACTATCTTTAAGACTAGGTTTAAAACTTTCTTTTTTAAAAAAAACTTACAGTTAGGGATGGCTCAGGTGACCTAAAACGTTCCACAATTATACTGCAATAGGCCTAGACTTCTGGGGGACCCCCTATGATGCACTGAGCACCTTTCCTTATTCTGCTCTTTTTACATGTAAGGGCTGGGTATACCATTATTGCTGCCTTCAAATTTATTTTAAATTTTATGTTTTCATAGACGACATATAGCTAGCTCTGATGAAGGTTCCGTTCTAGGGAGTTCTCTACTGTTGCCTGCTGCCATGTGTACGCTCTGGATGGAGATTGCATTGACTTGAAGATTTAATGTGAACCATTGGCTTCTTTATAAGGACAACGATTTACAAATTGGCATTAGATAAAAACAAATATACTGAATTTGACTGGATTGAATTAGATTTCCTGTAACAGAACTTTATCTCAACTTGTTTGCTCTCTCTGTAAAGTTCCCTTGGTTGATTTCTGTTGAGAACTGGTATTATATACCCTAAATAAGGCTAAATTAAATTTAAAATCCTGTCGTTGTTGTTTTTTTAAAATACATTTTTATGGCATTTCCATAGCACTTTATTTTTACCGCTGTTACAAGTTTATATGTATTTTTTCTATGAGATTTTTTACTGAGAGGCATCGGGTGTATTTTGGAGAGATAGTGGGGAAAAAAGTAGAAATTAGCTACTTACAAATGAGGCAAGAAAGCAGTGGCAACCGGAGGGATGTGGGTAGTGATATCTGATGTTTGATTGCTATCGCTGTTGTAAACATTACAAAGAGAGCCACTCACTGAAAGCCTCAACAAAGAAAGCTAAGTTTTCCCATTTCCCTATTACCCCATTATGATACTGATATGGACATTATCCATGTGGCCATCAACAGTTGATTTGGATGACGTCAAAAACATTTTATCAGATCAAATCTCACACTCTACATGGCCTTGCTGACAATTTGCAGTGGAATGCATTCCCTCTCAGCTTTGGAAGAAATGGCTTCCTTCCGTCTTTGCTTTATACTTCCTTTCTCATTAGTACCATACATACCTTATTGTTTAACTTTCTATCTGCATTCTACACAATGTCAAAATGAATTGTCTTCATATCTTTCAAACAATTATTTTAATATGGAATCTTTCAGAAATTATTTGCAAAATATTCAGATTTTACAGTCACAATGTTCAATGCAGCAAAATAGAGAGAAGTTTGTGTTAAAGTCTTGTGCAGCAAATCAGTGACATATAAGAAGATTGAAGAACATTACTTTCTTATTAAACATAGCACAATCTAATTCAGAATTTGCTATTCAGACATAAACCAATGCTAACTTTTTTTTTTGCTGGACAGGCAGAGGCATCAGTAAAGCCAAAGCCCACAGTGCTCCCATCATTGTTTGCAACACCTTTGTTTTGTTTTTTTAAATAAAGAGGAGGAGAGAGGAGAGAAGAAAGAAAGACAGACACCTACGGCCAAAAATGGTAAATGGACTTGTACTTGTATAGCGCTTTTCTAGTCTAACTGACCACTCAAAGCGCTTCACTACATGCCGCATTCACCCCACTCACACACACTCATACAGCACGTCTTAAGATACACATAACTACGTGCTTTTTCTAATCATTCATACCCATTCATACCCCAGTGATACGTGGGGTTCAGTGTCTTGCCCAAGGACTCTTCGACATGTAGCCCGGGGAAGCCAGAGTCGAAGCACCGACCTTCCGATTGGTGGGCGACTGCTCTTCCTCCTGAGCTACAGCCACCCCTACAAAACCAGGTAACCAACTGTTGCATCTGTGGAGAGAAAGGAAAGCAAACTGCGGCCATGTTCAGGATCGTCAGGAGCACTTGCAGAAACATAAATGGTAAGAAAAACACAACAAACAAATAGCAACAACATCACCAGCAGCAAGTATATGAGAAGGAAAGTCACTATAGTTACCAATTATTATTAAAGTCACAGAGTCCTAGTGGAGTGCGCATGTGAGTGAATGAATGCTTGTGCATGTGTGTGTGTCAATTATATGCCAAAGGTTTTACATGAATTGTGTATAGTAATGGGAGAAGGGAGCTACAACCACACCCTGCCCAGACATTAGGAGCAGACAGCTAAGGCCCCTGGACCCAGGCAACACGTAACCCCCATGAGGCAAGGAAGAGAGAAACCAGGCAGCCCATAACAGGAGAGCTACGTTTCAGTGCAATGGACAGCAGAGGGCCTAGCAAGTAGGGCCTCCACAGCCATGGAGCCAAGGAGTCAGAGAACCGATGTCGACAGGCCAGAACCTCTTTCACCAAGGTTCAAGAGTCCCACGTGCCCAAGTACCACACCTCCACCCGGCAGAGGACCCCCACCCAAGAGGATCGGGCCACTCCAGACAGCCGACCTTAGTGACCCCGGCATGTAAGACAAAGTTGCTGTAGGAACCCAGATGCGCCTAGGGGTAACAGGGAGGAGGCTACCCTCTCTCACACAGAAACACACGCACACACACAAGAGGGAACAGTGCAGGCAGGCAAAATGGCAAAATGCCACTATGTGTGTGTGAGGTGTCAGTGTGTATTCTGTGCCAGTGTTGTCCAAAATTCTTTGTAGAATTCTGCTGGAAAACTGTCTGGACCTGGGGCTTTATTACTAGATATTTGTTGGGGGACTTTATGGAGTTCTCCTATAGGTAGCGATGAATTCAAAGTCATAGCCAACTTATGATATCAACTTGTAAGGCTGATGTTACTAAGAAACTGATCAATGTTGTTGTCTAGTGGGTCAATTTGAGATGAATATGATTTCTAGTGCAAGTTCCTAACAATTTAATTTATTGCATCAGCAACATGGGTGATATTTTCTGATGGGGCCTTAACAGAGGCTATAGTTGTTATTTCTTGTTTGTTTTTATCTGGATCGCCAGATGTCTCCAAGACCTGTTCCTATGTTCAAAGTTCTCCAAGCAAAGTCTTTGCACTATGAGCTGTGTTTTTTTTCAATTATTTTATTTAATTCCAGTTTAGCTTTAGTTTAGGCCCCTTTAGCAAGTGTGGAGCCAACTAGCCTAGCTAGCTTCATTAGTCGTCCCCTAGCAGAACCTGAGCAGCCAGGACCACAGAGTGGCTGGGTGACTGTCAGAAAGAGGAGTCATAGTCCTAAAGTCAAGCCCGCGGTTCACCATCAACCTGTCCATGTTTCAAATAGATTTTCCCCACTCAGCGACACACTCGCTGAGGACAAAACCCTGGTAATTGGCAGCTCTATAGTCAGAAACGTGGCATTAGCAACACCAGCAAACACAGTCAAATGTATTCCAGGGGCCAGAGCGGGCGACATAGAATCCTATTTAAAACTGCTGGCTAAGGATAAACGTAAATACATTAAAATAGTTATTCACGTCAGCGGTAATGACACCCGGTTACGCCAATCGGAGGTCACTAAAATTAATGTTGCATCGGTGTGTAATTTTGCCAAAACAATGTGGGACTCCGTAGTTTTCTCTGGACCCCTGCCAAATCTGACCAGTGATGACATGTTTAGCTGCATGTCCTCATTCAATCGCTGGTTGTCTAGATGGTGTCCAGCAAACAACGTGGGCTACATAGATAATTGGCAATCTTTCTGGAGAAAACCTGGTCTGATGAGGAGAGATGGCATCCATCCCACTTTGGAAGGAGCGGCTCTCATTTCTAGAAATATGGACGAATTTATTCGTCATCCAAAAACATGACAACCCAGGGTTGAGACCAGGATGCAGAGCTGTAGTCTTACACACTTCTCTGCGGTTTCCCTTCTGATGCTACCCCTCCAATCAATAAACACAAAAGGAGCAAATCCTCTTGTGCAAAAAAAATTGAAAACAAAAACTTTAACTGAACAAAAACATCCATCCATCCATTTTCTATACCGTCAATCCGTCGGTTGGGTAGCGGGTGGGCTGGAGCCTATCCCAGCAGTCATCGGGCGAAAGGCGGGGTACACCCTGGACAGGTCGCCAGTCCATCACAGGGCCACATAGAGAGAAACGAGACAAACAACCATGCACGCTTGAACAAAAACATAAAACTATTAAATGTGGTTTGCTGAATATTAGATCTCTCCTTTCGAAGTTTCTGTTAGTGAATGATTTGATTTGTGATCATCATATTGATATATTTTGTCTTCCAGAAACCTGAAAAAAAAACAGAAAAAGGATCTTGTTAGCATTAATGAATCAACTCCCTCTGACTATTTAAATGTTCACGTTCCTCGAACCACAGGCCAGAGGAGGAGGAGTGGCAGCTATCTTCAGATCAGGTTTGCTAATCAGTTCTTGATCAGGAAACCCGAGATTAGTTTTAGCTCTTTTGAATCTCTGATACTCAGTTTTTCCCACCTAAAGTGGAAATCACAAAAACCTCTTGTTGTTGTGTATCGTCCGCCTGGCCCTTATTCTGAGTTTCTGTCTGAATTCTCAGAGTTTTTATCCCAGTTAGTGCTGAGTACAGATAAAGTCATTGTAGTGGGTGACTTTAATATTCATGTAGATGTTGAAAATGACAGCCTAAATATTAACTTTATTTCTATATTAGACTCCATTGGATTTTCTCAAAGTGTTCACAGACCTACTCACTGCCTTAATCATACCCTTGACCTCATGCTGACTTATGGCATTAAGAGTGAACAGTTAACAGTATTCCCTCAAAATCCTGCCTTGTCTGACCATTTTTTGATAACTATTGAATTCAATTTAATTGACAATATGGCTTCTGAGAAGAATTTTACATATAGAAGGTATCTATCAGAGAATGCTGTAACCAGATTTAAAGAGTTGATTTCATCATCCTTTTTTTCACTGCCATGTGCAGCTATGACAGAGGACGGCTACATAAATTTTACTCCAGTAGAACTAGACTCTCTTGTTGACAGCACTATAGTTTCAATGCATACAACACTGGACAATATTGAAAAGGAAGGTAATCAGTCAGAAGAGGTTGGCTCCTTGGTATAATTCACAGCTGCGTGCGTTAAAGCAGACTGCAAGAAAGCTGGAGAGACAGTGGCGTTCCTCTAATTTAGAAGAGTCTCAATTAGTCTGGAAAGATAGTTTAATAACGTATAAGAAAGCCCTTCGTAAAGCTAGAACTGCTTATTATTCATCATTGATAGAAGAGAATAAGAATAATCCCAGGTTTGTTTTCAGCACTGTTGCCAGGCTGACAAAGAGTCCGAGCTCTGTTGAGCCATGTATTCCTTTAACTCTCAGCAGTGATGATTCCATGAGATTCTTTATCAATAAAATTGTTTCTATCAGAGAGAAGATTAATGGAGTCCTTCTCACTATTATCACTTATGTATCATCAAGTGCAGCAGCTTTAGAAGTATCTTTAGAACCTGATTTGTATTTAGACGGCTTCTGCCCAGTTTATCTCTCTGAGCTAACAACAGTAATGGTCTCTTCTAAACCATCAACTCGTATTTTAGACCCAATCCCAACCAGACTGTTCAAGGAGGTTTTCCCCTTGATTGACACTTCCATATTGGATTTGATCAATCTGTCTTTGTTGACAGGATATGTACCTCAGACTTTTACGGTTGCTGTAATTAAACCTTTACTTAAAAAACCTACTCTTGATTCAGAAGTGTTGGCTAATTATCGACCTATATCCAATCAACCTATATCCGACCTATATCCAAGCTGATGATACTCAGCTATACTTATCTATGAAACCAGATGAAACCCATAGGTTGGTCAGACTACAAGCATGTCTTAAAGACGTAAAGACCTGGATGACTCAGATCTGTCTGCTTTTAAATTCAGACAAAACTGAAGTTGTTCTCTTTGGATCTGAGTGCTTCAGGGAGAAATTGTCTAGTTATTTAGTTACTCTAGATGGTATTTTCTTGGCTTCTAGTTCTACATTGAGGAACCTTGGAGTTATTTTTGACCAGAATTGATGATTTGACGCACGTATAAAACTGGTTTCTGGGACTGCCTTCCTTCGTAATATTGCCAAAATCAGGAACATCCTGTCTCAGGGTGATGCAGAGAAACTAGTCCATGCATTTATTACTTCAAGATTGGACTACTGTAATTCTTTATTATTGGGCTGTCCCACATATTCTTTGAAAAGCTTCCAGGTGATCTAAAATTCGGCAGCCAGAGTTCTGACGATCATGTTTCTCCAGTTTTAGCTTCTCTTCATTGGCTCCCTGTTAAATTCAGAATAGAATTTAAGATTCTTCTCCTCACATATAAAGCTCTTAATGACCGAGCTCCATCATATCTTAAAGATCTCATTGTAAGGTATTTTCCTAACAGAGCACTTCGCTCCCAAACTGCAGGTTTACTTGTTGTTCCCAGAGTTTCTAAAAGTAGAATTATCAGGCCCCTCTCTTGTGGAATAAACTGCCAGTAAATGTCCAGAAAGCAGACACCCTTTCCACTTTTAAGATTAGGCTTAAAACTTTCCTTTTTGATAAAGCTAGTTAGGGATGGCTCAGGTGATCCTGAAACATCCCATAGTTAAGCTGCTATAGGCTTAGACTTCTGGGGGGTCTCATCTGTCACACCTTTCCTCACTTTGCTCTCTTTTTTCCCCTGTTTAATTTCTCAAATGATATTATGTACATGTGACATTATTGTGGTTATTAACTTGTGTTTCCCTGTTCCAACAGGTATCCTTTGAATGGTGTTATGTTTTTCCCCCCTCTTTTCCCTCTTTTCTGTCTTCTCAAACCCCAGCTGGTCGAGGCAGATGGTCACCCTTGGTTTGGTTCTGCCAGAGGTTTCTTCCCGTTAAAAGGGAGTCGTTCAGGATGGGTCGTTCAGGAGATTGGACTGAAGACAAGTTTCAGTGCAATCTGTTGGTTTCCTTAGCTAGGACATTGTTTTTGAATTGGCTTCATAAGAATTAATTAGAATATTTTTAAATTAATTCATTGGATTTCATTAGATTATGATTACAATGAATTGAATTCCAATTGGCTTGAATTGGACTATATTATTTAAGGGCCTTGAGATGAATATTGTTGTAATTTGGCGCTATATAAATAAAACTGAATTGAATTGAATTAATAATTTGTTTATCTCTACTACACAAATAAACACATCGTATATGATAAACAACGTTATCCACCCCTCCATTGATTGATTTCTCACTGGCTTCGTTGAAAACAAATGCACATGGATCAAGAGGAGGGTTAGCAACACGGAAAAGCGACTGGACTGTATAGGTCCACTTTAAGAAAAGTGTCTCACATATACTGTACTGTAGTACACATATATTGATTAATGTGTGTGTGTGGTTTGTTTTTTCTTTTAGCGGCTGTGCGCCGTAATAGGGTGACTGGAAGTGCCACAGATGAAGAGAATAACAAACTGGCTTCAAAATGCTACAGACTGAAATGGTGGCAGAAAAATAAGTGGATGAAAATCTGAAGAAACAAGAGACACTTGATGTAGCTGTTTCTGCCTTAGTTTAAAATTGTTGTTTCATGTTAAAACAGTTTGGAATAAGTTTGAATCAAACTTTAAGTGAATATTTTATGTTGTTAATTTACCTTTTGTTCAAAATTTAAAAAAACGACATGCCAAACAAAGCATGTGTGGTTATTTTTTGTATTACGGTTGAGGCTGACCTCTGGCAAACCACATCAGGTCTACATACCGCAAAGAATGATGGCCCTTTATTGGCCAGATCCAGTTTTCCACAGCTGGGCCACACATGGGTCAGCTCAGGGCCAAACAGTGCGTCTGCAGCTGGCCCAGTGCTGGCCCATGTGTGGACCAACTCTGGAAAACCGGATCTGGGCCAGTAAAGGGCCACCATTCTTTGGGTTATGTGGGCCAGATGCAAGTGCATCATCTGGGCCAGAACTGGGCCAGACCAATTTTGCTTTGTGGGAGGGTGGGAAGCAACTTGTCATTGGTTATGGATCACGGACCCTGTCACCTGCTGAATGAAACTACCCGCTGCACAGTAGCAAAGTAGAGTCCCTGGCTTTTAAGTGGGCAATGTGGGAAAAGTTTAGGGACTATGCTTAGTGTGGATTGGAGAGTCTGTTAGTCCTGAGACATGAAATTTACCATCACAATTCTCCCTTCTGATTATCAATTAATCACTAACAGAAAACAAACTTAAGAAAAATAAAATAAAATAGATGAAAACTAAATGAAAGGGAAGGGGGGAAAAAAGTAGTCAAGTAATCAGCTTAAGTATCCGGTATTCTATTTCATGCAGATTTCAAAATGTATCATCATAGCAGTTGTTTAGAGGAGAGAAAATAATAACAAAACAAAGCAAACAAAACAACCCAAAAATTAAATAAAATAAAAATTGACAAAATGTCATCATCAGAGTCAGAGTCTGAGTTGGGCTGTTGATCGGGGTCAGGAATAGGAATTCAAGAGGTTGAATTTTGATCAGCATTATTGACGTTGACATGAACATATGTGGAGGAATGAGTCATCTCTTTCATGAGCACGTTAGACAGACATTTCAATACACATGGAATTAAGGTGCAGAGCAAAAAGAAAATTACTACATATGGGATTATCATTGTTAAAAACCATGCTGGCCATCCTTGGCCCAACGATTTCAGCCAAGAGAACCGTGAATCATTTACTACAGGAGGGGTTTGAATGGCATTTTGCATATGTTTGATAATGTTCTCATAATCGTCGGAGTGGTTATCTTCAATTCCAGAGGTTAACGTGACCGTGTTCACATCTGACAGCATGTTAAGTAGGGCGTCATGTGGGTCTGGTGACCCATTGACTATGACTGTGAGCTGTCTGTACATATCAGAGCTTGGATATTCAATTCCACACCAATACGTGCCTTCATCAGTGGGTTTGACATCAGAGATGGTGATCTGGGCTCCATTAGAATATGGAGGTTATTGTGAAGCGGGGATTTCTGTTTGGAACAATGGTTTTGTCAGTGGTGGCAACGATCAAGTGCCAATCATGTGAGCTGCTGAGGTTTTTGTTTACGTACTTGTCATACTTGGCATAATATGCCTGAACCCGTCCTGATCGCCAAATTTCAGGGTAAACGAGGCAGGTGAATGTTGCACTTTGACCTTCTGTCAAAGTGACAGTCCTGGCAGGTTTGTAGGTGTAAGCCTCCATCAGCTGCGCCAAACATGACAGCATCAGAATCAGGTGATGCATGGTGGAGTTTGGTGGTCCACAGGGCTAATTCCTCGCGTCGTCGTCTTTGGCCTCTGTGCGTCCTTGCATCGTCCGTCACAGTCCTCCTTGGCTTCTGTTCGTCCTTGTGTCGTCCGTCACCGTCCTCTTTGCTCTCTGTTTGTCCTCGCACCATCCGTCCTCGTGTCAATCAGGTTGGCAGCTTGGCTCCTCCATTGGCTCGGGGATCTTCCTGCAGAAGGATGGCATGAACCCATGTTGCCCTCTCAGCTATCTTCACAATGGTATGCGTCACTGTTTGGAATTCCAGTGCTCCCTTCTGAAGTCGTTTCTCACCACCCAGGTTGGAAGTCTGCAGAGAGAGAGAGAAAGAATAAGTTTTTGCAATATTGTAGCTTTTATCCTCACATAGGGCAGTGGAGGGGAGTGGCCTGGTTACAGGTTTTACTCCCAGAGATGGAGGTCTGCCAAAATTTTAGTGCCATTTTCTCATTCAACAGCATCTCTACTGCCCGCCAGTAGAGTGCGCTAGTGTTATACACAATGTTGTCTGAGGTTAATGGTAAAAAATTCACTAATTTGGGTTATTGCAGAATTGACAAAGTGAGAGCCATTATCACTGCTCAGTTTTAGTTGTAGTTCCCAGATGGGGAGTAATCTCTGTTAGCAGAGCCTTTGCTACCACTTGGCTACTCTGGTGTTTTGCTGGAAATACTTCAATCTATTTTGACCACGTCAACTATTACTAAGCAGCGTTTCTTTCCTTCTGCTGGTGACAGTTCTATGAAATCCATCATTAAGTGTTCGAATGGTCTGTCTGGTGAGGGGTGAGCGATGTGTGTGATTGCTTTGGTTTTACCTGTTATGCCTTGCACAAATTGTACACGATTGACAGAACTTCTGCTGAATGAACTGAAAATCCTTTGGTGAACCTGTGTTGGGTTATAGCATCCATCATCCCCTCTTTTGACACATGGTCCAACCCATGTGTCAATTTCGCAAAATGAAGGAAAAAATGTTTAGGTAGGCAAGACTTATTATCGGGTCCTCGCCACACATCTTCCTGTGGTGTGGCAAAAGACTACTATTGTGAAAGAGGTGGAAATAGTGACAGGGATCAGTTATAGTGGGTTGGAGTGTAGCTTCTTTTTCAGCGGCATCCGCTCTTGCATTTCTTAGAGAGACAGGACCTGTGTTGTTAGTGTGACCAAAGCATTTACAAACAGAAATTGGCTTTTTGGAGTAAAATGGCATCGAGAAGAGCTGCAACCGTTAGATTTTAGGAATTGTCTGTGTTTCCACAGAGTGTCAACATCCTGGACAACCCAAAAGCGTATCTGGAATCAGATTAGATGGTTAATGCTTTGTTGTTACCTAGTCTGCGTGCCTCTGCCATTGCTATCAGTTCTGCCGCCTGTGCAGAATGGTGAGGGGTGAGTGAACTGGAGAGAAGAGTTTCATGATTAGTGACAACAGCAAAACCAATTTTGTTGTGAAGCTGATCCATCTGCAAAGAGAACCAAATCAGGGTTTGCAAATGGTGTTTCTTGAAGGTCCGGTCTTGGCAAGCAAACCGGTTGGGGGACAGAAACACAGTTATGTTGTGTTCTGTCATCTGGTGTGGGAAGGAGAGTAGCAGGTTTTAACACAGAGTGTTTGACAGTGATGTTAGACATTTCTAAAAGTATTGTGTTGTATCGTAGCCATCGTGGAGAGGTGAGAAGTCTTTTGTTCAAGTAAAATCATGGACACCGCAAGTGGGACCAGGAGAGTTACATCAGAATAGTACACAATATCTCTGGAGGCCATAACTGCCTTTTCAGCTTCCGCCACAGATCTGAATACATCTCTGGAGACCTGAAGCCACGGGATCCAGTTTTAAAGAAAAGTAAGCTACAGGGTGTGGCTTATTTCCATGATCCTGCAACAAAACAAAAGTCATACATCCATCTTTTCCATCTACTGTTTGAGTGAACGGTCTGGTAGGGTCAGGCAGGCCCAAAATTGGAATGCTTTGTAAGGTAAGTTTTAGTTTGGTGAACGATTGTTCCGCTTCAAGAGTCCATTTGATCTTATGTTTTGCTTGTGGACCTTTGCCATGAATGAGGCAGGCAAGCGGAGCATCAAGAAGTGAGAAATGGAAGTCAGTGCTAACTTACAACAGCATGTGGAAACTTACAGATTTCAAAATGAACGAGGACTGTCAACATTTCTGACCATTACCAAAACTTTGAGAATTTATGACCGCACAAAAATAGAAATGCACTGATTTTGTGTCTTTTCCCATCCCACAGGAGAAAACACGTAATTTTATTGGCTATTAATGATGCACTGGTCAGGAATAACACTCCTATTTCATTGCTTTCATTTAGTCTTTTAATTGAGTAAAGGCTGTTTCATATTCTGTTCTCCTCCTCTGTATTCTATTTATTTTTCTACCTTTATATAATCATGCAGTGATTGAATAACATTAATGAGAACACCAATAGGCTACATCCCAATGCAGCCCTCTAATGTGTGTCTCATAAAACAAGTGTAGTACAATACTCCTACACTCAGTTTTTAAATAAATATGAGCATTTTAGCTCAATAGCTTCCAGGTCATGTGACCTATTGTGTAAAAATGAAGTTAAATCAAATTTTGACAGCCTTTGTCATGTTAGCAGACGGTCAACTGTTCTTCATCCATGCTCTTCAGCATCCATGATATGTCATGAATCAAGTTTTGTTATTGAGGTGAAAAACTATTTAATATTTTTGGTCTTTTGGATTTCTACTTATTACTTTTATGTGTATTCATTCCCTCTCTGATATGTAGAGACACATCAATATATGGTGACACACCAGCGATGACTAAATACACCAACAGTGGACTATTCCACTGTCCCTTCTGCAGTTACAAGGCTGCAAAACCAATGACGGACAACCATATAAAAGACCATTCCTCAGTAAAATGCACACATTTTACTTATGAGTATTTTTTCACAGGTATGAATATTTTTTAATTTATTACTGTAATGTCCAGGGAATCCAGTCATGTTTATTTTTTGTTTGTTTGTTGTCTTGTGGATTCCTATTTTAGTTTAGAAATTTATCTCTCCTCTTGTTTCAGGTGACTTGCCCCTTCCTCTCGCATTCCCCTGCTGGTCTAATTGTCATCCCTACCCTGATTGTTTCCACCAGTTCCCCACCTCCTTAAATGTGTATTTTCAATTCAATTCAGTTATATATATATATATATATATATATATATATATAGCTCCAAATTACATCAAATGTCATCTCAAGGCACTTTGCATGAATGAAATCCAATCAATTAATTTTAAAATAATACACTTCATTCGTATAGAGTCAATTCAAAAACAATATTCTAGCTAAGGAAACCAACAGATTGCTGTGGAAAGGAACGACTCTCTTTTCACAGAAAGAAACCTCTGACAGAACCAGATTCAGGAAGGGTGGCCATCCGAAGAAAGATTAAACTAATGATGGAATTACCTCTTTAAATCTGGTTACAGCATTCTCTGATAGACACCTTCTATATGTACAATTCTTCTCAGATGCTTTATAGTCAAGTAATGTAAATTTAAAAGTTATCAAAAAATGGTCAGACAAGACAGGGTTTTGAGGGGGAACACTGTTAACTGTTCACTCTCAATGCCATAGGTCAGCACAAGATCAAGGGTATGATTAAGGCAGAATATGTATTCTGCATTCCCATTTGTTTTGTGCCAGTTCAGCTTGTCCAGAAAAAGCAGGCATGTCCAGACTATTCCACAAAGGGCCATGTGGCTGCAGGTTTTCGTCCCAACCAAGCAACAGTACACAAGACCTGACTCTCAGGCGTTTTCTGGCTTTGAACCCTAACCCCTACAAATGTCCTGTCATGGTTTTTGTCTTTTGTTCTCTATTGTGCCACTGTTTTATTTTGAAGTTCAGTGTCCTGTCTTCCTGTGTGTTATGTGCCTGTGTTTTGTCTTGTGTTGTAGCCTGTTCCCCATGGCTGGTGTTCCTGTGTTCCTCCTGTTGTCTGAGTTCAGTTTGTGAGTAAAAATAAAGTTTATTGTTCACCTACCTGCCTCTACCAGCGTCTGCATTTGGGTCCAGTTCTCTGCCATTCCTGACACATATATGGTTTGTGAGATGTACAGACTATCTCTGGTACAATCATATACATTAGGTTTCTATACAGAGGTGTATGTTTTTGTTTCTGTTCTGGGGAAAATCTATAAAAACTTTGTTTTAAATATAGGCAGAATGGATAAAATTATGGATGGGAAGAAAAAACAAGCTCTATCTAATATATAATTCTAATTGTTTCATACATTGTTGTTTGGAAATGTGCTGCATGGTCTTCACCACCAGATGGCGTCCAAAAAAGGAGTCAATCGGGGCTCAACTTTGAGCTCCGCCCACATTGAGCCACGCCCCGATCTGCGGTCTGCAATCAGGGGTACTTATTTAAAGCCAGCACAGTTAGAAATGAAAACTTTTATATTTAGGATAAGCTGCATTTTACTGTAAGATGGACATTATTTTACTTCGCGCGTGGTTTCAGCAGTTTCCTGCGGGGATGACCCATTGCGATCAGACTACTACCCAGGTAGGTTGTGCGCTCATAATGTTCTGCTGCCTGCTTGACTGAAATGCCATTGATGATGCCGTTCTTTGCCATGACACGCATAGTTTATACATTTGGCCAATGATTAAAAGACTGATAGTATGGACTTTGTCAGCAACATAAATTTGACAGTATTTTTTTCTGGTGAAATTAGGCTTGCTGGCTAGCTAAACTTCAACATAAGCTAGCGCAATGCTTCATTTCTATCAGGTGAAAGGAAGCATCGATAAAAAGCATCAACCTTTTTAAAGACTAGAATGTGATTGCATGTCCCTTGATGAATTGCTTCTTTAAAATTTGAGCAACCGTGGAGCGATTTCAACCGGAGCGAATTTTTTTTTTTTCGGTGAGTGGAGAACGGAACTGAGCGGAACGTTTTGGTGTGACTTTGAGCGGTGGGAGCGAACACCAACGTGAGCGAGGATTTCTTTCCCGCTCAGCTCCGTTTGCATGAACTGCTCCCAACTTGCATGAATGTACCTGTAATGACAATACTGATTTAGCCTGTCTATCCTGCTGCGTAGGCCCTTTAAATCTCAGTGAGGAAACCCTCGGCGCTATCACGCGCTTTTAACAGTGTTACAGGAAGTGGACAACCCTGAATTTCCAGTGTTTTACCGTAATTACTGAAGACGCAACGGAAAATTACAATTCCTTCATTCGGAGGCCTTGGCGGTCTGATCCTCGGCTACTGAAGCTAGCTCTTGGGACGTGGAATGTCACCTCTCTGTTGGGGAAGGAGCCGGAGCTGGTGCGCGAGGCTGAGCGGTTAGTCGGACTCACCTCGACGCACGGCTTGGGCTCTGGAACCAGTCCTCTTGAGAGGGGTTGGACTCTCTTCCACTCTGGAGTTGCCCGTGGTGAGAGGCGCAGAGCAGGTGTGGGCATACTTATTGCCCCCCAGCTGTGTGCCAGTACATTGGGGTTTACCCCAGTGAACGAGAGGGTAGCCTCCCTCCGCCATCGGGTGGGGGGACGGGTCCTGACTGTTGTTTGTGCCTATGCGCCAAACAGCAGTTCAGAGTACCCACCCTTTTTGGAGTCTCTGGGGGAGGCACTGGAGAATGCTCCTACCGGAGACTCCCTCGTTCTGCTGGGGGACTTCAATGCTCACGTGGGCAATGACAGTGAGATCTGGAGGGGTGTGATTGGGAGGAACGCCCCCCCCCCCCGATCTGAATCAGAGTGGTGTTATGTTGTTGGACTTGTGCCAGTCATGGACTGTCCATAACGAACACCATGTTCAGGCATAAGGGTGTCCATATGTGCACTTGGCACCAGGACACCCTTGGCCGCAGTTCGATGAACGACTTTGTGGTTGTATCATCGGACTTGCGGCCGTATGTCCTGGACACTCGGGTGAAGAGAGGGGCGGAGCTGTCAACTGATCACCACCTGGTGGTGAGTTGGCTCCGCTGGTGGGGGAGGATGCCGATCAGACCTGGCAGGCCCAAACGTATTGTGAGGGTCTGCTGGCAGCGTTTGCCAGACTCCCCCGTCAGAAGGAGCTTTAACTCCCACCTCCGGCAGAGCTTCAACCATATCCTGGGGGAGGTGGGGGACATTGAGTCCGAATGGGCCATGTTCCGTGACTCCATTGCCGAGGCGGCTGATCGGAGTTGTGGCCGTAAGGTGGTCGGTGCCTGTCGTGGCGGCAACCCTCGAACCTGCTGGTGGACACCACTGGTGAGGGAAGCCATCAAGCTGAAGAAGGAGTCCTATCGGGCCTTTTTGACCAGTGGGACCCTGGAAGCAGCTGATAGGTACCGGCAGGCCAGACTTCGGCGGTTGCTGAGGCAAAAACTCGGGCCTGGGAGGAGTTCGGTGAGACCATGGAGAACGATTTCCGGACGGCCTAGAAGAGATTCTGGTCCACCATCCGGCGTCTCAGGGGGGGTAAGCGGCTCACAGTCAACACTGTGTACAGTGGGGACGGGGCTTTGCTGACCTCAACTAGGGATGTTGTGAGTCGGTGGGGGGAGTACTTCGAGGAACTCCTCAATCCTACCAACACGTGCTCGGAAGAGGCAGAGTCGGAGAGCTCGGAGACGGTACCGGAGGGTGTGTTCCAACTATAGGGGTATCACACTCCTCAGCCTCCCTGGTAAGGTCTATTCGGGGGTACTGGAGAGGAGGATCCGTTGGATAATCGAGCCTCGGATTCAGGAGGTGCAGTGTGGCTTTCGTCCTGGCCGTGGAACAGTGGACCAGCTCTATACCCTCGGCAGGATTCTGGAGGGTGCATGGGAGTTCGCCCAACCAGTCTATATGTGTTTTGTGGACTTGGAGAAAGCGTTCGACCGTGTCCCTCGTGGAGTCCTGTGGGGGGTGCTCCGGGAATATGGAGTGCCGGACCCCTTGATAGGGGCCGTTCGGTCTCTGTATGACCGGTGCCAGAGTTTGGTCTGCATTGCCGGCAGTAAGTCGGATAAGTTTCCGGTTAGAGTTGGACTCTGTCAGGGCTGCCCTTTGTCACCGATTCTGTTCCTAACTTTTATGGACAGAATTTCTAGGCGGAGCCAGGGCGTTGAGGGTGTCCGATTTGGCGACCTCAGAATCGGGTCTCTGCTTTTTGCGGATGATGTGGTTCTGTTAGCGCCGTCAGGCCGTGACCTTCAGCTCTCACTGGAGCGATTCGCAGCCGAGTGTAAAACGGCTGGGATGAGAATCAGCACCTCCAAATCCGAGACTATGGTTCTCAGCCGGAAAAGGGTGGAATGCTCTCTCCGGGTCGGGAATGAGCTCCTTCCCCAAGTGGAGGAGTTCAAGTATCTCGGGGTCTTGTTCACGAGTGAGGGACGAATGGAGCGTGAGATTGACGGGCGGATCGGTGCGGCGTCTGCAGTGTTGCAGGCTCTGCACCGACCCATCGTGGTGAAGAAGGAGCTGAGCCAGAAGGCGAAGCTCTCTACTTACTGGTCAATCTACGTTCCCATCCTCACCTATGGTCACGAGTTGTGGGTAGTGACCAAAAGAACAAGATCGCGAATACAAGCGGCCGAAATGGGTTTCCTCCGCAGGGTGTCTGGGCCTCCCTTAGAGATAGGGTGAGAAGCTCAGTTATCCGGGAGGGGCTCGGAGTAGAACCGCTGCTCCTCCGCATTGAGAGGAGTCAGATGAGGTGGCTCGGGCATCTGGTTAGGATGCCCCCTGGACGCCTCCCTGGGGAGGTGTTCTGGGCACGTCCCACTGGGAGGAAGACCCAGGACACGTTGGAGAGACTATGTCTCTCGGCTGGCCTGGGAACACCTCGGGGTTCCCCCGGAAGAGCTGGAGGAAGTGGCCGGGGACAGGGACGTCTGGGTTTCTCTGCTCAAGCTGCTGCCCCCGCGACCCAACCCCCGGATAAGCGGTAGATGATGGATGGATGGATGGATGTTCGTCCCTTGAGACATGTACAGTCAAAGTCGTTTTGCATTGAAGCTATTCAATTTCAAAGTGACATACTATGTTTGGGTTTCCTTTCATGTGTCACCTCTCTTGGTGTCAGGGATCGTGGTGAGGTAGGACCCAGATGCAGTTCTTCTTATTCAAAAACAAAGTTTATGGGGTGGTCAGTGGCTTAGTGGGTGAAGCAGACGTCCCATATACAGAGGCTAGTCCTCGATGCAGTTGGCCCCTGTTGGAGTCCCGAACCGGACGGCCATTTGCTGCATGTCATTCCCTCTCTCTGCCTTGTTTCCTCTCTCTCTCCACTGTACTATCAATAAAGGCACTGAAAAAGCTCAAAAAAATACTTAAAAAAAAAAAATGTATTCCAATAGAGGGAACAAAAGGCAAGAACAAAAGGCGCGGCCGGATTAAAAAATACTTAACCGTTGACAAAAAAAAGACTGACAAACAAAACAGGACTATGATCAACTGTGGCAAGACTGTGGTAACAAGACTATGAATAAATAACTGTGACAGGACTGTAATAACAAGACTATGAGGCAGGAAACCAGACTTAACTTCTGTGATAGCATGAAGGGTTAGTGAGGAGTCTGCGATGACCGAAAGCAAATCAGGAGACTAAATACTGTGGGAGTGATAAGTGAACGAGGTGCAGCTGTGAACAATAAAGCAGGTGACGTGAGTGAACTGAACGTGATAGGGGAGAAACAAGACAAGAACATAACCTGAAAACACAAGACTATTAAAACAAAAAAACAAACTGTGACAGAACATGGACTGTGACACTTGGTTTCAGTATCGTTAACATCAGTCTTACACAGTTTTTCATTAAAATACACAGAGAGCATCTGTGGAGCGGAAACGAGCACGCTCTGAAAGTTTTTATACATGGTTAATCAATATGTAGGTTTAAAGAAATATGAATGCAGTGATAATCTAACCTCTTCTTGTTCTTCTATGCACTGTTTTACATTCACATGCCCAGCTGGGTGCTTCCTGTCATCCAGTGTGGAGGTTCCATATACTGAACCCTCAGCACAACTAAATCCTCAAGAGGATTTTAGTAAGTCACAGTGATGAATTTAAGCGTAAATCTAAATTACATGTCTAATTACAATTATCGATGAGACAGAAAAATCACAACAGACGGTACCATGCATGGATTAATAAATTGAAATTTGGGTCAGTTCCATATTGAACCATAAAATTATGTGTTTATTTAACATATGGATCAGTTGGCTTTTAATGGTTCTCATGTAGATCATTGTTTATAGCTGAAGTACAGAAAAAAATATGGAGAGGCTCCGTACTATTTTAGCCTCATGTCCCTCTGCTGACCCTCAAAAAAGCTGTGTCATCGTGGTCTTTCCGGCAGCAAAAAGTCTCAGAGCGCTGGAAAGAAGCAAGACCGTACCTAACATGCCTTATTGATAATGAAGCTGTTGGTCTCAACTCTCGTGTGGCATCTGTCACAAGCCTGCTGTCATCAGGTTGGATATCATTAATATTATATCAAACTTATTATTAATCTATTTAGCCAGAGTTGGCTTGTTGAGCATTATTTTGGCGAAGGAGAAAAGATAGATACCAGGAAGAAACCTACAGGAATAAGAAAAGTTCATCTCAGCTCATGGGCCGGTGAGATAACAGTGAGGAACACTGTCACCATGCTACCACGCAATTACTCTACACTGAGCTTATCTCTGGATAGTCTGTGTCCTCTATCCACCAAACCCACTTGATCCTCCCAGTCTCACCCCTGGCTTAATAATACTCTCCGAGTGTTGCACAACAGCCGGAACCAGAAGTAGTGCAAGATGGAATTAATAAAATGCTTTGGTAAGAAAAAAAAAGGATACGACAAGTAAAAAGGAGATAATAGACACTCATCACAAGTCAAAAGATCCTGCAGATCTAGCAAAACTTTTTTCCACCTTCAAAACTCTACTTAATCCTCCGCCTCTGCCACCTGCTACCAATCTAACAGCAGACACCTTTGCCTAATTTTTTACTGACAAAGTGGCAGCTATAAGCAAACAGTTAACCGAATCTTGTACCACAACATCTGCATGCAGAAGTCCTACTGCATCATTTTCCTCATTTACCCCTCTCGCTCAGAGCAGTGTGTCTAAACTTCTCACATGTAGCCGTTGGGAGCAACTACATGCCCGCTGGACCCCGTCCCTACTAATCTTTTCCAATCCATTGCTCCTACTGTAACTGCAGCAGTCACACATGATTAATGCTTCACTAACATCGGGCACATTTCCTACCACATTCAAGCAAGCTCAGGTTACACCGCTGCTCAAGAAACCTTCCCTCCCTCCAACTCATGTGGAGAATTACTGGCCGGTCTCTCTCCTCCCGTTTCAGTCTAAAACCATTGAAAGGGCGATCTTTAAGCAGGTCACTGATTACCTCTCACATAACAACCTCCTTGATCCAACCCAATCTGGGTTTAAAAGTGGACACTCCACCGAAATGGTTCTGTTGGCTGTGACAGAAGCCTTACAGGAAGCCAGAGCGACAGCTAAGTCCTCTGTACTTATCCTGCTCGACTTATCGGCTGCATTTGACACTGTCAACCACAGTATCCTTTTGTCCATACTCTCTAGCATGGGCATCGCAGGAAGAGCACACTCCTGGTTTGAATCATACCTCACTGGTTGGTCATTCAAAATATCCTGGCTTGGTCACACTTCTGCAGCGCACCACCTCACCACAGGGGTCCCCCAAGGTTCAGTACTGGGACCTCTTCTCTTTGCCATATACACCACCTCACTGGGACAGATCATCTGATCACATGGCTTCTCATACCAATGTTATGCTGATGATACCCAGCTCTATCTGTCATTCCCACCTGACGACCACACGGTCTCAGCATGAATCTCAGACTGCCTCTCTGACATATCAACATGGATGAAAGCCCATCACCTCCAACTTAACCTCCCAAAAACTAAACTGCTTGTCTTCCCAGCCAAACCAACCATACACCACAGCATCTGCATCCAAACTAAATCCCTATCTCTTGCTTCATCAAAGGTTGCTAGAAACTTGGGTGTCATGATTGATGACCAACTAACCTTCAAAGATCACGTTACCTCGGCTGCTCGTTCATGCCGCTTTGCATTGCTAAACATAAGAAAGATCAGACCATACTTAACCCAACATGCCACCCCACCCAGCTCCTTGTGCAGGCCATGGTGATCTCCTGCCTTGACTATTGCAATGCTCTCCTAACTGGTTTCCCAGCCTATGTTGTGAAACCTCTGCAGATGGTCCAGAACGCGGCAGCGCCTCTGTTCATTGACCTTACACGAGCAGAACTGTTTTAAAGTCTATTCTCTGAGCGACAGGAAGCCAGTTCAGAGACCTAAGCACTGGACTAATATGGTCGTATTTCCTGGTTCTTGTCAGGACTTGAGCAGCAGCGTTCTGGATGTACTGCAGCTGTTTTACAGCCCGTTTATAGAGCCCAGTGAGCAGACCGTTACAGTAGTCTAACCTGCTGGAGACAAACACATGTATTAGTCTTTCTAAGTCTGGTTTAGAGACTATTCCTTTGATTCTGGCAATGTTTTTTTGATGGTAGAAAGCTGCTGATGATATTGATTTAATGTGGCTGTTAAAGTTCAGGTCTGAGTCCAGTATTACCCCTAGAGAGTGTCAAGGTGACTGGAGCTGGAGAAAATTTTTTGCATCCACACACTGGTCTGTTTGATGCAGTGACACAACATATCTACAGACCCGTGTTCTCCTGCCGTCAGTGACACGTAGATCTGAGTGTCATCTGCATAGTTGTGTTAGGACATGTTATAGCTGCGTATTAGCTGGCCTAATGGGAGCATGTACAGATTGAACAATACCTGTCATCTGTTCCAGAGGTCCCAGGATAGACACCTGGGGAACACCACAGGTCATAGCCATTTGGTCTGAGACACAGTTGCCAATTTCAACAAAATACTTGTCCTCGAGATATGACTTAAACCAGTTTAAAGCACTACCAGAGATTCCCACCCAGTCTTCTAACCTCTATGATAAGACTGCATGGTCAACTGTGTCAAAGGCAGCACTCAGGTCCAGCAGAACTAAGACTGAGACTTTGTCTGTGTCTGTGTTCAGGCGGATATCGTTTGTCACTTTTTGAATGTAAAGCTCCCCTTGATGTCCATTAACTACTTATTTATTTATTTTTGTAATAATATATTAATATTAATGTAATATTGCCGAACTGGGCTGGGGGACAGGGAAAGAGGAAGAGCAAAGAAGAAGAAACGGAACAAAAATAGAAAAAAAAAAACAGACAACCAACTGCTACACCTGTTAAAGCAAAACAGATGACAATCCACGGCCTCTGTTGGGAATCCATCCTTAGCGCCTCCAGGAGCACCTAAAAGCAGACAAGCAGAGAATAAACAAACACACGAAAACAAGCACAAGTAGTGGCAATCGCATAGATCACAACTGTGGATATAGATAACCTCACCCTACTGCACGCCCCAACACCCTAAAAAAAACAACAACCTACGGACACATCGGAGGGAATGAAATTCAGCCAATTGATGTTTTGAGGTGGCAGACATTGTTTCCATGCTAATATAATTTATAATCTAAAAGAACATTTCTAAACTGGTTAATACACAGATTGTTCTTCGCTTTCCAGTTCATGAGAATAGTTTTCTTTGCGATACATAAAACTATGTGTGCTGAGCTAATTTCCACGTTGATGTTGTTTAAGTCACCCAGAATGCACAGTATGGGACATGCAGGAATGCTACACTTAAGCCATGTTGATAGGTCCTCACAGACCTCAAGCCAGAACTTCTGGACAGGTACACAAAACCACAAAGCGTGTCCACAATCATCAGGTGTGTTGTCTGTGCAATGTGAGCAGATATTTGAGTGTGTCAGACCCATCCTGAACATCCTTTGTCCTGTGAAGAATTTTGTTTTGTATGAGCTGCAAATTAGGATTTCGAGTCATTCTGAAGGTGTTCAAACATATTTGTGGCCAGAAGCTATGACTACAACTGATGGATAAATCTGTCTCCCATTTTGAGGATGGTAGAGACATTGTGTCATCTATCTTAGACAATAATTTATATATTTTTGATAGCAGTTTTGGGGTGCAGATGCTTAGAAATTCTGCTACCCTAATCGGGAGTTGTAAGTCTGGTTGGTGGAGGATATATTTCTTTGTTATTATAGACTTAAGCTGTTGATATTTTAGGAATTTATTGCTGCCTATCTCATGTTGTGATATGAGCTCATCAAATGAAATAAAATTTCCATTTTGGATTAGTTTGATTCCTTTGTTCTTCCACAGAGTAAAGTTTAGCATTTTTTTTTTTTTTGTAGGATGTCAGGATTGTTCCAGATGGGTGTAAGCTTACACGGGAGAAGTGAAGACTTTGTTATTCTAAGAAATTCCCACCAGGCTGTCAGAGAGGTGCTGATGTTAATGCTTTTGAAACATTTGGGATTTTTTACGTCTTGACTAATAAGTGGCAGGTCAGAGATTTCTAGATTATCACACAATTCTTGTTCTATATTTATCCATGGTTCATCTAGTGGGCTAGGTTTAAACCATATTGATATATATTGTAACCTATTGGCTAAGAAATAGTGCTGAAATTTAGGTAGATCTAATCCACCACTGTCCTTGGTCTTCTGTAGGGTTTTTAAACTAATACATGGTGGTTTGTTATTACACAGAAATTTGGAGATGCATGAATCTAGTGACTTAAACCAAGTAGCAGATGGTTTTATGGAGATCATTGAGAACAAATAGTTAACTTTTGGTAGTATTATCATTTTGATAGTTGCAACTCTCCCCATAAGTGATATAGGTAAGGACTTCCAACGAGAGAGATCGTCCTCTACTGTCTTTAATAATTGCACATAATTTAGCTTTGTTAGCTCTGAGAGCCTGGAGGAAATGTTTATGCCTAAATATCTAATATTTCCTCACTGTAAAGTGATCGCAGGTATATTTTAATACCCTACAGTTAATGGGCAGAACTGTGGTCTTAGACCAGTTGATAGAGTAGTAGTCAAACAGAAAGTGCTGAGAATTTATTTATGAGTGTGATCGTGTGAGTGAGAGACATCTGTGAGTTCTGAAGGAAAAGTAATACATCATCAGCATAAACACTTATTTTATGCTCAATATTTTGGGGTTGGGTGCCTTTAATATTTCTATCTTGCCTGATAGCAGCTGCTAAAGGTTCGATGAAAATAGCAAAAAGTGAGGGGAAAGTGGGCAACCCGGTCTTGTACCTCTCTTCAGACTGAAGCTTGGAGAAGTTTGATCATTTGTCCTGACACATGCATTTGGGGAGCTATATAATATCCTTATCCAGTTGATGAAGTCTGACCCAAACCCGAATTTGTTTCATGCTGCAAATAAAAATTTCCAGTTCACTCGATCCAATGCTTTTTCTGCATCGTGAGAGACGATTGTGGTTTCCAAGTTGTTGATGGTATAATAGTCTGTGGGATTAATTAGCCTGCGCATGTTAGTGGATGAGTGTCTACCCTTTATAAAACCTGTCTGATCGGGATGTATTATAAGGGGAGTTATTTTTTTCTATTCTTTTGGCTAGGGCTTTACAAATTATTTTGAGGTCTGCATTTATTAGAGATATTGGGCGGTAGCTGGATGGACGTACGGGGTCTTTTCTTGGTTTCTGTAGCAGGATAATGTTAGCAGAGTTCATGTGTGCGGATAATCTGCCATTCTGCTTAACTTGTAATACCATTTTGTAAAATGTTGGTGCCAAAACCGTTCAAAATTCTTTGTAGAACTCTGCTGGAAAACCATCTGGTCCTGGGGCTTTGTTACAAGGCATATGTTGAAGGGCTTCATGGAGTTCTCCTATTGAGGTTGTAAAGGTTGTAAAACGGCACATGGAAAAAATGTCACGGGTGCAAAGTCTAGGCAATGATAGTCTTTGGTCTAGGTTTGACCCATGGATGTAATATAATCCATGGTTTGATCGCGGAAATAAATTAAGTCGGCCAGAGACAACTTCGCTATCATGTTGTGACTGTATCTGCAATGGCAACCGCTCCAAACAGAAAGATCCTAGACATATTTGGAACAGGACACGAACGTAAGTTTTATTTTATTTTATTTTTCTTTCTTTCACAACGCAAAACTGTCTCTAAAATTTGCTATTTGGTGTGAATCAAAGGGGAAATATGAAAGTTGGCGGCTGTAGCTCAGGAGGAAGAGCAGTCGCCCACCAATCGGAAGGTCGGTGGTTCGACTCTGGCTTCCCCAGGATACATGTCGAAGCGTCCTTGGGCAAGACACTGAACCCCACGTTGCTCCTCCAGTGTATCATTGGGGGTATGAATGTGTGTGAATGCTTAGAAAGCACGTAGTTATATCCTAAGACGTGCTGTATGAATGTGTGTGAGTGGGGTGAATGCGGCATGTAGTGAAGCGCTTTGAGTGGTCAGCTAGACTAGAAAAGCGCTATACAAGTACAAGTCCATTTACCAAAGTCGAATCACTTTTGTGCAGTTTAGCTAAACCACCTCCTGGCCATGTGCATTTGTACAACAGAGCCGGCGAGTAATCAATTAAAAGAGCGGCAGATGACATTGTGGGCTATTTATATATATATATATGATTAAAACAAATACTTTTCCCGAAAACAGACGCAATAATTAAAAGATAATATGACTGTGTTGATTTAGTGATCTTGATAATGAAAAGTGAAACTTATCCACTCTCTCCTAATTGGAATGCACCCAATTTTATTTAAAAATGTCGCACTGTGGTTGAGCAATAACATTTTGCTTGTTGTACATCTTTTTCAGACACTCTTTGAAGATGTCAGTCCCGACAGAAAGAAGTATCCACATTGCTGAAATGTGTAAACTTACTGTTTCTGAAGAAAGACTTATGTACAAATATTTGTTTTATTGATTTTCCAGTGTGTTGTCAGTCTATTATCATTGGTTTGCTTTATTTCTCATTTTGCAGTTAGGACTTGTAAAAATAATTATTTTTTCCCCTTTTTTTCTTTCACCTTGCTCCCAAACACTGTGTCCATACTCCTTTAATGTCTCCCACAGCTAACAGTTGGCCCACAGTTTCTTCTTCAAAAGCTCTTATCCACTTGTTTGCACCTTCGTGAATATCAGGCAATCTAGCAACCTGCCCTGCAAGGTTTAGTGTCTGCCAGGGCACATAATGTCCCTGTCCCTTTTAACAAAATTCCTGGATCAGTTTATCTATTTGGTGGGTGACTATTGGGTCTGTATCTCAGATCATAATGTTTGTCTTTACTGGGTTTGACATCTTCCTGTTGTGAAAATTGCTGCTTGATAAAGGAGTGTTAGTTGAACTTACCCATTTCTACCTATTCTCTCTTCAGTACTGCTACACCCTCCTTCAAATTCCTTCTGTAGTGAAGACTTTCATTTTCTTAAAACTTCAAATTCAAGCTCTCTCTTTCGTTGTCTCTTTTTGATTTTATCTTTTGGTTTGTGATCTCTGATCCTTAATCCCATACTCTCACAAGCAGCTACATCGAAAGTGCCACCTTTTGGCCAAGGTAAGGACAGATTTTTTTGTTGGTTTTTCCCATTTTTGAGATATTTTTTAAATATCTTTGAAAAGTTCTGGATTTTTGACACTTATTTATTGATTAATATTGGTGTTGCATCCTTTATTTCACCTGGTTAATTCCTTCCCTGTGTTTTTTTTAAATTTTTTAAAACAACTTTTGGATGTCTAAATTTAAGATAAGCTAAAGCTCAAACTAATGCTAGTTTAATGCCAGACTGAATTCAATTAGATGCTGCCAATTATACTAATGAAAAGGCTAGGCTATTGTCGGTGCTAATGTTAATTTTAGCCTTGAAGGCTAATAGAAGGTTTATGCTGTAGGTTGAGTTAAAACCAATGCTAATTCAATGCTAAGCTAATTTAGCTCTTTGCTGTTGTGATTTCTAGGTTCAAGTTAGGTTAATGTTAGCTTTATTGCTAATGCTAATACTGGCTAACCTATTGGAAATTTAACTAGATTAATATTAGCTTGATTGCTGTTGCTAATAAATGCTAACTTTACTGCTAATTTAGAACTAGATTAATATTAGCTTTATTGTTGTTGCTAATAAATGCTATCTTTCCTGCTAATTTAGAACTAGATCGATATTAGCTTATTGCTATTGCTAATAAATACTAACTTTAATGCTAATTTAGAGCTAGTTAAAGTTAGCTTTATTGCTATTGCTGATTTATTGCTAATCAAAATATAGGTTAATGCTCAACCTAGTTTGATGTGACTCAAGCTAAGGGCGTTGCCCTAACTTTTGCCCTACCCAGATGCCTCCCATCGGAAATCTACACAATGACCTTTCACTAATCCAAACGAGACAACAATGCACATAACAGCTCTGTAAATTCTAATCCAATAAAATATGAACACACCTCTGAGCCTACCTTCCAGGATTTTGGTAACTCCCCCAATCTCTAATCTAATAAT
This sequence comes from Leuresthes tenuis, assembly GCF_036924035.1. Classification (NCBI taxonomy): domain Eukaryota; kingdom Metazoa; phylum Chordata; class Actinopteri; order Atheriniformes; family Atherinopsidae; genus Leuresthes; species Leuresthes tenuis. The sequence goes on from NW_027325360.1 coordinate 36,144,344, forward strand.
CAAAAGAAAACAATTGAACTGCACTCTATTCTTCCACTCAAAATGGCGTTTGTAACACTCTTGCAACAAATCAAGAAAAGGGCCCAAAATACAACTCACAAGCTGGAAATAGAGAGAAATACAGTTAAATCACAGCTTAATTATTGTACTCTAGAAACTGAAATTCTATGACCATATGATAAAAGAAAGTGTGATTTTAACAAGAGCATACAGCTGTATTGTTCACAGAATAAAAATGTCAAAGCATTCAAGGACATCATGCAATGCAACCGAAACCAGCAACCTGAACCAGAAACAAGTTGAAACTGAATATAGTCCAATTCAAGCCAATTGGAATTCAATTCATTGTAATCAAAATCCAATTAATTCATATAGAGCCAATTCAAAAATTAATATCCTAGCTAAGGAAACCAACAGATTGCACCGAAACTTGTCTTCAGTCCAATCTCCCGTCCTGAGCGTGCCTGTGGCGACTGTGGAAAGGAACGACTCCCTTTTAACAGGAAGAAACCTCTGGCAGAACCAGACTCAGGAAGGGTGGCCATCCGCCTCGACCAGCTGGGGTTTGAGAAGACAAGACAGAAGAAGTGCTTTCAGGATTACCTGAGCCATCCCTAACTATAAGCTTTATCAAAAAGGAAAGTTTTAAGCCTAATCTTAAAAGTGAAAAGGGTATTTGCTTCCCGGACATTTACTGGCAGCTTATTCCACAAGAGAGGGGCCTGATAACTGAAGGCTCTGCCTCCCATTCTACTTTTAGAAACTCTGAGAACAACAAGTAAACCTGCAGTTTGGGAGCGAAGTGCTCTGTTAGGAAAATATCTTACAATGAGATCTTTACGATATGATGGAGCTCGGTCATTAAGAGCTTTATATGTGAGAAGAAGAATCTTAAATTCTATTCTGAATTTAAGAAACATGATCTCTCCTGATCTCTCCTGTTAGTTCTCATCAGAATTCTGGCTGCAGCATTTTGGATCAGCTGGAGGCTTTTCAGAGAATATGTGGGACAGCCCAATAATAAGGAATTACAGTAGTCCAATCTTGAAGTAACAAATGCATGAACTAGTTTCTCTGCATCACCCTGAGACAGGATGTTCCTGATTTTAGCAATATTACGAAGGGGAAAGAAGGCAGTCCTAGAAACCAGTTTTATATGTGCATCAAATGATAAATTCTGGTAAAAAATAACTCCAAGGTTCCTCACTGTAGAACTAGAAGCCAAGGAAATACCATCCAGAGTAACTATATAACTAGACAATTTCTCCCTGAAGCGCTCGGGTCCAAAGAGAACAACTTCAGTTTTGTCTGAATTTAAAAGCAGACAGTTCTAAGTCATCCAGGTCTTTATGTCTTTAAGACAGGCTTGTAGTCTGACCAACCTATTGGTTTCATCTGGTTTCATAGATAAGTACAGCTGAGTATCATCAGCATAACAATGGAAATTTATGCCATGCTGTCTGATAATGTTACCTAATGGAAGCATGTATAAAGTAAAAAGAATCGGTCCAAGCACAGAACCCTGAGGAACTCCATGACTTACTCCAACGTGTGAGGAAGATTGTTCATTTACAAGAACAAACTGGAATCTATCAGATAAATATGACTTAAATCAGCCTAATGCAGTTCCTTTAATCCCAATAACATGTTGAAGTCTCTGTAACAGAATGCTGTGATCGATCGTATCAAATGCAGCACTGAGATCCAACAGAACAAGCACAGAAACAAGTCCACTATCAGAGGCTAAGAGGAGATCATTGGTAACTTTCACCAGTGCTGTTTCTGTGCTATGATGCACTCTGAATCCTGACTGAAACTCTTCAAACAGATTATTTCTATGTAAATGATCACAAAGTTGAACTGCAACTATTTTTTCAAGAAAAAAAAGGGAGATAATTAGCCAACACTTCTGAATCAAGAGTAGGTTTTTTAAGTAAAGGTTTAATTACAGCAACCTTAAAAGTCTGAGGTACATATCCTGTCAACAAAGACCGATTGATCAAATCCAATATGGAAGTGTCAATTAAGGGGAAAACCTCCTTGAACAGTCTGGTTGGAATTGGGTCTAACATACAAGTTGATGGTTTAGAAGAGACTATTGCTGTTGTTAGCTCAGAAAGATCAACTGGACAGAAGCTATCTAAAAACAATTCAGGTTCGAAAGATACTTCTAAAGTTGCTCTACTTGATGATACATCAGTGATAATAGTGGGAAGGATTCCATAAATCTTCTCTCTGATATAAATTATTTTATTGATGAAGAATCTCATGAAATCATCACTGCTGAGAGTTAAAGGAATACATGGCTCAACAGAGCTCGGACTCTTTGTCAGCCTGGCAACAGTGCTGAAAAGAAACCTGGGATTATTCTTATTCTCTTCTATCAATAATGAATAATAAGCAGTTCTAGCTTTACGAAGGGCTTTCTTATACGTTATTAAACTATCTTTCCAGACTAATTGAGACTCTTCTAAATTAGAGGAACGCCACTGTCTCTCCAGCTTTCTTGCAGTCTGCTTTAACGCACACAGCTGTGAATTATACCAAGGAGCCAACCTCTTCTGACTGATTACCTTCCTTTTCAGAGGGGCAACATTGTCCAGTGTTGTACGCATTGAAGCTGTAGTGCTGTCAACAAGAGAGTCAAGTTCTACTGGAGTAAAATGTAGGTACCCGTCCTCTGTCATATCTGCACATGGCAGTGAAGAAAAGGATGATGAAATTAACTCTTTAAATCTGGTTACAACAGACAACTTATATATGTAGAATTCTTCTCAGAAACCGTGTAGTCAAGTAATGTAAATTCAAAAGTTATTCAAAAATGGTCAGACAAGACAGGGTTATGAGGGAACACTGTTAACTGTTCACCTTCAATGCCATAAGTCAGCACAAGGTCAAGGGTATGATTAAGGCATTGAGTAGGTCTGTGAACACTTTGAGAAAATCCAATAGAGTCTAATATAGAATTAAAGTTAATATTTAGGCTGTCATTTTCAACATCTACATGAATATTAAAGTCACCCACTACAATGACTTTATCTGTACTCAGCACTAATTGTGATAAAAACTCTGAGAATTCAGACAGAAACTCAGAATAAGGGCCAGGTGGACGATACACAACAACAAACACAAGAGGTTTTTGTGATTTCCACTTTGGGTGGGAAAAACTGAGAATCAGAGATTCAAAAGAGCTCAAACTAATCTTGGGTGTAGGACTGATTAGTAACCCTGATCTGAAGATAGCTGCCACTCCTCCTCCTCTGCCTGTGGTTGGAGGAACGTGAACATTTAAATAGTCAGAGGGAGTTGATTCATTAATGCTAACATGATCCTCCTGCTGCAGCCAGGTTTCTGTAAGACAAAATATATCAATATGATGATCACAGATCAAATCATTCACTAACAGAGACTTCCAAAGGAGAGATCTAATATTCAGCAAACCACATTTAATAGTTTGATGTTTTTGTTCAGTTAAAGTTTTTGTTTTAAATTTTCTTTGCACAAGAGGATTTGCTCCTTTTGTGTTTTTTGATTGAGGGGGGGCAGCATCAAGTGGGAAGCCGCAGAGAAGTGTGTAAGACTACAACTCTGCATCCTGGTCTCAACCCTGGGTTGTCATGTTTTTGGAATTCGTCCATATTTCTAGAAATGAGAGCCGCTCCTTCCAAAGTGAGATGGATGCCGTTTCTCCTCATCAGACCAGGTTTTCTCCAGAAAGATTGCCAATTATCTTTGTAGCCCACGTTGTTTGCTGGACACCATCTAGACAACCAGCGATTGAATGAGGACATGCGGCTAAACATGTCATCACTGGTCAGATTTGGCAGGGGTCCAGAGAAAACTACAGAGTCCGACATTGTTTTGGCAAAATTACACACCGATGCAACATTAATTTTAGTGACCTCCGATTGGCGTAACCGGGTGTCATTACCGTCGACGTGAATAACTATTTTACCGTATTTACGTTTATCCTTAGCCAGCAGTTTTAAATAGGATTCTATGTCGACCGCTCTGGCCCCTGGAACGCATTTGACTATGGTCGCTGGTGTCGCTAATGCCACGTTTCTGACTATAGAGCTGCCAATTACCAGGGTTTTGTCCTCACCGGGTGTGTCGCTGAGTGGGGAAAATCTATTTGAAACGTGGACAGGTTGATGGTGAACCACGGCCTTGACTTTAGGACTATGACTCCTCTTCCTGACAGTCACCCAGCCACTCTTAAGTCCCGGCTGCTCGGGATCTGCTTGGGGACGACTAACAGAGCTAGCTACGCTAGGTGGCTCTGCACTGACTAAAGGGGCCTGGCTCGCTATCGGGTGGTTTTCAACGGTGCAGATCCAAGCTTCCAATTCAGATAACCTTGCCTCCAAAACTACAAAAAGACCACATTTGTTACATGTACCGTTACCACTGAAGGAGGCAGAAGAGTAACTAAACATCTGACACACGGAGCAGGTGAAAGCAGGAGATAGAGGAAGAGAAGTGGTAGCCATGCTAAGCTAGAGAACCAGACACACCGCTAAAAAGTGAAAAATAAAAACTAAAGATCTGTAAGAGTGAGTGTTAGAATATAACAAGTATGGGATAGAGTTAACTATGCAAGATGTGTAAATTATAGGGAGAAATAAGGTGATTAGTAGTAGATATTAGTAGTTCAAGAGGAGCGAGAACTGTCACAGTGCACACACAAAGCAACAGGAAGTGATACAATACGTCTTACGGCAAAGCAAAGCCATCAGCCAATGAGAGTCACCTCAGATTAATGATGCTAATTTTGAATTTTCTTCTCAAAATGTTTTCTATAATGAGGTAAAATATAACTCCATGTAGTTTTAAAGATATTAAATTATATAAACACATATATTAAAACATGCCCTGATAGAACTGGAATGAATTTTTCAGAGTTTTCTTGCGATACTTGTTGATTCCAACTTCCAACTTTTTCTGTTCTCGAGTCAATCAATCATCAGTAACCGTCTGCTCCTTGACTAGTGAAAATAATTTCCACATATAATTAATAACTAATGTGTGCCTTGATCCAGGGGTTATCGCCCTTCTATGCACTAAAGGTTGGCCCTTGTTACCAAGACATCACCATAAGCGACGTAAAGCATCCTGCCCACTCCGCTGGGAATAAGCGTATCGACTTATTCCCAGCCGGGGCTGAGCTACTAGTCCTTTACAATTACAGTGCACTCCCAATACATCTCACAAGCTGCTGTTCACCCAATTATTATCTTATTCACTTTCTTTAAATAATTTCAGCAGCCCCCCTGCGCAGAGGACAAATAAGAGACTTACGGAACGTGTCCTACACCTTCTCCTGTGTTCTTTTAATTTGGGGAAAAACTCCGAAAGCTGTCCCACTGTACACCAGCCAGCAAACATCTGCTGCTTTAATGTTTAAGAAAAAGATATCCTACCTGCCGGTTTTGATGACTGATCTCAGTTGCTGGGGCACAAAGGATTCACTCAGCGAGGCTCCAGACGCCAAATTCACGAAGTCGGGGTCACCATTATGTTGTGGAGAAAATGAGTGGTCGGACACGTCGTGGTCAGCCTCTTATAGGGAATTTATTGAACAGGCCGTCACAGAGACATGTACATTTCAGCATACATGGAAGTTCCCAATGACCTCAGTTTTGTGACATGTCTTTATACCTTTCTATATCATTCAGTGTGTACGTGGGCCAAACCCAATCTCTATATGGCGCCTGCTGTCTGAGGAGGCCACTGCGTCTTCGTCATTATCTAGACAGGATTCATTCTGACCTCAACAACATGTTATTCGTGCAATATGTGGATTGAGAGTCAAGGTACAATACGTGGATGAGAGTCAAGGCTTTCCTCTCCCACATGAGTTTCTACCCCAAAAAGTTTAACCAGTTTGTGTTATTGAAAAAGAGACCCTTGCGCTCATCTAGGCTTTGCAGCACTTTGAAGTGTACTTGGATTCTGGCAGTGTTCCTTTGGTGGTCTATACCGATCATAATCCGATAACTTTCTTGCATTCCTTACAGTGTCCAAACTGCAGATTGATGTGATGGGTTTTATTTTTGCAGTCTTATTGTTTGGACATTCGCCACATTAAAGGATCAGATAACATTGTGGTGGATGCTTTATCTAGAGAACCTTGCTCTTAAATTTATAATGTGCCATTGTTTAAACGCTTTGGTTTTCCATGTTTCCTTCATCGCTGTGTCTCGCTTCGTCAGGCGCCGGAGTATCTGGGTTCCAGAGAGGGAGTATTGCTTGGCTGACTCGGGTTTGCAGTATGGTGTGTGCCCTCTTGGGGTTCCAGGGGGGAACCTAGTTTTTTATGGGTGAGGGTGTGACGATCCCTCTGCTCCACTAGTTGTCCCTGTTTTTGTTTTCTTCCCTTTTGCAGGGAATAAGGCGGAGGGCTCATCAGGCTAATTGAGCCACACCTGGGGCTTGTGTTTTAAAAGCTGCAGCTGTTTTGTTCTTGCTTTGATAGCTCATGCATGCATACACTATTGACAACTGACTTCCACATTTCTATTGTTTAGTAAATTTTGAGAATAAACTTTATTCTTATAAATCTTATAAATGTAAAACGTCTGTCTCCCATTATTTTTGCAGCCTTAAGAGCCGGGTTGTAACAATATAAATATAAAATGATGACCCCTGACAGGTCACCTGGCCATCAAAGGACCAACACAGAGACAAAATGTCAATCCTTGTTTTTTAGATTTGGTATTTTTCTATGCTTTTGGTTTTTCTATGTTCTGACTTTCCTTTGGTCTTTAGTTGCATTGCAACTAGTAACTTTCTGTTTTATTTTACAGCGTTCCCCATGTTTAGTATGTTGAGTTTTAGTTCTTTTCACCTGTATTAGATCTCCTCATCTCTCCCTCAGTATATTTACCCCTTGATTTCAGTTATTCTCTGGCGGATCATTGTTTAATCCAATGTCTCTGTCATTTGTGTTTCTACGTGGTCTTTGGTTGAAATAAACCTTGATTGTCTGCCAGCTCCTGTGTCAAACATGGGTCAGCTATCTCTACTGCTCATGACGCTAACAGCCATACACATTGACCCTACTTATTACTTTCTATTTTCAAATTTTTATTTGTTTTTTAACAGTGTGAGGAAGCCAGATTAACCAGATTAACCAGAGAGAACCCAGATTAACCAGAGAGAACCCACGAATGCAGTTAGAACATACAAACTCCACACAGAAAAGACCCCAGCCAGGATTCAGACAGAGAACATTTATTTTTTGAGGCAATAATAATTTTCTTTTTTGAGGTGACTCTATTTTTTGAGGCCAAGGCTGGATGTTCGGCCTGATAATTAGTAAGGGAGACTTTTCAATTCAGTTCTATTTATACAGTACCATTTCACAAGAGTCATCTTTAGACACTTTAAAGAAAAAGTAAACAAGTTCAACACAGGCCAATCAATCCTGTTATGATCAATTACATCCAATTAATCACTATCTATATTATTCAAGTTAGTTACAATTGTAGTCATACGAAACACTGATGAAAGTAGGTTCCCATCTGATTACCCTAATGACGTGGTCAGCACTGCTCACTGGTCAATATAGGGATTATAGGGAATTATTCACCGAGTCCGGTCCATTTTTGTCTTTAGCACAAGTTTCTTGTGTTTACCTTGAATTCATATTGTGCCAAATCATTTTGAAAAATGGCCTAGCGAAAGAAATCAACAGATCAGATTGAAACTTAAAATCAATTCAATCAACCATCCTTGGCATGAATAGGGTGGAGGGTGACGGGTAGAAGAGAACTCAGGCAGAAGCACTCAGAATACTGAAAATGTTCCCATGAAATAAAACACTTAATAATAATGATACACTCTATGTTGATCTGAATTACAGTTGTAAAATATACCATACTGAACTTATGAATTCCTGCAGCTTGTTGCATTAAACAACTCATAGCAATATTTAGTGGGTCTACATGATGTAAAATGTACATGATAAATTGCTGTGCTGATGATACTCAGCTGTACTATGAAACCAGATGAAACCAATAGGTTGGTCAGATTACAAGTTGTTCTCTTTGGACCTGAGCGCTTCAGGGAGAAATTGTCTAGTTGTATAGTTACTCTGGATGATGTTTCCTGGGCTTCTAGTTCTACAGTGAGGAACCTTGGAGTTATTTCTGATCAGAATTGATCATTTGATGCACATATAAAACAGGTTTCTAGGACTGCCTTCTTTCACTTTTGTAATTTTGCCAGAATCAGGAACATCCTGTCTCAGGGTGATGCAGAATGATGCATTTGTTACTTTAAGACGACACTACTGTAATTCTCTTTTTAATGGGCTGTGCCACAAATTCTACGAAAAGACTCCAGCTGATCCAAAATTCTACAGCCAGAGTTCAGGAGAGACAGGAGAGATCATGTTTAACAGGAGAGATCATGTTTCTCCAGTTTTAGCTTGTCTTCATTGGCTCCCTGTTAAATTCAGAATAGAATTTAAGATTCCTCTCCTCATATATATGACTCTAGTTAAGGATGGCTCAGGTGATCCTGAAACATCCCATAGTTAAGCTGCTATAAGCTGAGACTGCTGGGGGACCTGTCACACTGTTTCTAGCTTAGCTACAAGAAGTGAAACTATTGCCCAACACTGGTAACCATTTTGTGTGTTTACACTCAGGAACCAAGAGAGATCAATAGCGTCTCAATCAGCTACTTTTTGTTGGAAGATCCAGCATATCCTTACATGGACTGGCTCATTCCCCAAACATCACCCCTGAGCAGGAGTCATTCAATGTCAAAAAAGGATATGAGAACCCTTTATTTAGCCTAATTGGTATTGACAGGTGACCTTTAAATGACCTAATGTGTTGGGTGGCAGTAGAGGGGGGGGGGGGGGGGGGAGTGGTAGGGGAGGAGTGGTAAGGGGAGGAGTTTCAGTGACGTTATTTGGGGAAAGATATATTTGTTGAGTGTATAAATGAAAGAATGGTTCATTAAAGAATAGGAAAGGTTGAATTTAGGAGTGAAGCTGCCAGCATTTAAGTATTGTATGAGTTGGGGCCAGGAAATGAGGAAAAATACTCATTCTGGCAGCTTCGGAGGTTCTATCCCTGTAAAGTAAAGATGAGAAAAACAATTAGATGTGGGAGGTATTGTCTGCCCAGTGACTTTGAGAAACCAATGAGAGGAACGGGGTAGGTTTTTTTGGCAATGGATAAAACCCTGAGAGAGGCCATGTGTAGAGAATGACGTCAGTGTTAAAGATAGCTGGTTCACGATGGCTAGGACAAGAAGCAGAGTGAGGCTGGAAGAAGAGAAATCTACACAGACAATGGAGAGGGTATGGATTCCTCGGTCTCTCTTTTGTGAGACTCCAATAACGATACATCAAGATCCTCCTCTGATACCAAATGCTCCTAAGAAGAGTGTGGTGTTTTGTCTGTAGAACACAACAACCGCCTCCAAGAAGAATGGTCGCTGGAGCCCTATGGAATGTGTGGAAGATGGGGCTATGTGTTCAAGAATAAAACAGGTGACCTCTGTCTATATCAGCTCGATGAGGAAGATGAGAAGCTGGGCCCTCTGACCACTGTGAGTATGCTAACTTCCAATGACTGGGGAGTGTTGAAACTCGCGGTTCCCCGTCTTCCAGGAGGAGCAGGAGGAGGTTTGGACTCAACGGTTCAAATGGAAGCAGTGAAAGAAGAACCTGAAGAAATCCCGACAAAGCCTGCAGCCAAACATGCGAGATTGGAGGTTCCTCTGGATGACATCGAGCTAGCCAAGAGAAGGGTAGTTTTCACTGCTGTGTGGCAGTCGAAAACAGGTGTTACTGGCCGCTTGTTCTTCCATGCAGTTGCTGATGAAGGAGGGTGATACAGCCAGGATCTCTTCTCCCGAGATCGAATTCTCACATTCGTCACCAAAAGGGGTCCTCCTAACGTTCTAGCAGGTAGATTCCAAGACCACCACAGCTAGGGAGATATTGGAGGAAGCAGAGTCTGATGAGATGGAGGACTCTCAGCTTCCACCAGGTCAAGGGACGCCGACAGGTTCTCAGGATGACAGAGGAGAGGAGGGTGAGGATGAATTTGATGGGTGGATACCTTCAGGTTTTATCAAAGCTGTAAAAACTGCAGTGATACACCTCCTGAATGAGACCATTAAAAAGTTTATGGTAGAATGCTGCAATGGTTGTATGGTGGACCACCCCAGTTTACGCCAACATCAGTGCAAAGACAAATTCTTCCACAAACATTACTGCGGTCTGATGTGGAAACATTATAATCAACGATTCATTGCTTCTATTCAATATTTTCTGACTGCACGCAACATTCGTGAGGATGACAGCAGAGTCAGGGCTGTGGTGGAAGCTTACTTGTATGAACTGACAACGATGAAACAAATCAACACTCCTATTCACGACATGTATGAGCAGTTGATTGGAGAAGATGTAAAGAAATTGCAGCAGCTTCAAACCATGACAAAGTTCTGGGAGGGATAAAGGAGGGATGTAACTTTTTTTTGTTTATTTTTAGATTAATATTTGTGTTTAGACTAATATTGTAATCATGTGTGATGTTGTTATAACATTTAACCAATTATCATTGTGAGACTACATTTCTGACCCGTGATATCGCAATGTGTAATGAAATGATCATTCACTCTGATATCACCGAGACAGTAAGAGGGAATTGTGATTCTACGTCTCCCAATAAGCTCTGATCAGACATAAAGAATATATCCGCCTCCTTGACTTTTGAGAGCCATATATATGTATAAATATATATTTATGTATAAAAGAACTAACAGCAGGGACACCAGTCAGTATCAAGTAAACATTCAGTCAGAGGTAACGCCTGTGTCAGGAAGAGGATAACAAAACAAAGCAGCATGGTTCATATAAACATGAGGGACAACCCTCATCGTTTCATGAACTATTACCAGAACCAGGTCGGAGGTACCTTGCCAGGTTTTTATGGAGCACCTGTAATGCACGGCCGTGGAATAGGATCTATATTTTCAAAATTATTTTGTTTCGTCGCACCCTTGGTTAAAAAAGGTTTTGCTATAGCCAAGCCACATCTGAAAACAGCAACTGCTGTGTGCATCGGACGGAGTCCAACGCATACTACCCCAACATGCGCAGGGGTGCGAGGGCCCGCTCAGTACTGCTTGCAGCCCTAGTTATTATCATTATAATTTTCTTTTAAAAAAAAAAAGAAAAAAGACTGTACACTGTAAAATTGGTAACATTTTCTTCTTTGGTTCAACAGAAGGCGTTTTCTCCACACCAGTGAGTTCTGTTTTAAGGCGACAGTATTGTTCACGGGCTTGCAGGTTATTCACAGAGGAGGGGTATATAAGTTCATTCAGGGTATTGAGAAAACTTATCCAGCCTGTCGGTTGCAGGTCAGGGGATTTTCTTTTAAAAGGGAGCAAAAGGTTTTCAGGTAAATCAATCAAGTGGGATCCTCTCACAGCATGCCCCTGATAAACAAATTCTCCTTTAGCGGTCCATCGATTTCTCTCCGATAATTTTTTCAAGATTTATTCAGCATTTCTGCAATCGCGCTTGGGAAGGATTTTTAACAAATGACTCGCTGTTCAGTCCAGTTCTAACTGATCGGGTTCGTGAACACGGCCTGTCTCACCTGAATCGGATTCAGGTACTGGATCATTAAGATGGTCAGGCTATTGGCTCACAGTCATTCAGGTCTCCTCTATCTGACCCTGCTAGATTAAGGTGAGGAATCTTTGCAACAGAGCATCATATTTCTTAATTTTTTCATAAGAGGTCATTCCCGGTTCATTGAGTATTGCTCTCATTTTATTATCCAAATCATCCTCTGCTGTTTGTCTGATGGTAGGCTCTGGTTGAGTCAAATGTTTGAACTGATGTGGTGAGATGAGAAACTTATTTTGCGCTGTCCTGAGAGACATCGTTCCTATCTTCTGATGATTCCACCCACTAGATCACCGATTATAGGTGCAAGAGCTGTTAGGATGGGGAAAATAAATCTGCCTCCTTGACTTTTGAGAGCCAACTGCTTACGTATTAAACCACTTCTCTTATTAGCCAGCAACCTGATAACTTTCTTTTGCTTTTTCAATTTCCAATATTGAGTAGGGGTCAGCTTAATTTTACCCTTTAAAATATTCAGAACAATCTCACACAAAGCTTGAAGAAAGTCTGGCGAGCAGTGATTAAGGATGTCTTTACGTTTCTGAGGTGTGGCGTGGTACAGATCTCTGAGTAAGGGAGTATTCCTTTTTATAGGAATGCGCAGACATGATGACTAACTTACTTTGTTTTCGGGATGTACATAACCGGCCAGTAGACCCGATCTGACTCTGTACTGTTCTGGGCAAGAGTGAGTGAGATCAACGATTAAGTATCCATGCGGATCTCTGGGGGGCTCAGCGCTTTCTCTGCGAAGAAGGTTTGATGGGCTAGTATATTCACCTGAAATTTGTCTCTTTGATTCGTAAACAGCACCAGATAATTACTGTTCAGACTAATGGTGCAGCGCTCATATTTCTGTGATACTTCTGTACTGTGTGAAAATCACTTCGGGATGGTCCGAGGCTTGAAAAATAACATCATCCAAAATAACCAAGTGATTTTGATCAGGAGGAAACAGATTCAGACATGGAAAAGGAGTCTTCAGTCTAGGGTCAAAATCTTTCTTCTTCACATGACATTGTGTGACATTTTCTTTTTTACTTCTTCTTCTTAATGCCTTGATAACTTAATAACTTCTTCCTCCTAATGCCTTAATAACCAAAAGGCAGAGTTGTCCTGTCAGGAAAAAGATGTCTCTTATCATTCACCACCTGGAACTTTTTCAGGAATGTTGCATTTTTTAATAGAAACCTCTTTTTGTCTCTTCTAATGGTACACTGAGGGGTCTATGTTATTTATTAAAATGTATTAAAATGAGTGTTGTTAGCGCCCCTTCGCACATGGTGCACCTGCATTCAGCCTTTTTGATGGAACATGTAAAAGTAGCTGTGCGTCCAAGATTGCCAATTGATGGCATTTCATTGATCTTGGGAAATGACTTAGCTGGTGGACAAGTTTTCCCTTCACCTGAGGTTGTTAATGTCCGTGTCACTTCAGAGCTCCCTTCAAACCCCCCTGTTTTGGTGTCGCATGTGTTTCTTGCGTGTGCAGTCACACGTGCACAGGCTCGTAAATACAGCCTCGAGTCTGGTAAAGAGTGGGATGAAGGTCTTCCTCTTTTATTGTTTGCTGTGAGAGAAGCCACACAAGAGTCCTTGGTATTTTGCCCTGCTGATTTAGTGTTTGATCACACAGTACGTGGTCCACTTCAACTTCTTAAGGAAAAATGGTTGTCGGGGTCACCTCGAGCTGAACACAGTCTCTTGGATTATGTCTGTAGTTTTTGTAAGTGCCTTCATCATGCGTGTCAGTTGGCTCATGAAAATGTAGTAAAAGCCCAATCAAAAATTAACTCCCGTTACGATAAAAAGTCTGTCGTTAGAACTTTTCATCCAGGTGATAAAGTGTTGGTGTTACTTCCTTTAGCTGGCTCTAGTTTATATGCTCAGTTTTCTGGTCCATATGTGGTGGAACGGAGAATTAATGACACCAGTTATGTAATCCAAACCCCTGAGAGAAAACGAAAATCTAGAGTTTGTCACATTAACATGCTCAAGTGTTTTTTAGGGGTTGTGAAACGAACTCCATGCTCCCTGACACTCCTGCCATCCAAGTCCCTCTGTGTACTGTGCAAACTTCATATTATTCTTCAGATGATAACTTGATTGAAAAAAGTGGTGTAATGTCGGTTGCAAATTCGGAAGTATTATGTAACTTGGAATCTTTTTTGTCTCATTTGTCTCAGCCAGCTTGTGATGACATTATCCATTTGATAGAGGATAATCTGTTACTTTTTTCTGACCATCCTCGTCAGACGTCTGTGTTGGTGTCATGTGTTGTCATATTGATGTTGAAGGTCACAGCTCAATTAAACAACACGCATACAGGATCAATCCAGTAAAGCGGGCCATGATGCAACAGGAAGTAAGTCTTGCAGTTCCCAGCAATAGTGCATGGAGTTCTTCTTGGGTGTTAGTACCAAAATCAGATGATACACCCCGTTTCTGCATTGACTACAGAAAGGTAAATGCGGTTACCAAAGTTGACTCTTTTCCTCTTCCAAGGAATTGTATTGACAGAGTAGGCTCAGCAAAATTTGTGACAAAGCTGGACCTGTTGAAAGGTTATTGGCAAGTTCCATTAATGCCCAGAGATTCTGAAATGTCTACTTTTGTAACCCCTGATAACTTCCTCCAGTACACAGTTATGCCTTTTGGGTTGTGCAATGCTCCCACCACATTCCAACTTCTTATGCTTCTTATGTCTGGAGTGAAAAATTGTGAGGCCTATCTGGACGATGTGGTTGTCTATTCCTCCAAGTGGTCAGAACACTTAAAAACGTTGTCTTTGGTTTTTAACCGTTTCTGCGTAGCCTCTCTTACCCTAAATCTTTCCAAATGTGAATTTGGAAAAGCATCAGTTACTTACTTGGGGAAGCATGTTGGACAGGGTCAGGTGCGCCCAGTTACTGCTAAGGTGCAGGCAGTGATCGATTTTCCTGTCCCGCAGACCAAAAGAGAGTTATGCCGTTTTCTAGGAATGTGTGGTTATTATAGGGGGTGTTGCAAGAATTTTTCGGATGTGGTTGCTCCACTCACAAGGTTGGTTAGTCCTCTGAAACCATTCATTTGGTCGTCTGATTGCCAAGCTGCTTTTAATGCGGCAAAGGCGTTGTTGTGCAGTACACCAGTGCTTGTGGCCTCAAACTTCGAGCGTCCTTTTAGATTGGACGCTAGCACATGTGGTGAAGGAGCTGTTATTCTGCAAGAAGATGATCAAGGTATTGATCATCCCGTCTGCTACTTTTCTAAGAAGTTTAATAAACATCAGATGAATTATAGTACAATCGGAAAGGAAGCTCTTGCCTTGCTTCTTGCTCTGCAGAATTTTGAAGTTTATCTTGGGTCGAGTATACAGCCAGTTAAAGTTCTCACAGATCACAATCCACAAGTGGAAACAATTTTTCTCTCACAGATATGCATTGTAAACCAGAGACTAATGCACTGGTCCCTCCTTCTGAAGGACTTTAATCTACAAATATTTCATAAAAAAGGAGTGGACAATGTAATGGCTGATGCTCTATCAAGATTCAATTCAATTCAATTCAATTCAATTTTATTTATATAGCGCCAGATTACAACAATTGTCATCTCAAGGCACTTAAGTAATATAGTCCAATTCAAGCCAATTGGAATTCAATTCATTGTAATCATAATCCAATTAATTCATATAGAGCCAATTCAAAAAATTAATATCCTAGCTAAGGAAACCAACAGATTGCACCGAAATGTGTCTTCAGTCCAATCTCCCGTCCTGAGCGTGCCTGTGGCAACTGTGGAAAGGAACGACACCCTTTTAACAGGAAGAAACCTCTGGCAGAACCAGACTCAGGAAGGGTGGCCATCCGCCTCGACCAGCTGGGGTTTGAGAAGACAGAAAAGAGGGAAAAGAGGGGGGAAAAACACCATAACGCCATTCAAAGGATATCTGTTGGAACAGGGAAACATAGGTTAATAACCACAATAATGTCACATGTACATAAAATCAATTTTGAAATTAAACAGGGGGAAAAAGAGAGCAAAGTGAGGAAAGGTGTGACAGATGAGGTCCCCCAGCAGTCTAAGCCTATAGCAGCTTAACTATGGGATGTTTCAGGATTACCTGAGCCATCCCTAACTATAAGCTTTATCGAAAAGAAAAGTTTTAAGCCTAATCTTAAAAGTGGAAAGGGTGTCTGCTTCCAATTAGTTGGTTGTTATTTTGGTCTGAATTAAACAACACCGTTGCCACAAGTCTTTACATAGTTGAACCAACTTCTATATTGGAGTTTGTAGGGTTGGGGTGCCATATTATTTTACTTGAGTTTTCTCCTGTTTTGTTAGTATAGGGAGGTAAGTGTTTGTCTTTTGTTTAGAAGTTGCTTTGATTAGGTTATTTTCCCTTGTGAAGATAGTTTGGTTTGTTTGTTGTCTTGGCCTTAGCCCATCCTGATGTCTGGTAAGCTTCTCTCCATAGTTGACATTATATTCTTATCTCTGTTCTAAGTAAACTGCCATTTTCAAGTCTGAATAATGTCTCCGTGGCTGCTTGGGGGTTGAGGAAGATGGGTCACATTTATCTTGTGCTTTGACTACTCCTAGACGGGGCATACCATATGATTTTCACTGTAAGAGGTTTAAAGGAAACTTTTGTGTACCAGAGGCCATGGTTGAAGCATCATTTTTATGCAATTATATAACCCTCCTACAGAAATACAGGATTGATCCATCTTTTTTGACAAAGTAATTTAATTTCATCTGATCGATCGTCTCTTCGTCTTTACCCTGTTCTAGAATAGTTAAAGACCATTCATACAAGGTGTACCTGGAGTAAAACAATGGGTGACTCTCAAGTTTCGAGGCCCTCAGTCCTTCCCCCGCACAGCATGAATTGGTTACTTTGTCTTCCCATAAGCCGGTCTCATCAGAGGAGGATTCATAAGACTTTTTTTTACTAGATGAGCATAACCCAGCAGGTGTAGAATCTCTGAAGATGTCAAATGCTGGTAGATTCTTTTCTAAAACAAATTATTCTGAAATTCATTATTCTTTCATTTATTCTGAAATTAACCATTCTTTCATTTATACACTCAGCAAATATATTTTTCCAGAATATCCTAGCTGTAACCTCCTAACCCCCTCCTGGAGACTTTTATAAACATTATCAACTTCCCTTAACAGTATATGAATGGAATGCTTTGTTTACCCACGTGGCTAACTTCACACCACTGAAGCTGCCAGAATAGTATTTTCCTCCTACCATAACTCAGAGTCATACAAGACTGAATTATCGGCAGCTTCTTTCCTAAAATCAACCTATTCTGTATTTAAGCAGTCTTTCATTTATTCTGTAATGAACCATTATTTAATTTTATACACTCAGCAAATATATCTTTCCCCAAATAGCCCTGCTGTAGCCACTCTCCTAACCCCCTACTGGAGACTTTTACAACCATTATCAACTTCCCCCTAACTTCCGGCCTTACAATCCCTCCCAGACTGACGGGCAGCAACGGTCTGACGGCTTTGCTTTGCGGTAAGACGTATTGCATCACTTCCTGTTGCTTTGTGTGTGTGCACTGTGACAGTTCTCGCTCTTCTTGAACTACTAATAATCACCTTATTTCTCCCTATAATTTACACATCTTGCATAGTTAACTCTATCCCATACTTGTTATATTCTAACGCTCACTCTTACAGATCTTTAGTTTTTATTTTTCACTTTTTAGCGTTGTGTCTGGTTCTCTAGCTTAGCATGGCTACCAGTTCTCTTCCTCTATCTCCTGCTTTCACCTGCTCCGTGTGTCAGATGTTTAGTTACTCCTCTGCCTCCTTTAGTGGTAATGGTACATGTAACAAATGTAGTCTTTTTGTAGTTTTGGAGGCAAGGTTATCTGAATTGGAAGCTCGGCTCTGCACTGTTGAAAACCACCCGATAGCGAGCCAGGCCCCTTTAGTCAGTGCGGAGCCACCTAGCGTAGCTAGCTCTGTTAGTCGTCCCCGAGCAGATCCCGAGCAGCCGGGACTTAAGAGTGGCTGGGTGACTGTCAGGAAGAGGAGTCATAGTCCTAAAGTCAAGCCCGTGGTTCACCATCAACCTGTCCACGTTTCTAATAGATTTTCTCCACTCAGCGACACACCCGCTGAGGACAAAACCCTGGTAATTGGCAGCTCTATAGTCAGAAACGTGGCATTAGAGACACCAGCGACCATAGTCAAATGCATTCCAGGGGCCAGAGCGGGCGACATAGAATCCTATTTAAAACTGCTGGCTAAGGATAAACGTAAATACGGTAAAATAGTTATTCACGTCGGCGGTAATGACACCCGGTTACGCCAATCGGAGGTCACTAAAATTAATGTTGCATCGGTGTGTAATTTTGCCAAAACAATGTCGGACTCCGTAGTTTTCTCTGGACCCCTGCCAAATCTGACCAGTGATGACATGTTTAGCCGCATGTCCTCATTCAATCGCTGGTTGTCTAGATGGTGTCCAGCAAACAACGTGCGCAACACAGATAATTGGTAATGTTTCTGGAGAAAACCTGGTCTGATGAAGAGAGACGGCATCCATCCCACTTTGGAAGGAGCGGCTCTCATTTCTAGAAATATGGACGAATTTATTAGTCATCCAAAAACATGACAACCCAGGGTTGAGACGGGGATGCAGAGTTGTAGTCTTACACACTTCTCTGCGGCTTCCCACCTGATGCTGCCCCCCCCTCAATCAAAAAACACAAAAGGAGCAAATCCTCTTGTGCAAAAAAAAATTAAAACAAAAACTTTAACTGGACAAAAACATCAAACTATTAAATGTGGTTTGCTGAATATTAGATCTCTCCCTTTGAAGTCTCTGTTAGTGAATGATTTGATTTGTGATCATCATATTGATATATTTTGTCTTACAGAAACCTGGCTGCAGCAGGAGGATCATGTTAGCATTAATGAATCAACTCCCTCTGACTATTTAAATGTTCATGTTCCTAGAACCACAGGCAGAGGAGGAGGAGTGGCAGCTATCTTCAGATCAGGGTTACTAATCAGTCCTAGACCCAAGATTAGTTTTAGCTCTTTTGAATCTCTGATTCTCAGTTTTTCCCACCCAAAGTGGAAATCACAAAAACCTCTTGTGTTTGTTGTTGTGTATCGTCCGCCTGGCCCTTATTCTGAGTTTCTGTCTGAATTCTCAGAGTTTTTATCCCAGTTAGTGGTGAGTACAGATAAAGTCATTGTAGTGGGTGACTTTAATATTCATGTAGATGTTGAAAATGACAGCCTAAATATTAACTTTAATTCTATATTAGACTCTATTGGATTTTCTCAAAGTGTTCACAGACCTACTCACTGCCTTAATCATACCCTTGACCTTGTGCTGACTTATGGCATTGAGAGTGAACAGTTAACAGTGTTCCCTCATAACCCTGTCTTGTCTGACCATTTTTTAATAACTTTTGAATTTACATTACTTGACTACACGGTTTCTGAGAAGAATTCTACATATAGAAGGTGTCTGTCAGAGAATGCTGTAACCAGATTTAAAGAGTTGATTTCATCATCCTTTTCTTCACTGCCATGTGCTGATATGACACAGGATGGCTACCTAAATTTTACTCCAGTAGAACTTGACTCTCTTGTTGACAGCACTACAGCTTCAATGCGTACAACACTGGACAATGTTGCCCCTCTGAAAAGGAAGGTAATCAGTCAGAAGAGGTTGGCTCCTTGGTATAATTCACAGCTACGTGCGTTAAAGCAGACTGCAAGAAAGCTGGAGAGACAGTGGCGTTCCTCTAATTTAGAAGAGTCTCAATTAGTCTGGAAAGATAGTTTAATAACGTATAAGAAAGCACTTCGTAAAGCTAGAACTGCGTATTATTCATTATTGATAGAAGAGAATAAGAATAATCCCAGGTTTCTTTTCAGCACTGTTGCCAGGCTGACAAAGAGTCCGAGCTCTGTTGAGCCATGTATTCCTTTAACTCTCAGCAGTGATGATTTCATGAGATTCTTCATCAATAAAATTGTTTCTATCAGAGAGAAGATTAATGGAATCCTTCCCATTATTATCACTGATGTATCATCAAGTAGAGCAGCTTTAGAAGTATCTTTCGAACCTGAATTGTATTTAGACAGCTTCTGTCCAGTTGATCTTTCTGAGCTAACAACAGCAATAGTCTCTTCTAAACCATCAACTTGTATGTTAGACCCAATCCCAACCAGACTGTTCAAGGAGGTTTTCCCCTTAATTGACACTTCCATATTGGATTTGATCAATCGGTCTTTGTTGACAGGATATGTACCTCAGACTTTTAAGGTTGCTGTAATTAAACCTTTACTTAAAAAACCTACTCTTGATTCAGAAGTGTTGGCTAATTATCGACCTATATCCAATCTCCCTTTTTTGTCCAAAGTTCTTGAAAAAATAGTTGCAGTTCAACTTTGTGATCATTTACATAGAAATAATCTGTTTGAAGAGTTTCAGTCAGGATTCAGAGTGCATCATAGCACAGAAACAGCACTGGTGAAAGTTACCAATGATCTCCTGTTAGCCTCTGATAGCGGACTTGTTTCTGTGCTTGTCCTGTTGGATCTCAGTGCTGCATTTGATACGATCGATCACAGCATTCTGTTACAGAGACTTGAACATGTTATTGGGATTAAAGGAACTGCATTAGGCTGGTTTAAGTCATATTTATCTGATAGATTCCAGTTTGTTCTTGTAAATGAGGAATCTTCCTCACACGTTGGAGTAAGTCATGGAGTTCCTCAGGGTTCTGTGCTTGGACCGATTCTTTTTACTTTATACATGCTTCCATTAGGTAACATTATCAGACAGCATGGCATAAATTTCCATTGTTATGCTGATGATACTCAGCTGTACTTATCTATGAAACCAGATGAAACCTACAGGTTGGTCAGGCTACAAGCCTGTCTTAAAGACATAAAGACCTGGATGACTCAGAACTGTCTGCTTTTAAATTCAGACAAAACTGAAGTTGTTCTCTTTGGACCTGAGCGCTTCAGGGAGAAATTGTCTAGTTATATAGTTACTCTAGATGGTATTTCCTTGGCTTCTAGTTCTACAGTGAGGAACCTTGGAGTTATTTTTGACCAGAATTTATCATTTGACGCACATATAAAACTGGTTTCTAGGACTGCCTTCTTTCACCTTCGTAATATTGCTAAAATCAGGAACATCCTGTCTCAGGGTGATGCAGAGAAACTAGTTCATGCATTTGTTACTTCAAGATTGGACTACTGTAATTCCTTATTATTGGGCTGTCCCACATATTCTCTGAAAAGCCTCCAGCTGATCCAAAATGCTGCAGCCAGAGTTCTGATGAGAACTAACAGGAGAGATCATGTTTCTCCAGTTTTAGCTTCTCTTCATTGGCTCCCTGTTAAATTCAGAATAGAATTTAAGATTCTTCTTCTGACATATAAAGTTCTTAATGACCGAGCTCCATCATATCTTAAAGATTTAATTGTAAGATATTTTCCTAACAGAGCACTTCGCTCCCAAACTGCAGCTTTACTTGTTGTTCCCAGAGTTTCTAAAAGTAGAATGGGAGGTAGAGCCTTCAGTTATCAGGCCCCTCTCTTGTGGAATAAGCTGCCAGTAAATGTCCGGGAAGCAGACACCCTTTCCACTTTTAAGATTAGGCTTAAAACTTTTCTTTTCGATAAAGCTTACAGTTAGGGATGGCTCAGGTAATCCTGAAACATCCCATAGTTAAGCTGCTATAGGCTTAGACTGCTGGGGGACCTCATCTGTCACACCTTTCCTCACTTTGCTCTCTTTTTCCCCCTGTTTAATTTCAAAATTGATTTTATGTACATGTGACATTATTGTGGTTATTAACCTATGTTTCCCTGTTCCAACAGATATCCTTTGAATGGCGTTATGGTGTTTTTCCCCCCTCTTTTCCCTCTTTTCTGTCTTCTCAAACCCCAGCTGGTCGAGGCGGATGGCCACCCTTCCTGAGTCTGGTTCTGCCAGAGGTTTCTTCCTGTTAAAAGGGAGTCGTTCCTTTCCACAGTTGCCACAGGCACGCTCAGGACGGGAGATTGGACTGAAGACACATTTCGGTGCAATCTGTTGGTTTCCTTAGCTAGGATATTAATTTTTTGAATTAGCTCTATATGAATTAATTGGATTATGATTACAATGAATTGAATTCCAATTGGCTTGAATTGGACTATATTACTTAAGTGCCTTGAGATGACAATTGTTGTAATCTGGCGCTATATAAATAAAATTGAATTGAATTGAATTGAATATATGAATGGGATTCTTTGTTTACCCACATGGCTAACTCTTAAGAGGAGTATCACACCTCTGAAGCTGCCAGAATGAGGATTTTTTGCCATTTCCTGGCCCTGACTCATACGATACTTAAATGCTGGCAGCTTCTCTCCTAAAATCAACCTTTCTCATTCTTTAATGAACCATTCTTTAATTTATTCTGTAATGAACCATCATTTCATTTTATACACTCAGCAAATATATCTTTCCCCAAATAACGTCACAGAAACCACTCCCCTAACCCCCCTTCCCTCAACTGCAGCCTAACACATTAGGTAATTTAAAGGTCACCTATCAATACCAATTAGGGTGAATAAAGGGTGCTCTTATCCTTTTTTTAACGTCTATTTAAGCTCTGCAAGGACCACAGTAGAGATTGCGTTTGGGAGACTGAAGTTACGTTGGAGAGTTTTGATGAAGCGCAGTGAGTTCCACTTTTCATTCACCCCTAAAGTGATCGCTGTACCTGTTGCACAATTTCTGTGAGAATGAGAAGGAGACTGTAAATCCCACCTGGTTAGTTGAAGCTGCTACACTTGAATTGGACCTGCCACGGCCAGGTGTCTGTGCTAACAACCATGCGGACAACAACACCTTTGCTTTGCGGTAAGACGTATTGCATCAATTCCTGTTGCTTTGTGTGTGCACTGTGACATTTCTCGCTCCTCTTGAACTACTAATAATCACCTTATTTCTCCCTATAATTTACACATCTCGCATAGTTAACTCTATCCCATACTTGTTATATTCTAACACTCACACTTACAGGTCTTTAGTCTATTTTTCACTTTTTAGCGGTGTGTCTGGTTCTCCAGTTTAGCATGGCTACCAGTTCTCTTCCTCTATCTCCTGCTTTCACCTGCTCCGTGTGTCAGATGTTTAGTTACTACTCTGCCTCCTTTAGTGATAATGGTACATGTAACAAATGTAGTCATTTTGTAGTTTTGGAGGTGAAGTTATCTGAATTGGAAGCTCAGCTCCGCACCGTTGAAAACCACCCGACAGCGAGCCAGGCCCCTTTAGCCAGTGCGGAGCCAACTAGCCTAGCTAGCTCCATTAGTCGCCCCCTAGCAGAACCCGAGCAGCCTGGACCCCAGAGTGAGTGGGTGACTGTCAGGAAGAGGAGTCATAGTCCTAAAGTCAAGCCCGTGGTTCACTATCAACCTGTCCACGTTTCAAATAGATTTTCCCCACTCAGCGACACACCCGCTGAGGAGAAAACCCTGGTAATTGGCAGCTCTATAGTCAGAAACGTGGCATTAGCGACACCAGCGACCATAGTCAAATGTATTCCAGGGGCCAGAGCGGTCGACATAGAATCCTATTTAAAACTGCTGGCTAAGGATAAGCGTAACTACGGTAAAATAGTTATTCACGTCGGCGGTAATGACACCCGGTTACGCCAATCGGAGGTCACTAAAATTAATGTTGCATCGGTGTGTAATTTTGCCAA
This sequence comes from Leuresthes tenuis, assembly GCF_036924035.1. NCBI lineage: Eukaryota > Metazoa > Chordata > Actinopteri > Atheriniformes > Atherinopsidae > Leuresthes > Leuresthes tenuis. The sequence goes on from NW_027325360.1 coordinate 36,167,746, forward strand.
AACAATGTAGGACACCGTAGTTTTCTCTGGACCCCTGCCAAATCTGACCAGTGATGACATGTTTAGCCGTATGTCCTCATTCAATCGCTGGTTGTCTAGATGGTGTCCAGCAAACGTGGGCTACATAGATAATTGGCAATCTTTCTGGAGAAAACCTGGTCTGATGAGGAGAGACGGCATCCATCCCACTTTGGAAGGAGCGGCTCTCATTTCTAGAAATATGGACGAATTTATTAGTCATCCAAAAACATGACAACCCAGAGTTAAGACCAGGATGCAGAATTATAGTCTTACACACTTCTCTGCGGCTTCCCACCTGATATCATATTGATATATTTTGTCTTACAGAAACCTGGCTGCAGCAGGAGGATCATGTTAGCATTAATAAATCAACTCCCTCTGACTATTTAAATGTTCACGTTCCTCGAACCACAGGCCAGAGGAGGAGGAGTGGCAGCTATCTTCAGATCAGGGTTACTAATCGGTCCTAGACCCAAGATTAGTTTTAGCTCTTTTGAATCTCTGATTCTCAGTTTTTCCTACCCAAAGTGGAAATCACAAAAACCTCTTGTGTTTGTTGTTGTGTATTGTCCACCTGGCCCTTATTCTGAGTTTCTGTCTGAATTCTCAGAGTTTTTATCACAGTTAGTGCTGAGTACAAATAAAGTCATTGTAGTGGGTGACTTTAATATTCATGTAGATGTTGAAAATGACAGCCTAAATATTAACTTTAATTCTATATTAGACTCTATTGGATTTTCTCAAAGTGTTCACAGACCTACTCACTGCCTTAATCATACCCTTGACCTTGTGCTGACTTATGGCATTGAGAGTGAACAGTTAACAGTGTTCCCTCATAACCCTGTCTGGTCTGACCATTTTTTGATAACTTTTGAATTTACATTACTTGTCTATACGGCTTCTGAGAAGAATTCTACATATAGAAGGTGTCTGTCAGAGAATGCTGTAACCAGATTTAAAGAGTTGATTTCATCATCCTTTTCTTCACTGCCATGTGCTGATATGACAGAGGACGGCTACCTAAATTTTACTCCAGTAGAACTTGACTCTCTTGTTGACAGCACTATAGCTTCAATGCGTACAACACTGGACAATGTTGCCCCTCTGAAAAGGAAGGTAATCAGTCATAAGAGGTTGGCTCCTTGGTATAATTCACAGCTGTGTGCGTTAAAGCAGACTGCAAGAAAGCTGGAGAGACAGTGGCGTTCCTCTAATTTAGAAGAGGCTCAATTAGTCTGGAAAGAGCACTTTGCAAAGCTAGAACTGCTTATTATTCCTCATTGATAGATGTGAATAAGAATAATCCCAGGTTTCCTTTCAGCACTGTTGCCAGGCTAACAAAGAGTCCAAGCTCTGTTGAGCCATGTATTCATTCAACTCTCAGCAGTGATGATTTCATGAGATTCTTTTTCAATAAAATTGTTTCTATCAGAGATTATTAATGGAATCCTTCCCACTATTATCACTGATGTATCATCAAGTAGAGCAGCTTTAGAAGTATCTTTAGAACCTGATTTGTATTCAGACGACTTCTGCCCAGTTGATCTTTCTGAGGTAACAACAGCAAAAGTCTCTTCTAAACCATCAACTTGTATGTTAGACCCAATCCCAACCAGACTGTTCAAAGAGGTTTTCCCCTTAATTGACACTTCCATATTGGATTTGTCCTTACTTAAAAAACCTACTCTTGATTCAGAAGTGTTGGCTAATTATCGACCTATATCCAATCTACCTTTTTTGTCTAAAGTTCTTGAAAAAATAGTTGCAGTTCGACTTTGTGATAATTTAAATAGAAATAATCTGTTTGGAGAGTTTCAGTCAGGATTCAGAGTGCATCATAGCACAGAAACAGCACTGGTGAAAGTTACCAATGATCTCCTCTTAGCCTCTGATTGCGGACTTGTTGAGCCTACAGCTGGTGGTAGTGGGAAGTGGATGGTCCTGAGAACCTACAAGCATGATATGGATCGTGCAGTGGATAGGTGGATGCTGGTGGCCCCTGTGAATGTTTTGGGGGATATGAGGGTGATGGTGTGGCCTGGGAACAGTTTGGGGGACAGGAGTATTTGTTCGCACGGAAGTTCCGCATACCCTCCATCAGTGTGTCAACCACTGATGCATTGCTCTGGAGGATGGTTGCTATCAATCGGTCCTCCCGCGCCTCATTCCTTTCCATATGTCCTTCCTGTCTTTTTATTCATCTCCCGAATCTCCTGGACAAGAACATCGACGTCCCTCTGGCGTTTCCTTGTTGTGGAATGCTGGGCACTCGTCCCTTAAGAAATAACAGGTATAAAGTCAGTTATGTATCCCTACTGATCAGGCATGTGATAGTATGATGTAATCATCTTGAAATCAGCTGTTTGTTAGGCTACACAAAAGGAGTGGATGCATCGCATTCAGATTCTTTGTGAAGACCATATTTTCATGCAGCTAGAATATTGGAGAACTTACCAGGTCTATCAGAGGTGACTGCAGGCAGTGGAGTGCTTGATGTAGGTAGTGGAGAGCCAGCTGGAGTCGACCTTGTCGGTGTGTAGGATACAGGTGGGACTTTGAGGAGCGTGGTCTCTATTGTCCCCTCCAGGTCCTCAGTCCCCACTGTAGTCTCTATGAGAGAGCACAGCACAGCACGGTTACGATCAAAGTACACTTTACATTTTATGTTTGCAAAGGGAATGTCTACTACACGTTTCAAAACATATTTAGCACTGCTAACACGTTTGCTCCCCCTCTCAAACATAATGGGTCGGCTAAAATGTAGCATCTAGTTTAACTTTAGGGTGATGGTATAGCAACATACCCGTGGCATGTTGTGCGATTCCCGAATTTATGCCGTGGTGGACAGTAGTCAGCTCCCAAGGAGTTCATCCAAGAGGTCGAAGAATAGGCACGACCATGACCACTTGTGCCATTGTCCCGTTTGGCAGACGAGTACGCCTTCTTTATATTCTTCCACTGGATTCGGACCTGCTCCGAGGTCCTTGGTGACGATCCTGGAAAAAAAATCTAGAGCATGTGCAGAACGTTTAATCCAATCCACCAAGTGCTTCTGCCATCCACATGCACGTTCAGTTTGGATCGAGTTATCTCGGGGTCTTAATCCGATTTGTGAGTAACCAGATCCGATCCGATTTTTTATCAGATTAAGGTGTCTACATGAACTGAATAACTCAGTCTTATTGCAATTTAGCCATTAATCCGATCCGATGGCACTCATGTAACCCCACTGATTGTATCAAATCAGATTATTGATTCAGTTTGCAATGAGTTGAGCAATGAGTTGAATGATTTACTTTCATTACATATTTTTTTAGAATGAATAAATTAGTAACTAGAATATCCAATAGTTTAACTAAAAAAATATTTTTATTTGTAGTTTGATTTACGTACTTAGGACATCGTACTTGAGACATCAGAGCCAGATAAATCGAATGTTTACTTTGTTTATCGTGTGCATCAAGAATAAAACGTTTTCTTGTGTTCTCTACACTTGAGAACATCAAACATAACAGCACTAGTTGCTCATTTCCCTGCACTTAACATCTCAGGGGAGGAGTGAGGAAAGGGAAAACAAGCAGTGCTGTACAGCCTTATCAGTGGTTGCCTGCCCACAGCAGCCAGGAATCAGGCAGCTTGAAACTGAAAATCCTCCAAAGAGCAAAGAACAAGAGTCTGTCAGCCTTTGAAATGTATGTAACTTAGATTTATTTTTCAGTAGTAGTAGTAGTAGTAATGTATAAAGAACTCTTGCTATATAAGATTGCACTAAACAAATGACCCCTTGAGTATGGAGCTGTATGCAGTTTAAATGCATATCCTGTGCAGAGTGATACATACCTCACATCTACGTACCTTATTTTAGCTAGACATTCCATCCATTCATGAACAAAGGTTTTCAGTTTTCAAAAAGTTTTTAGAAGGTTTTATTAAAGAATACAATAGAAAATGCAAGTAACTCCTGTCCCTGGAGTTATGACTCATATGCCAAGAGATAATGTTGAGAGTGAGTCAGTTGCTCATAGCTACATAAACCTTCACTTTACAGCCCTGAAAGGAGAGCAGTGAAAAAGAAATCTGACGATCCTTTCTCTAAACCTGACATTTTTCTTTTTCACTTTATGAGCCCTGACAGGTAAATGAAAAATAAATTGGGCTAATTTCTGTCTTTATTTTGTAAAGCTCATTTCTGCAACAATTGGGAATCTAACTGAACCCCTGCCCTTGAATGACATCCAGCAGACTTAAATGTACAACCAAAGGTCTGGACCCAGGAAACTATAACACAACTATCTAAATAGAATCAAAAGGATTTGTGTTCCGTGTGTATTCTAAACAAAAGTTACATACACTCTGTGTCAGTATGTTGTGTAACATCAACAGCAGGGGAGGTGGCTTTGACCATGAACTGAAAAGTTTTTTGCAAAGTAAAAAAGTTTTCATTGTTAATTTTAAGTATCATTCTAAGTATATTTATCTATTAATTCATTCTTCTCATGACTGCAATGATAATAAAAAAAAGTTTGGGGAAAGTGAAAAAAGACTCTTTTTTTAGATATATAACCTCTTGATAATAATAACAATATTGTGCAGTACTTAATGTGCAATATCCACTGTGTAATACCCACCGTGCATAATGATAACAAAATAATAATAATAATCAGTACTTAATTTGCAATATCCACTGTATAATAATCACTGTATATAATAATAATATAATAACAATGTGCAATTTTCTTTTTACGAGCAAGGCAAGGCAAGTTTGTTTGTAGAGCACAATTCGTACACAGGGCAATTCAAAGTGCTTTACAGCTACATAAAAATCAGAAGAAGGCAAATAAAATTATTTGATAAATATAAAAAATATCATTAATTAATTAATCAAAAGTGAAGAGTGCAGATAAAATACTTTCAGTTGTCATATGCACAGCTAAATAGAACTGTTTTCAACCTGGATTTAAACATTCTCAGAGTTTAGGCCTGTCTCACATCTTCTGAAAGACTGTTCCAGATTTTTGGAGCATAAAACTGAAACGCAGCCTCACCTTGTTTAGTCCTGACTCTGGGCACCAGCAGGAGACCCCTCCCTGAGGTTCTCAGAGTCCGAGTTGGTTCATATGGCTCTAACATGTCAGAGATGTACTTTGCCACTAGACCATGAAGAGACTTGTACACGAGCAGAACAGTTTTAAAGTCTATGCTCTTGAGCGACAGGAACCCAGTGCACTGGACTGATCTGGTCGTATTTCCTGGCTCTAGTCAGGACTCGAGCAGCAGTGTTCTGGATGTACTGCAGCTGTCTTACAGCCCGTTTAGAGAGCCTAGTGAGCAGGCCGTTACAGTAGTCTAACCTGCTGGAGACAAATGCATGAATTAGTCTTTCTAGATCTGGTTTAGACACTATTCCTTTGATTTTGGCAATGTTTTTTAGATGGTAGAAAGCCACTGATGATATTGACATTGGCTGTTAAAGTTCAGGTCTGAGTCCAATATTACCCCTAGATTTCTAACTTGATTATTAGGTTTTAGAGAGAGAGTCTCAAGGTGACTGATAACACTTTCTCTTTGTTTCTGTGGTCCACAGACAATGATTTCAGTTTAGCTGGAGAAAATAGTTTTGCATCCACACACTGATCCCATGTAGCTGCTGATACTGGTGGTATTACCTGCAATTGTTGTCTTTCTTCTTTTTGTCTCTTGCTTGCTGCTGTAACAATGTAAATTTCCCCATTGTGGTACAATAAAGGACAATCTAATCTAATCTAATATTAAGTGGCACAGATGAGCATGGTGCACAGAAAAAGGAGAAACCATTCCATCACTTGCACTGCTGTCTTACTTGGTGAAAAACACAACATGAATGAGCAGCAGTGCCTTAAAAGCTGTTAAAGCTCACTTACTTATCAACTTAACTTTAAAAATATTATATATCTAAATGATAACAAGCTGGATGGAATTTTAATAGGCATACAACCCAAAAAGACAATAAACATATACTGTCCTTTTTAGGTTCAGTATCCTCTTCAGGAGGAAAACAACCCTTGTGCCGCTCAGAAAACAGTTATAATACAATTATTAACTGTAGACCTCCGATGGCACCCTTCAATCAAACTAATTTGACAGGTGACCTTTGACATACATCCGGTTGCTCACATTTGGTCAGGTGGCCTTTGACCTCTTATCGATCAATCAAACTAATTTGACAGGTGATCTTTGACAGACATCCAGTTGCTTACACCTGGTCAGGTGGCCTTTGACATCTAAGGAAGGGAGGGGGGTTATGGGTAATGTTAAGGGTGATTACCGCTAAAGTCAGAAGGTTGTGAGAAATATATTTGTTGAATGTTTAAATAAGAGAAAGGGTTAATAGGAAAGGTTAAGTTGTAGAAGCTGTCAGCATTTTAAGTCTCATATGAGTACGGCTCAGGGTTCTGGAAAGTCCTCCTTTTTTTGACAGTTTCAGAGACCGTCCCTGTAAGGTAAAGATAATTAGAAAATAATTAGATGTGGGAGGTTTTGTTTGATCCGTGGGTTTGAGGGCCAATGAGTGGACAGGGGAGGGGTTTTGAGTAAAGGATAAAACTCTGAGACAGTCCGTGTGTAGAGAACGACTTACGTGTGAAAGATAACTGATTCAAGATGGCCAGGACAAGAATCGGAGTGAGAGTAGAAGATAAATCTACGCAGGCACCGGAGAGGATATATACTCGGCGGTCTCTCATTTGTGAGACTCTGGTATCGATATATCAAGATCAGCCCTTGATACCAAATGCTCCCAAGAAAAGTATGGTGTTTCTGTGCAGAACACAGCAACCGGCGCCTGAGTCTCTACAGGAAGAATGATCATTGGAGCCTTATGGACTGCGGGGAAGATGAGGCTATGTGTTCAAGTATGAAACAGGTGACCTGGTCTGTATCAGCTCGATGAGGAAGGTAAGAAGCTGGGACCTGTGACCACTGTGGGTATGCTAACTTCCAACGACTGGGGAGTGTTGAAACTAGTGATACCGCGTCATTTAGGAGGTTTGGGCTCGGCTGAGGATGTGTTAACAGTGAAAGAAGAACTCGAAGAAATCCTGGCAGCGTCTGCAGCCAAACGTCTGAGATTGGAGAGTCCTCTGGATGACATTGAGCTAGCCAAAACAAGGATGGTTTTCACTGCTGTGTGGCAATCGAAAACAGGCGTTACAGGCCGTTGGTTCTTCTGTGCAAGCCACCGGAAATCTCATGAGAATGAAGATGGGGATCTTTTTGTTCTTGAGTGTTTTAACTCTGACTGTGACTGACATGCAGCCTGGGTGGAGAAGATTAATGAAATAGCAGATCGGGTTTCCATGCTCTTCCGCAGCTGCCAGAACTGGGGTGAGATTCAAGCAGTCAAGAAAACCTTGGCTCTGTAGACCTGCCTCCACTGAGCTCCCTCTTCCTCAACCTCCATCCTTGGACATTAACCACACCCCTTCAGGTTTATAAGGACACGCTCCAGCGCAGTCCATACACCAATCAACACGAAGAACAGGATGGGAACTAACGTCCAGAAGATGTCTTGCGAGGAGATCACCGAGAGCGGTCTGAAGAATGCTTCTCCATCACTCTTAATGCCTACAGGGAGCCTTTCTGCGTCATCCACATTGCCACAGTTTGGAACACCAGCCTGCCTCAGATACATCCAGGAGTCGTATCACCCTCCTTCACCAGCGACTTCGCCTGAGTGTTTATTCTCCTCCTCCACCTCTTCTCTCGAGATCAAGTTCTCACTTTTGGCGCCTGATGATTGCTTCTTAGCACTCTACCAAGTAGCATCCACCGTGGCCATAACAGCGGAGGAAGCTGAGACTAACGAGATGGAGGACTCCCAGATTCCACCAGGCCAGGGGCCCCCTGCAGACACTCAGGATGACGGAGGAGAGGAGGACAAGGATGCCAGTGGAGAGGGCGAGGACGAATTTGATGGACGGGTCCCCTCAGGTTTTATCAAAGTTGTAAAAACTGCAGTGATAAACCTCTTGAATGAGACCATCAAAAAATGTATGATTGAATGTTGCTATGGGTATAGTGTGGACCACCCCAGTTTATGCCAACATCGGTGCAAGGATGTGCTCGAGGATGACTTTTTCCATGACCATTACTACGGTCTGATGCGGAAAATTTATAATTCACTCTATTCAGCATCTTCTAACTGCGCATAACATTTGTGAGGATGATGGCAGAAGCTTACTTGTACTAACTAACTCTGGTGAAACAAATCAACACTTCTATACACGATATGTACGAGCAGTTGATTGGAGAAGATGTAAAGAAATTGCAACAGCTTCAAACCATGACAAAGTTTTGGGAGGGTTAAAAGAAGGGTGTAACATTCTTTCTTTCTGTCACTATTTATGTCCTGTTTCTTGTCTTGTCTCGTCATTTCCTGTTTGACTTTGAAAAATCACTGACTTTCCCCTCTCGTTTCAGGTGTATTTCCCTTCCTTCCGTATCAAGCGTCTGATTGTCTTCCCTGATTCCCAAGTGTTTCCACCTGTTCTCCTTGGTCCATCATGTGTTCAAATAGTCAGTTTTTCCCTTGTCTTGTGCCAGTATGTTGTCTCCGTCACGAGCTTCACTAACAGCCTTTGTCTTGAGCCATAATTTTACAGCCACAGTTTCCACGAGCCTGCAGTGAAGCGATCCTCCTGCAGAGCCATCTTGTTTTGTAATTTATTCTTATTCATAGCCATAGTTTATTTATTCGCCACGGTAAGTTTCACGGTAAGTTTTTTCCTCCCGTTTGGAGAGATTTTTGGTTTGGTTAATGTTTCATAGAAACCTCCGTGGAGTGATTTGTGTTTGTTCGTAAAGATCTTTGTGCCACTGTTAAAGGTGTGCCAATAGTCATTGTTGAGTGGGGGTTCAGTGTCTTGCCCAAGGACGCTTCGACATGTAGCCCGGGGAAGCCAGAATCGAACCACCGACCTTCCGATTGGTGGGTGACTGCTCTTCCTCCTGAGCTACAGCTCATAGAGTTATAAACTTTATGTTTATAACTTTCATAGCTGCACTCGTCCTCTTCCATAGTTACTGAGGAGAGTGCTTAGGACTTTCACAGCCCATTACTTTGCTCTGTGAGGAGATCCTCATCCTAGCTTGTCTTGCTGTGCTTTGTTTATAAAATAAACCTCCTTGAATTTGAACTGACCCTGCTTCTGTGTCCTGAGTCCTGAGGACCTGACACTTTCCATTAGTTGAAAGTGTTTAGAATAATATTGTAATCATGTGATGTTGGTAGAACATTTAACTTTTTTTAAAAATCCTATATTACTAGCATTCCTGCTTTTCATAATCAAGTCTGTGTATGTATAATCCATCCATCCATCATCTGCCGCTTATCCGGGGGTCGGGTCGCGGGGGCAGCAGCTTGAGCAGAGAAACCCAGACGTCTCTGTCCCCGGCCACTTCCTCCAGCTCTTCCGGGGTGACCCCGAGGCGTTCCCAGGCCAGCCGAGAGACATAGTCTCTCCAACGTGTCCTGGGTCTCCCCCGGGGTCTCCTCCCAGTGGGACGGGCCCGGAACACCTCCCCAGGGAGGCGTCCAGGGGGCATCCTAACCAGATGCCACCTCATCTGACTCCTCTCAATGCGGAGGAGCAGCGGTTCTACTCCGAGCCCCTCCCGGATGACTGAGCTTCTCACCCTATCTCTAAGGGAGAGCCCAGACACCCTGCGGAGGAAACCCATTTCGGCCGCTTGTATTCGCGATCTTGTTCTTTTGGTCACTACCCACAACTCGTGACCATAGGTGAGGATGGGAACGTAGATTGACCAGTAAGTAGAGAGCTTCGCCTTCTGGCTCAGCTCCCTCTTCACAACGACGGGTCGGTGCAGAGCCCGCAACACTGCAGACGCCGCACCGATCCGCCCGTCAATCTCCCGCTCCATTCGTCCCTCACTCGTGAACAAGACCCCGAGATACTTGGACTCCTCCACTTGGGGAAGGATCTCATTCCCGACCCGGAGAGAGCATTCCACCCTTTTCCGGCTGAGAACCATAGTCTCGGATTTGGAGGCGCTGATTCTCATCCCAGCCGCTTCACACTCGGCTGCGAATCGCTCCAGTGAGAGCTGAAGGTCACGGCCTGACGACGCTAACAGAACCACATCATCTGCAAAAAGCAGAGACCCGATTCTGAGGTCGCCAAATCGGACACCCTCAATGCCCTGGCTCCGCCTAGAAATTCTGTCCATAAAAGTTAGGAACAGAATCAGTGACAAAGGGCAGCCCTGACGGAGTCCAACTCTCACCGGAAACGTATCCGACTTACTGCCGGCAATGCGGACCAAACTCTGGCACTGGTCATACAGAGACCAAACGGCCCCTATCAAGGGGTCCGGCACTCCATATTCCCGGAGCACCCCCCACAGGACTTCACGAGGGACACGGTCGAACGCTTTCTCCAAGTCCACAAAACACATGTAGACTGGTTGGGCGAACTCCCATGCAACCTCCAGGATCCTGCCGAGGGTATAGAGCTGGTCCACTGTTCCACGGCCAGGACGAAAGCCACACTGCATCTCCTGAATCCGAGGCTCGATTATCCGACGGATCCTCCTCTCCAATACCCCCGAATAGACCTTACCAGGGAGGCTGAGGAGTGTGATACCCCTATAGTTGGAACACACCCTCCGGTCCCCCTTTTTAAAGAGGGGGACCACCACCCCGATCTGCCAGTCCAGAGGCACTGTCCCCGATGTCCATGCGATGCTGCAGTGACAGTGAGACCTGGAGGGGTATATGTATAATACATTGGAGAAAAAATAAAAGGTTGAAATATACTTGCGTTTTGTGTTGTCTGTCGTTATAAGCCCTAGTTTGCATAAGGTAAGATGGCTGAAACGAGATTAATGAAAAAGGTTTTCTGCGATCCTATCCACCCTGGTAGTTTTGGGGGGGTAGAGAGGTTGCGTAAAGCTGTACAGGATGAAACGGGTAAGAAAGTTACATGCGAAAAAGTGCAAGACTTTTTATCATAGCAAGATACATATACTCTACATAAACCTGCAAGAATACATTTTCCGAGAAACAGAGTTTTTTGTCACCAGCCCTTGAAAACAATTCCAAGCAGATCTCTGTGACATGCAGGCCCTGGCTGAGTACAATGATGGGAGTAATTATCTATTAACCGTCAATGACATGTTGTCATAAAAGGCCTACATTTGCGCTTTGAAGAGAAAAAAAGCCGCAGAGGTGGTAAAGGCTTTTGAATCTGTTTTTAGAGAAAGAGACCACTAAAAAACTTCAAACTGATGCGGGAAAATTATTTTGAACAAAGAATTTAAGGCTTTATTCGAGAACTACAGAGTTGTGCATTTTGCTACGCCGAGCGAGGTAAAGGCGTCTGTGATTGTGAGGTTTAACCGCACGTTAAAAACCAGGATGTGGAAATATTTTACTGCTAATAACACGCGTCAATACCTCGAAGTCCTGCAGGATCTCGTGGGAAGTTACAACCATAGTTACCATACGAGCATCAAAATGACGCCTATGGAAGTGACTCTAGAAAACACCTTTCAAGTGTTTCAAAACCTGTACGGCTCTGCTCCAGGTCGACACTGCAAGGACTCAAGGATAAAGTTTAAAAAAGGAGATCTTGTAAAAATATCTAAACTGCGAAGCATGTTTGACAAAAAATATGAACAAAGTTTTACAGATGAAGTGTTTACAGTGATCTCCCACTGTATACAAACTCAAAGATTTTGATGAAGAACCTATCGAAGGCTCCTTTTATGTGGAGGAGCTTCAAAAAGTTAAACTGAACAAAGACAAGATGTATCAAGTGGAGAAGATACTAAAATGACACAGCTTCAGGGGTGTAAAACAGGTTTTTGTCCGTTGGAAAAACTGGCCTGAGAAATTCAAAAGCTGGGTCATAGCCAGTGACCTGGTTACATGCTGCCATTCCGACATCTCGCCATTCCGACATTGGTCTCCAATTGTCGGAATGGCGACACTTAATTTTTTATCAAACGTCCCGCCATTCCGACACTTTTTTCCTCCTATGGTCGGAATGGCGGTATGTTTTTTTTTTTTTTAACATACCGCCATTCCGACAGTTCCTTTTAATAGCCTATGTTTTACCCAAAACATTTTGCACTAATGATATGCCGGCGCAAATACGCGCGCCGGCATATCAGCCTCGCAAACAAACTTTAATAATCTATTATCAAAATCCCCTGAAATGTCAAATATAAAAATACAGATATTAATGTAACTCTGGTGAGACTGAAACTGATTAAGCAGAAATACAGTGTCAGTGAGCTGTCACAGCAGCCAGCTGGAGCGGAGCTCTCCACAGAGCCCATGCGTCTTTTGCCCGCTGTCATCATATGCAAAAGTAATTGCAATTACAGATATCACGGCTACTACACAGGATACAGTTGCAAGCACTCTGCCTTGCCTTGCCAATAGGAGAGGAGAGAAATGACAGCATAGAACATATAAAACACAACAAAATGCAGTAAAAACGTTTATTCATGTAATTCACGTGATTTATGAGTACTCGCTCCAATTATGGGAAGCGCGGATGGGCTTTGCGCATTTGGCACAAACACACAGCCGTTGCGCAAGGCTTTATACAGCCTGTTGATATCTTAAGGTCCTAACAGGTCACACCTGTGAGTAAATGTCATGTAGAGATTGTTTTTACATGGCATTACAGCTGAACATATAGCTTTCATCCACAAACCAACGTGGGAGAGCCCGAAGACGCATGTGCCAGACGCACATAGGCATGCGTAAAACCAATTTTGACCACTTCATGCTGTTTATTTGCTTTCTTTTAGTTAACTTTTGTTTCTTTTGGATTCTTGTGCGTATTATGGAGCCGTTTCGGTCCATATTTGTAAGCCTTTTTTCCTGGATTAAATTTTCGGAATTGGCATTGGAGTGTGTGATTAAAAACCACCACTGTCTGCTTCTCCTCCTCCAGTTGCCGAGACTTTGTGTTTTTAATAACGCTTACCTGTAAACATGTGTTAAACATTTAAATTGCATGAACAGAAAGAAGGGGCTCACCTGTTGAGTAATGCACATTTCCCTATACGGAAAGCCTTGTCGGAATGGTGGGAAGTTTGAATGTCGAAATAGCGGGATGTCGGAATGGTGGGATGTCGGAATGGTGGGACGTTTGCATGTCGGAATAGCGGGATGTCGGAATGGTGGGATGTCGGAATAGTGGGATGTCGGAATAGCGGGATGTCGGAATGGCGGGATTTCGGAATGAGTGTTGCCACCCCCAGTGACCTTCATGGGGTACAAAAGAACCTTCACTACTCCTAGCCAGCAACATAACACCGTGAACCGAACGGCAGAGGATGAGGGGTTTTATATCACCCTGCCCTCTAACGCTAGTCTCAATGTCTTTAAGAATAATGCCAGCTCCAGTTTCCGTGTGGATTTAGCCCAGCATATCGATTTGGAAGGTTCGTGGCAGGTTGCCTTGACAGAGATTTCTTATCCGTACACATGGCATAATGCCCCTAGGGACCGGGCTTATTTTGAATGGAGGAAAGCGGGGCAGGAAAAGTTCTACCGCCAGAATATAGGATGCTGACACTTCAAGGATTTGAATCAGCTCAAGGCAGAGATTGAGGGTCACCTTAGATAAAAATGGTTCTGATATTTATTTTGTCGTGGAAAACGGTTGAAAATAGACTCATGTATCAGTCAGGCGCCCAGTACCACCTGCGTTTTTACCCAACACTGAGCTACATGCTAGTTGTGGAGTCTGGTAAATGGATCGTATTTGATACAAGGAGTGCCCCTTATCCGATGGATTTAAAATCAGGTTTCTACCAGCTTTACTGTTATAGCGATATGGTTGCCCCTCAGATAGTTGGCGATGCTTATGCCCCGCTCCTGCGAACAGTTAAAGCAGAGGGTAAGTTTGGCAAAATAATTATGCATACTTTTAAACCGGTCAACTATGTACCTGTAGCAAAGAGGCACATTGAAAACATCCACATAGAGATTAAAATGGATGAAAACACTTTTACATGTGGGAAAACCGTTGTTAGACTACATTTCCGACCCATGATATCACAACGCGTAATGAAATGATGGTCATTCACTCTGATATCACGGAGAGAGTAAGAGGAAATTGGGATTCTATGTCTCCCAATAAGCTCTGATCAGACGTAAATATATATATATATATATATATATATATATATATATATATATATATATATATATAAATAAATGGGTTGATCAAAGCCCATTAGTCACTGTCAAGCAAACATTCAGTCGGAGGTGACGCCTGTGTCAGGAAGAGGATAACAAAACAAAGCAACATGGTTCAGATAAACATGAAGGATAACCCTTATCGCTTCATAAACTATTACCAAAACCAGGTCGAAGGTACCTTGCCTGGTTTTTACGGAGCACTTGTAATGTACGATCGTGGAATAGGTTCTATATTTTCAAAATTATTTCGCTTCGTAGCCCCCCTAGTTAAAAAAGGTTTTGCTATAGCTAAGCCTCATCTGAAAACAGCAGCTCCAAACATTGCTTCGGATGTCATAGGCCATAAGCCATGAGAAGGATCTCTGGTCCTGCAGAGACGGGAGGACAAGAAAGATCCGGTATTAGGGTTCTGTCACGAAGATCAAGGAAGCGGCCGCCCGGTGAACGCGTGAGGGGGGTCACAAATACAGAGGGTGCTTAAAAGGAAGAAGTCAGTTAGAAGGATCATGCCTAAAGGGAGGAAGTATGCACGGAGCAGGGATATATTTCACTGAATCATAAATAGAGAGAGAAAGAGAATAAAACATTGCTCTTTTGCATCACAAATCCCAGCTTTCTATCGAGGATAAGGTCTACATGGAAATTATGCCTCTATCTGCCTTTTACTGAGAATGGTCCGATTGAGTTTTTTATACCGGGAGATGGTGAAAAATATCTGGATCTCAACAATACCTTGTTACATCTTCACATGAAGATCACCAATGCAGATGGAGCAGACTTGTTAAACGACGCGCCTGTGGGTCTCATCAATTATGCACTCAATACACTAGTCTGTCAATGCGATGTTACTCTGGGTGACAGATTCATTTCACAGTCTAGCGCCACCCATCCGTATAGAGCTATGATCGAGACTCTGCTAAACTTTTTTTGAAGACGTGTTATAGAGTCAGTTCAGCGCTGGTCTTTATTATAAAGATACAGCCGGCGCCATAGACTCTATAGTGAACAGTAATGGGCCAAACAGAGGGCTAAACCAGAGGGCTTGCTGTACAGCTAATTCCAGAGAAGTGCACCTAATGGGCCCCCTCCATGGGGATGTTTTTTTCTGTGAAAGGCTCCAGCTAGTGAGCCAGTGAGGCTTTCTATGTCACGGGAGCCAGAGACTTGACTTTCCAGTTAATGGTATTAGGCGCCTCTCTTTTCATCAAAAAAGTTTCCGTCTCCCCCGCTGTTCGTTTAGGCCACACATCGGCCTTAATGAGAGGAAACGCTCTCTACCCACTGTCACGTATGAATGTAAAAACAAACTCTATCCCTGAAAATTTGAGGATGAAATCAGAAGAATCTCTTTTTGGGAGCGATGCCTAAATATATTGTTTTAGGCATGGTGCACCACGAGGCATTCACAGGAAGAAGGGACTTGTCACCCTTCAACTTTAACCATATGGATATAGAGTATCTAGCTCTTTGTCAAGATGGTAAACAAGTTCCCGCCAAGGCATTCCAGCCTCAGTTCAACCAAGGCATTTCTGTCAGAGAATTTTACAACGTGTTCACAACTAAATTTCATTTAAAAGATCTCCCTCTGAGTATCACACGTGAAGAATTTAACAATGGTCACTCAATCCCGATGAGGATACTGACGCCTTGCCACCTTTTTCCAATGGGAATTTAAGATTGGAGAAGAGGTTTAGAGTACCGCTATCTCATACCACTACCCTCATCGTCAACACATGTTACGATTCCATTTTGGAGATCAACTCAAGAAGATAGGTGCTGGTGGACTATTATTCAAAGAGTAAACATGAATAACCACGAACTAAAGAGCCTGTTGCACCATCTACTGGGAAACCTATTTTGTGGCGTGTGAGCTAGTGAACAGCTCCCATTACTCACACAAACATTTATAAAACCGGCCTACTTTATTGTGAACACACATCCTTCTCACATGCCTGGGGAGCACTGGCTAGCTCGGACTTTGGAGGAGAATGTTTGAGCCACCTTTTTCGACTCTTACAGGCTACCGCCAGATTTTTCTCACTGCTCCTGAGACATTGTGTCATTTCTGAAAGACCGATCCCTGAAAATATTGTACCATAATCGCAAACTTCAGAACACCCTGTCCGCCATTTGCGGTCAACAGTGCGTTTCTTACCTCTGCCACCGGGTGTGCGTAATGTCTCTGCAACAAGTATTATCCTCCAACACTGATGATGTTGTTAAAAATGGTGTGATGGTAACTAACTTTGTGATGGTATCTAACGTTGTGAAAAAATATCAGAGATACATCAGAAAGCACAGTGCTACCTCATTTCATCACAGAGCCTGTTCTTTACAGATGTTCAAAGAGTGTTACAAATTGTGAATGAATGAAAGTGATGACTTTGTAGACT
Organism: Leuresthes tenuis; assembly: GCF_036924035.1. Taxonomy (NCBI): domain Eukaryota; kingdom Metazoa; phylum Chordata; class Actinopteri; order Atheriniformes; family Atherinopsidae; genus Leuresthes; species Leuresthes tenuis. Next base: position 36,184,381 of record NW_027325360.1, read on the forward strand.
CTGAAAATTGGGAACAATAAAAAAATGTATTGAGAACAAATTACAGTATCATTTTATTAATTTCTTACAGAAATTTACGGTGAAAAGGTGACCCAGCGTGGAGGTTTTGTCTTTTTATGCAAACTTTGTTCATCTGCAGCATCATTTCACTCACCATGTCCCGATCTCAAAAAATGTCCGGAGAAGGTTTTTATCTTCTTCGGTTTTACAGATTTCTCCATTCCGCTTGTTTCTGTTTTGAGACGCTGGTCTTGTTCACAGGCTTTCGAGTTATTCACAGAGGATAAAGGTATGTTCATTTCATTTAGGGTATTGAGAAAACTTATCCAGCCTACCGGTTGCAGGTCAGGGGATTTTCTTTGAAAAGGAAGCAGAAGTAAATCAACCAAATTTGACCCTCTCACAGCATGCCCCTGATAAACAAATTCTCCTCTGGTGGTCCAGCCATTTCTGTCAGATAATTTCCTCAAGATGTATTCACTATTTCTGCGATCGCGCTTTGGAAGGATTTTTAATACCTCACGCGCTGTTGCATCCAATTCTAACTGATCGGGTTCATGAACACGGTCCGTCTCACTGGAATCTGATTCAGGTATTGGATCATTAAGACTGTTTTGCTGTAGAGTCACAGTCACCCGTAGCTCCTCCATCTGACCTTGCTTGTTTGGGGTGAGGTATCTTTGCAGCAGGGTGTTGTATTTCTTAATTTTTTTTCATAAGAGGTCATTCCTGACTCGTCGAGTATCACTTTCATTTTATTATCCAAATCATCCAGCCGTTTGTCTGATAGAAGTCTCTGACTGAGTCAAGTGTTTGAACTGATGAGGTGAGATGAGAAACATATTTTGCGCTGTCCTGAACAACATGGTTCTTATCTTCTAATGATGCCAGGCAAGGTCTCCAATTATGGGTGCAAGAGCCGTTAGGGTGGGAAGAATAAACCCACCTCCTTGACTTTTGAGAGCCAATTGCTTACGTTTTAAACCACTTCTCTTATCAGCCCGCAGTCTGATAACCTTCTTTTGCTTTTTCAAACTCCGATACTGGGGAGGGGATAGCTTAATGTTACCCTTTAAAACATTCAGAGCAATCTCACACAAAGCTTTAAGAAAGTCGGGTGAACAATGGCTGAGAATGTCCTTACGTTTCTGAGGTGTGGTGTGGTACAGAGCTCTGAGTAAAGGAGCATTCCTTTTTATACGGGCTGACATAATAAATTACTATGCTTTCGGAACATAGACAACTGGCCACTGACTAGGAAGTAAACCCGTTCTCAGTCTGTATTGTTCTGGGCATGATTGGGTCAAGTCAACGATTAAATACCCATGCAGCTCTCTGGTAGCATCTTCAAAACTCTCCAGGAAGATAGCTTTCTCTGAGGGGAAGATTTGACGAGCTAGTATATTCACCTGCAATTTGTCTCTTGGGTTCTTAAACAGCACCAGGTAGTTACTGTTCAGGCTGATGGTGCGACTGTATTTCCCTTGATGAAATACATTTTGAGTCAACATCATGACACTATTTTTATGATTTCTATGATGTCTGTACTGTGTGAAGATTTTTACCACTTAAGGATGGTCTGAAGCCTGAAAAATTACATCATCCAAAATAACCCTGTGGTTACGATCAGGAGGAAACAGATTTTCATCTTCAAAAGAATGAGGCAATCCTTCCACAAATTTGATGTTTTTATTCATCTGCTGCAGTTCAGCATACAAGGATTGGAAGGAAGTGTAAATCCAAACAATATTTCCAGGTACAACATCCATCACATGGTTACACCTTTTAAAAATACTTTTAACAAAAAATGATTTCCCACATCCACTGGGCCCCACAATCAGACATGAAAAAAAGAATCGTGACATTTTTTTTTTCCCTCTTAATCACCTTTATACCTTAATAATCAAAAGGCAGAGTTGTACCGTCAGGAAAAAGGCGTCTCTTGTCATACACCACCCGGAACTTTTTCAGGAATGTTGCATTTTTTAACAGAAACCCCTTCTTATCTCTTCTGATGGTACGCTGAGGGGTCTCAATCACCATTTACCTGGAGTCAGCCAAGTATCCCTCCACTAACTCTTTGACGCTGTCAAAGTGCATCGATACTTTTTTCTGATTTCTGGTCTGGTAGACGTAACTCTTGGGTCCTGCTGCAACAAATTCCTGAATTGTGTCACCTTCCAGCTCATCGGTCAAATCCCCAAGATAGTTTCCCAGTTTCAGGGGAGTTGCACCCTTTTTCACCACATAGATCTGACTGTCTGTGTCTATGTAGAGAATTTTGTCCTGGATTAGTTCCAGACAATTATACAGTTTTAAACGTGCATATACAATGGTAAATGCTGCAATGAATACATTGTTTACCTTGTTGGGATGAGCGATGCATCGTTTGTTTTAAGTCCACTGCAGCATGCAGATGTCAGAGTTGAGAAAGTGGAAGTAGGTGATCTTGTATTTACCCAAGAACATGAAATTAAAAGATTAATTCGGGTCAGTGATGATTGTGGTCTGATGCATTCCTTTGCCCAAATTTCCCCTAGAAACTGTTCAGACACAGTTTGGCCACCTGTCTTTTAGTAGGGTTCAGTTTGTAATCTCTGACCTACCTTAACTTACTCTCCTCATCGAGTGCATCCACAGGGTATCCTGAAGCCTCTTGTTTACCCTTAAGAAATGTGTGTATGTAGTCTACAAAGATTGAGCTACTGCTTCTTTCAAAGTGCCACACCTCTGTGATTTTAGCAAGACGATAACCAAGCTTTAACACCTTGCTAAACTCCACACTCACCCACACACCTGTTAATGCTCTCTCCTCATCACTGTGGCTGCATTCAACTGCCTGGTTATTCATTTCAGCACAGGTGCGACAGAGAGTGAATACAAGTTTACCGTGAGATTACTTGTACATGCGGAGGGTAAACAATAGCTCTTATGAAACCAAAGTAGCTTTCGGGGTCACCAAAATCTTTGCAAATAATCTTGGAATGGCCGAAGGGGTAAGAAAAGCTGCAATTTACATAGGGGTAAAGAGATCCAAAGTCAGCACAGTGAACAGTTTCATCTACCCCCGCAGTGTACCTCAACCTGAGTGCACAGGTCTGACCACCATACAGCGTTTGTCTGGGAGAGAGTGGTTCGGGGGTGTTAAAGCTCTTTAGAAATTCAATCACCTCCGAATGGGAATTTTTCATCTCAGTTCAGTCGTGCTCCCACATGACCTGCAAGCGAAGACCATACACTGACTGAAGCACTCCCTCTCTCTCATGGGTCGCTGCATAGAACTGTTCAAATGACGCCTTCCTCAACGGACAAGTGTCCTGAGGCAGATAGCAGATGGGGCATCCGTGAAAGAAACAATCGTAAAACTAAAAAACTACCCTCACACCATCAATTTCTGCATAGCCATCTTCGTGATAGGGGCCGATTCCCTTTTCCCCTGCATTTGCCGCGTGGCTAATGTCAATGGCTAATGTGGCTAATGTAAATGCTAACCACTCCAGCCACTGGATGGCTGTGTTTGAGAAGGTCTTACTCTGTGTTCTGTGATCAACGGGTGAAGGTATAGCCAGGGTTTTATGGGTTCTATGATCACTGAAACCTAATGCTTTTGGCATCATACTCAGTTTCATAGCCAGGAATGACAGACTATCAATGAATTTCAAACCATAATCACAGTCTGTAAAACAGAGAATTTTGCTCCCCTGTGTGATGAGAGAGGGCTTAATACATCGCTGCACCATAACATTGAGGATAAGATAGCTATCATATCCTCGTCTGTTGTGAGCAATAAACATGTATCCTCGGTAGCGTGGTCTCCTGAAATGGAGGAGAAATTGCCTGACACAATCCAATCCATAGGCAGACCACTTGGCAACTGTCAGCGTTTTTGCACTGACCAGAAAGGGGTCATGCACATCATTCTGACCAACTAAGGATTCAAAATCATAAAAGATCAGTTTTTCATCAAGCTGATCATCACCGCTGCAAGGTTGAATGTAGCTCTGGTGTCCACCGAGAGTTACTGTGGAACTGGGGGCCAGTTTCACACCACAGATTGTGCACTTTAAACCTTCACACACGTGTGGAGTTTTTTCCATAGTCATCGCAAAATGATAAAATCTCTTACATGTTGGACACCTTTTTTTTTAAGTATTTTTTGGGGTTTTTCAATGCCTTTATTGATAGGACAGTGGAGAGAGACAGGAAACAGGGCAGAGAGAGAATGGGAATGACATGCAGCAAATGGCCGTCCAGTTTGGGACTCGAACAGGGGCCAACTGCATCGAGGACTAGCCTCTGTATATGGGATGTCTGCTTAACACACTAAGCCACCAACCACCCCATGTTATTGGACACCTCACAATCACTCACACGCATTTTGGCTCGGGGTCTCTCATGAGGTTCTTTGTGTCTGCTGAAGCGCAACGAGTTAGATTCACAGTGTTCACAAATGTATCTTGACCCGATAAAATCTTTGAGATTTTTTATTCCATAGAAATGGTTTTGGAGTAATAACAGAAAAAGAGGGCTTGATCGATCTCTAAAAGTAGTCTCAAATTTACACAGAGCTCGTCATCTTTGGTTCTGTGAAACATCACAATTTTTCTGTTTAGGATTTTTTCAAATTTTCCAACCTCACTGAAAGATACAGGCTTCTGATCAGTCAGACCCGCCAGACGTTGCCACTCTCTCCCCTGTACTAAGGCCTGATTATCAGTACGGTTAGGGTCAGAGACAGGCGCGAGACTGATGGCGAAGCAGAGCTGATTGTCACAATTATCTGTAACGTACAAGTGACGTTTTTTCTTATGGATTAATTTGCATTCTAAGGTTTTTGAAGCCTTCGGTTTTGCGCCCCCTGTGGGGTTTCTTAGTACCTGAATGATTAACTCCAGGTTAGTATCAGAGGCTGTCTCTGCGTTCGATTGAGTTAACTCATCTAAAGAATCCAAAAAGGCTTTCAGGATTACATCAGACTCGTCTGTGACAGAAACGGTAATGTGCTGAGAAATATTCTCACCTACTAATTCTAGCTGGACGGCATCGTTACATCTGGCGAGTGATTGCGCTGTGTCTGCCACTTCAATAAGATTGTTCATAACCGCTGAAGTGAACGCAGCGATGTCGGGCATTATATCAGGGCATGGACGCGGTATTGTGATGGAACGCCTTATTTCAAGATTGTTGTTCACGCTCAATTTGTGGAGCTTTATCTCTCTGATTCTGATCAGGGATGGCTACATTCTCCTGATTCAAACCCCCACCATGCTGCTTAGTTTGTTCTGCTGCAGCTGTAGAAGGTATAGAAATATGATAGAAATACGATTTCGTGAGACAGTATCTGATGCTAAAGCTTGAGAAGCAGGATTTGCTGAGGGTTTATCTAGTGATATGGCACGAGGAGCCGGATTTGGTGAGACAATATTTGCTCATTTTGCAAGCTCAGGGTGCGTGACAGGGGCCCTTTTAAATTCTGGATTGGTGGTTCTAATTCATGTAACAAATCGGTTTGATCATTTTCATCTTCTTCAGTATCCAAAGGAGATGATTGATAATCTATATTAAGGAGCGCATACTCGAGCGGTGTAAAGTAATTCCACACATGAACTGGTATGGGTATGTGTTGCAGGCTTTCTACAGCTGCTGCTAATTCATCTGGAACAACTCCACCTGCTTAATTATCTATCTTTAACATAGAATTGAGAATGGTTAAGAGGGGGAAAAAATATTTACTTATATATACAGTATGTATATATATACATTTTTACTTTACTTTGAAATCACCTTCAAGTCACGGGAAATTTTCTGTACAAGAATCTCGCTAGTTTTCATGAATGTGTGAAAAAAAAGTAGAGAAAGAAATTGCACCTCTGATTAATCCTTTAACGAGTGACAACCTTGAGCGCACTCCGATGCTCCGTTGATTCGTTACCACTGACCACATAGGAACTACAACATCAGATTCTGTCAAATTGAAACACAGTTTAATACCATAAAAAACAAAAACAAACCCTTGCTTAACTATACACTATGTGAAATATGCATAGATGTTAACATGTAATGCTCTCATTGAAAGCAGCACGGAACAATGAACAGAGCAGTATTAATATATCAACAGACTTATTTTACACATCGCACTTCACATGTGTTCTACAAAAAATGCTGCGCTGTTTCATCCACTACCCTCCCACCCTCACTCTCTCCCTATGCATCACATCAGTAATTTTTATCTGTACACACATTTTTTACATTCAAGTGTTTTTCACCACGGTTGCAGGTTTATGCAGTGAGAAAAGAGACGTGAGAAACCAACAAAGAATGATGAGTTTTTTTAACTTACCCCGCACATCAGGCTGTTTATCGAGGGGTTAGGGGCTATCCAAGGTTATTTCAGATACTTTATCCCCCACCCCGAATAGTTGCGCTGATATTCAATTCAATTCAATTCAATTCAATTTTATTTATATAGCGCCAGATTACAACAATTGTCATCTCAAGCCACTTAAGTAATATAGTCCAATTCAAGCCAATTGGAATTCAATTAATTGTAATCAAAATCCAATTAATTCATATAGAGCCAATTCAAAAATTAATATCCTAGCTAAGGAAACCAACAGATTGCACCGAAACTTGTCTTCAGTCCAATCTCCCGTCCTGAGCGTGCCTGTGGCGACTGTGGAAAGGAACGACACCCTTTTAACAGGAAGAAACCTCTGGCAGAACCAGACTCAGGAAGGGTGGCCATCCACGTCGACCAGCTGGGGTTTGAGAAGACAGAAAAGAGGGAAAAGAGGGGGAAAAACACCATAACGCCATTCAAAGGATATCTGTTGGAACAGGGAAACACAAGTTAATAACCACAATAATGTCACATGTACATAAAATCAATTGAGAAATTGAACAGGGGGAAAAAGAGAGCAAAGTGAGGAAAGGTGTGACAGATGAGGTCCCCCAGCAGTCTAAGCCTATAGCAGCTTAACTATGGGATGTTTCAGGATTACCTGAGCCATCCCTAACTATAAGCTTTATCAAAAAGGAAAGTTTAAGCCTAATCTTAAAAGTGGAAAGGGTGTCTGCTTCCCGGACATGTACTGGCAGCTTATTCCACAAGAGAGGGGCCTGATAACTGAAGGCTCTACCTCCCATTCTACTTTTAGAAACTCTGGGAACAACAAGTAAACCTTCAGTTTGGGAGCGAAGTGCTCTGTTAGGAAAATATCTTACAATGAGATCTTTAAGATATGATGGAGCTCGGTCATTAAGAGCTTTATATGTGAGAAGAAGAATCTTAAATTCTATTCTGAATTTCACAGGGAGTCAATGAAGAGAAGCTAAAACTGGTACTGCTCTTCCGACGGGCTCACCACCTGTGGGAGGGAAGGGGGTCGGGTGCGATGTGAGCTGGGTAGCAGCCGAAGGCAGAGGCCTTGGCGGTCTGATCCTCGGCTACTGAAGCTAGCTCTTGGGACGTGGAATGTCACCTCTCTGTTGGGGAAGGAGCCGGAGCTGGTGCGCGAGGCTGAGCGGTTCCGTCTAGATATAGTCGGACTCACCTCGATGCACGGCTTGGGCTCTGGAACCAGTCCTCTTGAGAGGGGTTGGACTCTCTTCCACTCTGGAGTTGCCCGTGGTGAGAGGCGCAGAGCAGGTGTGGGCATACTTATTACCCCCCGGCTGTGTGCCAGTACATTGGGGTTTACCCCAGTGAACGAGAGGGTAGCTTCCCTCCGCCTTCGGGTGGGGGGACGAGTCCTGACTGTTGTTTGTGCCTATGCGCCAAACAGCAGTTCAGAGTACCCACCCTTTTTGGAGTCTCTGGGGGAGGCACTGGAGAATGCTCCTACCGGAGACTCCCTCGTTCTGCTGGGGGACTTCAATGCTCACGTGGGCAATGACAGTGAGACCTGGAGGGGTGTGATTGGGAGGAACGGCCCCCCCGATCTGAACTTGTTGGACTTCTGTGCCGGTCATGGACTGTCCATAACGAACACCATGTTCAGGGTGTCCATTTGTGCACTTGGCACCAGGACACCCTTGGCCGCAGTTCGATGATCGACTTTGTGGTTGTATCATCGGACTTGCGGCCGTATGTCCTGGACACTCGGGTGAAGAGAGGGGCGGAGCTGTCAACTGATCACCACCTGGTGGTGAGTTGGCTCCGCTGGTGGGGGAGGATGCCGATCAGACCTGGCAGGCCCAAACGTATTGTGAGGGTCTGCTGGGAGCGTTTGTCAGAATCCCCCGTCAGAAGGAGCTTTAACTCCCACCTCCGGCAGAGCTTCAACCATATCCCGGGGGAGGTGGGGGACATTGAGTCCGAATGGGCCATGTTCTGTGACTCCATTGCCGAGGCAGCTGATCGGAGTTGTGGCCGTAAGGTGCCTGTCGTGGCGGCAACCCTCGAACCTGCTGGTGTACACCAGTGGTGAGGGAAGCCGTCAAGCTGAAGAAGGAGTGCTATTGGGCCTTTTTGGCCAGTGGGACCCTGGAAGCAGCTGATAGGTATCGACAGGCCAGACGGGCCGCGGCTTCAGCGGTTGCTGAGGCAAAAACTCGGGCCTGGGAGGAGATCGGTGAGACCATGGAGAACGATTTCCGGACGGCCTCGAAGAGATTCTGGTCCACCATCCGGCGTCTCAGGGGGGCGAAGCGGCTCACAGTCAACACTGTTTACAGTGGGGACGGGGCTTTGCTGACCTCAACTAGGGATGTTGTGAGTCGGTGGGGGGAGTACTTCGAGGAACTCCTCAATCCTACCAACACGTGCTCGGAAGAGGCAGAGTCGGAGAGCTCGGAGACGGGGCCTCCCATTTCTGGGGCTGAGGTTGCCGAGGTGGTCAAAAAGCTCCTCGGTGGCAAGGCCCCAGGGGTGGATGAGGTCTGTCCTGAGTTTCTCAAGGCTCTGGATGTTGTAGGGCTGTCTTGGCTGACACGCCTCTGCAGCATCGCGTGGACATCGGGGACAGTGCCTCTGGACTGGCAGATTGGGGTGGTGGTCCCCCTCTTCAAAAAGGGGGACCGGAGGGTGTGTTCCAACTATAGGGGTATGACACTCCTCAGCCTCCCTGGTAAGGTCTATTCGGGGGTATTGGAGAGGAGGATCCGTCGGATAATCGAGCCTCGGATTCAGGAGATGCAGTGTGGCTTTCGTCCTGGCCGTGGAACAGTGGACCAGCTCTATACCCTCGGCAGGATCCTGGAGGGTGCATGGGAGTTCGCCCAACCAGTCTACATGTGTTTTGTGGACTTGGAGAAAGCGTTCGACCGTGTCCCTCGTGGAGTCCTGTGGGGGGTGCTCCGGGAATATGGAGTGCCGGACCCCTTGATAGGGGCCGTTCGGTCTCTGTATGACCGGTGCCAGAGTTTGGTCCGCATTGCTGGCAGTAAGTCGGATACGTTTCCGGTGAGAGTTGGACTCCGTCAGGGCTGCCCTTTGTCACCGATTCTGTTCCTAACTTTTATGGACAGAATTTCTAGGCAGAGCCAGGGCGTTGAGGGTGTCCGATTTGGCGACCTCAGAATCGGGTCTCTGCTTTTTGCAGATGATGTGGTTCTGTTAGCGTCGTCAGGCCGTGACCTTCAGCTCTCACTGGAGCGATTCGCAGCCGAGTGTGAAGCGGCTGGGATGAGAATCAGCACCTCCAAATCCGAGACTATGGTTCTCAGCCGGAAAAGGGTGGAATGCTCTCTCCGGGTCGGGAATGAGATCCTTCCCCAAGTGGAGGAGTTCAAGTATCTCGGGGTCATGTTCACGAGTGAGGGACGAATGGAGCGGGAGATTGACGGGCGGATCGGTGCGGCGTCTGCAGTGTTGCGGGCTCGTCGGGCCCGTCGTTGTGAAGAGGGAGCTGAGCCAGAAGGCGAAGCTCTCTACTTACTGGTCAATCTACGTTCCCATCCTCACCTATGGTCACGAGTTGTGGGTAGTGACCGAAAGAACAAGATCGCGAATACAAGCGGCCAAAATGGGTTTCCTCCGCAGGTTGTCTGGGCTCTCCCTTAGAGATAGGGTGAGAAGCTCAGTCATCCGGGAGGGGCTCGGAGTAGAACCGCTGCTCCTCCGCATTGAGAGGAGTCAGATGAGGTGGCTCGGGCATCTGGTTAGGATGCCCCCTGGGCGCCTCCCTGGGGAGGTGTTCCGGGCACGTCCCACTGGGAGGAGACCCCGGGGGAGACCCAGGACACGGCTGGCCTGGGAACGCCTCGGGGTCCCCCCGGAAGAGCTGGAGGAAGTGGCCGGGGACAGAGACGTCTGGGTTTCTCTGCTCAAGCTGCTGCCCCCGCGACCCGACCCCGGATAAGCGGCAGATGATGGATGGATGGATAAAACTGGAGAAACATGATCTCTCCTGTTAGTTCTAATCAGAACTCTGGCTGCAGCATTTTGGATCAGCTGGAGGCTTTTCAGAGAATATGTGGGACAGCCCAATAATAAAGAATTACAGTAGTCCAATCTTGAAGTAACAAATGCATGAACTAGTAAATCCACCTCGGCACCATCCCGAAAAGGATAGTACATGAATGTAGCGACTGGCTCGAGCAAAGAAAAGTCTTGAAAGCGTTTGTCAAACTCTGACAGAAGATTATCAATCTGCTCTGTGTAGCGTGTACTATCAAGTTTCACACAGGCCTTCCCTTGCATCTCCAGCTCTGACGCCAGGTTCTGGAAGTTAGCGCTGCAGCTTTGAGAAGAGATGTCCCATCTTTCGTTTGAAAGCAATAACTGAGCTGATCATATTGATCACTGTTTTGTCTTTTCCTTGCAGCTCCAGATTGAGGTAATTCAACATGTTTGTCAAATCGGTTAAAAATGCCACGTCTAACAGCCACTGACCATCACTTAGTTGCTTGTATTCTGCATGGCCAGCTACACGGAAAAACTCCTTAATCTCCGGACAGAGCTCTCGAAATCTTTGCAGGAATTTGCCTCGACTAAGCCATCTCACGTCAGTGTGCAGCAACAACTCAGAGTGGTTGCAGTTAGCCTTCTACAGATGTGCACGGAATAACCGTCTTTAAAGAGCTCTGGCACGAATAGAGCAGGCGATCTTCGTTGTCACATCCATAATCTCTTTCATGTTGAGCATTTTAGCGCATAACGCTTGTTGGTGGATTATGCAATGGTAATTCAAGAAGTCCGGGAAAAAATCGTCCTGCCTGCACTTGGCAATAAATCCATTCAAGCGGCCAACCATTGCAGGTGCGCCATCCGTGGTGATAGACACCAATTTGTACACTGGGAGCTGGGTTTTATCAATAAAGTTTTTGAACGACTGAAATATGTCCTCTCCTCGCGTCTGTTCTTTCATGGACAGTACTGTTGATAGCTCCCCTTTTGCAGTGATATCAGAAAACACCATACAAATGAAAATGCACATCTGTGCTGTGTCACTCACGTCCGTAGACTCGTCCAACTGCAGTGAGAAACACTCACAGTCTGTGATGTCTTTCCAAAGTTGCCTGGTCAAATCCTCCGCCATGGCTTCACAACGCCGTGTAACTGTACTCCTTGACAGCTGGAGAGCATTGATCGAAGATACTATTTCTGTCTTGTTTTTAAAGTCTCGAAAAAATGAGTCAGCTGCTTCAATGAATGCCTCCTTTACCATTTCTCCGTCTTGGAAGGATTTCTTGTTTTTAACGATGAGATGACTCACCCGGAACGATGCTTCGGTGGCGGCTTTCGCTTTTGAAGTAAGTTGTGTGAAAAATGACTGCTGTCCTGACAACTGGCTTTTTAATTCCTTCACCTTTCTCTTCCTCAGCTCGCTTTTCGGCGGAAAGTCGGTATTATATTTTCCATGAACAGTCCGAAAATGCCGCTCCACATTTCACTTCTTTGGTATTGCGATGGTAGACTGGCATATGAGGCAAACGCACTTCGAAAATGTCTTCGTGAAAAAAAACTCCTCCTCCCATTCCGTATGAAAGTGATACGTTTTTGTCTTCTTACTTGGTCCAGCACCCCCACTCATGTTTATACCCCCCTTGAGTTCAAGAGGATAAAACGAGGGCTTAAAATTGGAGGTAACCAACTCGCTAGCTTGTTAGTTGTGCTGCACTTAGCACCGTTGTTTGCGCATGCCTGGTGACCTATGTGTCACAAAAACATCAGGTGTCATCTGACTGGGTGCCCTGTATCAATTAAATGACGGATAATGATAGGCTGACGTCTATTTTTTAATGTCATGCGATCTACCCATACTACCTTTGCGATCGACTGGTAGATCGCAATTGACGTAATGAGCACCCCTGTTCTACAGGTTGTCAACTTACCTTGACGCAAGTCCCAGGACAAATTGAAGAGGATATGCCATGGATATCGGCAGGACCAAGATGCAGAAAGACGTGGAGAATGTTCTATTTTCCCTTGATCATAACAAGGATTGTGATATTGCTAGCAAACCAAATGAACGATCTTGGGGTGCTCATGGACACACAGTAGGAAAGTAGAAAATATAGCACTGTGTCTTTCACAGACACATGGCTGTCGGAGCATATACTGGACACCTTACATCAATAAGAGCAGCAAAAGCCAAGGTCGAGGTATTAATCCTGGACCTGTTATTATGAAGCCATAGGATCATAGCCATATTAAATTGTCTGACACCCAATGCCTTGACATACTGTATGTTATGAATGAGTGAATGATGTGAGAAAATATATTTGTTTGTGTGTAAGCTACAAATGAATTGCCCTTCTGTATGGGTTTAAATTCTAAAACATAACTGCAAATGCACAACTGGTGATCAACAAATATGCCTTGACTTGCACACGTGTTTTGCTATCCACAAATACCAATTTCCTATTTGTAACTTGTGTGTTGGTTTTTACAAATATGTGTATTTGTAAATATATTATTTTCCATTTGTTAAACAAAAAGCAAATTGTAAAACTGAAAATTCTGTTTGTGAAATAAAAATCCATTTGTTAAACTGAAAATTCTGTTTGTGAATCATGACTCAGCATTTGTGGATCACCAATCACACATTTGTATTTTTGAGACATTCTTTCCGCAAACCACAAACAAATACCTTGTGATTCACAAAGCACCATCCAGTAGATGGCACTGAACGACAAATAAAGAAGATCGCTGATTAGCAGTAACAACATGGACGCGTCAGTTGGTTGTGATAACATTTATGGATGGTGTTTGTTGCTAGTTTGTAGTTTTAAAGTTTTAGTTTTATTTCAGCCACCTTTGTGTTGTTTTCAATCAATCAGCCTAGTTTTTGTTCCAACAATGCAGCAGCACAGCTGATTTGTTTTATTCAATCAACTGAACTGGTTAAGACCTTCCGTGCAGAGAGTTCAGTTGATTGGATGAAACCTGAAGCCACACCGGCCCTTTCACGGATCAGTTTGACACCTGTGGTGTAAAGCCTAATCTTAACGGCCCTTACATACACACCAGGGATGCTTTCTGATAGCAACATCAGCGCGTTAGTTTAACTGGCTACTGTAATAACTGGAGGTTGAGTCTGCGATTAACTTTCTTTCTCCCCTATCAATATCAAAATTGGGGATAGCTTTAACCGGGGACAGGTTACCAAATGGGGGACATCTGGTCACCCTAGCTTAGTAAGGCTATCATGGCTGTCAAGATTATCATGGCCTACATGTTTGCTAATTGCGCGAATCCGTTGCTAAAGTTAGACTGATTGTATAGATGTCTATAGTAGGGCTGTAACGTGTACCGGTATTACGTTAAATTGCAGTGAAATTTTACACAATAAATATTACCGTTTATATTTGAATTAATCTCATTATATCGCTGGATTATCAGGATATGTAATAACAGCCTCATCCAAGGCTCATGAACATACATTGCTTGTAACGTCGGCACTCACGCGCACTACTATACTGTCTCGCACACACTACAGTCTCTCACACACACTACTAGTCACGCACACTTACTATCATACTCTCTCACCCTCTTTCGGCTCTCAACGAAGGCGGTCGCATTTCTCATCTCTCCTCTATCTTCCATCTCCCTTATTTTTCCTGCTTTTCTCTACGTCTTGTTCTGTCCTGTCTCAAACTTTGGTGCCTCTCCCCGCATTGCTCTCAAAATTAAAATCATGGAATTGGTCAACTGGTCTCAACGCAATTGACAAAATTTTCTCAACGAAAAATTCGGGTCCAGGGGAACCCACCTGTCCTGATGGAACGTTCGCGCTGGTTACATGAGGGACTCCTGGGAGCAGTGGAGGGTTGTGTGCCTGGCGATTCTTTCCGTTGAGGACATTGAGGATCTTTCCATATTTGGAATCATGATAACAGGCTATCTGCTGATTGGATTAGGCATTGCCCTGGTGTATCGAAAAATTCTGAAGTCAGAGACAATGGTCAAAGGCCCCAGGCTGCCCGACATGTTTGAAGCAGTGGGCAGAGCTATTGGTACTCAGTCATTGACCGCAATATGGAAAACATCTTGGAGAAGCTGGTGGCTTTGCAAAGGCGTATGGATCGTTTTTGTGACCAGAATGGACAAACAGAGTAAGTCGTGTCCATTGAAATACGATTACTCGCCCTAACCCAACAATCATAATCTAATCTGCATTCCTGCTCTCCTCGCACCGGCCTTGGCCAAGGCTGCTGCTGTAACAATCCCCCCGAGATCGCTGCTGCGAGACGCTCTGAACTACTTTCCCCCCTCCCTCTCTTCGGGGAAACCTGGTGATTGTTGACTCTGACTGGGATCCAATCAAGGACTTCTCCATGGCAACCTGCTGTGGTATCACAATGACATCCTGTGAACTGAGTCACTGGTTGAGAGCCAGACATAGCAACTTTCTGGGCTGACCCCTATCCCACGCCTTCAAGTTGTTTTTGCGTTTTATGTGTGAAGCAAGCAAATGTTTGCTTATGTTTTGAGTTCTATGTTGGATGGTGAGCTAATGTTTGCTGTTCTTGATGTTGCTGAGGTTTTTTTCCCGGCCCCACATTGTTCTCCCTAAGGAGCATAGTCTGGATGCTGTGTCCCCTCTCTTTGTTTTCCTCCCCTTTCTCACCTCTCTCCTCTCTCTCTTTGCAACTCTTCAAAGTTGGCGCATGCGTTTGCAAGCTGCTGGGCTGATTTCGTTGTACTCATGTATAATGACAACAAAAAGATTTCAGATTTTTCAGATTACTATCATACTCTCTCACAAACACTACTATAGTCACACACACTTAGTATCATTCTCTCTTACACACTATTATGGATGAAACAACATGTAGCAATGTATGAGAGACAGTGTGAGCGACACCAGGACAGTGTCAATGAGGCAATTGACTTTTAAATAACATTTTAACCACTTCCAATGTGATAACAACGTCAGAAATTTCAAACCGTAATAATCAACAATTCAATTCAATTAAATTTTATTTCAATTCAATTTTATTTATATAGTGCCAGATTACAACAATTGTCATCTCAAGGCACTTAAGTAATATAGTCCAATTCAAGCCAATTGTAATTCAATTCATTGTAATCATAATCCAATTAATTCATATAGAGCCAATTAAAAAAATAATATCCTAGCTAAGGAAACCAACAGATTGCACTGTAACTTGTCTTCAGTCCAATCTCCCGTCCTGAGCGTGCCTGTGGCGACTGTGGAAAGGAACGACTCCCTTTTAACAGGAAGAAACCTCTGGCAGAACCAGACTCAGGAAGGGTGGCCATCCGCCTCGACCAGCTGGGGTTTGAGAAGACAGAAAAGAGGGAAAAGAGGGGGAAAAACACCATAACGCCATTCAAAGGATATCTGTTGGAACAGGGAAACACAAGTTAATAACCACAATAATGTCACATGTACATAAAATCAATTGAGAAATTAAACAGGGGGAAAAAGAGAGCAAAGTGAGGAAAGGTGTGACAGATGAGGTCCCCCAGCAGTCTAAGCCTATAGCAGCTTAACTATGGGATGTTTCAGGATTACCTGAGCCATCCCTAACTATAAGCTTTATCAAAAAGGAAAGTTTTAAGCCTAATCTTAAAAGTGGAAAGGGTGTCTTTCCACTTTTAAGTGAAAAGTGGAAAGCCCTCACGTAGCGCGGTCGATGAGGAAATGCAGCGGATCTTCAGAACTGGAGCAACAGGTCGCTCAGCTGTTCGAAAAGTGAACCAATTCGCCTCAATATTGCAAACAAAAGCAGTGGGAAATACTGTCTCGTGATTTGATTATTTTTGAAAGGAATAGGAGAGAAGAAGATACGTTACTCACACTTGTTGAAACTCTTTAAAAGAGTGTAAATAACCGATGTTCTTCTCAACACAAAATCCTTGTAATACGTAGCCTAATTCATAACTGATGATAACGAACGCAAACAAAAGTGCATTATGCCTATAGACTGATGAACGAGTCATAACTTCTGTGAGTTTCTCAACAATAAAGGACATGCTCTCTCTCCGTCTTGTTTTTATTTTTATTGTTATGTGCACCCCCCATTTAACTTTTAATAGGAAAGTGTCACATGCATTCAACTTACCCTGGTTACTCATACTATTCCCATCTCTCTACTGTGAAAAGCATTTGATGCTGGGATCAACAGAAATAAAGTACAAAGGGGGGTGCACATCAGGGCAAGTGGAACAGCAGCCCTGCCGGGATGTGCGCCCCCCGTACTTTGTTTCGGTTTATCCAAGCATCAAATACTTAAATCACAAAACAGTATTTCCTCCTGCATTTGTTTGTGATATTGAGGCGAATTGCTTCACTTTTCAAACAGCTGAGCAGCATATGCGTGCTCTGCGACACTGGTCGACCATTTTCACGTTTCCTCTAAGATGACCATGCAAATTGGTTAGAGGAGGCAGAACATTGTCCTTGAGATCTCGCTGGAGAGACACATCCGATACCTACACCCGCGATGAGCCGATCAGAAACTGAAAATTCAAGTTGACATCCGTTTCAATCAAACTCTCTCACACTTACGGTAGAGAGGAAAAATTCCCTTTAACACTCAAGTGGCTGCATTTTAATTCAAAATCAAAAAGTGCACTGAGGTCATTGCCCCCTTTTGTCCTCAATATAAGAAAATCCATATTTTATGTAGTCAAAAATCCACATTTTATGTAGTCCATGCTTTTATGTAGTCAATGCTGCGTTTAGCCATGGTCACCCTCATATGAAAACAAACCGTAGCTTTTCTTTTATCTGTGAAATGGCGGGAGTCAATTAGCATTACAGGGTATCGTCACCACCTACTGTTTAGGAGTGTGAACAGCATGCATTCTGGGCCCTTCAAAATTTAAGCATGGTCATTTTTCTAAACTTTTTTTTTAGTCCGGCGACCCATTGAAAACGTGGGGAAACCACTTTTGGGAACCACCGGTTGGGAACCACTGCTTTTAACTTTCGTAGCGGGTTGGTTTTTGGCATGTCCGAAGGGCATCGAACAACTCCACAAACTCCAATATGTCTGCCGGGTCCATTCTGGCCAGATCCTTCTGTCAGGAATGGTGTAGAGGGAGGACTCAGATGCAGATATTTATAAAGAAAACTTGATTTATTAACACACAAACATCAAGTTTACAAAAACTTAACTTCAAACCTGAAAACTAACAAAATAAAACATGACATGAACTATGAAACAATGACTATGAGCAAGAACAAGTACAGACCAACCTGACAACATGAACGGTAATGAATGGTGAGGATCACCAATCACTAAGGGAGGTGATTGGTGATGGAGTGCAGCTGTGAAACAAAGACAGGTGACTTTGTAAAACCTGAAAACAAGACATGACAAAAAACAAAACTCAAAACGTGACATGACAAACGTGTTCTCATGAAAGGTTTCGAATGGAAACGTACGAAAAGTTATGTACTGATTTTCAGGCATTATCCTACAAATATCCAATGACATGAGCGACCAGTGCGCATGCACAATTCCTGCCGTGAAAAATGGCTTCCATTCATTTCAGCTATTTAGCACTCCCCTTTCTGTCGGCAAAACAGAGTGGCAGGGAGCATATCTAAATTAACATATTTTTACGTTTTCATAGCAGCTTTTCTCACGACATAAACGTACATGTTAGGGTTATACTTTTTCAGTTGAAGAATGCGCAGATATATGTTTTTTAAACCCTAATTTCGCAACCCTGACCCTAACCCGGAAGCACAATATAAAAACTACAATTTGTACTAAATTGCCCCTCACAGTGGCGGGCAGCGCCATATGTTTTGTAGTTTGAATGTGTTTCTTCTAATATGTGAAATTGTGGCCAGGAAACTTTCAGACTTATTCTAGGTTTTGGGGTTGGGAAGCACATCTGTTTGGTCAGATTTGATCTTACTTATAGTTAATGGGGGGAAATTACTTTTTTTCTGGGTTTTGACCCTACTTAGTGGCGCCCCCTACAGGTGTCCCACAGGTGATTTCAGTATAGGTCAAGAGCTTTCCAAAACTGTTTACAACTGGTCTGTAGCCAATTTTGTTGATGCTCTGTAAGCCTTCAAAAATGTCTCAGGTTCAAAGTTCAAATGTCACCTCAGAGGAGCACAATTGCCTAGAATTTTCATACTGACATATGTTACTACCTAGGTCAAGACCTTTCCAATGACGTCTTCACTATTGTCCTACACCAAAGTTTAATTTTGTTCTTGTTAGCCTACATTTCAAAAATTGTTTGCTGTGGAGGAGAGATAGACTTCGTGAAATATTTCTAAAAGAAAATTTCTGTCAGAAAACTAGATGATAATGATGTTGAACAGGAACAAGAATGTGGTAATACAAAGTAAGGATTCCTATTTTAATTTTAACAGATCAGAGCAGCCACATGCATACACCACGGCAACCTCGGCACGGCAACAGAATAGAAGTGTTGTGGATTTTTTTTTGTACAGCAATTGAGAATATTGCGATAATATCGTTAACCATGATAATTTGGTCACTATAATCGAGATATCAAAATCTCCATATTGTTACATTCCTAGTCTATGCTTATCACATCCAAATGATGCCTCCATGTCGTTACTGCTAATCAGCTATCTTTTTTCTTCGTTGTTCTTAAGCCGAGCCATAGATACATCAGTGAACAACAGTGTCATCTACTGGATGGTGCTTTGTGAATCACAAGCTATTTGTGGATCTGTGTGGATTTGCGGAAAGAATGTCTCAAAAATACATACGTGTGATTGGTGATCCGCAAATGCTGAGTCACGATTCACAAACAGAATCGTGACTCAGCATTCAGTTTCACAAATGGCTTTTTGCTTTACAGTTTGTCAAATGCTTCCAGACCAAATAAAATGTTGGATTTATTCTATGAAAATATTAAAGATGCATGTGGAACACGGTCATCTCCAATACGGAATGTGGGTGATTTAGTCTCCAGCTTCCACAGACTACATGTCGCATTATCCTTGGGCAAGACAGTGAAACCTATGTTGCTTCTGATGCACACATTGGACTGTGAATGTGTGTGCCATAAAAAGCGTACCCTGTAATACTGTAGATATAAGGTCGTATGAGCATGTGAATGGTCAACTAAACTACAAAGCTGCTATATGAATATAGTCCATTTACCATTTAGTGGCAACCTGTGATCAAAAATTATCTGAGGAGAGTCTCATGTTCACAAGGACAGTGAAGTGTTTCCCCAGTATTAATCCTAGACCACCAGTGAAATAGCTTTTGAACATGAAGAAGGGGGTTAAGGGGAGACAGAGTTACTGAGGAGTGTAATGTCACAGCTTATGAAATAGATAGGAGAGAGCAAGGGAGTGTACAGAAAAAGTTGTAAATCCTACTTCAAGAGAACCACATGAGGGATGTGTGGTCAGGGATTTCCGACTGATGGAAGCCTGTGTTTCTACAGGTGTTGTTCAGAACATCACACAGCTTGTTGAGAATAACACTCTGGATCAAACATTTACAGCTGAATTAAGCTAGTTTTAGATGTACAAAACATAGCATTAACATAGTTAACAGGCAAAGATGTAAGCTAGGCCAATTAACATTTCCATAAATTCCTAACTCCCTGACTGAGATTAAGAGTCGGTTTTAAGCCATTTTAAAACTCTGAATTTTTTTGTTGAAAAAAAAAAAACTTCAATATGTACAATTTTGTGAAACACATTTTTTTTAAATTAATTAATTATTAACTGTCAGGGTGAGACTTTAGGAAAAAGTCTGTATTAAATAAAACAGGGAAATTTAGTAAACCAACCAAATACTTCACAGTCCTTTTGTTGCCTTGAATCTGAGTTTCCTCTCATACTATCTTTGCATTTGCTCTGAACACATGGTCTTAATTTAGAATACAGATAAGCCTTTTTCACAGACAACTTATTCCAGGACTGAGGGCAGACTGTTTTTGAGTGAACCCATTTCCCTGAAGCATTTGGGTGTCCTTACTCTGAGTAAAGTTCACCTCTTCATGCATGCTGGAAAGAAAAGCAGGGTGGTCACTGTTTAAACAAAATTCACAATTTAATGGTGACATGTCTTGAAAGGACGGTTATTGGAGTATTTGTTGACATTTCCCAGACTCTTGCTACCATGTGTGTGTGCTTTATTTGTTTCTAACAAGACTGAAATAATGGCAGAAAAACTTGCTTTTTGGGTGTTGAAGTTGCTCTCTTAACTCATCCTTACTTAAATTGTTCAAATAATCATAATAAACCTTATTTATCATTACAATAATATTACAGCTCGATTTAGTATGAAAGAAGAAGACTATAGGAACATTAGAAAGGAATTTATTTTTACAACCCCCTGTGATTTAAGACTCTCTGACATATTTAATCAGTTTACGAAGTTAACCTTTGCATCTTTTACTACAACATTTTGAAACATTTCAATGACCTGTTTGACCTGCAGTAGAGAAGCAAGTTTATTACTACACGAGTGTTTGAAGAGGATATTCAAGAGGTATCTAAGGTAAAAAGATAATGTTTCATTACAAATGTGTCCCTGAAGTTTTATTCATATTAAATTCAGCAATTTTGTATTTCATTATTTCATGTAAACTATTTATATTATCAATTTTTCCATCATGCTTTTGTGTCCAGAGGCTACTGTGTTTTTCAATCACATATTAATTTCATCTGCAGTCATCTGCACACTGCAGACTATACCACTGTTCTACTGCACCTCCCTCTGCTTCTTATAGTCACATATGATCCTTGTCTGTAATTGCGCCAGATTTGTGGCTATTTCCAAGCAGCATGGCTAACTATTGTCTCTCTCTCTCAGTGTTACCCTACTACTTGACTGGAAACAGGTCCAGGGTGTACACATATTCTTGTCTACGACAAATGGGTTAAACTATAATACCCCATGGACCTGACAAGATAGATGTTTAATTTCTATCAACTTTTGTCAGATATATAGATGAAGGAATATTACAGTGGAGCCATGTTGATTGGTCCTCACAAACCTCAAGCCAGAACCTCTGTACAGGCCCACCATGAAGTGTGTTCATTATCATCAGGTGCGTTATCTCTGCAATGTAAGGAGATGTTTGAGTGTCTAAGACCCATCCTGAACATCTTTTGTCCTGTATAATGTGTTCTGTGAAGAATTTAATATTGTATGAGCTGCAAATTAAGATTTTCAGTCATTCTGAAAGCAGTTTTACAGCAGGGGTACAGATACTTAAAGATTCTGCTACCCTAATAGGGGGTTGTAAGTCTAGCTGGTTGAAGATATATTTCTTAGTTATTTTGACTACATGCATGAGGAGACTGTGGAGAGAAACAACTCCATTTTTAACAGGAAGAAAGCTCTGGCAGAACCAGTATCAGGAAGGCTGGCCATCCGCCTCGACCAGCTGGGGTTTGAGAAGACAGAAAAGAGGCGACAACAAGCACCATAACACCATTCAATGGATACCTGTTGGAACAGGGAAACACAATTTAAGGACCACAATAATGCCAAATGTACATAATGTCAATTGAGAAATTGAATGGGGAAAAAGAGAGAAAAGTGAGAAAAGGTGTGACATAAGAGGCCCACCAGCAGTCTAGGTCTATAGCAACTTAACTATGAGATGTTTCAGGGTCACCTGAGCCATCCCTAACTATAAGCTTTATCAAAAAGGAAAGTTTTAAGCCTAATCTTAAAGGTAGAGAGGGTGTCTGCTGCCTGAACCCAAACTGGCAGCTGGTTCCACAGAGAGGGGCCTGATAACTGAAGACTCTGCCTCCCATCCTACTTTTAGAAACTCTGGGAACAACAAGTAAACCTGTAGTCTGAGAGCAAAGTGCTCTGTTGGGAAAATATCTTACAATGAAATCTTTAAGATATGATGGAACTTGGTCATAAAGAGAAGAAGAATCTTAAATTCTTTTCTGAATTTAACAGGGAGCCAATGAAGCTAAAACTGGAGAAATATAATCTCTTGTGTTAGTTCTCATCAGAACTCTGGCTGCAGCTTTTTGGATCAGCTGGAGGACCTCTATGACTTACTCTGGTGTGTGAGGAAGATTCTTCATTTACAAGAACAAACTGGAATCTATCAGATAAATATGACTTAAACAAGCCTAATGCAGTTCCTTTAATCCCAATAACATGTTCAAGTCTCTGTAACAGAATGCAGTGATTGACCATATCAAATGCAGATCCAACAGGACAAGCACAGACACAAGTCCGCTATCAGAGGCTAAGAGAAGATCATTCGCAACTTTCACTTTTATCTTTTTACTATACATTTTTTTGCATTGTGGTTATACATAGTTGATACATTACTTTTTGAAGGGAACAAGCATTGACCCCACAGTGTGAATGGTTAAAACAGGAAAAATACTGAGTTGAGTATAGAGAGAAACTGCTACATGCTTAAAGGGGGAGTCAAAACAGGTGGGATGTAGTCTATAGTGGAAAAGTACCGGACACGGAGAGTTAGGGAGGAGTTTTCCCACGGGGAGAAGACATCTGACTGGAGCAGAGATGGGGTACGAGACTGATAGCGGACCTAGGATCAATCAGGGAAAGTCAAGTCTAAACAACGGCTTCTCCCCAACTTTTGGACCAATAATATTAACATCATGTTTGTATGACACTATGAAGGTTAACTTTGCAAAATTCAATTCAATTCAATTCAATTTTATTTATATAGCGCCAGATTACAACAATTGTCATCTCAAGGCACTTAAGTAATATAGTCCAATTCAAGCCAATTGGAATTCAATTCATTGTAATCATGATCCAATTAATTCTTATAGAGCCAATTCAAAAAATTTATATCCTAGCTAAGGAAACCAACAGATTGCACCGAAATGTGTCTTCAGTCCAATCTCCCGTCCTGAGCGTGCCTGTGGCAACTGTGGAAAGGAACGACTCCCTTTTAACAGGAAGAAACCTCTGGCAGAACCAGACTCAGGAAGGGTGGCCATCCGCCTCGACCAGCTGGGGTTTGAGAAGACAGAAAAGAGGGAAAAGAGGGGGGAAAAACACCATAACGCCATTCAAAGGATATCTGTTGGAACAGGGAAACATAGGTTAATAATCACAATAATGTCACATGTACATAAAATCAATTGTGAAATTAATCAGGGGGAAAAGAGAGCAAAGTGAGGAAAGGTGTGACAGATGAGGTCCCCCAGCAGTCTAAGCCTATAGCAGCTTAACTATGGGATGTTTCAGGATTACCTGAGCCATCCCTAACTATAAGCTTTATCAAAAAGGAAAGTTTTAAGCCTAATCTTAAAAGTGGAAAGGGTGTCTGCTTCCCGGACATTTACTGGCAGCTTATTCCACAAGAGAGGGGCCTGATAACTGAAGGCTCTACCTCCCATTCTACTTTTAGAAACTCTGGGAACAACAAGTAAACCTGCAGTTTGGGAGCGAAGTGCTCTGTTAGGAAAATACCTTACAATTAGATCTTTAAGATATGATGGAGCTCGGTCATTAAGAGCTTTATATGTGAGGAGAAGAATCTTAAATTCTATTCTGAATTTAACAGGGAGCCAATGAAGAGAAGCTAAAACTGGAGAAACATGATCTCTCCTGTTAGTTCTCATCAGAACTCTGGCTGCAGCATTTTGGATCAGCTGGAGGCTTTTCAGAGAATATGTGGGACAGCCCAATAATAAGGAATTACAGTAGTCCAATCTTGAAGTAACAAATGCATGGACTAGTTTCTCTGCATCACCCTGAGACAGGATGTTCCTTATTTTAGCAATATTACGAAGGTGAAAGAAGGCAGTCCTAGAAACCTGTTTTATATGTGCGTCAAATGATAAATTCTGGTCAAAAATAACTCCAAGGTTCCTCACTGTAGAACTAGAAGCCAAGGAAATACCATCTAGAGTAACTATATAACTAGACAATTTCTCCCTGAAGCGCTCAGGTCCAAAGAGAACAACTTCAGTTTTGTCTGAATTTAAAAGCAGACAGTTCTGAGTCATCCAGGTCTTTATGTCTTTAAGACAGGCTTGTAGTCTGACCAACCTATTGGTTTCATAGATAAGTACAGCTGAGTATCATCAGCATAACAATGGAAATTTATGCCATGCTGTCTGATAATGTTACCTAATGGAAGCATGTATAAAGTAAAAAGAATCGGTCCAAGCACAGAACCCTGAGGAACTCCATGACTTACTTCAATGTGTGAGGAAGATTCTTCATTTACAAGAACAAACTGGAATCTATCAGATAAATATGACTTAAACCAGCCTAATGCAGTTCCTTTAATCCCAATAACATGTTCAAGTCTCTGTAACAGAATGCTGTGATCGATCGTATCAAATGAGTGATTTTTTCTGAACAGACTGTCTGGCAGGGAGAGGTCCACAGTGCTATATAACTTCAACCTTGAATCATTTAATAATTTCTGAGCTAGACTTGGAGTTTGTATTTCCTCTCTCAGACAAACAAACATGACATTGCTGAGAGTTAAAGGAATACATTCAATCCATTAATCTTCTGTCTGATAGAAACAATTTTACTGGTAAAGAAGTTCATGAAATCATGACTACTGAGAGTTAAAGGAATACATGGCTCAACAGAACTCTGACTCTTTGTCAGCCTGGCAACAGGCTGACAAAGAGTCTTCTATCAATGATGAATAATAAGCAGTTCTAGCTTTACGAAGTGCTCTCTTATACGTTATTAAACTATCTTTCCAGACTAATTGAGACTCTTCTAAATTAGAGGAACGCCACTGTCTCTCCATCTTTCTTGCAGTCTGCTTTAAAGCAGCTGTGAATTATACTAAAGAGCCAACCTCTTCTGACTGATTACCTTCCTTTTCAGAGGGGCAACATTGTCCAGTGTTGTACGCATTGAAACTGTAGTGCTGTCAACAAGAGAGTCAAGTATTGCTAGAGTAAAATTTAGGTAGCCGTCCTCTGTCATATCTGCACATGGCAGTGAAGAAAAGGATGATGAAATCAACTCTTTAAATCTGGTTACAGCATTCTCTGATAGACACCTTCTATATGTAAAATTCTTCTCAGAAGTCGTAGTCAAGTAATGTAAATTCAAAACTTATCAAAATATGTCTCAGACAAGACAGGATTTTGAGGGAACACTGTTAACTGTTCACTCTCAATGCCATAAGTCAGCACAAGGTCAAGGGTATGATTAAGGCAGTGAGTAGGTCTGCGAACACTTTGAGAAAATCCAATAGAGAATTAAAGTTAATGTTTAGGCTGTCATTTTCAACATCTACATGAATATTAAAGTCACCCACTACAATGACTTTATCTATGCTCAACACTAACTGGCATAAAAATTCTGAGAATTCAGACAGAAACTCAGAATAAGGGCCAGGTGGACGATACACAACAACAAGTAGAAGAGGTTTTTGTCATTTCCACTTTGAGATAAACTGACAAGAGATTCAAAAGAGCTCAAACTAATCTTGGGTCTAAGACTGATTAATAACCCTGATCTGAAG
Source organism: Leuresthes tenuis (assembly GCF_036924035.1). Taxonomy (NCBI): domain Eukaryota; kingdom Metazoa; phylum Chordata; class Actinopteri; order Atheriniformes; family Atherinopsidae; genus Leuresthes; species Leuresthes tenuis. Next base: position 36,210,218 of record NW_027325360.1, read on the forward strand.
ATAGCTGCCACTCCGCCACTCCTCCCCCTCTGCCTGTGGTTCAAGGAATGTGAACATTGAAATAGTTGATTCATTAATGCACCTTTCCACAGTTGCCTCAGACACGCTCAGGACGGGAGATTGGATTGAAGACAAATTTCGGTGAAATCTGTTGGTTTCCTTAGCTAGGATATTGTTTTTGAATTGGCTCCATATTAATGTTAAACAACATTTGGTGTGGGAGAGCAGAGCCTTGACACTGCTCGATCCACATATTATGTCATGACACTGCTCGAATAACATGTTGTTGAGGTCAGAATGAACCCTGCCAAGATAATGACGAGGATGCAGTAGCGTCCTCAGACAGCAGGCGTCAGATAGAGATTGGGTTTGGGCCACGTACACACTGAATGATATAGAAAGGTATAAAGAGTATGTCACAAACTGAGGTCAATGGGAACTTCCATGCATGCTGAAATGTACATGTCTCTGTGACGGTCTGTTCAATAAAATTCTCCATAAGACACTGACCACGACGAGTCTGACTACTCTTTTCTCCACAACATTGGTTCGAGCAGTGTCAAGATACAATATGTTATTTGAGCCTTTTCAAGGCTCAATATGCCTTGTCAGTGTCAAAGCTCTGCTCTCCCATATAATTCTCCCTGAAATCAGTTATTAGTGATTTAAAAAAAAGAAAGAAATAACCCGAAATTAAGCAAATTAGCTAAACCTTCTATATCAGGAGTGTTTATCGTGATGTTGTGAACAGAACTTCTTTCCCAGAGTAGTTCAACCTTCATTACGAATTGGATTATTTTGAAATTAATTAATTGGATTTCATTGGATTAGGATTACCATGAATTGAATTCCAATTGGCTTGAATTAGACTATATTATTTAAGTGCCTTGAGATGACATTTGTTGTAATTTGGCGCTATATAAATAATACTGATTGAATTGAATTGAATTACTCAACTGATCGAACTCTGCAATGAGCACATTTCTTAAAAAGCTATTTCACAAAAAAAATTTAACAAAATTATTCTAATAATAAAAAATGATCAATTGACACATATCTACCATAATGGAATAAAAGTAGAATATATTTACTGAATGGAAGTATTGCAAAAGAGAGTATAAATGTCGCAAAAGCAATGATAAATCAAGGAAATCACAAAAATAATGAATGAATAATAATGGATAACTGAATATATATATGTATATATTTTGAGTTTTACACCTCGAACCAACAATTCAAACACTGTAGAAACTCATCACGTACAAATAATATTGAATCGAACAATCATCATTTAAAACCTTTAGCATTACCATTAAAATTCCACTGTTCGCAGTGCATAGGAGTGAAAAATCTGTCGGCTGCTTCTTTTGTAACTCATGTTCTCATTCACAGGAAAATTCTCCTATCGCCCCATCCTCACTTGGCAACCAACCACTTAATTACTCTCATAGTACTAAAGGTCGCGCTCTGAACAGTTGACTGACACGAATGGCAATGGACATATGTGTGATTAGTTATGATTGATACTAAGTTTGTAGTTTTGGAGGCAAGGTTATCTGAATTGGAAGCTCGGCTCTGCACTGTAGAAAACAACCCGATAGCGAGCCAGGCCCCTTTAGCCAGTGCGGAGTCAACTAGCCTAGTTAGCTCTGTTAGTCGTCGCCTAGCAGATCCCGAGCAGCCGGGACTTAAGAGTAGCTGGGTGACTGTCAGGAAGAGGAGTCATAGTCCTAAAGTCAAGCCCGTGGTTCACCATCAACCTGTCCACGTTTCTAATAGATTTTCCCTACTCAGCGACACACCCGCTGAGGACAAAACCCTGGTAATTGGCAGCTCTATAGTCAGAAACGTGGCATTAGCGACACCAGCGACCATAGTCAAATGTATTCCAGGGGCCAGAGCGGGCGACATAGAATCCTATTTAAAACTGCTGGCTAAGGATAAGCGTAAATACGGTAAAAAAAAAAATTCACGTCGGCGGTAATGACACCTGGTTACACCAATCGGAGGTCACTAAAATTAATGTTGCATCGGTGTGTAATTTTGCCAAAACAATGTCGGACTCTGTAGTTTTCTCTGGACCCCTGCCAAATATGACCACTGATGACATGTTTAGCTGTATGTCCTCATTCAATAGCTTGTTCTCTAGATGGTGTCCAGCAAACCATCGTGGGCTACATAGATAATTGGCAATCTTTCTGGAGAAAACCTGGTCTGATAAGGAGAGACGGCATCCATCCCACTTTGGAAGGAGCGGCTCTCATTTCTAGAAATATGGACGAATTTATTAGTCATCCAAAAACATGACAACCCAGGGTTGAGACCAGGATGCAGAGTTGTAGTCTTACACACTTCTCTGTGCTGATCAGATCAGTGTTACTAATCAGTCCTAGATCCAAGATTAGTTTTAGCTCTTTTGAATCTATGATTCTCAGTTTTTCCTACCCAAGGTGGAAATCACAAAAACCTCTTGTGTTTGTTGTTGTGTATCGTCCACCTGGCCCTTATTCTGAGTTTCTATCTGAATTCTCAGAGTTTTTATCCCAGTTAGTGCTGAGTACAGATAAAGTCATTGTAGTGGGTGACTTTAATATTCATGTAGATGTTGAAAATGACAGCCTAAATATTAACTTTAATTCTATGTTAGACTCTATTGGATTTTCTCAAAGTGTTCACAGACCTACTCACTGCCTTAATCATACCGTTGACCTTGTGCTGACTTATGGCATTGAGAGCGAACAGTTAACAGTGTTCCCTCATAACCCTGTCTTGTCTGACCATTTTTAATAACTTTTGAATTTACATTACTTGACTATATGGCTTCTGAGAAGAATTGTACATATAGAAGGTGTCTATCAGAGAATGCTGTAACCAGATTTAAAGAGTTGATTTCATCATCCTTTTCTTCACTGCCATGTGCAGATATGACAGCTACCTAAATTTTACTCCAGTAGAACTTGACTCTCTTGTTGACAGCACTACATTGTTGCCCCTCTGAAAAGGAAGGTAATCTGTCAGAAGAGGTTGGCTCCTTGGTATAATTCACAGCTGCGTGCGTTGAAGCAGACTGCAAGAAAGCTGGAGAGACAGTGGCGTTCCTCTAAATTAGAAGAGTCTCAATTAGTCTGGAAAGATAGTTTGATAACGTATAAGAAAGCCCTTCGTAAAGCTAGAACTGCTTATTATTCATCATTGATAGAAGAGAATAAGAATAATCCCAGGTTTCTTTTCAGCACTGTTGAATTTATTGAATTGAATTTAATTAAACATAAAATTAATACACAAACAACATCAAATGTATAAATAACAGTCTGTACCATGTACAATAAACAGAACAGAAAATCAGGAATAATCAAACAATAATCATAACAAGATGTAATGTAACTCATCCAGTCCAGTCCCGTCACCAGTACTCTGGAGTCGTCTGCTCCTGGCCAAACATCAGTCCAGCTGGGTCTGGAACTGCTAAGCTATCTTGGAAGGAGAGGTTACTAGCACTTCACTTCCATGAAAGAGGCCTTTACCACTTCTTCTCCCTGTTAGGCTATATTTGATTCTACACATAAGGAAAGAATTTTCTGGACAGTTCATTGGCAACCTTTGTTCGCTGACCAGTTCTTCCATGCATTGGTCCTCAGATCAAGCCTCGCAAGGTCAGCGGCAGTCTGGCTCCACTCTTTGTCTGAACATCAACTACAGCAACCACCTCCTCAGAATGACTATAATGCAACACACCAATAGCGAGATCATTATTAGTATTACCAATACAGTCATTCCCACCTTAACTGCGATCGCTCCCCAAGTTCCGAAAACCCCATCCAGACCACTCTACTCTTATCTGCTCTCTTGGACGGATGCTGTCTGCCAACACCCACACCTGGATGCTCATCAGTGGTCATAGATCTTAACACATTCATTTTGTTCATCCTTTCCCTTGGACTTAACCTCGTCTGTGTTTTTAGTCCGAACCTTAGTGCAGTGATTCAAGTGGTAACCATGTGTTACTACCTTCCGCTTGAACTGCTCACACCACTGTGTATAGTCCTTCTCGCCTTGGCTCGTGCCACTTCCTGTGGAACACTTTGATGTACACCTGGTCGCCTGGTACCACTGGTACCACTGGTCTCTCAACCAGGTGTTCGAGATCCAAGTCTCTGGCCTTCTCCTGCAGATAGATTGTTCTATGGATAGCAGTTAGTTGTTTCATATAAGCTTTCAACTCTGTTTGCAACTGCTCAAGTGGGGGCCCTTTAAAGGGACCCCTCAACTGAGGTGCCGGCATGGGTCAAGCCGTTAGCATTTCATGCGGTGTTTCTTGCATGACCCCATGGGTCTGCACAGTCTTCATCTTCGTATACAATTTTGAATCTTTATCCAGCCAAGGTTTACATTAGCATTGAGGGGACAGCCGTCAGAATACTGGCATTTCCCCATTTGTTGCCACCTATTCAGTCCACACTAGTAGCCAGCTGCAGCTTTTATCCCCAAAAGGAACTTAAAGAAAGCAATATTGGAGAAATATACCAGGCAGGTTCTACAAACAAATTACAACTTCAAAGTGCAAAACATTTAAATATTATTTATTTCTTCAATAAGTCACTTTTAATTTTTTAGGGAATGTATTATTTTCTGACTTGTTTGCCCAAAGAAAAAGAAAAGTTCTACAACTTGGGTCATAAGTAAACAAATAAATAAAAAAATCAAACAATAACTTAAAAAGGGTCAGTCAGAGTCCAAGAACATGGACAGTGCTACCACTTTCTGTCCAGTGTGAGTGAAAATACCCTAACTGAATGAAGATCTGTCACTGGTTACAGTCCACATAAATAATTACAACAATAATAATCACTAATGAAAATTAAAATGATGTCCAAAAGTGTGCAGGGCCAAGGACAGTGTTTACTTTACTTTCTGTCCAACCTAAAAACCTCTTATCTGAAAGAAGATCCTCTGTCACTGTTCACAGTATGGTCTCTCCCAAGTGGATCTGCTGTTTCTTGCTTCCTGTAAAAACAAGATATGGTCTACATTTAATATACCTTCAAATCTTTTTGTTGGCATTCAAGATCAGCTGCGTCTCAAAGTTGGCATCTCCTAGCTGGTTTCTTCTGGGTCTGAATGAGATGAAACAAGAAATGTTGGCATTATGATTAATGTGGCAAAAATGGTAACAGTAATCTGTATTAAATTAATTGTGTACTAAGGGATTCACAATTACTATTAGCTGCATACGCATTAGAATAATATCACCAAGAAAAGAACTATAATTGAGGCTGGGTATTTACTGTACTTATTACCACAGCATAGTAATTATGGAATATAATCATAGTTCATCCCTACCTGAATATTAGACCACTGACACTGAAAGGTCTCTCTGCTGGAGCGCTTGAGGGCAGTGCAGTGTTGTGTTCAATGAACAGCCTTTTGAACTTTGAAAACTGCATGTATTAGTCAAACCCATCTGTGGTTGGGGCATCCAAATAGGTGTCCACTTCAGTTTTTTGAGACACCTGAGATTGTCTGTTAAATTTAAAGAATGTTGCAGGATCTTTCTTGTCACTTTCACCACTGGACTGGGCTTGACCTGAGTCATCAAAGTTGAGGGTTTGAAATTCTCTTTTCAGCATCAATCTGTACTGCACGTTTTTCCTCATCTTGGACCCAGTCTAGTTTGAATCTTGGCACCAGCAAGATTCAAGAGGGAGCACATACAGCAGACAGTAAGTGCTCCCTCTTCTCCAGAAGACCTGCCAGTCTTGTGCTCAGTGACTGCAAGATGCTCTTTATTAGAGGACGGCATGTAATGAGACCCTCTGCAGCTGTGGGCTTTATGCTCTCATCCAACAGTTCATGCATGTGATATATAGGTATGGTCCACCTTTCATCAAATTTTGAATGGTGACCTTTAGATGACCTGAGTAGAGGGGGGGTGTTAGGGGAGGAGTTAGGGGAGTGGTGTCAGTGACGTAATTTTGGGTGAGATATAATTGTTGAGTGTATAAATTACATAATGTTTTATTACGGAATAAATGAAAGAATGGTTCATTAAAGAATAGGAAAGGTTGATTTTTAGGGGAGAAGCTGCCATGGGTTCAAAATTTACGCTGAAAGTTATATATACCTGGTATGGTTGGACATTCTTAACTGAGGCAGTTAAGCATGGGGGTGAGGGGTGGGATGTTTCTCCCAGATATCTGTGTTGATCATTCTTCAACTTCTGTCTGGACACACCAAGCACACGAACCTGAGAGAAGCTGCCATGGGTTCAAAGGTTAGGCTGACTGTTATATCTGAGGATGTTTCTCCCAGATATTCATGTTTAGCATTAATCACCTCCTGTCTGGACACACCGAGCACACGAACCTGATGCCCTCCTGATCCCCTGTCAACTGTCAGACACTACAGACCAATCCTGTATTTCAGTAGGAGGGATATATTATAAAAATGATGCTTCAACCATTTACTCTCAGCGTTCCTTAAAGAGAAGACCGGGACCATGGCCTCTGGTACGCAAAAGTTTCCTTTAAACTTCTTACAGAGAAAATAATACAATTAATTTAAGAAAGGAGACAAAAGTGTCAACAATTTTTTATATTTTTTTTTCTTTCTTTTAAGGAAATAATATCACAGTTGAAATCCACAGATCTTACGAACATGATGAATTCTCAGAACGCTTCAGCAATGAGTAGAATATCTTAACAATGAATATATATATGTGTGTATATTATGTATACTTATATACCATCATGACACATTTCTAACAGTTATTTTCAGAACCTGATCCAAGTGAACTGGAAGATTTCGTGCTACGACAGTCAGATTATGGTACTTTTTGGTAAATATCAATAACCTTTAACAATTCAAATTATTCAACAAAATAACAACAACGCTTGTAACTATTTACAGATTTAATAAACAACTCTGAGCAAGGGGTTTCCAGGACGAAACCGGCCGTGTTTGAAGGAGATCTAACTACGATCGTGCCGGACGGTAATCGTCTTTCATTGAAGAAAAACAGGATCAGAAGACATAATCTCCGGTCAAAATAACCCGTTTCCAGCGGTTCCTCCAGCAGCAACCAGCCCGCTCCACGACTCCGTTTCCAGGGGAAAAGAAGTAGAATCGGTCATGCTACATACCCCGCCCCGCATTATACTCAGGAGAGGACCTCCTCCCCGCCGCCTGTCAGAGTTGAATCGACGGGGAAAACACAGCCTTACACTCCTATGGGAAACTCCGCTCGCGATGGAGAAAGAACCGTGGAAATCACAGAACCTCTTGAGAAGCCGTCGGATGTTCGGGGTAAGTTACAAGATCTGCTCGGGGCCCTGCGCCTGTTGGTGACGTCACATTCTATGATTGGCTGGACGTTGGCACGATGACGTAAGGAAATGTGATTGGTCCGGTGTAGGTGCCAGCTGTGCTCGGGTAGCCAGTTCTGCCACTCGTAAAAAACCTTTTTTTCAATACAAAATGTATTTGGAAACTGAGCTAATGTATTTGGAAACATAAATGCTTTGTCGACGAGAACACGTCGCCTTTCTGGTCTGTGCAAAAACGTTGAAAGGTGCAGAGTGGTCTGCCTATGATTTGGATTGTGTCCAACGATTTCTCCTACATTTCAGGAGGCCTCGATACAAAGGGTGCACGTTTATTGCGCACAACGGGTGAGGATACAATAGCTACCTGATAATCAACGTTATGCTACAGCTAGGTATTAAACCCTCTCTCATCATGCAAGGAAGCAAAACTCTCTGTTTTACAGACCGTGATTATGGTTTGAAATTCATCGATAGTTGATCATTCCTGGCTATGAAACTGAGTATGATGCCAAAAACATTGGGTTTTACCGATCACGCCAAGGGTTTCTTCCCCCACAGATTCTCATCAGAACAGAATTTGAAATACGTGGGACCCTTTCCTTCACCGAGCTACTACTCTGTAGAACTCATGAACCCCCGCGAGCGGGAAGAGTTCCACAGATGGTACGGTGAAGCGTGCAAGGGCACCTTTAACTTTCAGCAACAGAGTCTTCTTTACTGTAAAAATGATGTTGACATACTTTCCAGAGGGTGTCTTAAATTCAGGGACCAGTTCTTTCCCAAGATGCGTGGATCCCCTCACATGCATCACCATTGCATCAGCCTGTATGAAGGTTTTTGTAACCACCTTTCTGCAGCCTAAAACCTTGACTATACCATCACCCGTTGACTACAGACATCAGTGTAAAACTTTCTCAAATGAATCCATACAGTGGCTGGAGTGGTTAGCTTCTAGCAGAAACGTGAACATCCACCATGCATTGAACACGGGGGGGAAAAGAAAATCAGGCCCTATCACGTAGACGGTTATGCAGAAACTGATGGCGTGAGGCAGGCTTTTGAGTTTTACGGCTGCTTCTTTCACGGGTGTCCCATCTGTTATCTGCCTCAGGACACATGTCCGTTGAGGATGGTATCATTTGAGCAAGTCTATGCAGCGACTCTCGAGAGACAGCGTGTCCTACAGTCTGTGTACGGTCTGCGTGTTGTGATGGTAAAATTTATGTCTCAGGACTGACAGACTCTCCAATCCACATTAACCATTTGTATCACCCAGACACGCTAATTGTTTTAAACTATTTACCTCTTAATTAACACTCAGACAAGATAATGGTTTTAACCTCCTGTTTCTTAATTATCACCAAGACTGCATCCTGCCCCCCCCTGGAGATGTGATTACACATCTAAAGAACAAAGCCCCCCCTCTTCAGGTATAAATACTCTGTATTTCTTTTGTTTGTATCTTTTCATACCATTGCCGCTGAATGGTGTGGACTGATCTTTTTCCTTGCAACGAAGAATAAAAACTTAGCCGGCCGGCAGAAAAAGTAAGTTTCTCTATTTCATTGCTCATCAGAAGTATTAGGAAGGAAGCGATTAAAAACTTCCATAACAGTGTGCAGGTCATGTGGGAGCATGATTGGTTGGGGATGAAAAAATCCCATCATGGGGTGATCAAATTTCCTGAGAAATGTAATGCCCCCGAGCCTCTCTCGCCCTGACAGGCTCTGTACGGTGGTCGGACCTGTGCACTCAGACTGAGATACACTGCAGGGATAGATGAAACTGTGCACTATGTAGGCTTTACATCTCTGTACCCCTATGTAAACTGCAGCTTTCCGTACCCCTTGGGCCACCCTGAGATTATCTGCAAAGATTTTGATGACCCTGACAAATACTTTGGTTTCATTAGAGCCATTGTTTATCCACCATGAGGTCTCTTCTTCCCTGTTCTACCTTACAAGTCATCTGGAGGTAAACTAATGTTCAATCTCTGTCGCACGTGTGCGGAAATTAATAATCAGGCAGGTCCTTGAAGCCACAGCAATGCGGAGAGAGCAACGGGTGTGTGGGTTAGTGTGGAGTTTAGCAAGGCGTTACAACTTGGTTATTGCATTGCTAAAATCACAGAGGTGTGGCACTTTGACAGAAGAAGTAGCTCCATCTTTGAAGGGTACATACACACTTTTCTTAAGGGAAAACAGCAGGCGTCAGGTTAACCCCTGAGGCTGGTGATGAGGAGAGCAAGGTAAGGTATGTCAGAGACTACAAACTCCATCAAGGTATCCAGCGGGATGTCAGCAAAATAGAGGTGAACCCTGCTAAAAGACAGGTGGCTAAACTGTGTCTGAACAGTTTTTGGGGGAAATTCGCACAGAGGAATGATCTAGCTCAGACTACCATTGTCACTGACCCGAATTCATTTTTTAATCTCATGTTCTCGGGTAAATACACGATCAAATACTTCCACTTCCTCAACCATGATGCATGCATGGTGCAGTGGAGTTACAAAAAACAATGCATTGCTCCTCCCAACAAGGTAAACAATGTATTCATCGCAGCATTTACCACCGCTTATGCACGTTTACAGCTGTCTGGAAGTAATGCAAAACAGAATTCTCTACATAGACACAGACAGTCTGATCTATGTGGTGAAAAAGGGTGAGACTCCTTTGAAACTGGGAAACTATCTGGGGGATTTGATGGACAAGCTGGGGGGGTGACACAATTCAGGAATTTGTTGCAGCAGGACCCAAGAGTTACGACTGCCAGAACAAAAACGAGAAAAAGGTATTGATGCACGTTAAAGGCATCACTCAGACACACGAATGCTGCGAGAAATGTCAACTTTGACAGCATCAGAGAGTTAGTGGAGGGTTATTTGGGTGACTCTAGACTAGAGAAACTGCAATCGAGACCCCTCAGCGTACCATCAGAAGAGATAAAAAGAGGTTTCTGTTAAAAAATGCAACATTCCTGAAAAAGTTCCGGGTGGTGTATGACAAGAGACGCCTTTTTCCTGGCGGGACAACTCTGCCTTTTGGTTATTAAGGCATTAGGGTGATTAACCCTCGAAGCGCCATGGTCGACTTAAGTCAACAAGGTGGCGCCTTGAACATGTCACACTTCACCTCTGACGCAAAAAACGTCATCCTTCTATTTCAAATTTTTGCGCTACATCAAGTTGAATCAGTATGAGTTCTTCACAGAGCGAGTACACCATTGAGCAACAGCAGCAGAGCGATATAGTCAGCATTAGCGAGTATTTTTTTTTCCAATAATCACACAATGTGCACTAAAAAGTTTACCTGCAAAGAAGCGCTGGGTCTTCTATTTGCTAATCCTGATTCTAAAGGGGAAAATCTACCTTCAGAAGATGACGGTCAGCTGCTAGCTCGTCCCGGCGCTAGTGGCAACGCGTTCCCGCCCCACATCCCTGCCTCACCAGCAGTCGGACAAAGTGTTTCCCCACACCAAACACCAACTTCAGATCCTTTGCCCAGCAATGTTGATGGTGAGGAAAATGTTTCACGGGTCGAAGTTTGCATCGAGGAGTTAGCAGGCGTGGTAGTACTGGAGGGAACGAGGCTGGGAGTAATATCTGTGTTCTGTCTTTTTATCGAGCTCACCAAATGAACGCTGTGCTTTCTGACACGGTGCCTTCCGCGATCGCGCAGCTAGTAGCTTGACAAATCTAAATGGACAGTCAGATGTGGTCGAAGTGTCAGTGGGAGAGCTGGGGGAAAACGTAGCGTTCATGCAGCCGCAGCCATGCTGCGTCTGTTCACTGACCGGAGCGCGTGTTGGCGCACTTGGTGGAGAGGAGCTCAAGGTGGCACAAGTGGTGCATTTAGAGGCAGATGCACTGTCACACAGCGCAGTGCCAAGTCACCCAACATGCATCTCACTAAGCCAGGTTGTGGACATGCAGGCTTTGAGTATTTGACTGATGAGGTGGGGTACCAAAATTGGATAAAGCCATTTGATGAAACAGTTGGATATCAGGAGGACAGATAACTATCCAATGCTGATTCGACCCTAGATTTTTATTTATCACTTTTTCTCAATGATGATTTCTGGAATTTATTGACTGTAGAAACAAATCGTGATGCCCATCAGTTTTTAGCCTCCCATGAAATCAAGCCACATTCAAGATTTCACCAGTGGTCTGATGTAACTGTCAGTGAAATCGAAAACACATCAGGACAAAACACACTACTAGTGGGTACAGATGAATAAATACACCTGTGTGTTGATGATTATAATTCATTCATGGGGTGCGTTGACACTGCAGATCAAAGAATGAAGACCTAACTCTTTCCCCACAGATCAAGAAAGTGGTATAACAGAATTTTCAATGCTATTATTAGCATAAGTATGGTGAATGCTCACATAATTTACTGGAGCTGTACTCCGGCTCCTCACTAGTCTCTGAAGGTCTTTGTGCAAGACGTGGTAACTGGTTTACTGGAAGGCTACTCCAGGAAAGAGAGCCATAAAGGGAGGAAGAAGTCATTGGGAGAAATGCCACAGAGACTCACAGAACGTCACTTTCTGTATAAGGCTGATGACCGCCCAGATTGTGTTGTATGTTCTAATCGAACCCGGCCAAAAGGCCGCCATCAGACAAAATACAGGTGTAGGCAGTGTGGGGTGAGTCTTTGTGTGGTACCATGCAATTAAAGGTATAACACCATAAAAAACTACAAACAGTGTCACCTAGATGGATAGGCATAGGACTATTTTGACCTCTGCAGGCAAACGTGAGGTTATCGCTCATGTGCATTTTTTCGGCCATTTATTAGAAATAATTTACAGTGTTGGTTTATTCTTTGCTATTTCCCTGAACATTTTGCATTGTCTAGCACATTGAATATAGAATATTGAATATAGCACAGCGATTAATAGGGGCATATTTGGGGAAAAAGACTGCATTTCATCATTGAAACATAAACATTTCATAAAAATTCTATAATCCAAGATGGCCGCCACCCCATGGCGTCATAATATGCAAATTAGGTGTGTAAATTTGCTTCCTACATAAACTTTGGGTCATCCTTAACATTTCTCTAATTTACAGAAAGTCTCTATCTCTTATCAGTTTTAAGATAAAGCCTTTTGAAATTTATTTGTCAAAATCAAGGATTTTAGAAAAAAACCTCTGGCGCCTAAATGGTTAAGAGGAAGAAGTATAAAAAGAAAAATGTTGCGCTTCACTGATGTGAAGGAGATTGATTTTGACCCCAGACTAAAGACTCCTTTTTCATGTCTCATAGTGGGACCCAGTGGATGTGGGAAATCTTATTTTGTTAAGAGTGTTTAACAGAATTGTAACCATGCGATGGATGTTGTACCTGATAATATTGTATGGATTTACACTTCCTTTCAATCCTTGTATGCTGAACTGCAGAAAATGAATAAAAAGATTATATTTGTGGAAGGACTGCCTCATTCTTTTGAAGATGAAAATCTTTTTCCTCCTGATCGAAATCACTTGGTCATTTTGGACGATGTTATTTTTCAAGCCTCGGACCATCCCGAAGTGGTGACAATCTTCACGCAGTACAGACATCACAGAAATATGAGCGTTATGATGTTGACTCAAAATGTATTTCATCAAGGGAAATACAGTCCCACCATCAGTCTGAACAGTAATTACCTGGTGCTGTTTAAGAATTCCAGAGACAAATTGCAGGTGAATGTACTAGCCCGTCAAATCTTCCCCTCAAAGAAAGCGCTCTTGCTGGAGAGTTTTGAAGATGCCACCAGAGAGCCGCACGGGTATTTAATTGTTGATCTCACTCACTCGTGCCCAGAACAGTACAGACTCAGATCGGGTCGACTTCCTAGTCACTGGCCAGTTGTCTACATCCACAATATCTCCACATCCTGGTTTTTAACGTGCGCTTAAACCGCTCAATCACAGAAGCCTTCACTTCCCTCAGCGTAGCAAAATGTTCAATGCCGTGGTTCTCCAGTAAAATCTGAAATTTTTTGTTAAAAAAATTCTTTACCGACATCAGTTTGAAGTTTTTTAGGGGTCTCACTTTCTCTAAAAACAGATTCAAAAGCCTTTACCACCTCTGCGTCAGTTTTTCTCTTCAGAGCGCGAACGTCGGCCTTTTTCAAAAATATGTCAGTGATGGTTAATAGATTATTATACCCATCATTGTGGTCCGCCAGGGCTTGCATGTTGCAGAGATCTGCTTGGAATTGATTTAAAGGTCTGGTGACAAAAACTCTGTTTCTTGAATTCTTGTATTGACAGAAAACACAAAACGCAAGTATATTTCAATCTTGTCTTTATTCTCTAATTATTCTTTAATTATTCTCTATTCTATTAGTCTAAACAGGAGAAAATATATATGTACATATAAGAATAATAATTCTTTTAAAAATTAGAAATAAGAAAGTTACATCCCTCCTTTATCCCTCCCAAAACTTTGTCATGGTCTCATGGTGATCAATATCAAGTTCAGCTTTTGCAAAAGGGGAGAACCGTTGCTGCTTCAGCCACAGGTTTATGTGTCTAAGCAACCTCCAGCAATCCCTGACTCCCTCCTTGTAGCAGCCTGGTTTTATTCAAGGATAAGAAAAGGGGAAGAGCTTTACAAAACAAAAGGCATAGAAATTTCAGAGCGTGTGACTCTGTCTAATGTTTTGATATGGAGACACATCTGCAACTTCAGAGTGTGAGGCCTTGACGATAATCATTCAAAGAGATACATCTACAAACTAGTTTGAATCAGGCATTGTGCGTTGTAGTTTGAACTCAGTTAAACTCAGTTGACCTCTGGAAGGATCGGTCCTGAAGCATTTCCCTTTGTTCATACTCACACACACATTTCATCATCACATGATTAGAACTAATGCAGTATAAGATCCATGCATCACACATATGATTTTTATGGCATAGCATATGAGTGCAATTAAAGCACAGGAATATAATTGTAAAACAGGGTATATCATGAGATAACAACTAAAAACTCTAACATTTCCCTCCTTTTTATCAAATGAGATACAAAAACATCATATGAAAACATTACAGTTTCTTTTGGTTCACTGTGGTAGGCAGAAACAGTACATCATTCTATATCACTTGTTTTGGACATTTTTAATGTTGAAGTCATTCTTAGTTTCTTTATGCTTTACACATGTCAAGAACAGTCATCATAGTCATCACAGACTCGTCTTTGGTTGGTTGAAAAGTAATCATCATGCTCCGTGGTTTGGCGGAGCAGTTGTAGGCTTACCATGGTGGAAGTGACCGTCTTAGTTATCACAGACTTGAAACAAGGGATCACACAAGTTGTAAACAAACAGAATAAGATCAGTACAGCAAAGAAGGGGGTGACGATCTTTAAAAGTAGTTGCCACAAGGTGCCGGTCGTCAGCCATGAGAGAAAGTCCCATTGTTGTTGTGCTGCTTCTCGTGACATAGTTTGTTGCAGGTTATGCAGGGAGTTCTTTCTTTTGATGACCTTGATGTAAACCCAGTCACCTGGTTTAATGAGGCTGTCAACCTGCGAATGAGAGGAATCAGAAGGCAGTAAATTTGCATTGGACACGCCTTTCTGTTTTAGTGTCCTAATCATATAATCTGCCAGAGTCTGTTCTTCGTCTGCTTTCTGTAAGTCTGATGAAAACACTGGTAACCTATATGGTCTCCCATGGACTATCTCAAACGGAGTTAATCCTTGTAGTGTTAATCCTTGTATAATGTTTTCCTGTAGCTGCTTCTTTTGCTTCTTGATCTGCAAATCTGTTGCCATTAGCGACTTCATCTTTGCCTGTAGTGTGTGCAGCACATTTGCACACTGCTAATTTGGCTGGCAACTGTATAGCTTGAAGGAGATCAGTCAAAAGAGATGCATGTGTTACAGGTATACCTGAGGATGTTGTCATGCCTCTGCGTTCCCATTGTTTTGCAAAATAAAACAAGGTTGAGAAAGCATATTGGCTGTCTGTGTAGATTGTTACTTCATGTCCTTCTGCTAATTTGCATGCTCTAGTCAGTGCAATAAGCTCAGCATCTTGTGCTGACATTTGGCTGGGGAGTTTGGCTGCCTCTACCACTCTGGAGGGCAGTTGGACTATTGCATAGCCACTTTGGTTGTTACCTTGCGGGTCTTTGGAACATGACCCGTCAACAAACCATTTTTCTCCTACTGTGAGAGGTGTATCACTGAGGTCTGGTCTTGGTAACTGCAAATGTTCTGTTGTTTCCAGACAGTTGTGGTGTGCCATCTTCCGGTAATGGAATCAGTGTTGCAGGGTTTAAGATAGTACATCTTTTCACCACAAGATGGGGCTGAGACAACAGTGTAGCTGTGTATGATAAATGTCTGGCTGGTGAAAGGAAATTAATTTTGCTTTGCAATAACAGCACATCCACAGCATGTGTGACCAAAAGTTCAATTTTATGAAACAACACAACATCTGCTGATTGGGTGACTGCCAGAGAAGCTGCACAAACAGCTTGGACACACTCAGGTAAAGCTTAGGCCACTGGGTCCAATTTCTTTGAGTAGAAAGCTACAGATTTTAATCTGCCACCATGATTCTGTAACAACACTGAAGTCATGTAGCCATTTTTGCAGTCCACTGTCTGAACAAAGGTTTTACTGTAGTCTGGTAACACGAGAGTTGTGGTTTCCATCAATGCTTGTTTTAAAACTACAAATGTTGCCTCAGTTTCAGGGGTCTACTTGATTTTATCAGACATTGTCATGGGGACACCGTAAATGAGGTCCTGCAAAGTGTGAGTTTTTCTGCATAATGTGGTATCCAAGCTCTGCAGTAATCACACAGTCCTAAGAAGGAAGTTTGCTTCTTTGTCTCTGGTTTAGGCACATCAGCTATAGTTTGTTTTCTAACTGTCTGTATCTGTCTGCCTGCAGCTGACAGAGTGTGGCCTAAATAGTTCATCTCTCTTCTCACCCACTGGAGTTTATTTTTTGACACTTTGTTTCCAGTTTTACAGAGATGCTGCAACAGAGAAAGAGAATCTTCTCTTCATGCTTCCCCTGTTTCTGACGCCACCAAAATGTCATCCACATACACAAGCAGCTGGCTTCGCTCGGACATGTGAAAATCTGCCAAACAGGCCATTATTGCTTGGGTAAAGATGGTGGGACTTTCAGCGAACCCTTGTGGCAGTCTGGTGTATGTGTACCCATGACCCTCATATGTGAATGCAAACCAGAACTGAGACTCTGGGTGAATTGGGACTGAGAAAAAGGCGTTACTGAGGTCAACTACAGTAAAGAACTTTTTATCAGGCTTTAAAGAGTTTAACAATGTGTGTGGATCAGGGACATTTGGTGCTCTTGTTTCAACTGCTTCATTTACAGGACGTAGATCTTGGATCATACGCTAGTCTTTACCATTTGCGTTTTGTACTGGAAAGATTGGTGTATTTCATGGAGAATCTGGGCATGGTCTGATTATTTCCCCTTTGTTAAGGTCTGTTACCACTGATGAGATACCCTGCACTGCCCCATGTTTCAGAGGATACTGTTTTACTCTGGGCCTTCAGTCTGATCTAGGTTTAAATTTGTACTGGAGGTATGGATGTTAGAAGTCCAACATCAGAAGGACCCTTTGACCACAGTTTTTCTGGGATCTCTGCCAATTCAGCTTCTTCTTTGGCAGTTAAGAAAATGTCAGTTTGTCATGGGAGGGGATGCACTTGTGCTTCGCACGTTGCTGCACCACAGAAAGGTTGTCTCCACATGTCACAGCTGAGACTGTAACTCCAGTTTTCATCGCGGTTCTCATAATCATTTGCAACTGTGGCCATTTTTGTTCTCAGGCCAGCATCTGTCCAAGTTATGTTCTCAGGCTTGTACAGAGAGATATGAGGGGTAGCTGATAATTTGTAACTAGATGCTCGATCCGCGGGGAGGAGAACAGTCACAGCAGCAAATGACCTTTGGTCAGTGTACATATGAAGCAATCCCACTACAACAGGAGACATTTTGGCAAACTCTTCGATGTAAGTGTCATGGGGGTCAGTCAAAACATTCATGGTTACATATAGTTGACTATACATAATTTCTGTCTCTGGCTTTTGTAGTTGCTCACATGCTTCTCGTAGCATTCTGCTAGGAAGGTGTAGATCGAACTTTGGGTTCAAATCATATGAACAGTAAACACTGTTATCATCTGTGCAGGATGCATAAACATCTGCATCTCTGACTCTGCAAGCTCTCATTCCGTCTTTAATTGGGATGATGGCGATGCCCAGCCGGGTCATCAGGTCTCTTCCCAACAGGTTAACAGGGCATTTTGGTGAGATCACTACAGAGGCTGAAATAGTGAGTTTAGTTTCTTCATCTTCATCTTTATGTGTTTGTCCATCTGTTGACTTAACCCAAATGCTATTTTGATATTGTTTCAAACCTGGGACGTGTGTTTTAAGAACTGTTTTGCATGCACCACTGTAACATAAAAACTCTGTGGGTTTACCATTTACTTTCAACCCTACATATGGTGAAGTGCATTCAAAAGGTCCCAGGCTGCGTGGACATCAACAACCATTTCATCTGTAGGATTAGAGGAGTCAGAGGTTTCCAAGTCTAGTCAGGAGTTAGACCTTCCTCTGCCTCCTCTTCCTCCTCTGTAATTATCTTGTTTTTTCTTTGGACAAGCTCTGAACCAATGTCCGTGTTATCCACAATTCCAACATTCTTCAAATTTCTATCAGGTCGAGACTGGAAGGGCCTTTGACCTCTTCCTCTCCCTCTGCCTCTGCCCCGACCGCCACCTCTCTGGCCGCCGTGGAAGAAAACAGTGGAGCTGCTGGATCCGAAGTCATTTGTATAAAACAGATAGCAGCATTCTACCATAAACTTTTTAATGGTCTCATTCAGGAGGTGTAACACTGTAGTTTTTACAACTTTGATAAAACCTGAAGGTATCCACCCATTGAATTCATCCTCACCCTCCTCTACTCTATCATCCCAACAACCTGTCGGGGTCCCTTGACCTGATGGAAGCTGAGAGTCCTCCATCTCATCAGACTCTGCTTCCTCCAATACCCCGGTCCTGGCAGTGGTGGTCTTGGAATCTACCTGGTAGAACCTTAGGAGGACCCCGTCTGGTGCCGAATGTGAGAATTCAATCTCGGGAGAAGAGGCGGAGAATCTCTCGGGCGAAGTCGCTGGTGAAGGTGGGTGATACAGATCCTGGCTGTATCTATCACTGTCTGGTGATCCAAACTGCGGTTCTGTGGACGACGAAGAAGGACTCCCTGGTGGGATCAAGAGCGTTGGAGAACCACTCTCCGAATCCCAATCAGGGGTCTCCTCGTATAGCATCTTCGACGTCGGTTCTCAACCCGTTCTTCATGTTGTTTGTTGTGTGTCTGGGTCTGTGTAGGAATGCCTCCTTATAAACCTGCAGGGGGTGTGGTTAATGTCTGGGAGGAAGAGCAACCTTGCAGGAAACGGTTTACAAAGCCAGTGTTTTTTTTGACTGCTAGAATTTCAACCCAGCTGGGAGCCGTGGAAGAGTTGGGAAACCCGCTCCGCTATTTCATTCATCTTCTCCACCCGTGCTGCTTTAGGTATTGCTAGCAACATTCTAAACATGCCACAGTCAGAGTTAAAGAACTCGAGAATAAAAAGATCCCCATGTGTCTTTTCATTAAATTTCCGGTAGCCAGCAAGGAAGAACCAGCGGCCAGTAACACCTGTTCTAGACTGCCACACAGCAGTGAAAACAACCCTTCTCTTGGCCAGCTCGATGTCATTCAGGAGAACCTCCAATCTATCAATCACGTTTGGCTGGAGGCGTTGTCGGGATTTCTTCAGGTTCTTCTTTCACTGATACAACTTCAACCGCTGAGTCCAAACCTCCTCCTGCTCCTCCTGGAAGACAGGGAACTGCGAGTTTCAACACTCCCCAGTCATTGGAAGTTAGCATACCCACAGTGGTCAGAGGGCCCAGCTTCTCATCTTCCTCATCGAGCTGATATAGACAGAGGTCACCTGTTTTATTCTTGAACACATAGCCCCATCTTCCACGCATTCCATAGGGCTCCAATAACCATTCTTCCTGGAGAGATCCAGGCAGTGGTTGCTGTGTTCTGCACAGAAACACCATACTCTTCTTAGGAGCATTTGGTATCAGAGGAGGATCTTGACGTATCGTTACTGGAGTCTCGCAAATGAGAGACCAGGGAGTCCACACCCTCTCCATTGTCTGTGTAGATTTATCTTCTTCCAGCCTCACTCTGCTTCTTGTCCTAGCCATCTTGAACCAGCTATCTTTCACACATGGCTTCTCTCGGGGTTTTATCCACTACTAAAACCCCACCCCATTCCTCTCATTGGTTTCTCAAAGTCACAGGACAAACGATATCTCCCACATCTTACTTTATAGGGATAGAATCTACGAAGCTGCCAGAATGAGGATTTTTCGTCATTCCTGGCCCCGACTCATACGATACTTAAATACTAGCAGCTTCTCTCCTAAAATCAACCTTTCCTATTCTTTAATAAACCCTTATTTAATTTATACACTCAACAATTATATCTCACCCAATATGGGTGACACCACTCCCCTAAGTCCTTCCCATAACTCCTCCCCATAACTCCTCCCCTAACACCCCCCTGGTTCATTGTCATCTTCACTTTCAGTTTCATCAAAGTTGACCACTCTGTCTGGCTCTTCAGTATCAAAAGCAACATCCACCACAAAACAGTTAAACAGCTTAACAAAATTTGCAGCGTTGTCTGTTACTGTACACACAACCTTGTTGTGGATTTTGAATTCTTTGTTAACGTCTGACAATAATTTTGCCAACACATCATGTGCATGTTCTCCTTTAATCAGCCGACATGCCAGTACAGCAGAGTATCTCTTAGAAACATCAGTTTTGTTTAGCCAGTGGATAGTGATGCCCATAAATGCCTTATTCACAGCTGACCGGCAATCTGCTGTTGTGCACACAATATCAATCTCAGCGAGTCTTAAGCACACACAATGACTTAACTGTCTGCAGCATACCTTTCTGCTATTAACAGGTTAAAATTTTCTTTTACTATGACTTAGAAATCTATTGAAGCAGTTGAGAAAGTATTCAAATTCCTTTACTACAATGGAGTCAGTCAAAGATGGCAGCAGACAGGTTCACATATTTTCAAATCTCTCCTGTTTCAACATCTTTCACTCCATTGAAAAAAACACTGCATTACTGCGTTCCTCTAAAACTTCTGGTGCTGACGGTTTTCTAATTATTTTCCTGGCTCTTATAGTTTTCTCACAGGAGATCACAGTATCCCTTCAATTGTCTTCTGCTTCTTGTCCAATTCTGCTGTGTGCTCATGAAGTCAGAGCTTTTTTACAAACATTCCTATAAGTGCGAGGACCCTGTCTTCCATTCCTCTGCTACATATTACACTGGAGCCATTTTAACTTTTACTCACTTGACCTTTGACCTTCTTTATAGAATATTGTGCTAATTAAGAATTCAGCAAGTTTTTTTCACAAAAAATGTAACTTTTATTTTGCTACCCTTGCATCTTCAGGTATCTTCATTACTTCAACCTTGAAGTAAAATGTGAGCCCATTTCATTCCAGTCCATTGTTCAAATCAGCTGCTTTCAATTAAATTATTTCTTTCTTTCTTCTCTGTGTGTTTCTGTTTCCCATTTAAGATCAGTGTCCTGATGATCCATTTAAACTTTTTCATGAGAACTTTTATTTTAAAATCTCTCAAAATATCTTATTATAAAATTGGAAAAAATATTTTTAATGGCAGACCTCCATTGTTGTTGATGTCGTAATCCTTTCAGAGTAGTGATGTCACGGCGCTGAACCGGGCTCGGTCCTATTCATTTTACCCTGTGGGGGAACACCATGTCATCTGTGCAAACTTTTAAATTTCATCCTGAGAAACATAAGCAAGGAGGAGAACATTGAAGACTTAACGGAAGAAGTTTATTAAGAAGCATGTGTTACAGCTGATTTGTTACAGCTGATGTGTCATTGTTCTGATGTTACAGATCTCTGATTCCCAAAGCTTTGGATAGTCTCTTTTAGATGAGACTGTCTTATCTGAAAGGGACAGCAGAAGCCATTGGTGTAATTTTTATGCTGCTCCTATGTACAATATATTTTTGTATGGCAGTTTAAAAAAAAGTAGTGGAATAAGAAGCAGAATAAGTATGCACAACAGTAATTTGTGTGCCATGATGCCTTCGGCATTGGCACCCATAACCATATATGCTGCTGTCTTCTTAATTTTTTCAGTTGGGTTTGCTAATGGAATAATGAATGATGTTAGAGCTAATGTCTGTTTCTGAGTCTTTATATTGTGCCTTTTAGTGTCGGTCAAAGCGGAACCTGTCAGTTCTCTTGGTGGAGGTCTCTGTGTCATTGAAAGTTCATGTGACAGAGTAATCACACAGACCCAGTAAAACTCATGAAGCAGCTGTGTTTGATAGTGAGTTTGGCTCAGACACTTGAACTGGACTTTATGATACTGGTTCTATTAAATAACACAAACCGCATCATGTTAATGTCTCTGAGACATTATAGTAAATCTATTTAGATTCATGACTGTAAATGATCAGAGAGACAGCTGATAATGAGCAGTACAGAACAGACATTTAATGAACACAGAAATATTCTGTCCCCACTTACTGAAGCTTTTAGAAAACATCTTCACTTTGATGGTAGATTTTCTGTTGTATTCAGAAACTGTCACCTGGAAATACTGAATGGATGTGTGGACTGGTGATGATTAAACTGTGTGCATTGATGCATGTTTTACAGACAGTTTTAGTCCAAACTTTCTATTCAGACTGAAATATTTCAACTGTCTCAGTGAGTCTCCCATGTCAGCAAAAAGTATTTCCTCACATCTGGATATCCCCATTTTACTGTCCTGTTCCTATGGGCGGTGTCAGTGATTGACAGATAAAGCAGCCAATCGCAGCAGCTCAGCACATGATGTTCACTGCAGGGCAGCTGACAGAAGATGAGACTTTGTGCTGCTTCAAACTTTGTCTCATCAGTCATTTTCTCTGGAAATAAAACTGAAATGACAGCACAGCTGTGCTCTTTACATGTTCTGGTTGCTGATGGAACAGCTGAGTTAGAATAGCCCACAACAAGAGCAGCTCTGTGTCTCAGTGACACACAGTCTAAGCTGCAGTGTCATTACATGGTGCTTTATTGCTCCCCTGTTGGTGAACCTGCTGTGTCCTCAGCTGGAAGCATTTAACTGACAACTCTCCTTTCCTCCTTTCTTTAGACTACTTGAACTCTGACCCCTGCTCCTGCTGGTGAGGACCAACATTTAGTTCCTGATACCTGCTCTGTTTCCTGTCAGTGTGCAGCTGTGTAACATCTGGCAGACCTGTCCTTCTCAAACTGCATGAATGAAGTGAAACATTGATCATTAGAGAACAGATTTCACAGCTGACGTGTTACTGCTCTGATTTCCATCTGATCTCTGATCCCCAAAGCTTTGGATGGTCTCTGAGAGCAGAACTGGGAAAGTTTCCATGTTTCTGAGCATGAACACATTCAGCCTCTCTGAAGTGATCATCAACCAACAACATTTAACTACTTCAACTCCACAAAAGTCTGGACCAAACCTCATCCTGTACAGACAAGAGCAGAACCAATCAGCTGTGAGATCAGATGATGTGTGTGTTCAGAGTCTTCTGATCTGGTACTAACAAACTGTTTCTCCTCTCAGACCCAGAGAGAACCGGACCAGAACTCCTGCTTGGCTGGTGAGCAGATTTCTTGTCAGTGAGGTTCAGTCCATCACATCACTGAGTGTAGGAGTGTTTCACATTTTAATGACATTGTTTTTATGGTTTATCACAACTGCTGAGTTCACACATGAATATAAATATAAACGTGATCATGTAGAGTACAGAGCAGAGCCAATCTACCCTACACTTTTGTGTTCATTTGAAAATATTTAATTGTTTAATATTTAAAACCTTTTCATTCTGATTAAATTCATTGTTTTAGTGGTTTAACAGACCTGCTGATTCAAACCGAGTTCACATTTGAATATAAATCTTGTTCGAAAGGTTATGGTAAACTTAATCATATGTGCTGTTCCAGCATGGGAAACAAAAGAAAACTACACCTTAAAGGTACCGGTGGTGAGAAGATAACAACATCATCACGTCCAAACTGGACAGTTGTGTCTGAATCAGCAACAAAAAGTCAGCACAGAGGGAACTTTGGATCAACTTTTATGATCCTAATTCACTTGAGTATTTTTGCTCTCCCTGTGAGTCAGAAATGTTCAGTTCAGCAGCTCTGCCTCACAGCAACATATTTCCTTCACAGCCTGACTTATAGAACAGACAGAAAATACCGCCATTTTGAATATTATTCACATTTCTGTGCTGGACATTGATGCAGATCAGCACTTTCTTGGCTGGAGAATAGTTCATAACATAATAGGTTAAGACAGTTTCAATCTAATATATGTAACACATTTCTATCCTCTTCACCGGTTAGCTCATGAATTTTCCTTCACATTTTTAAAATTTTAAATAAGCCAAAGTGAAACACTTCAGAAGTTTCTGCAGCAGAAGCTTCTTTAGAACATCTGCTCTATTAAACAGTGTGATGTTTTTGTGTCTTCCAGGTGCCCTGCGGTTCAAGACCTCTTTCTCCTCCTCCATCACCAGCAATTCTATCTTTCCTGTCCTAACTACCCGCTCTATCTAATATTTGGAAATTCTCTCTTGTATCCATCTATCCCTGCTCTAACTGATTTTTGGATCTCTTCTATCATTGGACATTCTACCTTTCCTGTCTGAATACCACCTTTTATCTGTTCTTAAAGACAAAAGACTTACTCACTTGAAAAGCTTGAAACCCAATTGTTCGGAAGATTCCACTTTTGGAAACTTGAGGTTGATTGGAACCTTGTCTTGCTATTTTTGGAATCTGAGACTCTCTGATGTCACTGATCTTTCTGTCCTGTCTACTTCTCTCATACATCTTAGAAAAAATAAATCAATTGGTACATTTTTTTTATTCAAATTTGGCATAAAGTCTCAAATATTGTGATACACATTTAATTCTTGAAGAGAAATCCCCCAAAATATAAATCTAAAGCATAACTTATCTGTTTTGGATAAGATATTCTGATACTAATTTCAAAGAGATCAATTAAAATATTCTTGATCTTTGAATCTATAAATTCCTATCTGAAAACAGTGCTTACAGAAATTTAACAGTTAATTCTTGTTATAGACCCAAAGAACCAAATTTAATAAAGTAAAATAAAAGTACTGCATCTGTTCCTGTGCTACTCACTGCAGGTTTGTTCATACAAGTGTTGAGATAAAACACATCAGTAGGGAGGATTGGAGTGTCTGTTTGCTGTCTCCTCTGAACTGACCAGAAGTGGAATCCAGTTACCAGATTATACCAGATCATCCTGCTGCTGCTGAGATCCTGATCTGCATCACAACGCTTTAAATATAAGAGCGTTCAGGGATTTGAATTCAGCTTGTTGTCATTAAATCTGTCAAAAACACAAAATCCACCTGTGATTCATCAGCTAAGAAGCTAATAATAGTGAGAGTACGTCAACAGATTGTAGCTGATGGAACTACTGATAATTTATCTTTGAAGGTTTGTTCATTCTGTAACAAACATTACTTTTGAGATACTGCTAACATTTTCATAGCTGATCTTTTCTGCTACATTTCAGTGTTACAACAGTAGTTTTTGCAAAATAATAGTTCTAATTTGGAAGAAAATAAAGAACCACTGAACATAATTCTAACATTTTAAAAATTGGAAAGAAGTGAAACAAGTTCAAACTTTTAATTGGATACTTTCTTATTCCATAATAAAATCAGTTGAAGTTTTGGTCTGTTGGAATCTTCAGATTAAAGTTTAACTTCTCTGCGTCATAACAAACGTCTGTTTTTTCTGTCCGATAAGAATTTTTCTGCTGTCGATCTTTTGGAAGGAAGAAGTAAAGATTAAGTAAAACATAATAAACTGAGGCAAAGCTGCTCGAAGTAAGGTAAAGCACAGAGCTTTGAACTGCACGATTAAAGGTCTAATTCATGTCAAGAAAAAACAAGAAGGATCCTGAACAATTTAGCTAACATTCCAAAACTGCTACGAGCAAAGAAAAATATTATACGAAAAATATATATATTAGGCCCTTAGGTCAAAGCATGCATGCAAGGTAACAGTGATCAATAACCAACCAAAGATCTGATGTCTGACAACACAAGCATGATGCTGTGGCACTGCTAAGGAAAAAGTTAGTAGCACAAGGCCACATGGCTCATCTAAATAAATAAATAAATGAGGAATTAAGACAAATAGAAAAATAGAATAAACCTGTGTCTTTGATTCTAATTTGTATGGGAATATGTTATTGTATCATGTGATGTTATAAGAAACTCTGATGTCACACTGTTGGTACCACATGAAGTGTTTCTAATTCAAATGGAAAAAAAAATTAAAAATTAAAAATTAATGCTGATCCTGAACTGGATCAGCATTAATTTTTAATTTTGAACTGTGGATGGCTCAGCATCACGAAATACAGCCACTGGTAAGAATTAAATAGAATTTAGTATAAAGTAACAAGTGAGAATTAAGCAGATCATGCTGAAATTTTATCAAAAGCACTCTGAGTTGAATTAAGAGGACAGACAATATTTATCCCAAAAAGGTTAATCAGTTACTCATTGAGAAGAAATGGCTGCTTTCTTGATGGTGTGCTGCTCCCAAAATTAACTCTAACCACAAACATTTCTGTCCTGCAGCAGCAACACAGGAGCAGAAACTGCAGTGGAAGAGTTCAGCAGAACTAACATACGGATGAGACTAAATCTCATCGGGGGGGTGGAGACACAACAATTAATCATAGTTTATTAACACTTCTCAAGTTTTTCCCAAAATTCTGTGAGTCTTTGTCTTCCTTTTGTCTTTTGTTCTATGTTGTCTCGTGTTTTGTCTTGGTGTTGCTGTGTTCTCTAAATGGTTTGAAGTTTTTTTCCACAGAAAAAGTTGATGGTACTGGATTTCTCATTAATGCTGTACAGCAGGTTGGTGAGTATTACGGTACTGTCCTAAAACATGGTTTCTATCAACTGGCCAGTTGTTTTGTTTTTATTTCATTTATTTTATTTTTATTTATTCATTTTCGGTTAATTTATTTGTTTTTGTTTGGGGTTCATATGAAAACTTAATTGGTCGACCAATGAATACTGGGATTGAACCTGTTAAAAGGCAATTCCTGAATATAAAACATTGTGAAAATGACATGTTGTGCTGCTCGTTTCTCTCCTGCTAACATTCATCCACAGCTTAAATGAACTGCATCGGCAGCAGAACCTCTACAGGACTCACAGCCAAATGACTGACAAGACATCAGTCTGAAGTTCTGGAAGGCATGCCCATCATGCCAAGATGATGGTTGAACAACCATACAACCTTCAACCACTGTCAACAAAATAATCTGAATTATCTCCTGAATTGTCCCAAAGAAAAAGATTAGTTAGGGAAAACGGGTGGTAAAGACCCCTTTGTGGAAGTGAAGTGCTGGTAACCTCTCCTTCCTAGTTAGCTCAGACTGCTGAACTGAGGTTCAGCCAGAAGGACAACCAAACACCAAGAAGTGACAGGATTGGACAACAAGAGACTGAGCTGCACTACACCACTCTGCACAATGTTATCATAAAATTTTCACTCAAAAGAAATTGTCAGTTTTTACACTACGTCTATCATCACTCATCTGTTCTCAACAGGGTCATATCTTCATATTCACATCATGTTTAAATGTCTGTACTGTATTGTTTTGTGTTTTGTGATGTTCCTCTTTAGTTTAATGATTTTAACTAGACCAATTACTAATCATAGGAATTCATACATACGTCCATTGCCATTGGTGTTAATCAGCTGTTCGGAGCGGGACCTTAGGCACTGAAAGGTAATTAAGTGGTCGGTCGCCAAGGGGGAATGGGGCCATAGGAGAATTTTCCCGGATATCAGCCATCGGGTTTTTCGCTCCTATTCGCTGCGAACAGTGGACGATCCTGATGGTAATGTTAATTGCTACTTATTGAGTTTCAATATTTTATGAATTGTTGTAGCTTAGTTAATTATTGTTGTGTTGTAATGGTACTTATGGGTGAGCAGGGTCTTGCCACTGCTTAAACCACATATAGTTTTGGGCCAAAATGAACTAAGATAACTAAGAACTAAGATTCTACACAGAGATTGGGTTAGGGGCCACATACACACACTAATTTTAAGACATATTGAAACATTTATTGATTTATTCCTTGCATACACGTACAGGCGTGATACTTATAGCTTTTAAGAAATGTGCTCATTGCAGAGTTATGATCAGTTGAGTAATGAAGGTTGAACTATTCTGGGAAAGAGGTTCTGTTCCCAGCATCATGATAAACACTCCTGATACAGAAAGGTTTAGCTAACGCATTACAATTGTTTTACACATGCATATGCAATGAAAACTTGCTTGCTGCTGATAATTGCAAAGAAGAACAGCTTACACATAACAGCTCACATAATGAAATTTTATCAAAAGGGGGATAACAAGAATCTCCTGTCTGGTTGTGCTGCACCTCAAGGCAACTTGCAGTTTTGGGGCCTGCTAAGTTGGCTGCCGCTAACAGGTGTGACACAATACAGAATATAACGGTCCTACCTCATTTAGTTGACATGATTAAATCATGTCAAAAGGGGGAGTTGTTATAATTGGCTTTGATCTTAGACATTATAAATTCATATTCTGTATTTTCCTAAATAACCTATGTTCCTAGCTGGTACTGTTCCACTTTGCTCATACTGCACAACAGATGACCTTAAATGGTCCAAGACCTTAGAAGGACATAAACAACTGGGTCAGACAAAACATCTCTATTAGGGCAGATAGGTCTGGTACATTAGATCCACGCCTAAAACAGCACTCACACATACACACACATTGTTTATCACATCCAAAGAACACAACAAGGACAGCAGCTGGCCTGGTCATGCCACTCAAAACTGGCCAATTATACTCTGACAAGTGTGAATACAACTTCTGTGAGATAAAGCTGAATATGACATGTTTCCGGATATCGGGGCTCGGCCTGACGGATTTCCTGCGGGAGCTCTGGCACTCCGAGTCCAGTGCTGCAATATACTTTACTTGTGACCACTAATAAATACTTTTTTAATAAACGATTTCTCCAGCTTATTCTTGAGCTTCCAATGAAAAAATCAGGCTAACACTTCTCAAGGAGAAGTTGGGAGACAAAGAGAACTGTGTTTTAAGAAGGAATGTTATCTCCCCACTGATCGTTATCTTTATAGCTCCCTAAATAAGGAGATGCCTCCAAACTCAGGAGATATACCAGACCTGGGCACATGAAAGCACACAGAGGATTGTATGTATGTGTGTGTCACCAAATAAAAGAGCAAGGGAGGCAACCACTCGTTGGAGAACTCTTGCGAAGCTGCAGAGTGAAGGTTTGTGTGTTGTTCTCCCCTTGCAAGTAAAATACTGAGGCCTCTGAGGGATTTCTTGGTTTCATGCCATGGTCTGTGAGTGAATTTTTCTAACACTATCAAAAACACCACATCCCAAATCGAGACTCAAGCAATGAGTAAACCTCTCCCCTAACGTTGATTTTTCTTTCTCAGAAGAAATTTTCATATTTTCTTTTTTTGTTTCCATGTGAAATTATTTAGGCTTAGAAACCTTTACTTATGAACATTATCTTTAGATATTAGACATTCTTCACATAGGTTAACTATCTTAACCAGGTGTAGTTTATAACCTATTTGTCTTATAGCCTTTGTAGTGTCAGAATTGTATTAAGCTGTCTAGAGACACCCACTGTAACCCTCTTGAAAGTTCCAGCTACCATCCGACCCGGACACACTGGAGTTCTTCACCTGCGATTCGGAGCTGCCACGAGTCCATATCCGATTCGAATGGGGGATATGTAGCGAACTCAAGTGTGGAATTTAATACAAACTTTAATTGACTGCAACATTTTTTTGTGGGGATGGTCAGTGTAGAAATACCAGATGGGGGATTTCTACATCAAAGAAGAGAAATTTACCCTATGGGGGAGTTTTCTCAGCCCCTCTTTCCACAGACCTGTGCCATAAATTTAGGTAAATGCATTAATAGCTTAGTGCTAACAAAGCTGAACAAACAATGGACCATCTCAGGAGAGTATTGGGGAAAACCAGAACAGGACCCTTCCGACCCTATATGGGTCAAAGTAAACAATGGTGACAGTTTGCCCCGACTCTGACTCAAGCCAGAGACAGTTGCAGCATGGACCTCTCAAAAGGATCTCACCCAGAATCACTTTTTAGCTGAATCTTGAAACTGTATTAAATGCGCTTTATATCATTGTACAATTTCTTTCATGTTCTCAGTGGTATCACAAGCTGCATTTTAACACCTTTTTCATGATCGTACGTGGAAGGATACGAAAGAAATAATTAATTTGAAAAATGACTAATCAGCTTATGGAGCCACATTACCCCCGAGTGGTTCGTAGTACTGAATAGTTAAACCCAAAACTAAGTAATCAACTATGCAAGTTGACATGTGACATTTATATGAAATAATGCAACTGTTAACCAATGCTTCAGCTGTTTCTTATTGTATGTTTCTTACAGGAAAATAACATTGTTTAGTTCGTTATTCATATGTCATAATTTTATAGATATCCATCTGAATTTTGAGACTGTTATGTTGTTTTTGCTGTCTTTATATCCTAAATTTATGCTATATCTTTACCCTTTATATCTTAACAAGTTATGGTGTTTTTAGAATCCTCTGAACAAATGTTTATGAGACAGAGGAATGCAGGAGTCGAATTGCTTTGAGGCACCCTCGTTGCAGGTCGCCTTACAAAATACGCCCAGGAAGACGTCACAACAGTTTCAGGCATACCATTGGCTGAAATTGTAGTGTAAGCCTACGTCATGCCCCGCCTCTGCGAATCAAACTCCGAAAACCGCGAGGAAAAGTCAGAATAAAGAATAGAGAATAGAGATGAGAAGATGAAGAGCAGAGAGTTTTAAGATTGATGGAATGAGAGTCTGGCGGAGAGTCTTTGAAAATGGCAGGAGAGGAAGATGAGATGGAAGAAGAAGGTCCGAACAAAGACAGAAAGAGAAACGAGGTCAAATAAGGGCCGGATAGTGTAGTGGTATGAATGCCACCTTTCATGTGGGAGATCTGGGTTCAAATCCCCTACATGAAAGGTACTGTCTCCAGTAGGGGTCCTTAGGCAAGACCCCCTTACCCCAGCTGCCTATCTGTAAGTCGCTTTGGATAAAAGCATCTGCTAAATGCATAAACATAAAATAAGGCTTAATCAGATAGTGAGAACTTTCGGATAAATCCTTATATCACATCACGCTACGTGTGTCCACTATAAATATATATTGTTGGTGCCTCGTGTGCCGGATATATATAATTTGGCTACAGTGATGACATATACTTTAGGCAATAGGAATTAAACACCAAATGCATTAGCCAATCAGTAACCTTTAGCAACAGTCAGTGTTGACAAATAACTGCAAACCTTGGGCTTCACTCTCCTGGACATTTGCTAGAAAGACATTTGTTTTTGAAGTCACTGGACAGAGAGAAAATTGAGAGGTAGGTGAATTTATTCATTGTAGTTTGTGCTGCTGTAATATTGCCAATTTATGTTCAGGCTTTATGTAGTTATAGCTAATTGAAGTGACGTTATTTAATTTAATTAATAGAATATGCCCAGGTTTGGCTATGTGGGAGAAGATATACAGGCCTACAGTATATTGTAGGATTTACACCATTCAGTTTTTGAGAACTGCTGCTGTTAAAAAGAGATAATCAGAGACATATCAAATTTGTCAGCAATGTGCAAGCCTTGTACTTACATGTTTTATATATAAATATATATATATATATATATATATATATATATATATATATATATATATATATATATATATATATATATATGTGTGTGTAAGTTAAATACATTGACTGATAGTTAAATGAATAATAAATCATTTAATACAGATGTGAAGAGACACATACTTAGCATACATAAAAAAATATGTCTGCATTGTTGCAAATGTCCATATAGTTTGTGTCATTTATGTTGCTGTTTGATCCTTTTCTTTTCCAGAATGGCTCTAAAGAATGGCTCTTTTAAACCCCCGGCCCTTCCTTTTCTTTTTTTTCCCCCTTGTCCTGTTCACCATTATGGCAGCAGAATTGTAGTCTGAATACCTTTTATGCCAAACAGATTTGCTTTGCCAAGGGAAGTTTTATAAATGTAAAGCTCCTCTTGATGCCCATTTATTTATTTCTGTTTACAATATATGACATGTAATAGAACTGAACCGGACCGGGGGACAAGGAAAGAAGAAGAGGAATGAAGAGGAAACAGAACAAAAATAGAAACAAAAACCAGACAACCAGCTGCTACACCTGTAAAAAACAAAACAGACAACAATCCATGGCCTCTGAGGGGAATCCAGCCTTAGCGCCACCAGGAGCACCTGAAAGCAGACAAGCAGAGAAAAAACAAACACACAAACAAACAAAAACAAGCACAAGAAGCGGCAATGGCATACAACACAGCTGTGGATATAGATGACCTGAGACGACATGATAATACATCAACTGCTGAGCGACCATGCTACTGGACTAATGAATGTGTGTGTGTGTGTGTGTGTGTGTGTGTGTGAGAACATGCAACACCCATGGCACAGGACCTACATGATAACCGTGCTTAGTTATGAGTGTATAAGCGTACAGGGCCACAATCCACAGCCCCCCCCCAAGCAATCAGAAGCAGGCAGAGAGGGCCACAAGACCCAGGCCACCAGCAGCCCCCACAGAGCACAGAACCCAGGAAGCCCACCGCAGGGACAACCACGCATCCACCCAGAAGACTGCAGAGGAAGCCCCCGGACAGAGCCCCCATAAGCATAGGGCAGAGGCCCTCCGGGAGCCAGGGGCAACAGCCCACCGACCCCGCCAGGCCCCAGCCGCCCAGACATGGGCCGTGCACTGGACCCGGGCCCCAGGAGCCCGAGCGCCCCCAAACCCCCCGGCAGAGGCCCCACCCAATACCCAGGAGGGCCAAGCGCCCCAGACAGCCACACAGTGGGTCAGCGCCCCTGGCCAAGTGCCCTGGGAGTCAAGACGTGCCCACAGGTGGGTGAAGTCGCGAGCAGCGGGGAGAGGCAATGCCGCCCCCCCATCGGGAGAAACACAGGCAGGCCAGGCGACAGCAAGTCCCAGATCCAGGCCCAATCATTACCACACACACCTTCACGTCCCATACATCCATACATCCACACGTCCTCCCTCCCTCGACTCCGCTGGGGTGTAGCACAGCGGACACACCAGGGGGCCAGCAGCCCCCCAGCCACCACAGACCCCGAACCAGCAGAATAATTAATTAATCCTCCTGGCCCCTCCCGCCCCGAGCAGCAACCAGGAAGCAGGGGTGTGCGAAGAAGACCCCTCCCCTCACCCTTTTGGCTCTTCAATATTTTCTAATAGTGAGCAATTAAAATTGAGGGGCAGCCAAACTTGTAGAACGGGGTGCGTGGCCCTCTGGGCAGCCTACATACCCAAAGAGCCCCGCCCACCAGATGCCACTCAGTGTAACCACCCCCCAAGACCTAATGTGTGTGTGTGAGTGTGTTTGATAAGTAGTAATGTGTAAGGTGTAATTAAAACAGGGGCGGGGAACTGCAGAGTGCAACCAAAGGGGACCACCTACGTGGCCCCATCCACTACACCCCACCGAACACACACGCCCCCAAAACCCTTCATGTGTGAGTGTGTGCTGTGTACAGGAGCCAGAAGGGAGAGGGGTATGGGGATATACACCGGGTGAGCTACTCTCCCCCGGAGAGGGCAGCCAGGGACTGGCTGCAATAGGCA
Source organism: Leuresthes tenuis (assembly GCF_036924035.1). Taxonomy (NCBI): domain Eukaryota; kingdom Metazoa; phylum Chordata; class Actinopteri; order Atheriniformes; family Atherinopsidae; genus Leuresthes; species Leuresthes tenuis. Next base: position 36,243,494 of record NW_027325360.1, read on the forward strand.
TCCCCGCTACCTGGGAGCCAACACAGGGCAGGAGGGCCTGATGTCCACCAGGCTCAGGGCCTGCAGCGACCATATTCCGGGAGCTACTGTACCCCCAGAAGGTACCCATCCTGCCCCACCCCACTCAACCCAACCCCACCCCGGAGGACCTCTACAAAAAACAAACAAACAACAACAAAAAACAAACAAACAAACCACCCGGTCACACCAGTCGCAGCAGCCCGGGCCTGAGACCCACCCAGCCCCCCCCAACAGTGGAAAAGTATGCACAGTGTGGGGTATGCAGGGATGCTACACTTTAGCCATGTTGATAAGTCCTCACAGACTTCAAGCCAGAACTTCTGGACAGGCGCATAAAACCACAAAGCGTGTGCATAATCATCAGGTGTGTTATCTGTGCAATGTGAGCAGATGTTTGAGTGTGTTAGACCCATCCTGAACATCCTTTGTCCTGTATAGTGTGTTCTATGAAGGATTTTGTATTGTATGAGCTATAAATTAGGATTTCGAGTCATTCTGAAGGTGTTCAAACATATTTGTGGCCAGAAGCTATGACTAGAACTGATGGATAAATCTGCCTCCCGTTTTGAGGATGGAAGAGACATTGTGTCATCTATCTTAGACAATAATTTATATATTTTTGATAGTAGTTTTGGGGTGCAGATGCTTAGAAATTCTGCTACCCTAGTCGGGAGTTGTAAGTCTGGTTGGTGGAGGATATATTTCTTTGTTATTATAGACTTAAGTTGTTGATATTTTAGGAATTTATTGCTGCCTATCTCATGTTGTGATATGAGCTCATCAAATTAAATGAAATTTCCATTTTGGATTATATGTTCCAGACGTTTGATTCCTTTGATCTTCCACAGAGTAAAGTTTAGCATTTTTTTGTTTTGCAGGATGTCAGGATTGTTCCAGATGGGTGTAAGCTTACACGAGACAAGTGAGGACTTTGTTATTTTAAGAAATTCCCACCAGGTTGTCAGAGAGGTGCTGATGTTAATGCTTTTGAAACATTTGTGATTTTTTACGTTTTGACTAATAAGTGGCAGGTCAGAGATTTCCAGATTATCACACAATGCTTGTTCTACATTTATCCATGGTTCATCTATTGGGCTAGGTTTAAACCATTTTGATATATATTGTAACCTATTGGCTAAGGAATAGTGCTGGAAATTAGGTAAATCTAATCCACCACAGTCCTTGGTCTTCTGTAGGGTTTTTAAGCTAATACGTGGTGGTTTGTTTTTCCACAGAAATTTGGAGATGCATGAATCTAGTGACTTAAACCAAGTAGCAAATGGTTTTATGGGGATCATTGAGAACAAATAATTAACTTTTGGTAGTATCATCATTTTAATGGTTGTAACTCTCCCCACAAGTGATATAGGTAAGGACTTCCAACGAGAGAGATAGTCCTCTACTGTCTTTAATAATTGCACATAATTTAGCGTTGTTAGCTCTGACAGCCTGGAGGATATGTTTATGTCTAAATATCTAATATTTCCTGACTGTAAAGTGATCGCAGGTATATTCTGGACTCTACAGTTAATAGGCAGAACTGTGGTCTTAGACCAATTGATAGAGTAATCAGAAAGTGCTGAGAATTTATTTATGAGTGTGATCGTGTGAGTGAGAGACGTTTGAGAGTTCTGAAGGAAAAGTAAAACATCATCAGCATAAAGACTTATTTTATGCTCAATATTTTGGGGTTGGATGCCTTTAATATTTCTATCTTGTCTGATAGCAGCTGCTAAAGGTTCGATGAAAATAGCAAAAAGTGAGGGAGAAAGTGGGCAACCCTGTCTTGTACCTCTCTGCAGACTGAAGCTTGGAGAGGTTTGATCATTTGTCCTGACACATGCATTTGGGGAGCTATATAGTATCCTTATCCAGTTGATGAAGTGTGACCCAAACCCAAATTTGTTTAATGCTGCGAATAAAAATTTCCAGTTCACTCGATCCAATGCTTTTTCTGCATCTAGAGAGACTATTGTGGTTTCCAGGTTGTTGATGGTAGAATAGTCTATGAGATTAATTAGCCTGCGAGTGTTAGTGGATGAGTGTCTACCCTTTATGAAACCTGTCTGGTCAGGATGTATTATAAGTGGAGTTATTTTTTCTATTCTTTTGGCGAGGTCTTTACAAATTATTTTGAGGTCTGCATTTATTAGAGATATTGGGCGGTAGCTGGATGGAAGTATGGGGTCTTTTCCTGGTTTCTGTAGCAAGATAATGTTAGCAGAGTTCATGTGTGGGGATAATCTGCCATTCTGCTTAACTTGTAATACCATTTTGTGAAATGCAGGTGCCAAAACAGTCCAAAATTATTTGTAGAACTCTGCTGGAAAACCATCTGGTCCCGGGGCTTTGTTACTAGACATATGTTGAAGGGCTTCATGGAGTTCTCCTATTGAGAGAGGTGAATCCAGAGCCATTGCCTGTTCGGTTTGTAATTTTGGAAGGTTGATATTACTAAGAAACTGATCTATGTCTGATGGATCATTTTGTGATGAATATAAGGTTTTATAGAAGTCGGGGTCATGGGTGACATTTCCTTTTGAGTCTTTAACAGAAGTGATTGTTGTGTTCTCTTTGTTTCTCTTTAGTTGGTTAGCTAGGAACCTTCCAGATTTACTGCCATGCTCAAAGTTCTCCAAGCGAAGTCTTTGTATCATAAACTGTGATTGTTTATCAATAATTTTGTTTTATTCAAGTTCAGCTTTTCTTAGTTCATTCAGTATGTGTTCCTCTTTGGAGGTACTGTAGACAATTTCTAATGATTTAATCCTGAGTTCTAAATCTGATATCCTTGAACTTTCCCTCTTTTTCTTATTTGATGAAAAAGAGATTATTTTGCCTCTCATAACTGCTTTTCCAGCTTCCCAGAGAGTACAAGCTGACATTCCTGGCAGGTCATTATTTTCTAAATATACAGACCATTCCCTTTTGAAATAATTAATAAAATCAGGGTCTTTTAGTAATGATCTATTAAATCTCCAATTCCTAGCTGGTGGTGTAACTCTGTTATTCTTCAGTGTGATAGAAACTGGAGCGTGATCACTGATAGTGATGGGGTGGATTTTGGTGTCTGAAATATCCCTCATCAAGGAACTGCTAACTAAGAAATAATCTATTCTTGAATATGAGTGGTGTACTGGTGAGAAGAAGGTGTATTCTTTAAGAGTGGGGTGGTGGGAGCGCCAAGCATCACAAAGACCAAAATCTTTCATATACTGTTTAACAATATTTGTGTACTGCCAGTTCTGCTGACTTCCTCAAGTACTGAGTCTGTCTACTCCTGAGTCTAATACCATGTTAAAGTCCCCTCCTATGATGAATGTGTTATCTGAGTGATCACAGAGTGAAGTGAAAAAGGAGTGAAAAAATGAGGGGTCATCCACATTTGGACCATATATATTTGCAATGCATAAATTCACATTTTGAGCAAATAAATTAACTATTAGAAATCTACCTTCTGGATCTATAACTGTGTTGTTTACGGTGACATTTACTCTTCTATTAATCAGAATGGCTACACCTCTTTGTCTGGAGTTGTAACAGGCTGAGTACACATGAGGAAACTGTGCTGTGGTGAGAACATCAGCTACAGTCTTTGATAAATGAATCTCCTGTAATAAAACAATGTCCGCCTGTAAATCCTTCAATTTATTGGAGATTTTTAATCTCTTCTCTCTGGACCCAGCTCCATGCACATTCCATGAGATAAACCTCAGCGTGGACATGCTCAGACTAAGGCAGTGAGTGCTGGATGCTTGCTAAAAGCATCCCGTGCGTGTGTGTGCATATATGCTTCCATGAACATGCCATTGTTTGTGTTTCTGTTCATCAGTATGGGCTTGCTACAATATGTACTTGCGCTGTCGATGCTGTGTGGTATTTGTGTGGCCCTTCCAATCGCGGTCCTAAAGCTTATTGATCAGCCAAAGGTGGTTACTTGGCAATGTGACGAATCTGGACGAATCTTTAAACTGATAGTGAGGGCTGTGTTAAAACTGCCATAAAAGCCGTATTCTACACAGGACCTTGATAGAAATGACTTAACTGTCTGCAGCATACGTTTCTGCTTTTAACAGGTTAAAATTGTCTTTTACCATGACTTATAAATCTATTGAAGCAGCTGATTGTTCTCAAGAGGTACAACCTGTCCTCCTCTGTGTCTCTAGCTTAGGGCGTCTTTCTGTGTGCTTTCCCTCATACTGGCTTGGAAAAACCTTACTGCTTTAGGTATCATGACTGTCATATTTCAGACTGGGTTTGAAATATTTAATGCTTGACTGGTACATTTCAAGCCTTTAGAAACTACAGCAAATAAATTTCTGGTAAATGTTCATATTTTTCTGCAGTATCTCTTATCTTTCTGAATTTATTCACTTTTTGTGTAGCATTTTATTCTCTTTCCTGTATTTTTCCGGCTTCATCGAGCTCCAGGTGGCTTAAATATTCACATTTTTCTTCAGTGTTTGTCTTCTTTTTGAATTTATTAACTTTTTGTTGAGCATTTCTCTTCTCTTTCCTGTACTTTTCTGCCTTCATACAACTCCAGGTTCTTTCAAATATGCATTTCAGAACTTTACAAACTCCAGGAAATAATTTTCTGCTAAATATTCACATTTTCCTGCATTGTTTGTCAGCTTTCTGATTTTTTTCCCTTTTAGTTTTGCGTTTTTCTTTTCTTTGCTGTACTTCTCTTCCTTCATCTAACTACAGGCCCTTTCAAAAATACATTTCAGGCCTTTTGAAACTGCAGCAAATGACTTTCTACTAATATTTCACATTTTTTAACTCTTTTACTGTCACGATCGATGGGAAGGTAGGACCCAGATGCAGCTCTTTCGATTACAAAACAAGGTTTATTTCTCAAAACAAGACAGGGAGCATGAACAAAGGGCGCGGCAAAGCCGGATCATCAAAATGACTTGACTATGAAAAAAGAACTATGACAAACAAAAACGAGGCTATGACAAAACAAGGCTATGAAAAAACACTATGGCTGTGATTATCTTAATAAATCTATGAGGCAGGAAAACCAGACTTATCTGTGCAACGCATGGAGGGATAGTGAGGATTCTGCAGTGACTGAAAGTAAACCAGGAAGCTAAATACTGTGAGGGGAGTGATCAGTGACATGAGATGCAGCTGTGAACAATTAGACAGGTGACGTGAGTGAACTGAACGTGACAGGGGAAAACATGACTAGAACAAAACATGATTAAACATAAACTGTGACATGACATAAATTGTTACAGAGCAGACTGTGACATTTACCAATATTTACAAATTTAGAAATGTCACACTTTAGAAATGTCAAAACTTTTCACTTATTATCTGCTTGAAATCCTTTTGTTGTTTTTAACCCTTCAGCTTTTCTTTGCTAGCAGTTACTCCAGCCAACATGACTGCCCTATTGTAAAAGCTTTATGCCAGCCTGTGTTATGTATGCTCCTAATATAATGTAACATGACGTTATCTGTCTCTCAGCCATCACAGCACAAACTTCCATAATAAAGAAGCTGCACCTTTAAACTGATGGTGAGGGCTGTGTTAAAACTGCCATAAAACCTGTATTCTACACAGGACCTTGATAGAAAATGACGTAACTGTCTGCAGCATACCTTTCTGCTTTTAACAGGTTAAAAATTATCTTCTACTATGACTTATAAATCTTTTGAAGCAGCTGATTGTTCTCAAGAGGCAAAACCTGTCCTCCTCGACGCAGAACTTCGAATGCTCAATGATGACGTCACGTCGACGCCGGCAACGTTATGGAGGAGTATAAACTAGGACTTAGATTGCTGGAGGACCTCATCTGTCACACCTTTCCTCGCTTTGCTCTCTTTTTTCCCCTGTTTAATTTATCAAATGACATTATGAGGACTTCTGCTGGGGACGTGTTGCTTCCTGGCAGGAACTAAAGACTAAGTGCTCTTTTTAAACTGGCCTTAGTGTAGACCAGGGTATTTTTTACTCCAACAGGGTTGATTGACAGACCTGAAACCTACCAGCTCCTTTCATAGTTACATATAAAAATTGGCCATTAAAAGCGGAACATTAACTTTTTTTTATAGCTGGTAAAACTATTCACAGGACAAATATCTTCAGCTTCCAACAGGGACACATGATTTTTGCAAAACGAAAGGCAAAGAGGCACAACAGGAGGTGGAGGTACAAGCCTTTCCTGCCATTATGGGAAACGCTAACTCGCTACCAAACAAGTGGTATTAGCAAGAGGCACTTGTGTGGAACCAACGGCTGTATAAGGAGAGCAGTTTGATTTGTCTATCTGTCTGAGTCCTGGTTGAACGACAACACACCAGACTCATGTGTGGACATACTCGGCTTCACAGCCGTACGAGCAGATCGTGACCGGAGTACGAGCATTAAGCGGAAAGGCGGTGGTATTATCCTGTTTTTTAATCAAAGATGGGTTAACCCCTGTAATGTGACCGTTAAGGAGAGGATATGTTGTCCAGACATTAAACTACTGTCACTTGATTTCCATGCGTTCTATGCACCCAGAGAGTTCCCATATACAGTCGTCATCGTTATTTACATTCCACCGAGGGCAGCACCGACAACAGTTATCCATGACGCTGTTGCTAGAATACAGACCCAGCATCCTGAGACATTCATTGCAATCACAGGGTATTTCAACCACGTCTCTTTATCCTCCTGCCTGACTGGCTTTGTACAGTATATGGACTGTCTAACACGTGGAGAAAAAACATTAGATCTGTTTTATGCTAAGGAGGCTTATAGGGCAGTGTCTCTTCTACCACTGGGTAGATCTGATCACAGCACGGTCTGTCTACAACCCACATACAGACCTTGTGTACAAAGACTTCCTGTTACTACCAGATCTTTCAGGAAGTGGTCACCAGAGGCACGTGATGCATTGAGTGACTGCTTTGATGTCACAGACTGAGACGAGCTAAGGTAGAGTACAAGAAAAAGGTAGAGAGACAGCTGGAGAACAATAACACCAAGGAGGTGTGGAGGGGCATGAGGGCCATCACTGGATACAGGCTGAAAAACTCTGTGGAAGGTGATGTGGACTGAGCCAATACTTTTAACCAATATTTCAACAGGTTTGATAGTGTGGCTTTTTCCACCTCTGCTGCTGCTCCCTCCACCCCCGCCACAACAGCTGCATCCTCTATACTGCTTCCACTGCCCAGCTGTACTTCCACCTCAATGGCAACTTGCATCGCCAAGCCTCCTCCTCCGCCTGACTGCACCTCCACCTCTGCAGCAACTCTCACCAAAAGGCTTCTTCTGTCCAGCTGTACCCCCACCTCTTCAGCAGCTTCCACCACCAGGTCTCCTGAGTCAAGCTACACCTCCACCTCTGTGGCAGCTTCCACCACCAGGCATCCTGAGCACAGCTGCTCCTCCACATCTGTGGCTGCTCCCACCGCCTGGCCTCCTCAGTTCAGCTGCACCTCCACCTCTGCAGCAACTCCCACCACTTACCCTCCTCTGTCCAGCTGTAACCCCACCCCCATCTCTAAAATTCAATAAAATTCAATTCATCAATAAAATTGTTTCTATCAGAGAGAAGATTAATGGAATCCTTCCCATTATTATCACTGATGTATCATCAAGTAGAGCAGCTTTAGAAGTATCTTTCGAACCTGAATTGTATTTAGACAGCTTCTGTCCAGTTGATCTTTCTGAGCTAACAACAGCAATAGTCTCTTCTAAACCATCAACTTGTATGTTAGACCCAATCCCAACCAGACTGTTCAAGGAGGTTTTCCCCTTAATTGACACTTCCATATTGGATTTGATCAATCGGTCTTTGTTGATAGGATATGTACCTCAGACTTTTAAGGTTGCTGTAATTAAACCTTTACTTAAAAAACCTACTCTTGATTCAGAAGTGTTGGCTAATTATCGACCTATATCCAATCTTCCTTTTTTGTCCAAAGTTCTTGAAAAAATAGTTGCAGTTCAACTTTGTGATCATTTACATAGAAATAATCTGTTTGAAGAGTTTCAGTCAGGATTCAGAGTGCATCATAGCACAGAAACGGCACTGGTGAAAGTTACCAATGATCTCCTGTTAGCTTCTGATAGCGGACTTGTTTCTGTGCTTGTCCTGTTGGATCTCAGTGCTGCATTTGATACGATCGATCACAGCATTCTGTTACAGAGACTTGAACATGTTATTGGGATTAAAGGAACTGCATTAGGCTGGTTTAAGTCATATTTATCTGATAGATTCCAGTTTGTTCTTGTAAATGAGGAATCTTCCTCACACGTTGGAGTAAGTCATGGAGTTCCTCAGGGTTCTGTGCTTGGACCGATTCTTTTTACTTTATACATGCTTCCATTAGGTAACATTATCAGACAGCATGGCATAAATTTCCATTGTTATGCTGATGATACTCAGCTGTACTTATCTATGAAACCAGATGAAACCTACAGGTTGGTCAGGCTACAAGCCTGTCTTAAAGACATAAAGACCTGGATGACTCAGAACTGTCTGCTTTTAAATTCAGACAAAACTGAAGTTGTTCTCTTTGGACCTGAGCGCTTCAGGGAGAAATTGTCTAGTTATATAGTTACTCTAGATGGTATTTCCTTGGCTTCTAGTTCTACAGTGAGGAACCTTGGAGTTATTTTTGACCAGAATTTATCATTTGACGCACATATAAAACTGGTTTCTAGGACTGCCTTCTTTCACCTTCGTAATATTGCCAAAATCAGGAACATCCTGTCTCAAGGTGATGCAGAGAAACTAGTTCATGCATTTGTTACTTCAAGATTGGACTACTGTAATTCCTTATTATTGGGCTGTCCCACATATTCTCTGAAAAGCCTCCAGCTGATCCAAAATGCTGCAGCCAGAGTTCTGATGAGAACTAACAGGAGAGATCATGTTTCTCCAGTTTTAGCTTCTCTTCATTGGCTCCCTGTTAAATTCAGAATAGAATTTAAGATTCTTCTCCTCACATATAAAGCTCTTACTGACCGAACTCCATCATATCTTAAAGATCTCATTGTACAATATTTTCCTAACAGAGCACTTCGCTCCCAAACTGCAGGTTTACTTGTTGTTCCCAGAGTTTCTAAAAGTAGAATGGGAGGTAGAGCCTTCAGTTATCAGGCCCCTCTCTTGTGGAATAAGCTGCCAGTAAATGTCCGGGAAGCAGACACCCTTTCCACTTTTAAGATTAGGCTTAAAACTTTTCTTTTCGATAAAGCTTATAGTTAGGGATGGCTCAGGTAATCCTGAAACATCCCATAGTTAAGCTGCTATAGGCTTAGACTGCTGGGGGACCTCATCTGTCACACCTTTCCTCACTTTGCTCTCTTTTTCCCCCTGTTTAATTTCAAAATTGATTTTATGTACATGTGACATTATTGTGGTTATTAACCTATGTTTCCCTGTTCCAACAGATATCCTTTGAATGGCGTTATGGTGTTTTTCCCCCCTCTTTTCCCTCTTTTCTGTCTTCTCAAACCCCAGCTGGTCGAGGCGGATGGCCACCCTTCCTGAGTCTGGTTCTGCCAGAGGTTTCTTCCTGTTAAAAGGGAGTCGTTCCTTTCCACAGTTGCCACAGGCACGCTCAGGACGGGAGATTGGACTGAAGACACATTTCGGTGCAATCTGTTGGTTTCCTTAGCTAGGATATTAATTTTTTTAATTAGCTCTATATGAATTAATTGGATTATGATTACAATGAATTGAATTCCAATTGGCTTGAATTGGACTATATTACTTAAGTGCCTTGAGATGACAATTGTTGTAATCTGGCGCTATATAAATAAAATTGAATTGAATTGAATTGAATTAAAATTGATAGCAACATCGCTCCTGCCATCATCCCTCTGCTACAACCTCTTCGTCTAACTATAGAGGAGGTTGGAGCTGAGCTCAGGAGACTTCAGTCAGGGAGGGCTGCAGGCCCAGATGGAGTCTGTCCAAGGCTTCTGAGGGACTGTGCCGGTCAACTAGCAGTCCTCCCCGGTGCTGTGGAAAACCTCCTGTCTCATACCGGTGCCCAAATTAGGGCAACCGGTGGAGTTGAATGACTACAGACTGGTGGCTTTGACATCTCATGTCATGAAGACCTTGGAGAGACTCCTTGTTCACCGCATGAGATTGCAGGTTGCTGAGGATCTTGACCCCCTCCACTTTGCCTACCAGAAACACATAGGAGTTGAAGACGCGATTCTGTACATGCTGCATCGGGCATATGCTTATCTGGATGTGCCTGGTTCATATGTGAGAATCATGTTCTTTGACTTCTCCAGTGCCTTAACACCATACAGTCTCCCATACTGAAAGAAAAGCTTATTGGTATGGATGTGGCCTCCTCCCTGACATTGTGGATTATAGACTATTTCACTGCCAGACCACAGTATGTCAGGATTGAACACTACCAAAACCAAAGAGCTGGTGCTGGACTTCAGGAGATCTAAAACTCCATACCAGTCAGTCTGCATTGATGGAGGGGAGATAGAGTCTGTTCAGACCTGCAAATACCTGAGGGAGGTGCTGGATAATAAACTGGAGTGGTCTGCCAACATAGAAGCAGTGTACAGGAGGAGCCGTCTCTTCTTCCTGAGATGGCTCAGGTCCTTCAATGTCTGTAGTGATATGATATGCATGTTTTATCACACTATCATTGAGAGTGCACTGTTCTATGCTGTTGTCTGCTGGGGGAGTTACACAACAGACAAAAGTTGTTGGCACATACTGGACAAACTGGTAAAAAAAAAAGGCCAGTTCTGTTGTAGGTAGAAGACTAGATCCTCTCAGTGCTGTGGTGGAGCAACGGATGAGGAGGAAACTGTATTCTGTTTTGGAGAATAATAAACATCCTCTCCACAGCATCCTGGCAGGTCAGAGTAGCAGTTGCAGTGAGAGGCTTATCTCACCGCGCTGCAGGACTGAGAGGTTCAGGAGGTCCTTTGTCCCCACAGCCATAAGGCTTTTTCATAGTGACTGTTGACATGTTCTTCTCAAATTTATTTATTTTGTCATAAATTATTATTATTATTGTTGTTGTCTAGTCTGCAGTCATTTTAAATATCTATAATTTTTTGAGCTACTCGACTAATTTCAATTGCCCCCACTGGAGGATGAATGAAGTATTTTTCTATTCTATTTCTATTTCTCTTATATACATTTGACATTATTGTGGTCATTAACTTGTGTTTCCCTGTTCCAATAGGAATCCTTTGAATGGTGTTACAATATTTGTTGTTCCCTCTTTTCTGTCTTCTCTGACCCCAGCTGGTTGAGGCAGATGGCCACTCTTCCTGAGTCTGGTTCTGCCAGAGGTTTCTTCCTGTTAAAAGGGAGTTGTTTCTCTCCAAGGTTCGCCTCATAGACGCTGAGGTCGGGAGATTGGACTGAAGACAAGTTTCAGTGCAATCTGTTGGTTTCCTTAGCTCGCAAATTGTTTTTTAATTGGCTGTCTATACATGAATTGGACTCATTTTGAATTTGATTAGTTGGATTTGATTGGATTATGATTACAATGAGTTGGACTCTAATTGGCTTAAATTGGACTGTATTATTGATATGCCTTGAGATGACATTTGTTGTAATTTGGTGCTATATAAATAAAACTGAATTGAATAGAATTGAATTGTTTTTTAATAGTTCTTTTTAATAATGATTTTTCTTTTTAATAGTGATTTTCACAGATATATGCTCCTCAAGGACTATGCCTTCCTTGGATACTGCTGTTGTACTAAATCATGATTATAATAACTTTTTGACATCACAACACAACAAAGAGCCAGCTCTTTTTGGAAAGAATTGCAGGCCTGAAATGTAAAAATGGATGTACACTAACAAATTAAATTTGGCTGATTATACAAAACATTAAATGTTTTGGGTTCAGAGTGCAATTAAATAACAGTGGAAGTAACTGTAAGATTTACAGTTTTTAGAGGGTTTTTGTGTTTGTTTGGGTTTTTTTCCCCAGCATTTTTTTCATTTTCCATACTGTCCTAACTTTCTCTGATTTGAGGTTATATAAATACAGGAAATCTCTCAGTCTGTCCAAAAATGTGTTTATTTACAAACAGATCTTCATTTAATTTGCTGGTGTTTGTTTGTAACATTTATGCTTGACTTTTGGGTGATTTATTTATTCATTTTTTTGCTCGGTTGCTAAAGCAGATTGCTTACTGGCTTACAGTTTAATCTGCCTTCCCTGCTATATGCCTTGTGTTTTTCAGAGAGACAATTAACCTCAGGTTCATTGTTTTGGCAGACAAGAACCTTATTTGGTATCTGTGTAAGTGTGTGTGCTGCTGCTTTCAAACTGAACTCTTCTGCTTAGGATCATGATGGAAGTTGTGCACATGATTTGGGAAATCAGACCTCTTGGAAAATTCCACTTCCAAGGTTATCAGTAACACAATAAAGGTGTGTTTGTATGAACTCTTCACATAAATACAACCCCAATTAAAATAATCATATAATTAGGTGAATGAGAAGCATATTGTAAAGTGTCTCGTAGGACCTAGCAACATTTTAAAGGAACAATAAAAATGCAGACTATTACCCTTTTTGCAATGCAATTACAAAACCCAATATGTCCAAAACAGTCGAGAAATCTTCTGCAGTGCAATAAAAACAAGAGTTCTAGATTTGTTCATTTGTTTGGAGCAAGGACAAATAAAAAAAAAAATCTATTTTATTGTATTTGGAAAATATGAACAAACCTAGAAGTTGATGTCAGTATGCGTTCTGATTGTGCCAAGATCATCATGGAAACCTTCTTAAATGTGAAAAGTCATTTGAAGATTAAAACTTATTTGCAAAAATTTTTGAGTTATTTGTTTGCTGATATATCTTTTGTTTGCAGTTTGCTATCTGGCTTTTTGTTTGTGGTTCTGGCTGGAACATCTCAGGTGTGAGGGTTTATCAAGGGGTTCATTCTTATTGTCTTGATTCTGCTCCTTTGTATGTGTACTGGTACAAGGACGACGGTCCAGTTATATGGCTTAACTGTAGCTCAACTCAGCTGTGCATGTAACAATACTGTTTAGTTAATAAACAGTGGTACACTGTACATCTGGTACAGTGAGAGTGAGGAGTCCATCCATACACTTTTTCTCCATACCTGCTTCATCCCAGTCAGTGTTGCAGGGGGATTGGAGCTTATCTCAGATACAATTGGGTTGGAGGCAAGGTACACCAGTCTATCACAGAACCCTTTTTGGTCTTTGGGAGGAAGCCAGAGTACCCAGAGAAAACCCACAGATGTAAGGGGAGAGCATGCAAGAAATCACTCAACTTCTGTGTGAAGAAGTCACCATCACCTCGCAGCAAGGTGAGGTGATGGTGCTAACCACCCTGTAGCCGTATCAGCATAATGTATTTGATTATTTATTTTTGTATGTGTTCAGGAATGTACCATAGGTGCTTCAAAGCTATACCGGTCTATCGCAACTGACAGGTTGACAACTCCATGCTTTGTGGCCTGTGAGCAAGTTGACTACAAATAGACCACCCAGTGCAGGATACAAAAAAACTCTTATTCCAAAACAATAGGAATACTGTGAGAGTTTAATATAATGGAGGCATTCAGAAATTTTTTCATCCCTATGTTTCACTGGAAAAATTACAATGAACACATTTTAAATTGTGACGATGAGATTCCTTTTCTTTTATATTTTTTATGATCACGCTCCGGTTTCTATCACACTGAAGTTTAACAGAGTTACACCACAAGCTAGGAATTGGAGATTTAATACATCATTACTAAAAGACCCTGATTTTATGAATTATTTCAAAACGGAATGGTCTGTATATTTAGAAAATAATGACTTGCCAGGAATGTCAGCTTGTATTCTCTGGGAAGCAGGAAAATCAGTTATAAGAGGCAAAATAATCTATTTTTCATCAAATAAGAAAAAGAGGGAAGAATATCAGAATTAGAACTCATTAGAACTCAGTTAAATCATTAGAAGTTGCCTACAGTGCCTCTAAAGAGCAACACATACTGAAAAAATTAAGAAAAGCTAAACTTGAACAAAACTAAATTATTGATAAACAAACACAGTTTCTGATACAAAGACTCTGCTTGGAGAATTTTGAGCATGGCAATAAATCGGGAAGGTTCCTGGCAAATCAATTAAAGATAAACAAATAGAAATCAATAAACAAATCACTTCTTATTTTTGACCAGAATTGATCATTTCACGCACATATAAGACTGCCTTCTTTTTCCAAAATCAGGAACATCCTGTCTCAGGGTGATGCAGAGAAACTAGTTCATGCATTTATTACTTCAATTCCCACAATTCTATTTCACTACTGTAATTCTTTATTATTGGGCTGTCCCACATATTCTCTGAAAAGCCTCCAGCTGATCCAAAATGCTGCAGCCAGAGTTCTGATGAGAACTAACAGGAGAGATCATGTTTCTCCAGTTTTAGCTTCTCTTCATTGGCTCCCTGTTAAATTCAGAATAGAATTTAAGATTCTTCTCCTCACATATAAAGCTCTTAATGACCGAGCTCCATCATATCTTAAAGGTCTCATTGTAAGATATTTTCCTAACAGAGCACTTCGCTCCCAAACTGCAGGTTTACTTGTTGTTCCCAGAGTTTCTAAAAGTAGAATGGAAGGTAGAGCCTTCAGTTATCAGGCCCCTCTCTTGTGTAATAAGCTGCCAGTAAATGTCCGGGAAGCAGACACTCTTTCCACTTTTAAGATTAGGCTTAAAACTTTCCTTTTTGATAAAGCTTATAGTTAGGGGTGGCTCAGGTGATCCGGAAACATCCCATAGTTAAGCTGCTATAGGCTTAGACTGCTAGGGGGCCTCATCTGTCACACCTTTCCTCACTTTGCTCTCTTTTTCCCCGTTTAATTTCTCAAATGATATTATGTACATGTGACATTATTGTGGTTATTAACTTGTGCTTCCCTGTTCCAGCAGGTATCCTTTGAATGGTGTTATGGTGTTTTTTCCCCCCTCTTTTCCCTCTTTTCTGTCTTCTCAAACCCCAGCTGGTTGAGGCGGATGGCCACCCTTCCTGGTTCTGGTTCTGCCAGAGGTTTCTTCCTGTTAAAAGGGAGTCGTTCCTTTCCACAGTCACCTCAGACATGCTCAGGACGGGAGATTGGACTGAAGACAAGTTTCTGTGCAATCTGTTGGTTTCCGTAGCTAGGATATTGTTTTTTAATTGGCTCTATATGAATGAATTGGATTATTTTGAAATTAATTCATTGGAGTTCATTGGATTATGATTAACTCTGGAAACTCCAGACCTTCTTTATCCATGATTATGCCTTAAGGGAACACAAAATCATTATTTTTAGTTTACACAAAGCCTCTCTCCCCAGCAAGTTAAGGAGAGTCTGACAAGATACCCCAATTGGTATTCTAATTTCACTTCCCTTAGTGGACAGATGCACTGGGGCAGTCATTTTTACTAGCTGCTTAATTCCCGAGAATCCTATTGCCTCA
This sequence comes from Leuresthes tenuis, assembly GCF_036924035.1. Taxonomy (NCBI): domain Eukaryota; kingdom Metazoa; phylum Chordata; class Actinopteri; order Atheriniformes; family Atherinopsidae; genus Leuresthes; species Leuresthes tenuis. The sequence continues at coordinate 36,258,961 of NW_027325360.1, forward strand.
ACATTGTTTGACATGGGAAGGTGTGTAGCATATTGTTGACTTATACAAGTGTATGTGGCTCCAGTGTCTACTAATATCAGAAGTAGCGCATCCTCAATTAGAACCTGCAGCATCGGTTCTTCATCAGCTCCCACGATTACGACCGGGAACTTATCCTCCCCTTTGGTATTCTGTGGGCGCCCCTAATAACCAAAATTTGGACTCACCCATGGATCTGTTGGGCCCGTTGCTCCACCCCGCAGGAACTGGCCATGGTCATGCTGAATATTCGGGTTTCTTTGTGCTCTGGGACATCTGTCAGGGAAGTGTTCAAGTTCGCCACAAGCCCAACACGCTCCCATGGACCTTTGTCCTCCAGGTGTGCCTTTTCTGAACCCTCGATGGGGTCAATACTGGACTTGTCCCTCTGAACGTTGTGTGTATGATGGTTGTGGGTAGACATTAACAACTGGTGGTATTTGTACTGGCAGTGGTGTTTGAAGTGGACATGGTGGTTGTGTGAAGGAGCTGATGTGAATGGTGTGAGGTTCATTGCAGTTGGAAGTAGGGTGGAAGTACCTGTTCAGTGGCCCCCAGCGTCAGCAGGGACTGACCTTTTACCTTTTTTCCCTTGCAGTTCTCCCAACTGTAACTGTGCAAGTTTACTGTGAATGTTTTTATCCTGCTCCTTCAGTTTTAGTTCATCTTGTCTATATTTTGCATATTCAACTGCATGCACCACATAATCCCGGAATACCCCATGTAGCATTGATTTCAATCCTACTACATCCTCCAGCCTCCTCCGAACTGGGTCGGGCAGAGCCTCTAGAATGGAGTCTCTGAACAATGTCTTTAACACTGGGATTTTTTCAATTTCTTCCTCCGTTTCTTGATTCCATTTTCTTAATTGGCGTGCAACATATGCAGCTGGACTCTCTGTATCTGATAGGGGCTCACCCTTTAATGCTTTCGGGTCCACTCTTGCAGGATACTCAGCTCGCAGTGCTTCCCACAATGCAGCTCGATATGCATTAAACTCAGTTCCATCTGCTCGGTGACTCAGCATCCAACCATTCTCACTGTGTCTCAAAATGTTTGCATACTGTCCTTGATCAGTATATCTATCTGGTGGGTGAGTATTGGGTCTGTATCTCAGATCATAACCTTTATCTTTATTGGTTTTGACATCTTCATGCTGAGTCTCTTATTTCTGTTTCAGATCATGCTTCTCTGCTTGGTTTATTTCTTGCTGTAAATCAGCCGTAGAATGCAAGCTCTAACCAGTACGATTCTCCTACCAGTTAATCGTTAAGTCCTGCATAGCAGTCTAAAACTTTGGATGTCTTTCTGCCTGTACTACAATATCTGGAAGACATGTCTATACATCAGGGGATCCTGATGGGATTTTTGGTGATCTAAGGAATGTGCTGTTGCTGAAGCTGTTGCACTCTTAGGATCTTCAAAAGATGCCTTTTGAACTGGTGATTTTTGATTATGTGAGGGCTGTCTCTCTGCATCCTGATTTGAATTAGGGACAGCGTCAGGCTGTGGAGCTTCATGTCCACTTGAGGTAGCTATTTGTGGTTCTGGACGTGAAGTGGTTGGTTCATCAGGTGTTTTATGATCTTTCATTTCAAAATCTCCTTGTATGTTTACTACCACTGACAGTGTTGGATATAGTCCTGCAGGATCATGCTGATTGATCTTATCCACTTCTACCTGTTCTCTCTTCAGTACTGCTACACCCTCCTTCAAATTATTTCTGTGGCGAACCTTCATTTTCAAACGTTTAAAAGTTCATTTGATAGTTTAAAACTTTTAATTCAAGCTCTCTCTTTTGCTGTCTCTTTTTGCTTTTATCTGTTGGTTTGTGATCTTTGATTCTTCGTTCCATATCCTCACAGGCAACCACATCAAAAGTGCCATCTTTTGGCCAAGTGAGAACAGATTTTTTTGTTCGTTTTTCCCAGTTTTTGAGATATTTTTTGAATATCTTTGAAATGTTCCAGATGCTTGGCACCGATGATTATTATTGGTGTTACATTCATTGTTTCACCTAGTTACTTTAAAAAAAACAACAACTCTTGGATGTTTAAGTTCAAGCTTACTCAGACCAGCAACCTGAACAAGAAAGAAGTCTAGCAGCGGTTCTACTCCGAGCCCCTCCCGGATGACTGAGCTTCTCACCCTATCTCTAAGGGAGAGCCCAGACACCCTGCGGAGGAAACCCATTTCGGCCACTTATATTCGCGATCTCGTTCTTTCGGTCACTACCCACAACTCGTGACCATAGGTGAGGATGGGAACGTAGATTGACCAGTAAATAGAGAGCTTCGCCTTCTGGCTCAGCTCCTTCTTCACAACAACGGGTCGGTGCAGAGCCCGCAACACAGCAGACGCCGCACCGATCCGCCCGTCAATGTCACGTTCCATTCGTCCCTCACTCGTGAACAAGACCCCGAGATACTTGAACTCCTCCACTTGGGGAAGGATCTCATTCCCGACCCGGAGAGAGCATTCCACCCTCTTCCGGCTGAGAACCATAGTCTCAGATTTGGAGGCGCTGATTCTCATCCCAGCCGCTTCACACTCGACTACCCATGAGCTGTCACCTTATCGTGGTGGGGGAGTTTGCGTGCCCCAATGAGTCTGGGAGCTATGTTGCCCGGGGCTTCAAGCCCCTGGTAGTGTCACCCAAGGCAAACAGATCCTAGATGAGGGACCAGACAAAGAACAGCTCAAAAGACTCCTTATGATGAAAAATAAATTTGGACAATGTCATCCCTTGCCCGGATGTGGGACACCGGGGCCTCCCCCCAGAGCCAGGCCCGGGGGTGGGGCCCGGCAGTAAGCACCTGGTGGCCGGGCCTGTGCCCATGGAGCCCCATGGTCCCCCTTCCGACGGGCTCACCACCCCTGGGAGGGGCCAAGAGGGTCGGGTGCCAAGTGAGATCGGTAGCAGCTGATGGCGGAGGCCTTGGCGGTCTGATCCTCGGCTACTGAAGCTCTTGGGACGTGGAATGTCACCTCTCTGTTGGGGAAGGAGCCAGAGCTGGTCGGACTCGCCTCGATGCATGGCTTGGGCTCTGGAACCAGTCCTCTTGAGAGGGGTTGGACTCTCTTCCACTCTGGAGTTGCCCGTGGTGAGAGGCGCAGAGCAGGTGTGGGCATACTTATTGCCCCCCGGCTGTGTGCCTGTACATTGGGGTTTACCCCAGTGGACGAGAGGGTAGCCTCCCTCCGCCTTCGGGTAGGGGGACGGGTCCTGACTGTTGTTTGTGCTTATGCGCCAAACTACAGTTCAGAGTACCCACCCTTTTTGGAGTCCCTGGGGTAGGCACTAGAGAATGCTCTTACCGGAGATTCCCTCGTTCTGCTGGGGGACTTCAATGCTCACGTGGGCAATGACAGTGAGACCTAGAGGGGTGTGATTGGGAGGAACGGCCCCCTCGATCTGAATCAGAGTGGTGTTGTTGGACTTCTGTGCCAGTCATGGACTGTCCATAATGAACACCATGTTCAGGCATAAGGGTGTCCATATGTGCACTTGGCACCAGGACACCCTTGGCTGCAGTTCGATGATTGACTTTGTGGTTGTATCGTCTGACTTGCGGCCGTATGTCCTGGACACTCGGGTGAAGAGAGGGGCGGAGCTGTCAACTGATCACCACCTGGTGGTGAGTTGGCTCTGCTGGTGGGGTAGGATGCCGATCAGATCGGAATCCCCCGTCAGGAGGAGCTTTAACTCTCACCTCCGGCAGAGCTTCAACCATATCCCGGGGGAGGTGGGGGACATTGAGTCCGAATGGGCCATGTTCCGTGACTCCATTGTCAAGGCGGCTGATCGGAGCTGTGGCCGTAAGGTGGTCGTGCCTGTTGTGGCGGCAACCCCCAAACCCGTTGGTGGACACCAGTGGTGAGGGAAGCCATCAAGCTGAAGAAGGAGTCCTATCGGGCCTTTTTGGCCAGTGGGACCCTGGAAGCAGCTGATGGGTACCGACAGGCCAAGCGGGCTGCAGCTTCGGCGGTTGCTGAGGCAAAAACTCGGGCCTGGGAGGAGTTCGGTGAGACCATGGAGAACAACTTCCGAACAGCCTCGAAGAGATTCTGGTCTACCATCAACATATGCTCGGAGGAGGCAGAGTCGGAGAGCTCGGAGACGGGGCCTCCCATTTCTGGGAAAGATGTTACCTAGGTGGTCAAAAAGCTCCTCTGCGGCAAGGCCCCGGGGGTGGATGAGGTCCGTCCTGAGTTTCTCAGGGCTCTGGATGTTGTAGGGCTGTCTTGGCTGACACGCCTCTGCAGCATCGCGTGGACATTGGGGACAGTGCCTCTGGACTGGCAGATCGGGGTGGTGGTCCCCGTCTTTAAAAAGGGGGACCAGCGGGTGTGTTCCAACTGAAGGGGTATCACACTCCTCAGCCTCCCTGGTAAGGTCTATTCGGGGGTACTGGAGAGGAGGATCCGTTGGACAGTCGAGCCTCAGACACAAACCTTCTTTTAAATTTTCATTTAAAATTAGAAATACATCAAATAAGACCCCAACAACACTATTTCACAATATTAGCGCCGACACTCTGTTAACCCATTTTTCACTTACAAAATCCTTCTTTCGATTTCTGAACTCTCTCTCTACAAAATCCTTTCTCTCCTCTTTCACACAATACCCTAAACACACGTAACCTAAACAACCTCTCACTCTGACCTTTATTCAGTTACAACAGCTCTATTCTCCCAACATCAAGGAATTAAGACTATAAATGTAGAAGTTGTATGTTAACACTGTGTGTATGTAAATTCGGGATGTAATTACGACGTTTATGTGTGTGTGTTTTAATCATGTAATAGGTATTAAAAATGAAGAGAGTCAGGGATGGGATGAGTTGGAACCTTGATTTTTCACACAAAAGACCTTTTTCAGATTCACATAAAACAGTTAGATTTCACACACAGCAGCCCAAATGAGCACAAACAAACCGGTTCACACACACACCAAGTCGGTCAGTTTGTCAGTCACTATTCAATTCTTCATAATTTTATTTGTGTCACGTCTGTTATGTTTTTAGTTCTTGGTTTTTCTGTTATGACTTTAGGTTTTTCATGTTTTAGGTTTCTCTTTAGTCATTAGTTTTTGCTATATTTTCCGTCAGTCCCTCTTGGTCATCAGCTTCACTCACTTCACCTGTGCTTTCCCAATTAGCTGCACTCCATAACTAATCACCTCCCTTCAGTATTTAGTTTCCAGGTTTTCCCTTGCACTTTGCCAGAATTTAGTCTTCTTGTAGTGTTAACACATCTGCATGTGTGGAAAGGATGAAAATATGTCCATTACTAGCTATCAGGACCAAAGAAGACGGCTCAGAAGAATGCCCAGTCCTCTGGCAGACACTAGCTGTGTCTTAGCTTTGTTTAACATTCATAAAGCTGTGAGTGTTGTAGTATACATCCAGCAGTTGTATGTTTATTGCTGCCCCCACCACAGAGATCTATAGCTTTAATAAGGTAACGCAGGTTCCTGGTCTGAAATACACAAAAAGTGTTCTTTGACACTTGTACTATGACGTATCAGCTGGGTCAATATTAGACACTAAAGGTACACAGAGAAAATGCCATTCTGGAGCATTTATCTTTTAACAAGCATCAGGAACCTCACAAGATGCATAAAAAAGGGTTGAGGGAAGTTCACAGAATCCGCAAACATGTCATTTAAAAAGCCATTTTTTTTCCTATTCATTCGCAGTTTACTTTTGTTTTACCTTGCCATTTCAGTTACTGTTTGATTGAGTTTAGGCACCATACAGAAGCTCCAAGGGTCCCTTCACTTCTTTTGTTTTATTTTATTGATTTTATTTATTCCTTTTCCAACTTTTTATCACATTTGATTTTTGTTCTATATAATTTTAATGTTTTAAACTCCATGTTTTAGTTAAACAATTTAAATATATAAGCTGAAAAGCTTTTTATCTATTTTGTTTATTTTACACCCTTTTATATTATTTAACTGTTTTAGTCTTTCAGTTTTTAGCTCCAGTGTTTCCTCATGACAGCTTACCACACTGGGAGCTGCTTTTGGTCCACTGACGGGGGTGCTGTTCCTTGGAGTGCTCTGGCCTGGATGGCTGGAGGACTCTGCACCTTGGTGTGGGGTCTCTTGTCTGCCCGGGTCGAGACTGTCTCTGTGGCAGCGCTCCCTGTGGTCCTGGGCCAGGAGCCCTCTCAGTGTAGGTGGCTCTTTCCTTGCCTTAGGTCTGGGTGCCCATGTCTCTGTCTGATAGGTGCAGTGGGTCTGAGCTTGTGTATTTGTGTGTCTGTTTGTCTCTGTGTCTCTCTGGGTATTTATGGGGGTGGGAGGGTTGATATGTCGTATATCATTGTTGTTTTTAGCCTATGTGAAGCACTTTGTGTTGCTTTTAAAGTATGAAAGGTGCCATATGAATAAAATTTGATTTGATTTAACAGACTACATAACACAAAGCACCAACATATCATCAAATATATACACAAATAAAAAAACTAAAACAAGAAATTCTGACTAAATAGCTCATACTTTGACAGATGCATATACTATTATTTCACTTATCCCTTAAAAACCTCTTTCAGATAATATATAAACAGATAAAGATCTTTGTCATTAATATAAAACAAATTTTCAAACGATTTATATTATTTTATTGAATTTTGTATGTTATATGAATCTGGAGATAATTCCCCTGCTATTGCCAGAGACATAACTGTTCGTGTAAAAGACTGAATTAGGTCCTGTCACAAGACATGGAATGGACTAAAAAAGTTAAGAGAAAGTTCAGAGTATGTGGTTGGTGATTTTCTTGTCTCTTTTTCAGCAGGCGGGCAGACAGACTAGGCTCCCGGTGGCTGGTGACCTTTAGCGCTGAAGGCTGGCAGGCAACGACTCCAGAATCAAGGCTATTCCAGGGCCAGTAACAGGGACACACAGGGTAAGTATACTTCAGGAAGAGGCTCAAGGTAGGGGGACACATGTGTGACTCGGTCAGTACTTCCAGTATTTTGGCAGGGCTTTGAAGCTTAGGAGCACGGTGTTCAGACGAGCACTTTCTAAAGACAAGGAGAAACTCGGTAAGGGAAACAATAAAGGTAAGCAAGAGATCAATTTAGATAAAGGTGGATGGTTGTACCACTGATGATTAACAACGATATGGCGACGAGTGGTGGAGAAACTAGGTTAGACAAACTGTAAAGCTGATGAACTCATGGAGAACAGCTGTGTCAGGAGAACCAGAAGACAATACAACACACACACGAGAAATGAGTGGAAGAAACACAATAGGTACCATGACCCCCCTACCCCTCAAGGCGAGCCTTCAGGCAACCCACCAGGTCTGCCTGAATGGGCCCAGAGAAACTCCCTAATAAGTCTTGGATCCAGACTGAAGGACTGAGGCACCCATGATTTTTAGATTAGAGATCCCCACTCCTGTGGCAGACATCCAGCAAGTGACGAACAGAGAAGGCAAGAGAGACATCCAACTACAGCGACGTAGATAGTATTAAACAGAGGGAAAGGTTAGTTCCTCCTCCTGACTGGGAAACAATGGCGTTTGATAGCCCATGGATGCCTCGGATGGGGTCAATCAGGTGGCTGACGATGTGTGAGAGTTGGGAGCATACGCCACCAAGCATAAATGATTGCTCTAGGTGGAGGGATTGGGTGCTGCGACACACCTGAGCCTCAACTCCAGTTCTTGGTTTGCCCACTCTGCTTGGCCATTAACCAGTGTATGAAAGCCAGAACTTAAACTCACTAAAGCCCCAAGAGCTTAACAGAAAGCCTTCCATACTTGTGAGATGACTTGTGGTCCACGGTCAGATACAATGTCGGTTATCAGTTTAGCAATCTCTTAGGCAGAAGGCAACTTAGGGAGAGGCACTGTTGAATGGTGCTCTCAAGTATTGAATGATTATTTGTTCCCATTTGTGATGGGCAAATATTTGATTTAATTTGTTGATGAGCCACCTGTCTGATGGGCGTGGTGAATAAAAGTCTTCCTGCATGCAGCTGATTTGAGTTGCAGTGTGTGAATGCCATGAGAAGCAGCAGTGCGTTTGTGTAATTTCTTCCAAATTCGGATCTAGACAATACTACAATGGGTTCACAATGTGTAGCCGCTGGACGGGCTGATCTGCCAACAGGTTATGGGCCCAGAGAAACCCAGAGACCGTAGTGCGTTCCCACCTATGTACCGGTGATTATTAGGATGTTGTGAGCACCATGAGCGGACGGGCTGCAGATGTGAGCCGCCAAGGTAGCCGCTGGTTGCAGCTCCTGTTTGATGGAGATGAAAAAAGTTATGAGTTATGGGAAGTGAAATTTTTCGTCCACCTTCATCTGCAAGGGTTAAAGGACACTATTTTAACAGAGCCCACAACTGAAGAGGCAGATGAGTTGCTAGGAGATGCGGGAAAGAATGCTGAAGCCTATGTTGAACTCATTCAGTTTCTGGACAACAAAAGTTTGTCGCTGGTGATGCGTGAGGTTGCCGATGAGCCACGCATCATGAGCCTCTATACTGAACTGCCATAGAAAACCGTTAAATTATGATGAGTATTACAGTGTTACCCTCCGATTATGAAATCCAGGGATATGTGTGACCACAGTCTGCTGGGCAACATGAGTGGGCAAAGCAGACTGACAGGTGGTCTGAGTCTTTCCACTGGCACAGATGGGACATGCAGCGACATACTTCCTGACATACTTCTCCATCACTGGCCACCAGAAACGTCTCCAGGGAGTGTGCATGCTGACCCAAGATGACAGGAAACACTGGATGCATGCACCCACTGGATAACCTGTGAACAAACATGGTCTGGGAGAATCCAGATCTAGTACCTGGATCTGGTTGTATCACCCACTTCATAATTATTTTTTTTTCATCTGGTGAAAGGTGAGGAGAAAATAAGCTACATGGGTGAAGTTGGCCAGTTTGAGGCATCCTCTGGGAGTGAATGGCTCCCACGCCAATTTCAGATGCGTCTACCTACAAAATAAACTTCTTATTGAGGTCGGGCTGATGGAGCACAGGGGCAGTGGCAAACCTGTTTTTAAGCTCCTTAATGCTTAATGTCCGGGATGCTGAGCAAGCATTCCGGACAATACGAAGGAGACTTTGGGAAAGGTGAGTCATGTGAAAGTAGCTACGGTCTGACTGTTCTTTATCGACAGTTCTTTATCTTTATGAATCATCTGGAGAAATAACGACAAAATGTTGTAGTTGTTTGACAGAGGTGGGTCTGGGCCAGTCAACAACTGCTTTAACCTTTTCTGGGTTCGTCTTTATCTGCCCGCACTTGAAGACATATCTCAGAAAGGTGACTCGGTGTAGAACATTTGTCCACTTTAACGAATAGCTGATTCTCCAAAAATCTTCTGAAAAAAATAGGTGGACATGTTCTGTAGGGTTATAAGAGGAGGATCAGGATGTGCAGAGTACATAATCAACGAGGGCCTGAAAAACAGTAGGGACATTTGTTAATCCAAATGGCATGACTAAGTACTCACAGTGGCCAATAGGGGTTTTGAAAGCTGTTGTCCACTAATCACCTTCCTTGCTGCAGACAAAGAGGTATACATTTCAAAGATCCAGTTTGATAAAAATGGTTGACCCCCTGAAGGCATCAAAAGCGGAGTCGAGGAGTGGTAATGGATATTTATTATGTACAGTTATTTTATCATAAAGTTGTAGGGTTTTGTCCTTCTTACTGACAAAAAAGAAGTCGACTACTAAAGGAGAAGTGGAAGGACAGATTTTGCCTGAATTGGGTGATTTGTTTATGTACTTTTCTATGGTAATCTTTTCTGGTTGAGAGACATTGTACAGCTGACTACTGGGTAAAGGGGCTCCAGGTAGGGGGTCTACCATACAAAATGTGTGTCCAGGGTCTGCTGGGCCCACATATTGTGTTGTATATTATATTGTATATAAAATCATCAGTTGATATGTGCCAGTCTTATCAGCAGCAAGTCTGTGTAGCTCTCACCCCCCGCAATGTGACTGTTAAGGAGAGGGTATGGTGTCCCAACGTTGAACTGCTGTCAGTTGGTTTCCGTGTGTTCTATGCGCCTAGAGAGTTCCCCATATACAGTCATCATCGTTGTTTACATTTCACCGAGGGCAGCACCTACAATGGCGTGTGACGTCATCCACGACGCCATTGCTAGGATACAGACAGGATACAGACCACTGATATCGTGGATTACAGACTATCTGACTGCCAGACCACAGTATGTCAGGATGGGGAGATGTGTTTCTGGAACACTGGAATGCAGTGCAGGGGCTCTGCAGGGTACTGTTTTGACTCCTTTTCTTTTCACCCTGTACACATTGGACTTCAGGTACAACTTGGAGTCCTGCCACATACAAAAGTATTCCGATGATACAGCTGTTGTGGCATGTGTGTGCAGTGGACTGGAGAAGGAGTAAAGGGACCTTTTGGAGTCCTTCAATGGCTGGACCAAAAATAACTGTTTGCTCCTGAACACCACCATGACCACCAAGAACTGGTGGTGGACTTTAGGAGAGCTAAAACTCCATACCAGTCAGTCTGCATTGATGGAGGGGAAATAGAGACTGTTCAGTGAGGAGGTAGAGAGAGCACCTTTGTCTAACCAAAAACTTCAGATAAATCATGGCAATCTGAGGGGAGAGAGGTAAGATCCATTCCTTCAGTTTCCTGTTCCTGATTGTTAGATGGTGGTGTAGCTGATCTTAACATGACTGGTGACCAAAAACTAACGGATTCTCAGGCGAGATAATTATGTTGAATGAGATCTCCACGGTGTGACTACCAAATAGTTGGAAGTTTTACAGGGACAGTGGAATGAGTTACTCAGGATTTAAAGGTGTGGTCAGAAAGAGGTGGGTGTCTAATTTGGGAAACACAGGGTTGTATATCAGCTCTTTTGCGGATGATGTGGTTCTATTGGTTTCTTCAATCCATGACCTTCAGCACTGGAACAGTTCACAGCCATGTGTGAAGCGGCCATGATTAACATCACCCAATTAAAGTCTGAGGTCATGGTTCTCAACCAAAAGAGGGTTGAGTGCTCCCTCTGGGTTGGAGATGGGTCCTTGTCTCAAGTGGAGGTTTTTAAATATCTTAGGGGCTTGTTAATGACTGATGACAAATTAAGCAATATATAGACAGATTGAATGGGGCTTTATCAGCTGTAATGAGGGCACTGCTCAGGTCCCTTGTCATGAAGAGGCAAAGCTTTCAATTTACTGGTGAATCTTTGTTACAACCCTCAGCTATGGTCATGAGATTCCAGAAGTGGCTGAAATTGTTTCCTTTGGAGGATGGCTGGGATCAGCCTTAAAGACAAGGTGAGGGGCTTACGTGTCCAAAGGAAACTTGGGAGTAGAGTCACTGTTCCATTGCATCGAAACAAGTCAGTTCAGGTGGTCTGGGATATAATTAGGATGCCTCAAGGTCGCCTCCTATTGGAGGTTTTCTGGGCACGTCCAGTTGGGAGAAGACCCTGGGTAAAGCCCAGAAATCGTCGGAGGGAATACATTCCTTCTGACCTGGGAACATCTCTGGATCCCCCATGAGGAGATGGAGAGTGTTGCTGAGGAAAGGGATGTCTGGGTTTCCCTCCTGGACCTGTTGCCTCCACTACCTGACTTCAGATAAGCAGAAGATAATGAAGAGATGGATGGACACTAGAGTCCAGAATAAAGCCCCAAAAACCAAAGCCCTAACCCTCTATTTAACAGAAACAGGTAAAAATTATGGAAGTAATTGTAGAATCTTCCAAAACACTGTAGCTTGAATATCCTATCAACTTCAGTCTTTTGTTGCATCACTTTTTCAACTTTTGTGTGTTGCTGCATCAAGTTCTAGATTTCTTCATGTCTCCTAAACACACTGCAAGTTGGTCAGTCAACACTGAAAATTTCAACAGTTGCTGCGCATTTTGAATGAGTCTGCGAATCTGTGCGTTTTTGCTGGCTTTCTATTTCGTTGCTATTATGGATTTACGTAAGTGGTTTAAAAACCCACCGATGGTCACCTCTGCAAAATCACATCAACCAGCGCCTCCTGAATGGAGAAGGACAACAGTTTGAGCCAGAGCCCATTGCTGGCAGCCTCGCGGAGCCCAACCTTTACTTAAAAAAACCTACCTTGATTCAGAAGTGTTGGCTAATTATCGACCTATATCCAAACTCCCTTTTTTGTCTAAAGTTCTTGAAAAATAGTTGCAGTTCAACTTTGTGATCATTTACATAGAAATAATCAGTTTGAAGAGTTTCAGTCAGGATTCAGAGTGCATCATAGCACAGAAACAGCACTGGTGAAAGTTACCAATGATCTCCTCTTAGCCTCTGATAGCGGACTTGTTTCTGTGCTTGTCCTGTTGGATCTCAGTGCTGCATTTGATACGATCGATCACAGCATTCTGTTACAGAGACTTGAACATGTTATTGGGATTAAAGGAACTGCATTAGGCTGGTTTAAGTCATATTTATCTGATAGATTCCAGTTTGTTCTTGTAAATGAAGAATCTTCCTCACACGTTGGAGTAAGTCATGGAGTTCCTCAGGGTTCTGTGCTTGGACCGATTCTTTTTACTTTGTACATGCTTCCATTAGGTAACATTATTAGACAGCATGGCATAAATTTCCATTGTTATGCTGATGATACTCAGCTGTACTTATCTATGAAACCAATAGGTTGGTCAGACTACAAGCCTGTCTTAAAGACGTAAAGACCTGGATGACTCAGAACTGTCTGCTTTTAAATTCAGGCAAAACTGAAGTTGTTCTCTTTGGACCTGAGTGCTTCAGGGAGATATTGTCTAGTTACATAGTTACTCTAGATGGTATTTTCTTGGCTTCTAGTTCTACAGTGAGGAACCTTGGAGTTATTTTTGACCAGAATTTATCATTTGACGCACATATAAAACTGGTTTCTAGGACTGCCTTCTTTCACCTTCGTAACATTGCTAAAAATCAGGAACATCCTGTCTCAGGGTGATGCAGAGAAACTAGTTCATGCATTTGTTACTTCAGGATTGGACTACTGTAATTCCTTATTATTGGGCTGTCCCACATATTCTCTGAAAAGCCTCCAGCTGATCCAAAATGCTGCAGCCAGAGTTCTGATGAGAACTAACAGGAGAGATCATGTTTCTCCAGTTTTAGCTTCTCTTCATTGGCTCCCTGTTAAATTCAGAATAGAATTTAAGATTCTTCTTCTCACTTATAAAGTTCTTAATGACCGAGCTCCATCATATCTTAAAGATCTCACTGTAAGATATTTTCCTAACAGAGCACTTCGCTCCCAAACTGCAGGTTTACTTGTTGTTCCCAGAGTTTCTAAAAGTAGAATGGGAGGTAGAGCCTTCAGTTATCAGGCCCCTCTCTTGTGAAATAAGCTGCCAGTAAATGTCTGGGAAGCAGACACCCTTTCCACTTTTAAGATTAGGCTTAAAACTTTCCTTTTCGATAAATCTTATAGTTAGGGATGGCTCAGGTAATCCTGAAACATCCCATAGTTAAGCTGCTATAGGCTTAGACTGCTGGGGGACCTCATCTGTCACACCTTTCCTCACTTTGCTCTCTTTTTCCCCGTTTAATTTATCAAATGATATTATAGAAATGCATATCCCTCTGACTGTTTTAAATGCACCCGCTTTGGTGCTTTTTTTCCAATATGGAGACGGTTCTGGTGTTACATCTATGTTGCATAGTCAATTGTTTTGTGGACAACATTGCTTCACTGTTATTTATTACCTTGAATTATGAGGACTATAGCTGGTCATCTTTGCTGTTGGTTATGTTTAACGTGATGGTTATGTTTAACGTGATGGTTACATCAGTGCTGCACGAGTAAAGTATAGGATTATAGCTAGAAATAATGGTACCTTACCATGCATTTGATATGGCCCCCTTAAGACTGAGGTCTGGTTGTAGGGAGGCATGGTTGGTGATGAAAATTATCGTTTAATCTTTCTCATTGCTGTGTTGATCCTGCCTTTCATCCACAATGTCTCCTTCTCAACTACACCTACATTTGCACAACGTTCCTATTTATATGTTCCCCATCATTTTTATTATCATTATTTCCAAAATAAAACTGAAAGGAAGAGCACCTACTACGGTATACTTTTGTCTGAGACAAAGTCCTATAATTTACTGCTACATTTTAATTCAATTTTGAATATTTAGTTTTTTTTAAAAATGGAGCAACAATATTAAGCTAGTGCATTGTTTTTATTATTCAGTACAAAAACACTGTATTGATGCACTCTACCCACCAAGTGTAATGATCATCCTCCCACATCTTTACTAAAACAGCTCAAAAGCAAAGTTTAGCACAAAAACCCAGAGAATGTAGACAACTAAATGTGTAAACTACAACTTAAACAAGTCCATTAGAAAACAATCCCAGGGTTTATACAACTAATTAACAAACATGTCTAATTAGCTCAACAGGTAACATTTGAAGGAATGCTTATATTCTCTTAATGGCATCGTCAATCTCTGAAATCTGGTCCTTTAGTTGGTTCCATTGTTCAGGGTTCAGGGAAATACCTATAAGAAAAAAATAAGAAAAAATCGGGGGGGACCAAAAAAAAAACCCCCACAGGATTCTTACACAAGTGCAGACTAATAAAAACATTCAGCAGCTACTTTGACTACTTGCCTTATGTGTCATTTCCAAATCAAAATGTACTGTATGCATGTCATTGATCCTGATTTTTAAAACATTAGGGAATGTGTTTACCTTTCTTCCCTGGCTTCATCTCACCATCTTGATTCATCCAGTACTCCCTGATATCAATCAGGACTTTACCCTTGAAGTCTCTTACGCTGACATATCTCATCTTCCCAATCTGCAAGTAAAAGTTGTTTTAACTATGGTTTTATGACGTTTATTCAAAATGCTCAGAAATTGCAGGCCTAGGCAGAAAATGCAGGGTGGTAGGGTTGTTTCCTCATCCATTATATTGTTGTAAATATGAATTGAATTCCAATTGGCTTGAATTGGACTATATTATTTAAGTGCCTGGAGATTACATTTGTTGTAATTTGGCACTACATAAATAAAACCGAATTGAATTAAATTGAAATATACTATTGTACATGAAATAATAAAATGCATTGATCTGGGCATATAAGCAGCAACAAACTGTACAGCCAGTCAGTTAAAAATATGAGTTTAACTCAAGTGGAAAATAATCAAGACAGTTGCCAATCTTCCCGGGACTGAACATCCCTGACAGTTCAACCCAAGGTCAGACCCTGCAATGCTCAAAGAGACCAACATCTCAGACTCTACAGGCCTCATTTAGAATATACATTTACTTATGGAACAATGTCCTTTGGACAGGCTAGATCAAAGAGGGGAGATATTTCATCATAATGCACATGAGCACGTTTTGAGAAAACCATATACATAATAGCAGCACAAAACGTCCAAGTTTTTTTTAAGCAAATGGGGGGGCATTCATTCTTTTTTCGCAGTTGTTATTCACAACGGCATATCACAGCGAGAGGCTCTCTGCTGGAGAAATGTTATCCTGGCTATTTTAGAGCTACCTGATGTAGCTCTAAAATAGAATACCTCTGTGGAGAAATTCAAATTAGTCAAGTAACTAATATAAACTACATATTTACAATGCTTGTATATTAAAACAAAAATGATAGTAAAAATAAACAAATTAATAAACACATTTGAGAAAAACAAAGTCAGCAATCACTGTTAAAAAGCCTTATGGCTTAAAGGACCTCCTGAAGCTCTCAGTCCTGCAGCGCAGTGAGATGAGCCTCTCACTGCAGCTGCTCCTCTGACCTGCCAGGATGCTGTGGAGAGGATGTTTATTGTTCTCCATCAAATAATATAACTTCTGTCTCATCTGCTGCTCCACCAGAGTTCTCAGAGGGTCCAAGTCCCTGCCCATCACAGAACTGGCCTTTTTCCACCAGTTTTGGTGCCTACAGTTTTTGTCTGTAGTGCAACTCCCAGCAGACAGCAGCATGGAACAGTTCCCTCTCAATGACAGTGTGATAAAACATGCACATCATGTCACTGCAGACATTGAAGGACCTGAGCCATCACTAAGAGGCTGATTTTAGAGACTTTACATAATTAAGTTTTACTTAACAGTATTTGTAAAATTACTTAACAATCAATTACAATGTGACAATCTATTAACTTTAAGGTGTACGGCTGAAATAATAAGAAATAAGGAGACAGAGCTCGGACTGTAACACGAAAGTAGTTAAATGAGAACAAACTGTCACAGTGGCACTGGCTCTGCTCCAAGACAAAGAAAAAACATCTGACCCCAATAAGAAAAGTGTAACATGAACAAATTTGTAGGAATGGAGGTGATGAGCAGTGAGTGAGGATAGCGCGCACCGTTAGCTGTGGTGGTCAAGGTTATTCAGAGACTGATACATTGGCAGACTTCAACCTGATTGAAATGCTGTGGTGGGACCTTATGAGAGCTGTAAATAAACCAGTGCTGCAAACCTCAATTAACTGAAGTAACTTTGGAAAGAAGAGTGGCCCAAAATTCCTCCACAACCATGTGAGAGACTGATAATGTCACACAGGAAACCATTACTTCAACTTAGAGAAGCTGCTGGATCAGGGGGTTCACTTAGTTTTTCCACACACTGCTTCTGTGTCTTGGTTCAGTTTTTGTTGCATAAATGATGACAATGTAAAATGTCATGAGTTGTTGTTCAGCTGAGGTTGGATTTATGGCCTGTTGCGTCTTAAAATGGGCAGGTTGATGAAAACAACATTTGATCTTATAGTCAACAAATGCAGTCAGACTGTGAATTTGATCTTACATTCTCATACTTCATACCTACATATAAATTCCCTGTCCCAACAACTGAAGTACAGACTACCAGTGATGTTATGCTGGAATCAGAAGCCTCTGCCAAACGCATAAACAAACATTACAATAAATATAATTAGTGTCCTTAAACAACAACAACAAAAAAAAAGTTAAAAATATTCACATAGAACCTTTATTGTAATACATAACAGTGTCGTAGTGTCTCATGGCACCTTGCCTTCATTGTTCCATACAAAGGCTGTGCTGAAGGTTGACCAGCAGGTGTCAGCATATTCAATTATATCAAATGCTTTAAACACAGCTATTTCAACACAATTGCTTCATAATGATTCAGTGCTTCAGAAAGCTTTGGTTTCTCCAACACTACAGAATACCTGAGATACTCACCTGGAACATATTGTCGTCCCCACTGCCGCTGCCCTTTGCAGAACCACCTGGCTTCGAGCTCTCTCCACTCTTTGCCTTTTTGGCAGATTTCTCTGGTGCACTCGGCTTCTTTCTCTTTGCCTATAAGCAGATGTTGCCCATTAAAATGTCCTCGTTAAGGATGGTGACTATAGTATTAAAGTCCAAAGTTAACTAGCATACAAAGCAGGGTAAAAGTTTACTAAAACAATTAGAGGGAGTAGTGATAAGGTTTCAGCCAGCTTTTTGCAGTAATAGTAGAAATACATTTCTACTTCTTGCTGTATGAAATTCACACACACACACACACACACACACCTTCAACAAATACAAGTATACTATTATACTGATGATTTAAGATGTGAAAGCATACCTCCTGTAAATCAGCTCAAATTTTAGTTTAGAAATATATATACAGTGCTCAGCAAGAATCCGGTTTGAAAAGTAAGATTTTAACCAATATCTCAATGAACACAAGAACAATTTCCACATTTTTAGCAAGGCTGAGTTTTATAGAACACGTGTTTAACTCCATAACATGAAATTAAGGTTAATAATATCACTTAAATCACAAAATCTTCAGTTTTACTCAAATTAGTTGAAGCTAAAAATTTATACACCCCTCAAATACTAATACATCTAATATTTTGTATGCCCGCCATGATTTCTAGGGACAGTTTTCTAGGCATGGAAGAAACATACAACATCTATCTTTATCTATTCTTCAAGGACAACGTCTTTTAGAGCCTGGATGCTGGATGGAGAGCGATGCTCAACTTGTATCTGCAGAATTCTCCATCGGTGTTTGACTGGATTCAGATCAGGAGACATACTTGACCATTCTATCAGCTTCACTCTGTTCTATTTAAAAAATGCAACAGTAGCTTTAGATGTGTGTTTTGGATCATTGTTGTGTTGGAAAACTACTCGACGACTAAGGGCACGGAGTGATGGTAGCATCTTCTCTTTCAGTATCGAGCAGTACTTCTGTGAGTTCATGATACCAACAATGAAATGCAGCTCCCCGACACCAGCAGCACTCATGCAGGCCCACATAAGGACACTGCCACCACCATGTTTCACTTTAGGCACCATGCATTTTTCTTTGAAATCCTCACCTTTGTGATGCCATACCGTTTTTAAGCCATCAGTTCCAAATGTATTGCTCTTTGTCTCATCACTCCAGAGTATAGAGTCCCAGTAGTCCGCATCTTCAGCATGGGCCCTGGCAAATTCTAGGTGTGTTTTTTTTTGTGCGTGGGCTTTAGAAGCTTCCTTCGTGGACGATACCCATGCATGCCATTCCACTGTGTCACGGGAAACAGTCACACCAGCTTGGCTTTCTACTTCTTTAGCCAACTGCATAGCAGTGAATAGCAATTTTCTTCAACCCTTCTCATCAGAAGACGCTCCTGTCAAGATGTTAACTTCCGTGGACGGCTGGGATGTCTCGGTGAGATGTTGCACTTCCATTTTTGGATCACTTTTGCTACAGTATTCTGACTGATATGTAAAACTTTGCTGATCTTCTTGTAGCCCTCATTACTGACTGCATGAAATGGGAAGGGCTTTTCTTTGCTAAGCAATGCCCTTTTATAGTCACCTGTCTGCTGGACACCTCTTAAATGAAGAAATACTCACCTGTGGTTGAATTCTTGTTAGAATTTTGTAGTATTGGTTTTGGCTATGGCTCTTCTCCTAAGACCTTAATTGGGGTGTACTCTTTTTTTCTTTTCAAAATGGGCTTGAATGAATGTTAGGAAAAAAAATTCCTTTTTTATGTGCAAATGAACAAATCTTGTTTGCTATCAATGACCCACATTTGAGAGTATTTTGTAATGTAGTATCTCACAGAAAATGTTGATTCTGAAAGGGAACTGAAGGTTTTCTGACAAATCTGGTGGGGTGTACTCATTTATACTGAGCACTGTATATGGCACCTGTCAAAAGTTTGTATCCTGACCCATTCAATTTCACAGAGTAGGTGTTTCCGCAGTTTGACTGGAAATGTGTATGTATCCCAAGTACATGGAAGAAGTGCTCTAATCAGAAGTAAGCTTTAAAGCACAAACCTTTGTGTCCACTTCACTGTCAGAGTCACTTCCGGATGTAGATGAGAGCACTTCCTTTGATTTTGGCATTGTGCTGCAACAGGAATAAAACAGTGTGTGATCAATTAAAGAAGATGTTTCAGGGCCATGGTCACTCCAGATCCCCTCTACAAAACCAGGAACCCTATCTTTAAGTAAGATTTTTAAAAGAAAATGTCAATATTCAGCCTTTGTAGCTTTAAGTGAACAAGTGAGCAGCTTTTCTACATTCAATAACTGTAAGCTAATTTAGACATGAAGCTGCCTTCTGATGAAATCTCTATCAACCAAGTATGAACAAGAGAAATAATTACAGCAAGCAATATTTCTTTAAAGACATTCAGTGTTATGGAAGTTTACAATGCTTATGATCATACAATGTGTCAAATTTTACCGAAATGAAGCCAAGGACACATGACATGAACTGGTTCAGAGACGCGAATGTTCTGAAAAAGCCTTTATCTCCTTTTTAAGAAAGACTTTTAGCAAATTCAGATTTAATGTGTTGGAAAATAAATTTTTTCTGAATCAAGACACTGCCCCTCAAAGTAGTTTTCATTCAAATAAAACCTCACTTTACTCTCCTGTTAGGATCAAAATAAGATTGCATAATGAGGGTTTTACACAAGTTGTTACCACATCTCTTCCCATTTAAAATGGGTGAAAGGATCTTCAGGCTGCAAATGGCTGTTTTCGATGATGAGGCTCAAGACCGGGTGGTTTTACCGTTAACTGCATCTGTAAGATCATTAAGGCTGCATATGTAGCTGATTTTAGGACCGGGTTACTCATTTGATCATGGTTAAGTGATCAAACAACGTCTCACGAACATTCCGCTACTTTTGACGGAAAATCATCTCAGCCACCTAATCTTTAGTTCTGGTCGCCTGTGTTGAGCTGACAGCAGCTGAATCCAGTCGTGATTGTTTCCGAATAAGATACACTACATGAATAGTTTAGCCACAGTAGCTAACATTAGCAGCGATCGTTTGACATGTGAGCCGTGTCGTTGTTCCTTAGCCCTATCAAACTGTTGTAGTTATGGAGACACAAATTGTTAATTACTCGACTAAACATAATACATATACATTTTTAACATGAGTATCATAATGTTAATGCTTACATGATATGGAGTTGCACGGACGTTTTAAGAGGAAGCGAAAATTAGAATTGTGTTCTTCTTCTTTGGTAAGATAGATATGACGCACCGATTAGGTGTTGCTGCCCCCCTCAGTCTGAATTCCTTCATTACGCTGGAGGCGCTGGAGCCTTTCCCAGCAGTCTCCTTAAATAGTCTTTAAAGGAATGATTTTCTAAAAATAATTGGATTAAATCTGCTGTTTTCTCGAGTATAACAAACCTGAGAGCTATTTAGAGAGTCATGAATGCATTTTTTTAGATTTCATTTATTTGATTACAGAGTATTTTCTGGGTGAAATTTCCAGGGTGGTGTTGTCTGTTTCTTCAATCTGACCCCCTCACCTGATTATTGCTATGCACTGTTAAAATTGTTGAATGAGAACATGTCAATATGAAAATGGAATACGTAAAATATGTTTGCACTACTAAACCAAATTGTTACAGTGTTTTCAAATATAGACTGCAGTTGGGTGTTTGTTTTAAATACTGCAGTGTTGTATTGTAAAGAATGACAAACAATATATGTGAAAAAAAAAATTTTTAATTGTTGTCATGGCGAAAGCTGGGCTGACTCACAAATCGTACTCAAGAGCAGATGCAACTCAGGGAGATTTGAGTAAAGACAAGGTTTATCAAAAGGTTGGTGGAGTAATTCGGAGAGAGATATGTCTAAGAGATATGAGTGTTATTCCTTACCGAGTCCAAGAGGGTTTCCAGAGTGGAGGGGAGGGTGCTGGCTGTGGTGAAGAAGGTACTGAGTCAACAGTGGGGCGAGCTGGCAGATGTCTTGGAATCCACAGTGGAGAGCTAAATCCTTTAGCTTGAAAATCCAGAGTGCAATGAGTAACAGATGAACAGACACTGGGAGCACAGGAGAACAAGGTAAGTACATAGAGAGTTTCACTAGGAACTGAGCTAAGAAGTCAGTTGGATTACCACTGTAGCAGTGATAAACAGTCTGGCAAAGACTGGTTGCTCCTGCAGATCCTTATGAAGGCGTCTTAATGAGCGTAGATGGGAAGCGGGTGATTGGACTATTTAACGCAGCCCAGATTAATCTCAGTTTAATGATTTATTTATGAAGCACCAAATCACAACAAGTGTCATCTGAAGGCATTTCAGAGGTACAGTACAATTTAAAACAATTACAATCCAATTCATGTAATACAATCTTCATCCAATCAAATTTTAATTCACTAAATTCCAGATGAGTGTACACAAGGCAAAGTTACTGCTTCCTGAACCCAAACTGACTGCTGGTTCCACAGAGAGGGGCCTGATAACTGACTGGGGCTTTTAGAAACTCTGGGAACCACAAATAAACCCGCAGTTTGGGAGTGAAGTGCTCTGTTAGGAAAATATTTTACAACAAGATCTTTCAGTTATGATGGAGCTTGGTCATAAATAGGTTTATTTGTATATAAAAAGAATTATGACAGTAACAAATTGAGTAACAAATGCATGGAGCAGTTTTTCTGCATCACTCTGAGTCAGGATGTTCCTGACTTTGGCAATATTACGAAGGTGAATGAAGGCAGTCCTAGAAAGTCCTAGATGTTTTATATTTGCGTCAAATAATAAATTCTAGTCAAATACAACTCCAAGGTTCCTCACTGTAGCACTAGAAGCCAAGGAAATAGCATTTCGAGTAACTATATAGCTAGACAATTTCTCCCTGAAGCGCTCAGGTCCAAAGACAATGACTTCAGTTTTGTCTGAGTTTAGAAGCAGACAGTTCTGAGTCATCTAGGTCTCTATGTCTTTTAGGCATGCTTGTAGTCTGACCAACCTACTGGGTTTATCTGGTTTTATAGATGAGTTCAGCTGAGTATCATCAGCATAGCAATGGAAATTTAGGCCATGCTGTCTAATAATGTTACCTAATGGAAGCATGTTGTCACGTTTTGAGTTTTGTTTTGTCATGTTTTCAGGTTCTTGGTTAATTTCTGTCATGTTTTTCCCCTGTCACATTAAGTTCACTCACATCACCTGTTTCTGTTCCACAGCTGCACGTCATCACTAATCACCTCCCCACAGTATTTAGTTTCCAGGTTCACTCAACTCATTGCAGATTCCTCACCTTACCTTGCATGCCACATTTCTTCCACAGTCTTGGCAGGTCAGGTTTTTGCGTCTCGTTAATTCATAGTCTTGTTTATTAATCCCAATCTTGTTTTGTCTCGTTTTGTTTTTCCACTGTGTAAGTATTTTTGATATCCGGCTCGGTCGCATCTTTTGTTCTTGCCTTTTGTTTTGTAGTTTCTTGAAGTTTCTTGAAGTTCTGCGTCTGGGTCCTCCCTTCCCGCACCACGATCCTGACACATGTATAAAGTGAAAAGAACCTGTCCAAGCACATAACCCTGTGGAACTCCATGACTTACTCTGGTGTGTGAGGAAGATTCTTCATTTAGAAGAACAAACTGGAATCTATCAGATAAATATGACTTAAACCAGCCTAATGCAGTTCCTTTAATCCCAATAACATGTTCAAGTCTCTGTAACAGAAGGCTGTGATCGATCGTATCAAATGCAGCACTGAGATCCAACAGGACAAGCACAGATACAAGTCCGCTATCAGAATACCTATACTTACATGTACATAGTTTTATGCAATTCTATTATGTAATGGAAAGTTGGTCCTATGGCCATCTAAGCAGATACAGTTACATTTCTGCATTTTTCTGTTTTATTCGTAATCATCAAAATACTCAAAATCAAACTATGATTAAAATATATATATTTAGAATATTGTTAATATTTTTAATTGCCTACTTTATTGCTAGTTTTTATACAGAGATTAAAGCATATTAGCCTCAGTCTTAGTGATAAACGCATTAGTTTCACAATTAATATCACACTAAAATAAGGGAACTACAACAGCTTCAAAACAACCAGCAACAACCAACAATTTTTTTTTAGACTTCATGCAAAACTCGAAATATCCTGTTTTTTTTCTAGACTTGGGGTAAAAATAAATAATAATAATAAAAAAGACATTCAGTTTGATTTCTAATGTTCTGTTCTTACCAACAATATAGATTTGCCTCTCAATATTTATCAAGAAAATGCAGACAGAAGTGTCTTGGACTGCCTCAGTGAACCTTAGGCTCGAGTGATTGGATCTCAACACATACACATTCTGAGTTCACAGCTGTATTTAGTGCTGTCCAACTGGCTCTAACATTCCTCCATGATGAAGAGCCAATAAAATTCCGAAGGAAATTGTCGCGGAAATTTAGTAATGCACAGTCAGTTATTTTCTTCTGAGGAGATAAGAGGCTTTCATAATAATATCTTGCAAGAGAGAACAACACAGTACAGAATACAGAGTTGCTCTGACCACTGAGGCAAAAACACACAGTTATATTGCCCGCTTGTCACGTCATCTGACTTTGGGTATAGTTGATTGTTCTTCTATCTTTCCTCCCCAACCATCAGTTGAGGTTACCCAGACACAGTCGTAAATACCAGCCTCAGCCCTGTCCCCCTTAAAGTGCAGCTATCTCATTATAACAAGCCCACCTTTGAAAAGAGGAATTTCAGAAAAACAGGGTAGGGTGGTACCTTGCAGCTCGGTCATTTGCAGGTCATACACAGTAACACTCAATACAATGCATATAAGAATTAATTTTCCATTACAAAATCCATAGGCGGCAAGCAGGCATAATTATGCCCCAGCCAAAAGCCTAATTTTGGTCAGATTATACTCGAAGAAAGTATACATGGCTTCCTCAAAGTAGTCATCAGGTGGTGCTATGATTATGAGTGGATACTGATGTGCAAACGTGTTCAGGCTTGGACCATTGTGCTTTTTCATGAAAAATGTTTTTAATAACTAGTAATGACAAGGTCTCTATGCTTACACTGATGAAGTTCCAGGGTAATATATTTGAATCTGTCAGAGGAATTCATTAAAATATGAGGCCTAAAAAAAAGGTCAAAAATCCAATTTAAAATGAAAATGGCTGACTTCCTGTATGATTCCATTTTCTATACCTGCTTAATCCGTCGGTCGGGTTGCGGGGGTGCTGGAGCCTATCCCAGTGGTCATAGGGCAAGAGGCGAGGTACACCCGAGACACGTCGCCAGTCCGTCACAGAGCCACACAGAGACAAACGAGACAAACAACCACACACACGCTCACAATTTAGAGACACCAATAAATGCATAAACATGCATGTTTTTTGGATGGTGGGAGGAAGACGGAGTGCCCGGAGAGAAGCCACGCATACACAGGGAGAACATGCAAAATCCACACAGAAAGGCCCCAGCTGGGAGTTGAACCTGGAACCATCTCTCTGTGAGGCGATGGTGCTAACCACCACACATTGAAGATGGTGCTCTTGAGCCATTTTTCCTAAAATATTTGCAAAGGTCTATATTCAGGGTGTAATCTTAACCAATCATACAAAGTTTGGTGAAGCTTGGAGGTTGAATGCTTGAGTAAAATTTTCATGTTTCTTCGTGAGGCATCAAATTCGACATGGATACATTTTGACAAGGTTACATCATGAAAAGCTTATGCATATTCTGCCAAACTTTTTAGTGTCAGGTATGAACTGTTCAGAATTTGTATGTCAAAATATAAGATACATGACTTCCTGTTATAAGTTGGCATGACTATTGTGTTGGTGAGACATATGCATTTAGATCTGTTCTGAGCGTAAGAGTGATTAAACTCGAAATTGAATATGTACGATTTATAATGTCATGCTATGATAATAAAATTTGCCACACCACCACAGACACGCCCTTCAGCGACAAACCACTGTTTTTAAACAAAGTTTTATCAACTTGTTATCTATATTATAATATTGTATAATATAATATTGAGTAATAAGCCCAACAGCAAAACGTGTGACTTCCTGCTGCCAGTGGGTCGGGAAAAGACAAGGCGGGGTCTATGACGAGGAAAAAATATTAAGATGTTACTCTGTTCAGGAGTAGATTGGGATCATGTGTGTGATGTTTGATACTCATTGAATGTATGCGGAGGATATATCAACTTTCTGTCTCATGGCGAAACATCAAAGTGTGGGCTGCTGTCACGCCCATACCAAATGCTGTACACCAAAGCTTTTAATAACTTTTAATCAGTCTTGGACTAAATTTCAGGCCTCTATGATGAAATCTCTTCAAGTAGTTTGTTCAAATGTAACGTGTGTGTGGCACCAAAATAACAACTTGACTCAAAATGGCCAACTTCCTATTGGGTTTTGTACATAGCTTCAAGAAGATTTGTCAGTCTTGACATATTGTACAAGACTGCCAAGCCTCATGAAAATCTAGGATCCCTGGCAGATCCCAGGTCCCTGCATCATTTAGGATAAACATTTGAAATATAGATGGCTTTCTCCAAGTAGTCATCAGGTGGTGCTATGATTATGAGCGGATACTGATGTGCGTGTGTCTAGGCTTGGGCCATTGTCAGTTATGCAAAATAGAAGTTTTGTAAGACAATGGACTACAGAGTTACAACAATTTTTTTCTAATCACTTTTGTGGTTATGGTGAGTTATCTCATTTCACTACCCTACAACTTTCTGAGCCATTTTCTCCAAAAAAATTGCATAGGTATCAGACTGAAACAATGCTTGCTGGACACAAACGCTAGCGTTCTTCAAAGGGTTTATTCTTTATTACATAACAAGACTACACAAGGAAGCTATGATCACTGGGTAGAAATATGACAGGTGCAACACATGAGGGTAGTGACAAGGACACAAGTGCAGACAATGATGACATGAACAGAGGAATCCTGTGAATTATAGTGTCAGAACTGGTTATCAGTAGGCTGGCGACACTGAACGTGGAAGTGGAGATAGAATACATACAACCTCCAAACTATACCAAACTCTGCATGTTTGGAGGAGTTTGGAGGTTGTATGCTTGGAATGAATATATATCTATCCTAACCTCCAAAATTGACCAAGCTTTGCATGTTTGGGTGACTTCTGGCTTTGCCACTGATGGAGTAAGATGCGCCTGCGAGAGTTCCTGTAAAACTCTCTTAAATTAACGTATAGGGATTTTTCATGAACTTTCAATTATTACATTTTGACTCCACAAGCTCATTGTGACTTCATTATGTGCTGATATGCCTCCATACCAGAAACATACGAATAACTCGGCAGCTACACTAACAAGGCCTACCCCCGACTGCACCCCCGGGGAGTGGTGTGGCCACCTCGCCACGGAGTGCACCCGCTAAGACCCCCCTCCAGAGGACGCTACCACCTTTCCGAGCATGACTTTTGTGGGCTTCAAGGCTGAACGAGAAAAAATGGTAGGCATTTAAGACAAAATCGTAGATGGCAATGACAGATAACTTTGCTCAGGTGAAGTCTGAGCTGCAGTATGAAGACAGAGATAAATGCTAAGATGGCGGCTATCCGGTCGGAGGTGGATGTACTTAAGGCAACTGTTAGAAAAATTATATAGTTATACTATAAGAAAAGCTGCAAGAATAAGAGTTTCTGTGATGTGGGGAGGCCTCCTCCTGTCTTTTGGTTCTCATAATACTATGTAGCAAGCAAAAGTGTTTTGACTGTCTGAATGCCTTTTCCCATAACATTGAATGTCCCTTTCCCATAACATTGTGTGGCCAGCAAACATAAACAATATAAATAGGAATAGCACCATTTTGAGCAGAACTTTTCTGACAGTAACTGTGATTGACATGGATGGCTCGCTGTTGGCACTGATGATGTGGTTTCACTCAAAAGTAAAGTGGACAAACTTTCAAGTTGTTACTCTTGACAGTAGATGTGAACTCCTTCCTGAACAAGCTTAACAGCTTTTATGCTCACTTTGAGAGGGACAACCAGGAGCCAACCACCAAGGCTGTGCTCATGACAGGACACCAATCTCTCACACTCTCCCCCACCGACGTGTCTGCTGCACTGATCAGGACCAATGCACGCAAGGCTGCTGGCCCTGATGGCATCCCTGGACGCGTGCTCAGGACCTGTGCTGGCCAGCTAGCTGAGGTCTTGACTGACATTTTCAACCTGTCGCTGGCCCAAGCAGCTGTCCCCACATGCTTCAAAATCACCTCCATTGTGCCAGTGCCAAAAAATTCCAAAGCTGAGAGCCTCAACGACTTCCGCCCTGTCAGCAACAACGATGAGACGGCATACAGAGAAGAGGTTCAGCATCTGGCAGAGTGGTGGGCCGCCAACAACCTGGCTCTCAACACCAAGAAGACCAAAGAGCTCATTGTGGACTTCAGGAAGAAGAGTGGCACACCCACCCCCATCCTTATCAATGGGACAGAGGTTGAGTGTGTCACCAGCTTCAAGTTCCTGGAGGTCCACATCTCCGAGGATCTCTCTTGGTCTCTCAACACCTCAACTCTGGTCAAGAAGGCACACCAGCGCCTCTTCTTCCTGAGGAGGCTGAAGAAGGCCCATCTTTCTCCTCAGATCCTGGTGAACTTCTACCACTGCACCATCGAGAGCATACTCACCAACTGTATCTCAGTATGGTATGGCAGCTCCTCTGTTGCAGAACGGAAGTCACTCCAGAGGGTGGTGAAAACCGCCCAACGCATCGCAGGTTCACCACTCCCCTCCATTGAAACTGTCCAGAGCAAGAGGTGCCTGCGGAGGGCGAGCAGTATTGTCAAGGACAGCTCTCATCCCAGCCACAGACTGTTTGAACTCCTCCCCTCCGGGAGGCGCTACAGGGTGCTCCGTTCCCGGACGAGCAGGTTCAGGAAAAGCTTCCTCCCTGCAGCGGCCACCCGGCTAAACTCTCAACTCTGAACCTCAGGGGGGGCCCTGAGGTTGAGAACATAAGTACAATTAAAACTACAAATTTTAAAGTTTACTCTTAGAAGTACTATTATGGAGCTAGATTATTTGAAAAACAGTGTTCTCCTGCCTTAAACCCACATGGGCATTAGGCTTGGGGCCAACATGGAACCTGCGAACAATC
Source organism: Leuresthes tenuis (assembly GCF_036924035.1). Taxonomy (NCBI): domain Eukaryota; kingdom Metazoa; phylum Chordata; class Actinopteri; order Atheriniformes; family Atherinopsidae; genus Leuresthes; species Leuresthes tenuis. Next base: position 36,287,367 of record NW_027325360.1, read on the forward strand.
CCATATGGGTGCGATCTGACAATCAAATGTGGGGCCCATTATTCAGCCCACTTTGTACCCACATGGGCCCAACATAAAAATGTTGGCTGAGGAGTGACTGTTTTTTTATTTTTGGAAGGGACATGAACTGTGCTATTGATCCTCAACTAGACCATTCTAAACCGGGCTCAACCCAATCACTAATGGCCAAGGCCCTTTGCAATTTCATGTCTAGCAATGGCTATGTCGACCCCTGGAGATTTTCGTAATATGAGCAGTAGGCAATACTCTTTTTATTTGCATGTGCACCAGACATTTTCTTGCATAGACACTTTGTAGATGCTAAACTTATGCCAAAAGTGACAAATGTCATGTATCACACAATTACTGTCTCAGATCACTCACCAGTGTCCATAGATATTAAGATTTCCTCTAGACCTCGCTATCCTACCCAGTGGCGACGCCTCACTTTTATCAGATAACAAATATCATACATTTATTACTAGTGCTATAGAGGATTTTATTGCTCTTAACCAATCTGATTCAGAACCTCTCTAAAGCACTACTATAGGACTCCTTAATAGCATATTTGTGAGGTCCGATAATTTCATACTCTGCACACAAGGAAATTAAGGATCTCAACTATTTAGAAACTCTCATCTGACTTAGAATCAGTAGACAAACAGCTTGTGACCACCCCATCTGACAATCTTTTAAAGCAACGTGTGACCTTACAAACTGAGCTAGATCTTATCACAACTAATGAGGCGGCGTGCCTGTTGTTTCATTCCCGTTCCAAATATTATGAACATGGCAACAAGTCTGGTAGGTTACTAGCTCACCAGTTGCGTCTTCAAGCAGCTTTGCGTCTAATACCTCGCAGTAAGGATGGATCTGGAGCCTTGCAGGGGGACCCGGATGTTATTATTTAATAACTTATGTCTTTTCATCTTTTTCTGAATCCTTTTATAAGTCTGAACTCTCATCCGATCCGGCTGATATGCACAGGTTTTTAGACGAACTTCAGTTTTCTTCCATAAATCCAGAATTAGTTAACAATTATACTGCTCTGACCATTCAAGAATTAAACTCAGCTTTACAGAGCATGCAAACTAATAAAGCTTTTCAGGCCAAACTTACTCCATTACTTCACTCTGTTTATCTCAAATCTTTATCACTCAGCTCTCTTCACCCTACATTAAGACAAGCCTCTATTAATCTTCTTTTGAAAAAGGACAAAGATGCTGATATTTGTACCTCCTATAGGCCAATCTCTTTAATGAATGTCGATACAAAGATTGTTGCAAAGGCCTTGGCCCATCGACTTGAAAAGGTCCTTCCAACAATAATTTCTAAGGAACAGACTGGCTTTATAAAGGGGCGTCAGCTCTATTACAATGTTCACACTTTGTTAAACGTAATCTACTCGAAAGAAACAACACTCGTACCCGAAGTAGTGATATCAATTGATGCCGAAAAGGCATTTGATCGAGTTAAATGGAATTATTTATTTTTAATCATAGCTCTAAATTTGGTGAAAGTTTTATATCATTGTTACACCTTCTCTATACACTCCCCTGTATTACCACTAATAACACTCAATCCGGTTATTTTCATTATACGCCGATGACATGTTACTATACGTCACAAATCCAGTAGGAGCCTGTTCCGTCATTGTTTCACTCTTTCATAGATTCGGGCGATTGTCAGGGTATAAAGTTAACGTTGCAAGAGTGAACGTTATCCTTTTAATAAACTAGCGATGCAACTCTTGCAGTCAGCCATCCCTTTCAAATTGAATCCTTCAGAATTTAGGTATCTTGGGGTTAACATAGCCAAGTCGTTCAAATGTCTTTTTTTTTCTTTTCAAATTTCTCTCACTTTTTAGCCGAGATTAAGGCAGACTTTCAAAAATGGGGTTCCCTTCCTCTCTCCTTGATTGGGAGAATAAATAATGTCAAGATGAGTGTTCTGCCAAAATTTCTATTTATTTTTCTTTTTCTTTTCCCCCTTGTCCTGTCCAGCATTATGATAGCAGAATTGTAATCTGAATACCTTTTATGCCAAACAGATTTGCTTTGCCAAGGGAAGCTTTATAAATGGAAAGCTCCCCTTGATGGCCATCATCTGCTTATTTATCTATTTCTGTTACAATATTTAACATGTAATAGTGCCGAAGCGGACCGGGGAAATACAATGAAAAACCAGACAACCAGCAGCTACACCTGCAAAAAAAAACTGAAGACAATCCATGGCCTCTGTGGGGAATCCAGCCTTACCGCCACCAGAAGTAAAGCAGAGAAAAAACAAACACACAAACAAACAAAAAAGAGCACAAGTAGTGGAAATCACATACAACACAACTTTGGATATAGATGACCTCAAACCACAGGATAACACATCAGCTGCTTAGCGAACATGCTACTGGGCTAATAAATGTGTGTGTGCATAAACATGCAATACACATGGACCCAGGCCCCAGGAGCCCGAGCGCCCCCCCCCCCCGGCAGAGGCCCCACCCAATACCCGAGAGGGCCAGGCGCCCCAGACAGCCAAGCACAGTGGGCCAGCGCACAATGCCCCTGGAGTCAAGACGTGCCCACAGGTGGGTGAAGCCGCGAGCAGCAGGGAGAGGCAACGCCCTCCCCCCATCGGGAACAGCACAAGCAGGCCAGAGGACAGCAAGTCCCAGACCGAGGCCCAGTCATCACCACACACACTTCCACATCACATACATCCGCACGTGTCCCCCCTCCCTCAACTCCTCTGGGGTGCGGTGCAGCAGGCACACCAGGGGGCCAGCAGCCCCCCAGCCACTACAGACACAGAACCAGCAGAACAACTCGTGTGTGTCTGATAAGTAGTAATGTCTAAGCTGTAATTAAAACAGGGGTGGCGAACTGCAGAGTGCAGCAAAGGGGACCACCTACATGGCCCCATCCACTACACCCCACAGAACACACACGCCCAAAACCCTACGTGTGTGAGTGTGTGCAGTGCAGAGGAGCCAGAAGGGGGAAGGGCATGGGATATAGACCGGGGGAGCTTCTCTCCCCCGGAGAGGGCTGCCAGAGACTGACTGCAATTGGCATCCCCGTTTCCTGGGACCTGCCACAGGGCAGGAGGGCCTGTGGAAAATTTCTATTTATTTTTCAATGTTTGTCTATATTTTTACCAATTTTTTATTTATTTTTTTTTTAAGTTCACTTGGTTATTGGCGACCTCTATGGCAACTTCCCTCTGCCTAATTTTCAATTCAAACTACTACTACTACTGGGCCACAAACATAGACAAAAGTATACTCTGGTCCAAGTCAAAGCCAAGTTCTTCATGTTTTTCACAGTCATAGTCAGGTTTTGTTTTGCCATGTTTTTCCATAGTTAGGTTTTTATATTCTGGCTCAGCTGTGCTTTTGTTTGGATTGTTTATAATAAATCAAGTGTTTTACTTTGAAATATCTGCATCTGGGTCCTCTTTCACCACCTCGTCATCAACCCACCGTCATGACAATGACATGATAAGGGACTGAAATGTTTCGAGTATTTCTATAAAGAAGGAATCTTTTGTTCTTTCGCAGACCTGGTTACTGAATTCAATCTTCTACCCTCTCATCTTTTTAGATATTTCCAAGTGAGGAACAGTGCAAAATCCCTATTTCCCAACTTCCCCCACCTTCCACCCAATCAGCCATGGGGTGAACTCCTACAAGTTAATCCTTCACAAAGGTCTTTAAATCTCAAAGGTTTGCAATTCTATCCAGTCATATAATAATAATTTATCCACCAACACAAATGAGACTTGGGAGCGTGAACTGGGATTAATATTTGATGAATGCTGGTAGGATTCCACACTGAAAGTCAGTCACAAAACCTCTATTTGTGCCCGTTTGACCTTGATACAGTTTAAATTTGTATTTAGATACTATAATTCGAAAACAAGGTAGGCACAGATTTTTCCAAATAATGGTCTGTGACAGATGCGGAGACTCACCCTATAATCTTATGCATATGTTTTTGTCTTGTCCAGCTCTGACGAACTTTTAGCAAATTCACTTTCAATTCAAGTCAATTTTATTTATATAGCACCAAATTACAACAAATGTCATCTCAAAGCACTTAAATAATATAGTCCAATCCAAGCCAATTGGAATTTAATTAATTGTAATCATAATCCATTGAAATCCAATCAAATAATTTCAAAATAATCCAATTTATTCATGTAGAGCCAATTCAAAAAGGGAGTCGTTTCTCTCTTCTGTGGAGAGAAACGACTCCCTTTTAACAGGAAGAAACCTCTGGCAGAACCCGACTCAGGAAGGGAGACCGGCTGGGGTTTGAGAAGACAGAAAAAAGGAGGTAAAAACACCATAACACCATTCAAAGGATACCTGTTGGAACAGGGAAACACAAGTTAATAACCACAATAATGTCACATGTACATAATATCATTTGAGAAATTAAACAGGGGGAAAAAGAGAGCAAAGTTAGGAAAGGTATGATAAATGAGGTCCCCCAGCAGTCTAAGCCTATAGCAGCTTAACTATGGGATGTTTCAGAATCACATGAGCCTATCAGCTTTATCAAAAAGGAAAGTTTTAAGCCCAATCTTATAGGTAGAGAGAGTGTCTGCTTCCCGGACATTTATTGGCAGCTTATTCCACAAGAGAGGGGCCTGATAACTGAAGGCTCTGCCTCCTATTCTACTTTTAGAAACTCTGGGAACAACAAGTAAACCTGCAGTTTGGTAGTGACGTGCTCTTTTAGGAAAATACCTTACAATGATATCTTTAAGATATGATGGAGCTCGGTCATTAAGAGCTTTATATATGAGGAGAAGAATCTTAAATTCTATTCTGAATCTAACAGGTAGCCAATGAAGAGAAGCTAAAACTGGAGAAACATGATCTCTCCTGTTAGTTCTCATCAGAATTCTGGCTGCAGCATTTTGGATCAGCTGGAGGCTTTTCAGAGAATATGTGGGACAGCCCAATAATAAGGAATTACAGTAGTCCAATCTTGAAGTAACAAATGCATGAACTAGTTTCTCTGCATCACCCTGAGACAGGATGTTCCTGATTTTAGCAATATTACGAAGGTGAATGAAGGCAGTCCTAGAAACCAGTTTTATATGTGCGTCAAATGATAAATTGTGGTCAAAAATAACTCCAAGGTTCCTCACTGTAGAACTAGAAGCCAAGGAAATACCATCTAGAGTAACTATATAACTAGACAATTTCTAACAATGTAAATTTATGCCATGCTGTCTAATAATGTTACCTAATGGAAGCATGTATAAAGTAAAAAGAATCGGTCCAAGCACAGAACCCTGAGGAACTCCATGACTTACTCCAACGTGTGAGGAAGATTCTTCATTTACAAGAACAAACTGGAATCTATCAGATAAATATGACTTAAACCAGCCTAATGCAGTTCCTTTAATCCCAATAACATGTTCAAGTCTCTGTAACAGAATGCTGTGATCGATCGTATCAAATGCAGCACTGAGATCCAACAGGACAAGCACAGAAACAAGTCCGCTATCAGAGGCTAAGAGGAGATCATTGGTAACTTTCACCAGTGCTGTTTCTGTGCTATGATGCACTCTGAATCCTGACTGAAACTCTTCAAACAGATTATTTCTATGTAAATGATCACAAAGTTGAGCTGCAACTATTTTTTCAAGAACTTTACACAAAAAAGGGAGATTGGATATAGGTCGATAATTAGCCAACACTTCTGAATCAAGAGTAGGTTTTTTAAGTAAGGTTTAATTACAGCAACTTTAAAAGTCTGAGGTACATATCCTATCAACAAAGACCGATTGATCAAATCCAATATGGAAGTGTCAATTAAGGGGAAAACCTCCTTGAACAGTCTGGTTGGGATTGGGTCTAAAATACAAGTTGATGGTTTAGAAGAGACTATTGCTGTTGTTAGCTCAGAAAGATCAACTGGGCAGAAGCTGTCTAAATACAAATCAGGTTCGAAAGATACTTCTAAAGCTGCTCTACTTGATGACACATCAATGATAATGATAGAAACAATTTTATTGATAAAGAATCTCATGAAATCATCACTGCTGAGAGTTAAAGGAATGCATGGCTCAGACTCTTTGTCACCCTGGCAACAGTGCTGAAAAGAAACCTGGGATTATTGTTATTCTCTTCTATCAATAATGAATAATAAGCAGTTCTAGCTTTACGAAGTGCTTTCTTATATGTTATTAAACTAGCTTTCCAGACTAATTGAGACTCTTCTAAATTAGAGGAACGCCACTGTCTCTCCAGCTTTCTTGCAGTCTGCTTTAACGCACGCAGCTGTGAATTATACCAAGGAGCCAACTTCTTCTGACTGACTACCTTCCTTTTCAGAGGGGCAACATTGTCCAGTGTTGTACGCATTGAAGCTGTAGTGCTGTCAACAGGAGAGTCAAGTTCTACTGGAGTAAAATTTAGGTAGCCGTCCTCTGTCATATCTGCATTGGCAATATGTTTCTTGCCAATCGGCTGCACGTTTACATGATTTCATGAATGGGCCCAAATCTTCCCAATTATCTGATGAGTGTTTTGCGAGTGGAATGTGTGGGACCGAATGGTCCATGGTGTACATGTCACACATTGAGTTGGTGTGAGAGAGGCTGACGCAGCACATTTATGTTGTGTCCAATAAATGTTTGTCAATGTGAGTTTGCCAAATCTCTCCCTTAACCAACCAACCTTAACTAACCATATGGTTCATCAGGTTCCAGTGACACATGAGAGGTGCACTGCAGTTCCTCTGGTGCCATGAAGTCTGTTGCAGCTGTTGAAATTGTTTCCCTAGCTGAAACAAACTCAGGAAATATTGTTAATGGTTGCAATTGCCATTGATATGCATATGTCAGGTTTGGGATGTGGTAGACAAAAGAGTATGAAAAATTTGGTGCTTGAGAACTTTGACACCTTCTGGGGTTGAGATTAGACAAAGGCCTAATTTGCACATCAAGTCCCTGCTAGAGTTCAGAGATCAAGAATGCATGTTTGAAGCTATAATGTGACCCATCTACACATTTGAGTGGGACAGTCATGTTCTCTCTTACTGTTTGACCTGATGAACCAATAGAGTACACATGACCTCCACTTAGTTTTGGTATCTTAGTGAATTCTCAAGTTTTTAATGACAGAATGTGTGGCTCATGAGTCAACTAAGAATGTTTTGTTCTGTGATGCTCAGTGTATGTTCCGGAAACTTCTTGAAATGATCAGACGTGTACTGAACATCTGTTGGAACAATTGCATGTGTATTGTTTGAGCTCTCAATAGATTGTGAATTAATGTGCTCAGTATGTGTGTGTGAGTGTGGTGCAGTACCTTCTTCCTTCTTTACAAGTTGGTTTGGCTCGTCAGCAGGAGTCCATTACTCTCCGACAACCCCCAACCATTTACAGTACGACTTGTATGCTGGGGTAGATGAGGTGTTTCTGTGACAATCACGCCTCCAATGGCCACATTGGCCACAGAGGAAACAGATATCTCTTGGAGTTCTCTTTTCCTAGTTCCTTTAACGGCCACGTCCTTTCCCTCTATGTTCATGATGTTGTTGTCCATGTTCTCGGACTATGTTGTACATGGCTATTGTTGCCATGTGAATCTCTTTCTGTGTTTTCTCTTCTTTTTCCCTTTTATTAGAGAGTATTTGGTCATGGGTATGTATGGCGTGTCTGCAAAGTTCAGACAGGCGTGCGTCATTCCAACCAATGCCGGACATTTTGACAGCTGAGGCAACGTTTGGTTTCAGTCCACTTAAGAAACAGTTGCAGAGATGAATTTCTCACACATCTGGGGTCCATTTCACAAAGCAGGTTTCGTGAAAACTCTGAGTTTATTAACCCTGAAATGAGGGAAACTGAGCTTTCTGTTTCACAAAGGGAGGTAACTCAAACCAGAGAAAGAGGGGTAACTCTATTCTGTTTCAGAAAGAGGTAACTTAAGGTCTCGGTCAGTTACCGCAGTAACAGACTCCATGAACCTAACCTGGTCAGGAACAGGTTTTTCTCAATGAACCTCGAGTTTCTCTTTGTCACCGCCCTCTTTCAGCCACACACGCCATTTGATTTCCTCAATCATTCATTCGGTCATCAGGCGAGTTTTGGCGTAGCCTTGTTCTTCTAGTTCTAGAAGTTCATTAGGCACAGTAGGAGATTACTTTTTTCATGAACATGGCATATCCTTTTGACAATGATCCCGTAGATGAAGGTGTAGCATTACCGCAGACTGGTTGTCTGGCCTGGTTGGCAATTTTTGGGGCTTGCGGGTGGAGCTGTCTTTTGGCGTGGGCTGGGGTCACTTAGGGGCCCTGGGGTGGTGGCCACTGGCTCTGGGCCGGGTGGCTGGGTGCTGCCTTGCCCCAGCCCACGCCGAAAGACAGCTCCAACCGCAGAACTTCTGGACAGGTGCACAAAACCACAAGGCGTGTGCATAATCATTAGATGTGTTATCTGTGCAATGTGTGCAGATGTTTGAGTGCGTAAGGCCCATCCTGAACATCCTTTGTCCAGTATAATGTGTTCTGTGAAGAATTTTGTATTGTTTGAGCTGGAAATTAGGATTTTGAGTCATTCTGAATGTGTTCCAATATATTTGTGGCCAGAAGTTATGATTAAAACTGATGGATAGATCTGCCTCCTATTTTGAGGATGGTAGAGAAATTGTGTCAATATTTTTGCCACCTCAGTTCACTCAAGTCACCTGGCTCATTGTTCACAGCTGCACCTCATTCACTGATCACTCCCTCCACAGTATTTAGTCTTCTGGTTTTCTTTCAGTCATTGCAGAATCCTTACCTCACTATCCTTCCATGCTTCGCCACAGAGATAAGTCTGGTTATGCCTCAGAGTCCTGTTTCTTTGTTTATTCATAGTCTTGTTTTTGTATTTCACAGTCTTGTTTTTTTTGTCATAGTTAAGTATTTTGATCCGGCTCTGCCGCGCTTTGTTTTTTTTTTGCCTTGTCCTGTTTTTGTTCTTGCTCCCTGTTTTTGTTAATAAACCTTGTTACGTTTGAAAGAACTGCATCTGGGTCCTACCTCTCCAACGAACCGTGACAGGTATCAAGCTATCTAGAAAACAGAAAATGGTTTGTACAGATGAATTATATCAAATCTGGATTATTAAATATAAACTGTGATGTGCCCCAGCGGTCGGTCCTTGGGCCAAAGTTGTTTATACTGTATATCGATGATATTGTTAATGTATCTAAGCTGTTGACTTGTATACTGTTTGCGGATGATACCACTATATCATATATGTGATGTTGAGTAGATGACTGGTCAGCAGTCATCACTTAAACTTATTTCATGCCATTTTATTATTGTTGCTGTTCTTCTTTTTCCATTTTTTTGTTTAAACACACAATTTAATCTGTAAAGTGATTATTGAAAAAGGGGTAGACAACATAAGTTTGCTTCTTTCTGCCCCCCTTTCATTCAGTATGTGCATTGTTTCTTTTGTTTTAACTTTTGATGAATTAAATAAAATAAACAAATAACAAATGTTAATGCTTTTGAAACATTTGTGATGTTTTATATTTGGACTAATAAGTGGCAGGTCAGAGATTTACAGATTATCACACAATGCTTGTTTTATATTTATCCATGGTCCATCTAATGGGCTAGGTTTAAGACATTTTGATAAATATTGCAACCTATTGGCTAAGAAATAATATAGAAAATCAGGTAGCCTAAATCTAATCCACCACTGTCCTTCGTCTTTTGTAAAGTTTTAAACTAATACGTGGTGGTTTGTTTTTCCACAGAAATTTGGAGATACATGTATCTCGTGACTTAAACCTCAAGGTCCTTGAGATGACATTTGTTGTAATTTGGCGCTATATAAATAAAACTGAATTTAATTTAATTAAACCAAGAAGCGGATGGTTTTATGGGGATCATTGGAAACAAGTAGTTAACTTTTGGTAGTGTCAGAAAAATTCTCTCAAAATTAGGCTCAGAGTCGCTGGATACGATTAACACAAAACATTTATTTCTTGCAAGAAAGAGACAAGTCAATTATGAGACAATTATGGGAAGACGAGTTCAGACAGTCAAAACACTTTTGCTTGCTACATAGTATTATGAGAACCAAAAGACAGGAGGAGTCCTCCCCCCATCACAGAAACTCTTATTCATGCAGCTTTTCTCATAGTATAACTATATAATTTTTCTAACAGGTAGTATCATCATTTTAATGGTCGCAACTCTCCCCATAGTGAGATGGGTCAAGACATCCAATTAGCGAGATCGTCCTCTACTGTCTTTAAAAGCTGAACATAATTTAGCTTTGTTAGCTCTGAGAGCCTGGAGGAAATGTTTATGCCTAAATATCTAATATTTCCTGACTGTAAAGTGATTACTGGTATATAAGTGCCAAGGGTGACCCATTTACCAAAAAATATACCAAAATACTAACCATGCAAATAAATATCCTAAACAAATAATATTAGCAAAAAATCTAATCTAAATAAAACTAACACTTAAGTAAATCAAACAAAGTTGCTCATAATTAGCTAATTAAATTTACAACTAAAACCAAAAAACAAAGACTAACTTTACAAATAGCCCCTACATTCTCGCCCCTAATTGTGCATAATATCACAATTAAAGTTGAAGACAAAAAAGGAGCTACTTCTGGGAATAAATCTACGAGACAGATCTATTCTGTCATAATAGTGCTAAATGGACCATCTTCCTGATGAATCTGCAAAATAAAACACAGGTTAATTGGAGAAAAAGAAAGAGAGTCATGATTGCTGCTTCCAGTAGTAGACAGAGCTTCTTCACAGGTCTTTCCAGAATAAGAGTCCTAGTTTGAAGACGCACAGTGCGTACCAGGCCCTGTGCATCTGGTCCGATGTCCAAAACTTTCCCCATGATCTAAGATCCTCTTGGAGCTGAGGCATCTACGAGAAGAACAATGTCTCCAGGAGAGAGGCTTTTCCTTGGCCTTGTACATTTTTGTCTCTCCTGCATCATGGGTAGATACTCAGAAATCCATCTTTTCCAAAACAGCAATATACTGTGCTTGCTTCCACCTTTTCCTTATGTACAGATCATTTAGATCAAACAGTGCAGGTAGCATGATCGGTTTTCCTTTCAACATTAATATGTGGTTTGGTGTGAGCGCTTCTAAGTCATCTGGATCATCTGAGACTTTTGTGATGGGTCTGTCGTTCAGAATTGCCTCAACCTCACAGAAGACGGTCTGGAGCCCCTCATCATCCAGAGTTTGTTGTTTCAGTACTGAAGGGAGAACGCTTTTCACTGAACGAATCAGATGTTCCCAGACACCACCTTGACGGGAAGCTGCAGGTGTGTTGAAGCTCCATTTTATGTCATCCTGAACAAAAGCCCTTTGAATTTTGCTATGATTCAGTACAGCCAGACTTTCCTTCAGCTACAACAAAATTTGTGCCATTATCCGATCTGATAGCCAAGACTAGACCTCGTCTAAGGTAAACCTCCGAATTGCATTTATACAGGAGTCTGTATCTAGTGTATAAGCTACTTCAAGATGCAAACAGCATTCCATATCTTTTAAGATGACTTCTGCCTCTCTGAACATCAATGGGGCCAAAATAATAATGTAAATGTAAAAGGAGCCTTTTCAGGCAGCATCCTCTTTTCAGATAAGTCAGCCATCTTCTGCTCAATCAGCTTTCCCCTGTTGCGTCTGCACTCAATATAGTCTGATATTACCATCTTCCTGGCAGCAGAGTTTAGTTAGTGATCCAGTATTTTTGCCGTAACCTGGACAGCATGTGATTCCTCCCTGCATGCCCCAGTTGGTTGTAGATATAGCGCAAAATGAGTGTGGAGACATATGTCTTTAGAAAGAATCATCGGATGTTTAGATTCTTCTGGCAATGCTGCTTTATTCAACCAACCACCAACTCTGAGGATTCCATCATCCAACACTGGATCCAGTTTGTACAGCATGCTTTCTTTGGAGATGGTTTTAAATCCACTCTTGAGTGAGGCGATTTCAGCTTCAAACTTGTGTTTTTGTACAGAATGATGGACTCTTCTGCCTTTACAAGATCTTCAGGAGTCAGATGTTGTCCTTTGAGTGCGAGTTTGAAGTTCTGGACTTTCCTGTCCACTTATTGTACTTTATTAAGGCCTGTGGAAGCGCTAAACTCCTTCCTCCTCTGCGCCGATGTCATAAGCGCTACTTTGATTTTTAAAAACTTTTTTTTTTTATTTTAACTTAATCCAGGATGAAAAGTCATTGATCAGCTCACCGGTGGCCTTTTCCACATCTTTGACAATAGCGTTCACTGTCAAGTCCCTTTTGACCTCTGGGTCATCGTCAGAAACCACATCACAATCTCCTTTCAGATTAGGCCATTCCAACTCTGGTTTGGAGAGAAACTCAGGTCCATTTAACCATCTCCTGCCTGTCAGGAAATCCTGAGCTTTTATTCCTCTTGATGCTTCATCTGCTGGATTTTCTTTTCAACCCACATATCTCCACTGCTCAATATCTGAAGATTCTCTGATGACAGAAGTTCTGTTTGCCACAAAAGTGTGGAATCCTTTGGTCTCATCTGTGATGTATTTAAGAACTGTTGTGCTGTCTGTTAGAGTTTTTAGTTGTTATCTCATGATATACCCTGTTTTACAATTATATTCCTGTGCTTTAATTGCACTCATATGCTATGCCATAAAAATCATATGTGTGATGCATGGATCTTATACTGCATTAGTTCTAATCATGTGATGATGAAATGTGTGTGTGAGTATGAACAAAGGGAAATGCTTCAGGACCGAGCCTTCCAGAGGTCAACTGAGTTTAACTGAGTTCAAACTACAACGCACAATGCCTGATTCAAACTAGTTTGTAGATGTATCTCTTTGAATGATTATCGTCAAGGCCTCACACTCTGAAGTTGCAGATGTGTCTCCATATCAAAACATTAGACAGAGTCACACGCTCTGAAATTTCTATGCAACCTTTTGTTTTGTAAAACTCTTCCCCTTTTCTTATCTTTGAATAAAACCAGGCTGCTACAAGGAGGGAGTCAGGGATTGCTGGAGGTTGCTTAGACACATAAACCTGTGGCTGAAGCAGCAACGGTTCTCCCCTTTTGCAAAAGCTGAACTTGATATTGATCTCGTGTGGTTCTTTCTGTTTAAGGTGGGACTTTGTTAATAAGAACGAAAACCCTATCACTGTCTGTCCGGAAAATCAATTTCCCCAGCATAAATTGCAACTCCTCATGCAGCATTTTATCAATTCGAACAGAAAGAACTGCAGCTGTGAGTTCCAACCTTGGGATTGTAGTCTGCTTGAGAGGAGCAACTCTAGCCTTTCCCAAGAGAAATGTTACCTGTATTTTATGATACTTTTCTAGTCTCAAGTAAGACACAGTTCCATAACCAACTTGACTGGCATCATAAAAGTGGTGCATCTGTGCTGAAACTGGGACTCCAAAGTCTCTGGGTTTAATATGGCGTTCCAATCCAGCTCCATAATCTTATTTGCTCTCCTTTCCTCTGTGACTGACAGCACCACAGTACGGCTGTTGCTGATCCATTTTGAAAGAGTAAATCCTCCTTTTGCACAGAGAGCAGTCACACTCTTTATCATTTGTACAGATTCTTCCTCTGAAGCCATGGCTTTCAGGTAGTCATTCACATAAAAGTTATGTTTCACAGTACTGGTCACTTCAAGTGGGAAATGCTGTGCATTGTCTTGTGCTGTTCTAATTAGAGCATAATATGCACAACTTGGCGAGGATACAGCACCAAACAGATTAACTCTCATGCGATCTTCCTTTGGAGGCTTTGCATCAATATCATGGATCTTTACATCCTTCAGGTAAGACCACTGAACAAGATCCTTTTGTTGAGGGACATTGGGTGAGGAGACAGGCATGGAGCTCTGTGTCAAAACATCAGGTAACTGGATGAAATCGTTCATGTCCTGTTAAACAGAGCTTGTATAGATACCAGCTGAATATTCCATTAACTTGGTGAGAACAAAAATGTGTGGAGCCTCAATACAGTGAGAACACTCAAATCACTTGTTTATTGGTACAGATTCAACTTAAATAGGACATCACACGGCACAGTCACATGACACACACCTGTGAGGAATCCACCATAATTGGGAGCACATCAGCCAATGAATCAATTAACATATCCTCACCTCAAGACCTGACAAAATTGACAAATGACAAAAATTTTCTTTTGCCCCATTGTTCTCATCAAAAAACTTATCTTTTTGCCATTCACATTTAATTTTCTTCCCAGGCTCTCTGTGCAAAAAGTTCCTGAGCTTCCAGGATCCAAAAAAGCATATGTCTGTACAGTTTTGTTGCTCTTGTGGCTCCTAACGTTAACTGCAACAACAGAAAATATGGAATCATCTTCATCACCGGCCCCAATATGACCACAGGTCTGTGACATTACAGATGAAACATTTGGAGGGCTCACAGTCTGTTGTAATTGTTTGGAGAATGTGCCTTTATCCCGCCGCTCGATATGAAGGATTCTGGATTCCTGGATGCTTTTGGTTACACACGTTGCAATCCAAACGACTCCTACAGTCTTTGCTTATGTGGCCTACTTTCAGACAATCAAAACATAGTCCCTGTTCCTTGATGAAATTAATCTTATCCCAATTTCATTTTAAACTGAGGGCAGTTATCCAGTGAGTGACTACTTTGTGAACAAAACAGACAACTTTGAATTGAGGAGGGCTTGATTTTATTTCCTGTACATTGAGTCATGTCTCCTTCCTTTATCGCGGTGACATTAGTAGCAAAAGTGCTTTCCTTTGTATGAAATGGCTGGTTTTGGAGGACTTTGATTTGGTGGGTGGTGAGTCTTGAATGTTGCCAAAAAGCAGATCTGAGGCAATTTTGACTTGCATTTCAATAAAAGTAACAAGATCAACAAACAGTGCTCTCTGACCATTTTTCTCAAGTAGATTACAAGCAACATTCCTCCATCTTTCCCTTAGCTTGTAAGGAAGTTTCATTATGATGCTTCTCATATTAGACGGCAAGTCCAGCTCTTTCTTTTGTTTCATTTAATCTGTTAAATTTGAACATCCTCGCAGAAATAGAGAGAATGACTGTAATGCTTTAACATCTTCACTTTTAACAGGTGTCCAGTTAAGAATCTTTTCCATATAAGCACTTGCAATTTTGTATTCATTTCCAAAATGCTCTGCTAGAAGAATTTTGGCCTTGTTGTATCCCATCTCTGAAGGCAGGTGTTGACAACTGTGCACTAATGGATCCCTCCTGGCGTACTCTTGATGACCAGCTTTGATCTGTTAGGAGTGGTTGCAAAATAACAAACCCCTTAATTTACAATCATGAGAAACGGAGTTAAAACAACATTCTAAACAAGGACATTCCACCTTTGAAAGATTCTGGAGTCAGATTAACATCTGCTCGGCCGACCAGCACTGGGTTGGATAAACACAGCCTCACCTTTTGGTACCAGATAGATCAGTGGGGTGCATGCCAAGAGAACATTACCATCATTATCTGAAGAGCTGTAAATTAAGATGTGACACCCACCATCTGGATAACAGACAGACTCTTGTTGGAAATAAAGGGAAAACTTCAGAGCCAGTTTCAGATGGATTAATGAATCTGTTACCAATATGCCTCATAATTACCTACTGACTGTGGAATATGAAAAAGGACAGCTCAAGCATCATTTCAAGACTTTCCACGACGCTGTACATAAAACACCAGGAAAGTTAATATTACTCCGTGGGACCCGACCGTCGTGCTGTGGAACCACAGCGCCATCTACAGGTCGCGACAGCGAATCTTGGGATTAAAATCATTCTGTATTTTATTCCCGTTTATAATATGGTGACTACTGCATTAGTGTGTTAAATGTGTGTGTGTTACAATGAACTGGAGGTCCAACCGACGGAATAACCGTCAGTCAATGAACCGTGTGAATAATACATTTTCAGTTTATTGGTCACTCACTATAACCCATCGTCACCTCTTGTTTGAACATATCTACTGACTCATGTTTACATTGCTTATATTTAATGCCTGTGTGAAAAGTATGGCATTAACGTATTCTTTGAATGTGCTTTGGGATGCCGGGATAAGAGAGATTAACTTTTATAAAAGAAAAGTTAATTTAAGAATCAAAGCCCCTCTGTGACGCCCAAAGGCAAACCCGCCATTTCATTGGATGTAAACCAGTGACGAAACTCTGCCCTCGCCAGTGAAAGTGAAGCGCGCTGCCGTTTGAGTTTCCTTTTAGAGAGTCTTTAATTTATTTTCAATAGTCTTTAATTTATTTTCAGTAGTCTTTAGTTTCTTTTCGAGAGTTTTAGTTTTTCTTTTCAGTCTCTTTTATTTTGTTTGTTTCAGTTATAGTTTATTTTACACTTTCAGACTCTAGACTCCTTTTTCCCTTTTTGTCACTTATTTACCCTCAACTTAGACTATTTCACTTCTCTCATTTTTGTTACCTTTTTGAGACGCTCATTTCCTAAGCAAAATCCACGGGGCAGACTCAACCAATAATCCCTCTTTTTGACCAAGTTTACTTGAAAACCCTATTTTTGTTGGGGTTATTTTGACTCGACCCCGCTCAAAAGCCACTCAGCCACCTGCCCGCACCCGTCGGCAAGAAGGGGAGACGAGATACCGCATCAGGTGCCTTCAAACCGAACCAGAACCAGAGACTGGACCGCACGCTCCAAGGATCCTGAGCTGCTCCACCGGCCACCATTCCACCGGGAAAAAGAGAATCTACCAGCTCATGGACTCGCTTATCCGATGATCCAAACTCCTGGGAAGGCGGCGGCCAAATTCTCTGGATTCTGCTCAAAGAAAGGTCCACCCTTGTCTACCTCTCAAGAAACATCGGCTGTGGTTTGGTAATAAATAGGGCCGAGTTAAAATAACCAAGTTTTCATTCACGCGGTAAACTCATCCCAAGTCCCATGTCTCTCTTATCCTGGGAGAGATAAGCCTGCCGTTCCTGCCAGCGTAAATGGTAGGTGGTGCCCTATTTCTAAACGGGGTCTTAAGAATTAATGTCCTAGCTAGAACGCTACAACTGTTCAAGAAAATGTAAACGATCACTCCAATTAGATGTTTTTTCCTCCACTCCATTTTCAAAAGCTCTGATGAAAGACCTGCAGTGAAGAGGGTCTCCATCAAACTTAAATTTTGTTGAACCAGCAGAGCAGCGATGTAATTTTGTCTCTGCATAATGTTTACAATTTCATCCTGAGAATCATTTGTCAGAGCATGATATTGAGTCCTGCTTGATTTTGATCAGCAGCCGATGCAAATTGAACTGGTTGACCAACATCCAAAAGTATCTCATCCCTTCGTGTGTCTCGGCTTTGTTTGGGCCAAACAACTTGAGGTTGAGGTATGACAGGCACATCAGTAACATTCACCTTTTTATCCAAGGTTATGTAGCCAAATCATATATCGCCGGCACACAAGGCACCAACAATATATATTTATAGCGGACACACGTAGCGTGATGTGATAAGATATAAGGATTTATCCGAAAGTTCTCACTATCTGAATAAGCCTTATTTTACCTCGCTTTAGGGCACCACCTTCAATCGAAGGAAAAAGATAGAATCTTACCATTCTGGTATGTTAAATTAATAATCAATTATTAATTCATAACTAATAAATTCCAGTCTCATATAGTCGCTACTCATGAATTCTCGTTTTGTTGGACTCACACATACGTAAAGAACACATACACAAAAAACCAGTTGATTTTATATATGTATATATATGAACCATTTATTAAAATGATATGACCAAAGACATGAACCTTAAGACAACAGGAGAAATGCTTTGAATATGGATGATTATATAAGAAACACTTAGTGAATTGAAAAGAACTAAGGGGAGGGGATGGATGGATACCGGAATCATTCAAATAGTCTGTTTGTTACTATTTGAAGTTAAAGGCTAACAGCTTGGGTTAATTTATCATTTTAATAGCAAATTCTCTCGACACCCACCGCATACCGTCTGAAATGTAAGAACAGGGCAGATCTTACGGTTAGGTCAGGTCCGAACCACAGGTCATCACCAGCGGGTCCCACTGGGTCTCTCTCGGTTCCGTGTCTCGCGGCGTTCGTTGTGGTTGACTTTCAGGGACTGGACCGGTCGCTTTCCTGCACCGGAGAATGGCTTCCTTCTGATAGCTCGGAAGACGAACGCAAATAATGATAAAACTGTCCAAGGGTGGAGTTGGTTTTGGTAGCTGACCAACTCTGATGAGGTGAACTTAAATTCACCAAAGATTGACAAAAAGGTTGACAAGCTTAACGCTGGCTCCTTTTGGTGATCAAAAATAGGTGAGGATGCTGCAGCAGCAGAGTTTAAAACGTGCTATAGAGAGGAGACAGGATGACGGACCAACAAAAACGCAAAATGTATCTTTCTACTATATTCTTTCTGTCTTTGTTCGGACCTTCTTCTTCCATCTCATCTTCTTCTCCTGACATTTCCAAAGACTCTCCGCCAGACTCTCATTCCATCAATTACAGCTCTCTGCTCTTCATCTTCTCATCTGATCTGGACCTTCAATATACTCTTACAATATTCCGTCCATATCCTATTCAAGAACTGTCAATATTCTGACTTTTCCTCGCGGTTTTCGGAGTTTGATTCGCAGAGGCGGGGCATGACGTAGGCCTACGCTACACTTTCAGCCAATGACATGCTTGAAACTGTTGTGACGTCTGCCGGGGTGTATTTTGTAAGGCGACCTGCAAGAGGGTGCCTTAAAGGATTTCGACTTCTGCATTCCTCCGTCTCATAAACATTTGTTCAGAGGATTCTAAAAACTTGTTAAGATATAAAGGTTAAAGATATAGCATAAACTTAGGATATAAAGACATAAAAAACAACATAACATAACATGATGGTTCTGAGTCTCAAAATTCAGATGGATATCTGTAAAGTTATGACGTATGAATAACAAACCAACTGTTATTTTCCTGTGTTAAACACAGAATACAATAAGAAACAGCTGATTATTGGTTAATAGTTGCATTATTTCATATAAATGTCACATGTCATATGCAAGTTGTTGAATTAGTTTTGGATTTGATTTAAAAAGTGATTCTGGGTGAGATCCTTTTGAGAGGTCCATGGTGCGACTGTCTCTGGCTTGAGTCAGAGTCAGGGCAAACTGTCACCATTGTTTACTTTGACCCATATAGGGTCATGAGGGTCCTGTTCTGGTTTTCCCCAATACTCTCCTGAAAGGGTCCATTGTTTGTTCAGCTTAGTTAGCACCAAGCTATTAATGCATTCACCTAAATGTATGGCACAGGTCTGTGGAAAGAGGGGCTGAGAAAACTCCCCCATAGGGTAAATTTCTCTTCTTTGATGTAGAAATCCCTAGTAATCTAGTATTTCCACACTGACCATCCCCACAAAAGAATGTTGCAGTCATTTAAAATCTTAAGTTTGTATTAAATTCCACACTTGAGTTCGTTACAGTTACTGGTACAGACATGTCAGCATCAGGATTCAACACAATTGCTCTTTGAGAAATGTTCCTTTCAAAATAAGAGTTCATCCTGTCTGAACGTTTTGAGCCACACACAGAAGCATTAATCTCCAGAATATTAAGTACTTGTTGCAGCCAGTTCAGTTTCTTTTCTCTCCTCAGTTTTTCCTCTTCAACTTCGATTAGATATTTCCTTTTTAGAGCAGCAACACGCTGCATCAGCGCTGCCTTTTCTGCCTGCGCTTTAATGTGCGCTGATGTGGTGACAACTGAGAGTGTGGTTTCACAGAGTTTGCCTTCACATTTGACACATTGGTATGGAAGCGAATCTTGACCATAATTCAAATCAAAATGCATTTGCAGAAATGCTTTTTCATTTTAAGAATGCGGCTGCATTATTTGACTCATAATTGAAATGAGTAATCAATCATTCTATTTGCATTTTAATTTTCTTCTTCAAGAGTGCTCAATCTTTCACTTAGCTAAAACGAAATAGACATTTGAGATTTAATTTTCAAAATATACCCCAGCAAATAGATACCAAAATTCAATGTGAAATGTAAAATTTGAAAATTAAAATGCATTTGCACAAATACTTTTTCATTTTAAGAATGTGGCTGCATTATTGGACTCATAAATCAAATTAGTAATTAATCATTCCATTTACATTTGCATTTTCTTCTTCAAGACTGCACATTATTGTTTTTTCGTTTTCAAAGTACTGCCCATGATTCAAAAACGAAAAAGCATTCTGAGCGGCGCAGCAGAGTGACGTCAGCTCTTCTTCAGCTCCCTGCTGACTGAGCTACACATCTTGTTCGGTAGGGGGCGCTGTGCAAATCTGCATTGCATTACATTGCAAACAAGCCGGGAAATTGATTGAATTGCCGGGTCTTTAGAGGATGCATCACAGATCATGGCGCTCCCTCAAATTGTGCAAACACTGTTAGAATTAGCTGAGCAGGTAGAATCTAATAATATATCTGGGTCTGATGCCCGTGGCCGAGTAGAACAAGTCAGGGAGCTTGGCTGCATACTCTGCTGTCACAGATTTACATATTAATGAGGTTGCCATAGTAAACCTCTGTTCAGTCCTGGAACGGCTGGATGCTGTGGAGCCTCAAATGAGACGGGGACAACCAACCATCAACATCCCGTTCGAGTCCATTGAAAGCTGCAAAGCAACGGATTGATGTAGCAGACTCCTTATTACTATTATTTGTAAAGGGACCGTGTTCACAACTAAACTTAATTGTTGCCATTTGATGCTTTGTGCCAAAGTTATAACCTGATCATTGTTGATGTGACTGTCACTAAAAAGAACTTTTATATGTTGAAGGGCTTCATGGAGTTCTCCTATTGAGAGAGGTGAATCCAAAGCCATTGTCTGTTTGGGTTGTAATTTTGGAAGTTTGATGTTACTCAGAAACTGATCTATGTTACTGTCTGGTGGATCATTTTGTGATGAATATAAGGTTTTATAGAAGTTGGTAAAAGCATTGTTGATTACATCAGGGTCATGGGTGACATTTCCTTTTAACATAAGTGATTGTTGTTTTCTCTTTGTTTATCTTTAATTGATTGGCTAAGAATCTTCCAGATTTATTGCCATGCTCAGAATTCTCCAAGCGAAGTCTTTGTACCAGGAACTGTGTTTGTTTCTCAATAATTTCATTTAGTACAAGTTTAGCTTTTCATAATTCAGTATGCTCTCCTCTTTGGAGGCACTTAAGGCAACTTCTAATGATTTAATCCCGAGTTCTAATTCTGATATTCTTGTACTTTCCCTCTTTTTCTTATTTGATGAAAAAGAGATTATTTTGCCTCTCATAATTGCTTTTCCCATTTCCCAGAAAACACAAGCTGATGTTCTTGGCAGGTGATTATTTTGAAGACATACAGACCATTCCCTTTTGAAATAATTAATTAAATTAGGGTCTTTTAGTCATGATGTATTAAATCTCCAATTTCTAGCTGGTGGTTATTTTTCAGTGTGATAGAAACTGGAGCGTGATCACTCATAGTGATGGGGCGGATTGGTGTCTTAAATATCACTCATCAAAGAACTGCTAACTTAGAAATAATCCATTCTTGAATATGAGCGGTGTACTGGTGTGAAGAAAGTGAAAATAAAGTGTATTATTTATATTTTGTATATTTTGTGGTGGGAGCGCCAAACATTACAAAGACCAAAATCTTTTGTTTAACAATATTTATGGACTGCCAGCACCACTGACTTCCTGAAGTACTGAGTCTGTCCATTCCTGAGTCAGATACCATGTTAAAGTCCCCTCCTATGATGTGTGTTATCTGAGTGATCAGAGAGAGAAGTGAAAAAGGGGTGAAAAAATGAAGGTTCATCATTTGGACTATATATATTAGGAATGCATAAATTCATATTTTGGATCAATAAGTTAACTATTATGAATCTACCTTCTGGATCCATAACTGTGTTGTTTACCGTTAAATTTACTCTTCTACTTATCAGAATGGCTACACCTCTTTGTCTGGAGTTGTAACTAGGGATGCACCGAATATTTGGTAACCTTCGGCCGAATATTCCAAAAAGGGCCACATTCGGTATTCGGCCGAATGAGTGAAAAACAAGGCCAAAGATTTGCCGCCGGGGATGGTGAAAAATCTCGATATTTTAAGAAAATATTTCTGCAAATGCAGTGATTAAGTTCACATTCAAAATAGGCCAACTGCCTACGTTATGTAGCCTAAGTCTAAGGTTTATCTACACAAGAATCAACAGTTTTCATGTTTTCACACTGTTGTGTGGTAATTTTTCTGAATAAAATGTTTCTCAAAATTCTCCTCCCCTCTGTTTTTTTTCACAAGTCGCACCCTGTGTATTTCTGATTGTGGTATAGTTAAACTGATATTGACTTGATACATTTCTTAATTCCTTTTCTTTCTTTTCAACCATCTTTTTCTTTTTCTCATTTTTCCAGCTGGGCTTCAGAGTATGTCATATTTGATGACCTTCATTTTATCCTTTCAAACTCACCCAGTGAATTAAGGATGGGTGAGCCTATTCCAACTGTCATTGGGCAAGATGTGGGATACATTCTGGACAGGTCGCCAGTCCATCAAAGGGCCACACAGAGACAAACAACCATACACGCTCACACTCACTCCTAGGGTCAATTTAGAGTCACAAAGCTGTTTTTGGATGGTGGAAGGAAGCTGGAGAATCCAGAGAGAACCCAAACATATCTAGTGGGGCTCTTTTTGTTTTAAGTGAACCAAAACTTTTTAAAATTATTTTTATTCTTTTTAAAGCTTATCTGATGAGCCAGCGACTACAACGACTATCAACATGCCTGAAGGAGTAATCCAAACAAAGCTGTCGGATATATCAACAAGAAATATGTGCGCTACAAGTAATGATTTTTACCATATAAACTGAAATGGGACTTCATGAAAGCTCCGAATGTAATCCAGTGGTAAGAAGTCTTCCAAAGGAAGGGGTGAAAAAACTGCTTCTTACAACTTAAAGCTAAATGATACTGGGTCTTTTCCAAGTCTCAGCAAAGACTTAAAAATGGAAAAATGGAAGTCAAACTGCTACCTGGCTGATGGATTGACGGTATAGGAAATGGATGGATGGATGGAAGTCAAACTGAAACGTCAAACCGTTGATATCAATGGAGGATATGTAACATCACCCAGAATAAAGTTAATAAATAGATTTTTACCACTGTCAACTGTCAGCCAAATGGGACTGAGTGTAACAAACAGAGAGACAGTACAAAGCAGCAGATGGACAAAACAATTGTGCTATGTGTCAAGGTCAAAGGTACTCTTGTGCTTGGAGACGGAACCACATCTAATAGAAACATAAACGGAATATTTACTTGCAGCTATCCAAGTGCCACTGTCCCTGATACCACAAAATTACTATCTGAGGTACTGTCAAAACACCAAGGGGTGAAACAGCTGGTTGTGCACGTTGGTGCAGTGACATCAGAAAGAATCAGTCTGAAATATTAAAAAAAGACTTTAAGAAACTATTTGAAAGTCTTGATAAAGTGGCGATACCAACGTTCATCAGTGGACCTCTCCCAAACACTGACAGGAGGATAAACAAATTCAGCTGGCTGCTTCAGTCGAACACATGGCTGTCCAAAGATTGCATTTCATTGAGAACGTTAACCTTTTCTGGCAAATTGATGATCTGTTTAAAGGAAAAGGCCCACACTTGAACAGAGGAGGAGTGAGACGACTGACGGATAATCTCCTCCATGCTCTGAGGCATCAGAATGACCCAGGACCGGGTCCTGTGCTGCTGCCAAGAGACAAGAGGAGCGAGAGAAGAGCTCCTGCCTCGCCACCTAAGGACCCAGCAAAGGATTCAACCACTGCAGCCACAGCAGCCCCTCCGGCATTCTGAACACAGGATTCAGCAGCTCCTCCATTGCCTTCACCACAGCCTTCACCGTGGCTTTCACCATGGCCCCTCACCACAGGCCTGGGACCCACCTGCTGCATCTACACCCTCCAGTGACATTTCACTATCGTTCTCTTCTCCACGGTCACCCATGAGACTTCCTGATCACCTTGAAATCTTGGTGAAGTCAGGGATTAAAATGGTTATAGAGAAAAAATAGAGAAATCTTTTCCATATCCCTTGCAAGAACACAGCATCCAATTCAGCTTTAACTAATCTCAAACACGTAATACTCAATGGCAGATCTTTAGGTAACAAATCATTCTTAACAATAGTTTTATTTCCTCTCACAATCTTGATTTTATGTTTTTAACTGAGACATGGCTTGATGTCTGAAAAGTCTGCATATTATCACTGCATAAATGTCGAGGCCAGAGAGGCCATTATATATCAAAACTCACAAGGAGGAGAGGTGAGACAAAGAGAATGATGTACTAAAAGGGAATGTTATCTTCAGTCTGATCGTTATCTTCACACTGCCCAAATAAGTCGATGACTGCATACTTATGATATATCCCAGGTCTCGGCACATGAAATATAGTAGAAAATTGTATGTGTGTGTGATATGATACCAAATAAAAAGTAAAGCGAGGCAACCACACGCTGGAGAACCCTTATAAATCTGCAAAAAGAAGGTTCATGTGTTGTTCTCCCCTTGCAAGTAAAATACTTAGGCCTTTGAGTGATTTATTGGTTTTAAGACAAAAACACAGCTAATGCAGTCCTGATTGAGTCTAGTCCATCTCAATTCAGTTTTGTGTCTGAAACATGACAAAACCAGAGGGGTGGGGGTGTTTGTGCCATATTCAGGGACAATAAACCCACCCTCAAATTGTCATTCATGGTTTTTTCATCATTTGAGTATGTGACATTCAAAATGGAGATAAAACAATCTTCCATACTTTATATCACCATTTACAAACTACCACAGAATTGTTTTATTGCTATTTTTTACTGAATTACTGTGTGCACTGCTTTTGATTGTGTAGTCTTAACAGGGGACTTAAATGTGCAAATGGCCATAACAAGCAAGCTAAATAACTCACTGCTGTCCTTGAAATGTTTGGTCTAACTCAGCGTGTGACTGAGCCCCCCCACAGCAGAGGGCACACTCTAGATGTGCTCATTTCAAAGGGTGTTGTTATCTCAAATGTGGATGTTGTGGATGTTGCTTTATCTGATAATTTTTGTGTTTTCTTTGACCTGTCTGTGATACCCAAGCCAGCAGTTGGGTCTGCAGTTGTTCAGGGAAGACTCATAAACGACAGAACAGGGACACAATTTATGGAAATGATTAGGTTTGAGAACACCCCGTGCTCTAATGTTGATGATCTGTTGAACTGTTACACATCAAGTCTCTTAAATGTTTTGGATACCATTGCTCCAGTCAGGGTTAGAATAGATCAATGATAAGTAGGCAAAGGGCGCCATGGAGAAAAGAAGAGTCGGTCAGGGCACAGAAAAGGAAGTGCCGGAGAGCCGAACGGAAATGGTGCAAGTCAAAGCTCCAGGTTCATCATGAGATTTAAAAAGCTATGTGTGTTCAACCAGATTATGTGTAGAACAAGGGAGAGTTATTTTTCTGAAATTCTCAAAAATTGCAGTAACAACTCTCGTGTCCTGTTTGCTACAGTAAACAGATTAACAAACCCTCCAGTTTCACTGCTTTAGAAAAATTTTTTACATCTAAGTGCAACGTGTTTGCAATATTCTTTAATGACAAAGTTCAAGGCATTAAAAATGCAATAATTTCCACAACACAAATAACTACTCTGTCGCCAGCTAGACACCTAGAGCTGACACATTTCACACCTGTCACTGACAAAACAGTGGAAGAGATCATCTGAAGTCTGAGTTCATCAACGTGCTGCCTTCATGAGTTGTCCAGACTTCTAAAGTCTGTGCTGAGCAGTTTGTTATCACAACTCACTCATCTAGTTAACATCTCCCTTCAGACTGGAACATTTCCAAAGACCTTAAAAACTGCTGTCATTAAGTCTCTTCTAAAGAAGAGCACTCTGGATGCCACAGTACTGAACAACTACCGGCCCATATCAAGCCTGCCATTCTTTGGCAAAGTCCTAGAAAAAGTTGTATACCAACAGCTTACTGACTTTCTTCTGCCTAACAATGTGTTTGATACTTTCAGGCTTTAGGCCCCACCACAGCACTGAGACAGCTCTGATCAAGGTGACAAACAATATCCGCCTGAACATAGACGCAGGCAAAGTCTCAGTCTTAGTTCTGCTGGACCTGAGCGCTGCCTTTGACACAGTTGACCGTGCAATCTTATAACAGAGGTTAGAAGACTGGGTGGGAATCTCTGGTAGTGCTTTAAACTGGTTCCAGTCCTATCTCTAGGACAGGAGGTACTTTGTTGAAATTGGTAACTGTGTCTCAGACCAAATGGCTATGACCTGTGGGGTTCCCCTATTGTTCAATCTGTACATGCTTCCATAAGGCCAGCTAATACGCAGCTAAAATGTGTCCTACCAAAACTTTGCAGATGACACTCAGATCTATGTGTCACTGACGGCAGGAGAACATGGGCCTGTAGATACATTGTGTCACTGCATCGAACAGATCAGAGTGTGGATGCAAAACAATTTTCTCCAGCTAAACTCAGACAAAACTAAAATCATTGTCTGTGGCCCACAGAAACAAAAAGAGAGCATTATCAGTCACCTTGAGACTCTCTCTCTCTAAAACCTAATAATCAAGTTAGAAATCCAATAATAAATCTAATGAATAATTATAAAAAAGTAATATTTGACTAAGACCTGAACTTTAACAGCCACATTAAAGCAATAACATCAGCAGCTTTTTACCATCTAAAAAACATTGCCAGAATCAAAGGAATAATGTCTAAACCAGATTTAGAAAGACTAATCCATGTGTTTGTCTCCAGCAGGTTAGACTACTGTAACGGCCTGCTCACTGGGCTCTCTAAACAGGCTGTAAAACAGCTGCAGGACACCCAGAATGCTGGTGCTCAAGTCCTGACTAGAACCAGGAAATATGACCATAGTAGTTCAGTGCTCAGGTCTCTGCACGGCTTCCTGTCGCTCAGAGAATAGAGTCTATTCATGGTCTAGTGCCAAAGTACATCTCTGACATGTTAGAGCCATATGAACCAACTCGGTCTCTGAGAACCTCAGGGAGGGGTCTCCTGCTGGTGCCCAGAGTCAGGACTAAACAAGGTGAGGCTGCGATTCAGGTTTATGCTTCTAAAATCTGGAAAAGTCTTCCAGAAGATGTGAGACAGGCCTCAACTCTGACAATGTTTAAATCCAGGCTGAAAACAGTTCTATTTAGCTGTGCATATGACAGTGGAAAGTATTTCATCCACACTCTTCGCTTTTAATTGAATTAATTAATTGTTTTAATGATTTTATTTGCCTTCTTGTGATTTTATGTAGCTGTAAAGCACTTTGAATTGCCTTGTGTATGAATTGTGCTCAACTTGCCTTGACTTGCCCTTCCTGATTGTGGCCTACTGGTAGGCAGCTGCCTTATCTTGCACGTTAAGTCTTTTCACTCTTCCTCGTCGTTTGCTGAGTATTCTCCTTTATCTTTTGAAGGTATTGACATTGCAAGCTCCTGGAACCTGAGCTCAGGCTTCCTAGGTGGTGGTGAGTGGTTGTCAGCCCTTATTTCTCTATTTATTTCTGGTGAACCCAGTTTCCTGCTAGGCCAGGCCAGTTACTGTTTCATCCACCTATTGTTTTGTTCAGTCGCTGTTCAGTTTTCATCTTTTTCCAGATTTGTTTCGCATTTGTTCATGTAAACTTTGTAAGTTAAGTTTCTGTTTAGTCAGGAGCAGAGTGCCTGATTGTTGCCAGAGTGTAAAACCGTGTGAATGGTCTTCGTTGCTGTCTCTTCAGTTTCACATCAACTTCCAAACAAACATCTCACAACATTAAATACTCTCTGACATTTGTCACTGATTGTCTGAACATGTCCAATTCAAATAATTTTTTCATCTAAAAATCCCAAAAAACTAAATTGTAATGTCATCATGATTACATGTATTTCATATTAAATTGTTAATGCTTTTCCCCTCCCAAAAGAACATTACTTTCTAAAATGATGTGTGTGCAGAAAATATCAATTCTCATTTAAGCAACCACTCCTACTCCAACAATGGCCCCTAAGTAGTAGTAGTAGTAGTTTTCTTTACTCTAAATGTCAAATTCCTACCTGTCTTCTATATTGCCCCATCATCAGAGAAAAGAGAGAAACCATCTCTCATCTCAGAGACCCACACACACTCACACACACACACATATGCACGCACGCACACATGCACACACAAACACAAACACATAAGCTAAGACCCACTGCACCTATCAGACAGAGACATGGCCGGGCACCGAGACCTAAGGCAAGTAAAAAGCCACCCTTGAGGGCTGACCACACTGAGAGGGCTCCTGGCCCACAACTACAGGGAGCGCCGCCACAGAGACAGTTCTGACCCTGGCCCCACACCAAGGTGCAGAGCCCTACAGCCACCCGGGCCAGAGCAGTCCACAGGACAGCACCCTTGTCAGTGGACCAAAAGCAGATCCCAGCATGGTAGGCCCCCATGAGGAAACACTGGAGCTAAAAAAAATGAAAAACCAAAGCAGTAAAATAAGATAAAAAGGTGTAAAATTAACAAAATAGATCAAATGCTTTTCAGTTCGTGTAGTTAAAACATCTAACTAAAACATGTAGTTAAAACATATTAAAAAAAAAGTATAGAACAAAAATTAAATATGATAAAAAGTTCTTCTTCTTCTATACCCGCTTAATCCGTTGGTCGGATCACGGGGGGACTGGAGCCAAGCCCAGTGGTCATCGGGCGAGAGGCAGGGTACACCATGGACAGGTCGCCAGTCCATCAAAGTTTAGTTTAAAGTTTATTTGCCATTTGTTAAAGTACATAGGAATTCTTGTGCAGAGGACACTCTGAATACAATATGATAAGGAGTGAACATTAAAAACTAAAACAACAATAAAAATAATAAAATAACAATAAATATAAAAAAATATCAGACGCTTTACACTTCACCTAAGGATATTGCACGTTTCCCAGTTGATTGTCAATGAACAGAGGTAGATTGGTCAAGAGGACTGATGGTACTTTGCTTTTGCCATCAGTCTCACTGTAGCAGGAAAGAAACTGTTGTCCGTTCTGCTTTGTCCAAGGCTGTATGTAGAGTGTTTATTTTTCAGGAGGTTGTGTGCTGGGTGATGTGTGTCTCTGATGATGCTATGTGCCTTCTTCGTGCAGCGTTGTGCGTTAATGGTGTCCATAGAGGGAAGTTTTGTTTTTGTGATCCTCTCTGCAGTCTTGATCACCCTCTGAAGAGCCCTCCTCTCTGCCTGGGTGGTGTTACTGTACCACACAGTGATGCCGGTTGTGAGGATGCTCTCCACCAAACCTTTGTATGCTTGGGTGAGGGGGCGGCGGGTCAGGCCAGCCTTCCTGAGCAATCTGATGAAGTGCAGCCACTGCTGGGCCTTTTTCACCGTGGCAGTGGTGTTTGCAGACCAGCTTAGATTTGCTGCTAACTGAAGACCAAGGAACATGTAGCTGGCCACTCTCTCCACCTCAGTCCCCCTGATGTTAATGGGCTGCAGAGGGGGGGCTTTCTTTCTAAAGTCCATTGTAAGTTCTTTGATTTTGTCTACGTTGAGGATAAGGTCGTTCTTCTCACCATAAGCAAGCATGTCCTTGATCAGACCCCTGTACCCCGACTCGTCCCCACCTTTGATCAGACCCAGGATGGTCGCTGGTGTACAAGGTGAAGAGTTTAGGGCTAAGAGCCCTGTGGAGACTTTGTGCTGACTGTGAGCTCAGCTGAAATCCTCCCTCCCATCCTCACCACCTGTGGTCTGTCCATGAGGAAATCCAGAATCCAGTTGCAGGTGGTGGGTGGGACCCCCAAGTCACTTAACTTTATAATCAGTTTGCCAGGCTGGATGGTATTAAAGGCTGAGCTATAGTCAAGGAAAAGCATCCTGACAAAACCTCCTGCTGCGATCTAGATGTTGTAGTGCATGATAGAGGGCCATGTCTACTGCATCATCCACTGATCTGTTGGGACGGTACGCAAACTGTAGGGGATCAACTGTGCCGGGAACCAGAG
This sequence comes from Leuresthes tenuis, assembly GCF_036924035.1. Lineage (NCBI taxonomy): Eukaryota > Metazoa > Chordata > Actinopteri > Atheriniformes > Atherinopsidae > Leuresthes > Leuresthes tenuis. The sequence continues at coordinate 36,317,459 of NW_027325360.1, forward strand.
AGTCAATGTGTGTGCATACCAGCTTCTCCAGACACTTCATGGCCACTGATGTAAGTGCCACTGGTCTGTAGTCGTTCAGGGTCGATATGTCAGATTTCTTTGGGACTGGTATAATGATAGAGGACTTAAATATGACTTGGAGTTCCTCTAATTTAGAAGAGTCTCAATTAGTCTGGAAAGATAGTTTAATAATGTATAAGAAAGCACTTCGTAAAGCTAGAACTGCTTATTATTCATCATTGATAGAAGAGAATAAGAATAATCCCAGGTTTCTTTTCAGCACTGTTGCCAGGCTGACAAAGAGTCCGAGCTCTGTTGAGCCATGTATTCCTTTAACTCTCAGCAGTGATGATTTCATGAGATTCTTCATCAATAAAATTGTTTCTATCAGAGAGAAGATTAATGGAATCCTTCCCACTATTATCACTGGTGTATCATCAAGTAGAGCAGCTTTAGAAGTATCTTTCGAACCTGATTTGTATTTAGACAGCTTCTGCCCAGTTAATATTTCTGAGCTAACAACAGCAATAGTCTCTTCTAAACCATCAACTTGTATGTTAGACCCAATCCCAACCAGACTGTTCAAGGAGGTTTTTCCCTTAATTGACACTTCCATATTGGATTTGATCAATCGGTCTTTGTTGATAGGATATGTACCTCAGACTTTTAAGGTTGCTGTAATTAAACCTTTACTTAAAAAACCTACTCTTGATTCAGAAGTGTTGGCTAATTATCGACCTATATCCAATCTCCCTTTTTTGTCTAAAGTTCTTGAAGAAATAGTTGCAGTTCAACTTTGTGATCATTTACATAGAAATAATCTGTTTGAAGAGTTTCAGTCAGGATTCAGAGTGCATCATAGCACAGAAACAGCACTGGTGAAAGTTACCAATGATCTCCTCTTAGCCTCTGATAGCGGACTTGTGTCTGTGCTTGTCCTGTTGGATCTCAGTGCTGCATTTGATACGATCGATCACAGCCTTCTGTTACAGAGACTTGAACATGATATTGGGATTAAAGGAACTGTATTAGGCTGGTTTAAGTCATATTTATCTGATAGATTCCAGTTTGTTCTTGTAAATCAAGAATCTTCCTCACACATTGGAGTAAGTCATGGAGTTCCTCAGGGTTCTGTGCTTGGACCGATTCTTTTTACTTTATACATGCTTCCATTAGGTAACATTATTAGACAGCATGGCATAAATTTCCATTGTTATGCTGATGATACTCAGCTGTACTTATCTATGAAACCAGATTAAACCAATAGGTTGGTCAGACTACAAGCCTGTCTTAAAGACATAAAGACCTGGATGACTCAGAACTGTCTGCTTTTAAATTCAGACAAAACTGAAGTTGTTCTCTTTGGACCTGAGTGCTTCAGGCAGAATTTGTCTAGTTATATAGTTACTCTAGATAGAAGAGAATAAGAATAATCCCAGGTTTCTTTTCAGCACTGTTGCTTTCCTTGGCTTCTAGTTCTACAGTGAGGAACCTTGGAGTTATTTTTTACCAGAATTGATCATTTGACGCACATATAAAACTGGTTTCTAGGACTGCCTTCTTTCACCTTCGTAAAATTGCTAAAATTAAGAACATCGTGTCTCAGGGTGATGCAGAGAAACTAGTTCATGCATTTGTTACTTCAAGATTGGACTACTGTAATTCCTTATTATTGGGCTTTCCCACATATTCTCTGAAAAGCCTCCAGCTGATCCAAAATGCTGCAGCCAGAGTTCTGATGAGAACTAACAGGAGATATCATGTTTCTCCAGTTTTAGCTTCTCTTCATTGGCTCCCTGTTAAATTCAGAATAGAATTTAAGATTCTTCTTCTCACATATAAAGCTCTTAATGACCGAGCTCCATCATATCGTAAAGATCTCATTGTAAGATATTTTCCTAACAGAGCACTTCGCTCCCAAACTGCAGGTTTACTTGTTGTTCCCAGAGTTCCTAAAAGTAGAATGGGAGGCAGAGCCTTCAGTTATCAGGCCCCTCTCTTGTGGAATAAGCTGCCAGTAAATGTCCGAGAAGCAGACACCCTTTCCACTTTTAAGATTAGGCTTAAAACTTTCCTTTTTTATAAAGCTTATAGTTAGGGATGGCTCAGGTAACCCTGAAACATCCCATAGTTAAGCTGCTATAGGCTTAGACTGCTGGGGGACCTCATCTGTCACACCTTTCCTCACTTTGCTCTCTTTTTCCCCCTGTTTAATTTATCAAATGATATTATGTACATGTGACATTATCCTTTGAATTGTGTTATGATGTTTTCCCCCCCCTCTTTTCCCTCTTTTCTGTCTTCTCAAACCCCAGCTGGTCGAGGCGGATGGCCACCCTTCCTGAGTCTGGTTCTGCCAGAGGTTTCTTCCTGTTAAAAAGGAGTCGTTCCTTTCCACAGTCCCTCAGGCTCAGGACGGGAGATTGGACTGAAGACAAGTTTCGGTGCAATCTGTTGTTTCCTTAGCTAGGATATTATTTTTTTAATTGGCTCTATATGAATTAATTGGATTATGATTACAATGAATTGAATTCCAATTGGCTTGAATTGGACTATATTACTTAAGTGCCTTGAGATGACAATTGTTGTAATCTGGCGCTATATAAATAAAATTGAATTGAAAATATGCGTGGGACTACAGCTTGTTTTAAGGATAGATTGAAGATGTCGGTGTACACATCTACCAGTTGCTCAGCACAGGCCTTGAGCAGTCTTGGTGACACACCATCCGGTCCCGCAGCCTTGTGGGGGTTCACCTTTTTCAGAACCCTCAGGTCCTGTGTCTTTGTCACCAGGAGAGCGGGGTCCTCCGAGTCAGTGGGAGGTTTAGAGGGAGAGTCTGTGTTTATTTAGTCAAATCTGGTGTAAAACCTGTTAAGACGGTCAGGCAGATCTGTGTCCTTAGCCTCCGTGCTGTTGGCACTGCTTCTATAGTTAGTGAGTGATTTGACGCCCTGCCACATACTGCGTGTGTCATTTTGCAGGTAGAAGTTTTCAAGCTTTTGGGAGAGTGCCTTCTTTGCAGCTCTGATGGACCTCTGTACTTCATATTGGGCCCGCTTATACTTTTTCTGATTTTAGTGCGTATGTCAGTGTTAAACTAGGACTTCTGATTTGGAAAGACACGGACAGTTTTTGAAGGGACACAGATTGAAGTGCACCAGCTGATATAGTCACCTCACCTTCCCTCACCTTCATATAAAGGTGAGGGAAAACAATAGAAAAAACACAAGTTTGACTTTGAGAGCTTTGTGTCATCACCCACAGTGGAGCACCATCAGGTAGGTCTGGCACATTAGATACACACCTACACAGTGCCATGCAGAGACAAACGAGACAAACAACCATGCACGCTCACGCTCACTCCTAAGGACAATTTTTAGAGTCACCAATTAACCTAACATGCAAGTTTTTGGACAGTGGGAAGAAACCAGAGTACCCAGAGAAACCCATGCATACACGGGGGGAGAACATGCAAACCCACACAGAAAGGCCCCAGGTGGGGATCGAACCTGGAACCCTCTCGCTGTGAGGCGACAGTGCTAACTACCACAATTCCCTCCGTTAGCTCTTCTATAGCTGCAAGTAGCCACATAACAGTAGCTATGTGCTAACAGAGCAATAGTACGCGTTCGTTCATGAATTTGTCTTAATGTATTGGTGAAATAAAGACAGATAATGCCTTATTTAGAGCCTGCATCGTCATTGCCCCATTCACTCCGTTATATGGATATACGCCAATCGCGAGTTATCTAAATAGCTTCCGAAGGACGCCGACTTTCGCTAAACAGTACTCGGTGAGCAGATAAACACATTTCATGCCAGAAATAAGGTCTGGGTTTAAAAATACCGGAGTTCCCCTTTAAACCCACTGTAGAGTCCTGAATTCCAAAAAAAATACACTCCAGTAAACCAAACTCCTCCGTGCTAGAAAATTCCAGCTAACTTCGGCATCACTCTGTCCCATGTAACCCAACCACTGACCCCCCGTGACTGTTTCTACTGAGACAGTTCAGCTTTAAGATTATCCCCCAATGTCGTGGCAATTTTGCTGACTCTGGTTGCTTCTTCTTTGTGGCTTTTATCACGGTTGGTAAAGAAACGTAAAAGACTGTGGTTAAGCTAGTCTACACTCATCTACGGACAGAACTTCACAGCACAAAAACACCACGCCGTCAAATACTGCCCAGGAGTGTGGACAGGACGCTGACAGTTTAAAATATAAATAAATAAATAATTCATTCTTTGTAACATGAAGATGGTGTAGTTTTATTGCTTCCCTGAAAAACTTTCTCTCTCCCTTATATGATGTACATTCCATTAAATCAAGCTTGACCAATGTTGATTGAGAGTGGTGAATCCATCATGCTGTTGGATGTTCACACTGATTGAGAGCAGTGAATGCATCATGCTGTTGGATGTTCACACTGATTGAGAGCAGCGAATGCATCATGCTGTTGGATGTTCACACTGATTGAGAGCAGTGAATGCATCATGCTGTTGGATGTTCACACTGATTGAGAGCAGTGAATGCATCATGCTGTTGGATGTTCACACTGATTGAGAGCAGCGAATGCATCATGCTGTTGGATGTTCACACTGATTGAGAGCAGCGAATGCATCATGCTGTTGGATGTTCACACTGATTGAGAGCAGTGAATGCATCATGCTGTTGGATGTTCACACTGATTGAGAGCAGCGAATGCATCATGCTGTTGGATGTTCACACTGATTGAGAGCAGCGAATGCATCATGCTGTTGGATGTTCACACTGATTGAGAGCAGCGAATGCATCATGCTGTTGGATGTTCACACTGATTGAGAGCAGCGAATGCATCATGCTGTTGGATGTTCACACTGATTGAGAGCAGCGAATGCATCATGCTGTTGGATGTTCACACTGATTGAGAGCAGCGAATGCATCATGCTGTTGGATGTTCACACTGATTGAGAGCAGCGAATGCATCATGCTGTTGGATGTTCACACTGATTGAGAGCAGCGAATGCATCATGCTGTTGGATGTTCACACTGATTGAGAGCAGCGAATGCATCATGCTGTTGGATGTTCACACTGATTGAGAGCAGCGAATGCATCATGCTGTTGGATGTTCACACTGATTGAGAGCAGCGAATGCATCATGCTGTTGGATGTTCACACTGATTGAGAGCAGCGAATGCATCATGCTGTTGGATGTTCACACTGATTGAGAGCAGCGAATGCATCATGCTGTTGGATGTTCACACTGATTGAGAGCAGTGAATGCATCATGCTGTTGGATGTTCACACTGATTGAGAGCAGCGAATGCATCATGCTGTTGGATGTTCACACTGATTGAGAGCAGCGAATGCATCATGCTGTTGGATGTTCACACTGATTGAGAGCAGTGAATGCATCATGCTGTTGGATGTTCACACTGATTGAGAGCAGCGAATGCATCATGCTGTTGGATGTTCACACTGATTGAGAGCAGTGAATGCATCATGCTGTTGGATGTTCACACTGATTGAGAGCAGCGAATGCATCATGCTGTTGGATGTTCACACTGATTGAGAGCAGCGAATGCATCATGCTGTTGGATGTTCACACTGATTGAGAGCAGCGAATGCATCATGCTGTTGGATGTTCACACTGATTGAGAGCAGCGAATGCATCATGCTGTTGGATGTTCACACTGATTGAGAGCAGTGAATGCATCATGCTGTTGGATGTTCACACTGATTGAGAGCAGTGAATGCATCATGCTGTTGGATGTTCACACTGATTGAGAGCAGTGAATGCATCATGCTGTTGGATGTTCACACTGATTGAGAGCAGCGAATGCATCATGCTGTTGGATGTTCACACTGATTGAGAGCAGTGAATGCATCATGCTGTTGGATGTTCACACTGATTGAGAGCAGTGAATGCATCATGCTGTTGGATGTTCACACTGATTGAGAGCAGTGAATGCATCATGCTGTTGGATGTTCACACTGATTGAGAGCAGCGAATGCATCATGCTGTTGGATGTTCACACTGATTGAGAGCAGCGAATGCATCATGCTGTTGGATGTTCACACTGATTGAGAGCAGTGAATGCATCATGCTGTTGGATGTTCACACTGTATGACACTTACTGAGTGCTGTATGCACTGTTTCTATGATGGTTGATTCCTCTTAGCTTTTTTTTACTGACTTTTTACTTGAACCACGAACAACTCTCTGAATATCATAATGATGTCTACCCGTTTCATTAATGTTCCTGTACTCCAGCCAAAACTTAAGAAATGTGAATCTAACTGATTTCACGTCTTTACTCAGTGGAATTTGAAGATCAACTGTGTGTGTGTGTGTAAGTAAATATGTTTCTGAAGCCCGTGGATTACAATGTTCTTAACATATCATTTATATCATATATATCATACAGTTCATGCAGCCCAATACATATCATATCATAATAATTATGACAGGGTTTTTCCTGTCTTAAAATTAGGTAGTGGTGGTACCTGATCAGGAGCTCACAGGTGCACATGCACCGTGCCTTCAACTGGCTCAAGCAAGTGTTTTACTAGCAGTCTATTTTAGGAGCTGTATATACATGAATTTAAAAAAAAAATGTATTACTATAAAAAAGTATTATTTTAAAGCATATTCATTTCTTTTTTATGTGCTTTGTTTAACATTCAGTTCAGTTACATGGCAGCGTAACCACCATTTACTTGTACAGGGCAAAGCCAGTATCCGAACATTTGGCCCTCCTTGGTTTCATCCTGTAGAACCTCCTGATGCATGTAGAACCTTTTTTTGACCAGTTTGGACCATCTTACAGCATACATCCAGGTGTCTCTCTTTGAGTATGTTGCGCAGGTTTTTTTTTATTCATCTTTAAACAAACAAACAAAAAACAATAGCATGCATTATAAACTTTGTCTTATTCTGGTGTAGACATGAATTGTGATAGTGTTCTCAATCATGAGTGCAGTAAATTGCCTCTCAACATCTGCTGAGCTGTATTGCTTTCGTATGTGACAAACTTACCACATCTCAACATCTCATCAATAACACAAATGACTGCGTTTTAGCTGCCTGTCTTCAGTGTCTACACTCCTTCACCTGTCTTGTCTCTCCTCTTCTCGCACTCGTTTTGTAAATAATTCGCTGATCTTACGTTACGCTATACCTGCAAAACTGATATCATTAACTAATACTGGTAATATGAATGTATGTAGCATGTAACATTAACTTTTCCAAAGGAACTGGACGTGTTTGGGTGCAAAAGAAACAATACTAACACTTTTTTTTCGAACGATCCGTGTTTATTGCAGTGAAAACTAATTTTTCTTCGTCTCTCTGGATGTTGCAGTAAAATATGCTTTGTGCAACTGCAGTTACCTATGAATTAAATGACAGATCCCGACACGGAAACGCTTGGTGAAATTACCGACTGAAAACCAGCCGTGAGCTGGTGGCTGTAAGGAATTTGGCCGGCTGCCACCAAATTATCTTTGCTGGGAAAACGTATATTTTTAACAGTAAAAGACAAAACAAGAAAAAAGCTATATATGATGTATCGCTACTTAAACAAAGACATATTAACACACACACACGGCAAACAAAGCTTGTATTAGTATCCGTAAGTGAGGATATACAGCAGCTCAGTGCAGTGATGGTGCTTTCTAAGCCCTGTGATGATAACAGGAGAATATAACACAGGTTCACTTACACACACACAAACGGTGCTAATGTGGCTGTCTGAAATCTGTTCACGTAGTTATTTAACAATTTAACTCTGCCTGAAAAGCGGCGGTGAAATCAGTCGTAAATCCCACCGTGATCAAACATTAAAGTGTAGCACAGAAACGGCCTGAAAACCTTGACCTATTTGTGTGACGAGATCAGCTGTCTACGACACAGTCATACCGATTTGCTCCAGTCTCTTAGGCAGCAAGGCGTGGTTAAGTCGCTCGTGAAACAGGTGACCGACGTGATTGGCTGAAGTCTCGGATGATGTACCAGCGTACTATGGTTCCATTTGTGTTGCAACGTGTGAGCGGCTGAAGCTCCCCTCAGCTTTCGGTGAGACCGGCTCTGCAAATCACGTTAGACTTAGTCTGGGGTTCGGGACGCAGCGACAGAAGGTCTCTGTTCAGTCTTTCCTTCCATTCTCTCCTGAGGTAAGTTACTCTGAGCACACTGTTGGACACCGGCTGCCTCCAGCCGAACCTGCGTTACAAGCGCATGAATTAGTTGCAAATTTATGTTCATATTTAAACAAGCTATTTTAAACGGTCAAAAGTAATCTGTTGAGCTTTAACAGTTTTAAATGTAAATTATGTCTTTTGTAGGAGAAGAAAGGAAGTCTTTATTTATTATAGTCACTTTAATTGTTCGTTAGAATGAGTTTATGTGGTTTCCACACGGTTTATTGTTTTACCCTTCATATGTTCGACCTGTTCATGAAAATAGTCTCCATTACAACATGAACACTTGGATTATTCTCCTGTTATTTACATGTTGTAGTTGGATGCATTTCCATTGCAGTTGTATATAATCAGATTGTCCTTGTGTGTGTCTGCAGTCCTGCTGTAAGTTACAGTCTGTGTGATATTTCACAGCTCTGTGACACCATGCTGAGCCCTGTGTTCCGTGCACATGGCCTCCTGGTGGCCTCTCACCCATGGGAGGTGATCGTTGGCACAGTCACCCTCACCATCTGTATGATGTCCATGAACATGTTCACTGGCAATGACCAGATCTGTGGCTGGAACCTGGACTGTCCCAAAACAGAAGAGGTGAATACAATTATTAATGAGAAAATAATTATAAAGTGATTAAGAATATGACGGTTAACTTTGGGGATGTAGAATCGGCAAAGATTGTGTTCTGAGGGGCTCCCTTTACAACAAACCAACATGAGGACCCAGAGGAGGCGAAAGGTCCCCTGCTGGGTGTCCTCCTGTTGCTGGTATCTGAACTAACGAGCACTTGAACACTCACAAAGATTACTTCCAACTGCCAGCCAGGTCATACCATTTACACATGCACAAGAAGACATAAGTTGCCAGTGCGGAGCGGGGCAAAATGTCAACATTATTCAGTAATGAAATATTATTTTTTAGGTCAGTGTGTGCTTTGAGTTTTCAATGATGTCAAGCAGAGAGAACTGATTATTGTCAGGTGGGCCTCCGTTTTTCCCCACACACATTGAGCTTTTTCTGAGAAATAAAGATGACACATGACATGGTTCTGTTTGTAACAATGTCAAGTTAGCCATTAGATTTCCACTCTCACTGCTGCCTTGTGCACTAATTCAGCATTTTGAATAAGCTGAGAAGACCATTAACCAATATTGACAGTGGGTTACACGCCAAAAGTGTAAGAGAAATAGAGGTTCACTGAAAATCCCTGTCGGCTTGGTGTATGAGGGCCCTAACAGTGGAGATACATGGTTGGAATAAAGTATGAAACATACAGTTATGAACTGGTGGAAGTAATCAGCCTAATCTTAAAAGTGGAAAGGGTGTCTGCTTCCTGATAACTGAAGGCTCTACCTCCCATTCTACTTTTAGAAACTCTGGGAACAACAAGTAAACCTGTAGTTTGGGAGCGAAGTGCTCTGTTAGGAAAATATCTTACAATGAGATCTTTAAGATATGATGGAGCTCGGTCATTAAGAGCTTTATATGTGCGGAGAAGAATCTTAAATTCTATTCTGAATTTAACAGGGAGCCAATGAAGAGAAGCTAAAACTGGAGAAACATGATCTCTGCTGTTAGTTCTCATCAGAACTCTGGCTGCAGCATTTTGGATCAGTTGGAGGCTTTTCAGAGAATGTGTGGGACAGCCCAATAATAAGGAATTACAGTAGTCCAATCTTGAAGTAATGAATGGATGGAGCAGTTTTTCTGCATCACTCTGAGACAGGATGTTCATGATTTCGGCAATATTACGAAGGTGAAAGAAGGAAGTCCTAGAAACCTGTTTTATATGCGAGTCAAATGATAAATACTGGTCAAAAATAACTACAAGGTTCCTCACTGTAGAACTAGAAGCCAAGGAAATACCATCTAGACTAACTATATAGCTAGACAAGTTCTCCAGGAAGCGCTCACATCCAAAGATAACATCAGTTTTGTCTGTCATTAGAAGCAGACAGTTCTGAATCATCCAAGTCTTTATGTCAATGGCAATGGAAATTTATGCCATACTGTCTAATAATGTTACCTAATGGAAGCATGTATAAAGTAAAAAGAATCGGTCCAAGCACAGAACCTTGAGGAACTCCATAACTTACTGGCGTGTGAGGAAGATTCTTCATTTATAAGAACAAACTGGAATCTATCAGATAAATATGACTTAAACCAGCCTAATGCAGTTCCTTTAATCCCAATAACATGTTCAAGTCTCTGTAACAGAATGCTGTGATCGATCGTATCAAATGCAGCACTGAGATCCAACAGGACAAGCACAGAAACAAGTCCGCTATCAGAAGCTAACAGGAGATCATTGGTAACTTTCACCAGAGCTGTTTCTGTGCTATGATGCACTCTGAATCCTGACTGAAACTCTTCAAACAGATTATTTCTATGTAAATGATCACAAAGTTGAACTGCAACTATTTTTTCAACTTTAGACAAAAAAGGGAGATTGGATATAGGTCGATAATTAGCCAACACTTCTGAATCAAGAGTAGGTTTTTTTAAGTTAATGTTTAATTACAGCAACCTTAAAAGTCAGGTACATATCCTCTCAACAAAGACAGATTGATCAAATCCAATATGGAAGTGTCAATTAATGTCAGGATCGATGGAAGGTAGGAGCCAGATGCAGGTCTTTCAGTTCAAAAAGGGTTTATTTCAAAAACACAAAAACAGGCAAAACAGAGGGTGCGGCAGAGCTAGATTAAAAAATATGCTTAAACTGTGAATTAAATAGTAAACCAGACTATGAAAAACGAGACAAGACTATGAATAACTATGAACAAACAAAGGAACAAGACTATGACTATGAATAAATACTATGAGGCAGGAAACCAGCCTTATCTTTCGTGAAAACGACATGAAGGGTTGGTGAGGATTCTGCAATGAGTGAAAGGAAACCAGGAGACGAAATGCTGTGAAAGGAGTGATTAGTGAATGAGGTGCAGCTGTAAACAATGAAACAGATGACATGAGTGAACCTAACGTGACAGGGGAGAAACATGACAAGAACATAACCTGAAAACATGACAAACTGAAAACAAGACTATTAAAACATAAACTGTGACCTGAAAAACATAAACTGTGACAATTAAGGGGAAAACCTCCTTGAACAGTCTGGTTGGGATTGGGTCTAAAATACAAGTTGATGGTTTAGAAGAGACTATTGCTGTTGTTAGCTCAGAAAGATCAACTGGACAGAAGCCGTCTAAATACAAATCAGGTTCTATCGATACTTCTAAAGCTGCTGTACTTGATGATACATCAGTGATAATAGTGGGAAGGATTCCATTAATCTTCTCTCTGATAGAAACAATTTTATTGATAAAGAATCTCATGGAATCATCACTGCTGAGAGTTAAAGGAATACATGGCTCAACAGAGCTCGGACTCTTTGTCAGCCTGGCAACAGTGCTGAAAAGAAACCTGGGATTATTCTTATTCTCTTCTATCAATGATGAATAATAAGCAGTTCTAGCTTTACGAAGTGCTTTCTTATACGTTATTAAACTATCTTTCCAGACTAATTGAGACTCTTCTAAATTAGAGGAACGCCACTGTCTCTCCAGCTTTCTTGCAGTCTGCTTTAACGCACGCAGCTGTGAATTATACCAAGGAGCCAACCTCTTCTGACTGATTACCTTCCTTTTCAGAGGGGCAACATTGTCCAGTGTTGTACGCATTGAAGCTGTAGTGCTGTCAACAAGAGAGTCAAGTTCCACTGGAGTAAAATTTTGGTAGCCGTCCTCTGTCATATCTGCACATGGCAGTTGAAGAAAAGGATGATGAAATCAACTCTTTAAATCTGGTTACAACAGACACCTTCTATATGTAGAATTCTTCTCAGAAACCGTGTAGTCAAGTAATGTAAACTCGAAAGTTATTAAAAAATGTTCAGATAAGACAGGGTTATGAGGGAACACTGTTAACTGTTCACCTTCAATGCCATAAGTCAGCACAAGGTCAATGGTATGATTAAGGCAGTGAGTAGGTCTGTGAACACTTTGAGAAAATCCAATAGAGTCTAATATAGAATTAAAGTTAATATTTAGGCTGTCATTTTCAACATCTACATGAATATTAAAGTCACCCACTACAATGACTATATCTGTACTCAGCACTAACTGTGATAAAAACTCTGAGAATTCAGAGAGAAACTCAGAATAAGGGCCAGGTGGACGATACATAACAAGTAACAAGTAGAAGAGGTTATTGTGATTTCCGCTTTGGGTGCGAAAAATTGAGAATCAGACATTCAAAAGAGCTTAAACTAATCTTGGGTCTAGGACTGATTTATAACCCTGATCTGAAGATAGCTGCCACTCCTCCTCCTCTGGTTTGAGGAATGTAGACATTTAGATAGTCAGAGAGAGTTGATTCATTAATCATTTTTTTAAATTCATGCTAGGGATTTGAACCTAGATCTCCCACACAGAAGGTGGCAATCATACCACTACACTATCCAGTCCCTACCCAGTATTCTCCTGCTGCAGCCAGGTTTCTGTAAAACAAAATATATCAATATGATGATCACAGATCAAACCATTCACTGAAAGAGACTTCCAAAGGAGAGATCTAATATTCAGCAAACCACATTTAATAGTCTGATGTTTAGGGGCGGCACAGTGGTTAGAGTGGGTCATCCATTAACCAGAAGGTCAGTGGTTTGATTCTCACTCTGGCCACTCAAGGGGTGGTTGTGGCAGCCCTTGAGCAAGGCATCGTACCCTATGCTCCCTGGGTGCTGTGATTGGCTGCCCACCACTCCAGTGAATGGCATCTGTCTCCATGAGTGAGTGACTGTGTGCATGTGTGTTCAACAGGTGCCAACCTGGATGGGTCAAATGCAGAGGAGTAATTTCATGTTAACATTCGTGTGTACATGACAATTAAGTAATCTTAATCTATTGATTGGGGAGGTAGCATCAGGTGTATGACTACAATTCTGCATCCTGGTCTCAACCCTGGGTTGTCATGTTTTTGGATGACTAATAAATTCGTCCATATTTCTAGAAATGAGAGCCGCTCCTTCCAAAGTGGGATGGATGCCGTCTCTCCTCATCAGACCAGGTTTTCTCCAGAAAGATTGCCAGTTATCTATGTAGCCCACGTTGTTTGCTGGACACCATCTAGACAACCAGCGATTGAATGAGGACATGCGGCTAAACATGTCATCACTGGTCAGATTTGGCAGGGGTCCAGAGAAAACTACGGAGTCCCACATTGTTTTGGCAAAATTACACACCGATGCAACATTAATTTTAGTGACCTCCGATTGGCGTAACCGGGTGTCATTACCGCCGACGTGAATAACTATTTTAATGTATTTACGCTTATCCTTAGCCAGCAGTTTTAAATAGGATTCTACGTTGCTGGCTCTGGCCCCGGAAGACATTTGACTATGGTTGCTGGTGTTGCTAATGCCACGTTTCTGACTATAGAGCTGCCAATTACCAGGGTTTTGTCCTCAACAGGTGTGTCGCCGAGTGGGGAAAATCTATTTGAAACGAGGACAGGTTGACTTTATGATGTTATGACTATGACTCCTCTTCCTGACAGTCATTCAACCACTCTGGGGTCCCGGCTGCTCGGGTTCTGCTTGGGTGCGACTAACAGAGCTAGCTACGCTAGGTGGCTCCGCACTGACTAAAGGGGCCTGGCTCGCTATCGGGTGGTTTTCAACAGTGCAGAGCCGAGCTTCCAATTCAGATAACCTTGCCTCCAAAACTACAAAAAGACGTAATACGTAATAGATGCAATACGTTTTACCACAAAGCAAAGCGTCCGACACAGCAGCCAGTCCATGTCACACTGTGTCATTATTTATTCAACCAAAACTGAGACATTAAGTTGAATTAATGGTTTTCTGTGTGACGTTCTCAGTCTCTCACATGGTTGCGGAGGAATTTTGGCCCACTCTTCTTTCCAACGTTGCTTCAGTTCATTGAGGTTTGCGGCATTGGTTTCTGCACAGCTCTCTTAAGGTCCCACCACAGCATTTCAATCAGGTTGAGGTCTGGACTTTGACTGGACCATTGCAACACCTTGATCATTTTCTTTTTCAGACATTCTGTTGTAGATCTGCTGCTGTGTTTGGGATCATTGTCCTGTTGATGAGCCAGTTTCAGCCAAGCTTTAGCTGTCGGACAAATGGCCTCACATTTGACTCAAGAATACTTTGGTACACAAAGAAGGAGAGGTGTGGAAATGTTCCTCATTAGCGAGAAGAGCTGACAAAGGTTCCACAGCACGCATACACAGCTACTCAGTCAGCACCCCATAGAGGCTCCCAGTACTCTCAAAATCTGCACTTCAAGTGCCATAATACCAAAAGCACTGTTAGTGCACGAGCTGATGCTGCCTGTCACCATAACCCGTGCCATTCATATCATGTATTCCTTACCTATAATGGTTAATATTGATTACGCTGTGTTTGATCGCAGGAGCTGCAAGACAGCGGACGATACTGCAGACAAACAGGGATGCATTTTTGTGCTTTACCACTGCTCTTTTTCACAGGAAATCCTGAGCAGCGATATCATCATTTTGACCATCACACGCTGCATCGCCATTGTCTATATTTATTTCCAGTTCCGAAGCTTGAGACAACTAGGATCCAAATACATTTTAGGTAAGTCATTGTTGGTCTCATAATCCCTACAGAATTTCACAGTTAGCTAAGATGCTCTTGGTCTCGTGGTTTGCCTTAACTTTGACTAAATTTCATCTGCTTTTTTTAGGCATTGCTGGTCTTTTCACAATATTCTCTAGCTTTGTATTCAGCACGGTTGTCATTCACTTTTTTGATAAAGAGCTCACAGGTCTCAAGTAAGACATATTCAATATGCAGTCATATTGATCAGAATCGATGCCCAAAAGTCCAACAGACTCTTCCTTTCTTCCAGTGAGGCTTTGCCCTTTTTTCTGCTTCTCATCGACCTCTCTAAAGCATGCGCTCTTGCAAAGTTTGCCTTGAGCTCAAGTTCTCAGGTATGAAAATAATATCCTTTCAGCATATTACAGCATCCACATGAAAATATATACCTGAAGTGACATATGTAACTCTTTTTCAGGATGAAGTGAGGGACAACATTGCCTCTGGCATGGCTGTACTAGGACCTACCTTTACCTTGGATGCTCTGGTGGAGTGCTTAGTGATTGGAGTTGGAACCATGTCAGGTGCTTGCTGCCTTTGAAATAAAATACTTAAATTAGGTCTAGAGTTTACATTATGAAGTTTTTACTTCATTGTGGATCTTGGTTGCTTGAAGTGAATTGTTACAATTTTCAATGAGCAACATTTATCAGTTTGTTGTTCTGATATTTTCTTTCAGTAACAGATAGTTTGACACTTTAACTTGGCTTTCATGGCTTAAAATACTTTTCTGTGTGCATCTCCAGTAAATTCAACGCCACACAACTTTCAAAAATATCCTTTAATCAACCACATGCATCGATCCCATCTGCAACATCTGGTAGATGTTTCTGACTCATTGAATTAATTATTCATGGAAAATGATTGAATTTTCAAAGCAGCAGTTTTATGTTGAAAAACATTACTTTGAAATTGCCCCAAGCTTTGTTGATTCAGTTTTTGGCAGCTGAACGTCAGTCCATCTTTACTTCTGAGAAACTCTACCTCGCTAAGGTGCTCTTTTGAAACTCAACCTTTTGTTTTGTTCCTGCCATTAGATTCAGGATGAGCTGATATTTGTCATGAAGCAGTGAAATGTCTCCCTTTTCGCATTTGATATGTTGTTATGGTTGTGAATAAAAGATTGGCTGATGACATGAGAATATGATGGTGTCTTCTTGTGAGCTGTTCTCCTGACTGCCCATGTATTTGTTTTGTACCTTTCAGGGGTGAGGCAGTTGGAAATTATGTGCTGCTTTGGATGTATGTCTGTCTTGGCAAACTACTTTGTGTTCATGACTTTCTTCCCTGCATGTGTCTCACTCGTGCTGGAGGTAAGGCCACTGCACAAGCATACATGAGTGAGTATTAATGTAATTTTGGATTGATCATGTTGTATTTGTTACTGTAGTTGTCACGTGAGAGTCAGGAGGGCCATCCTATCTGGCAGCTGAGTCACTTCTCCAGAGTGATGGAAGAGGAGGACAATAAGCCTAATCCTGTTACTCAGAGAGTCAAAATAATCATGGTAACACCTCTCATGTTGTACCCTTTTTTGTTTTAATTTGAACATGAGAGTAAAGGTCTTTGTTGTCTTTGTAGTCTCTGGGCCTGGTGATGGTTCATGCCCACAGCCGCTGGATTTCCAAGCCCTTTTCCATGAACACCACAACAAACATCCCACAGGTCGGCATGGAGCTGGAACACCTCTCAGCCAGAAGGATTGAGCCAGAGAAATCGCTTTGGCACTTCTATCTAACCAGGTGAAAAGAGTGATATATTTTGTCTTTAACTAACTATTATGTGTGAGTATGTGTGTGTGTGTGTGTGTGTGTGGGGGGTTGTGAAGTTAATTAACAGCAATTTAATTGTCTCATCATGGGCTCAGGGTGTCCTTTGCTATCAGGCGCTGCTGTTAGCAGTCATTGGGTCTACATGATGAGATTAACTCGATTATAGCTACAGTTGGGTTCTGCTCCTTATCTGAGGGTAATTATCCTTGGATATATGGCGGTGAATGAATCGAATCACTGGCACAAAGCATGCAATACCCCGGTACGATCGGTAGCGCTGTACGCATTTCGACTATCGCTAATAGAGCAAACCTTGTTGCAGTGTTCTGGTACAAGCGTTTTTTCTTTGTATCTTATGAGATATTCCTATTAGGTTTTTTAAAGATTATTTTCTGATGATAAAATACTGATTTTTGAAAAAAATATTTTAAACTGGTTTGGATAAAGGGTGGATGGTTGTCTCTGTGTGACCCTGTGATGGACTGGTGACCTGTCCAGGTGTACCCTGCCTCTAGCCCAATGACCGCTGGGATAGGCTCCAGCCCACCCACAACCCTGAGTTGTATTAAGCGAGTATAGAAAATGGATGGATGATTTGGATGCTGTGCGACAAGAACGATTTCTCCTTGGTGCATCTGCTATGGTGAACAACCAACAGAAATGTTGTTCGTAAGTGGCGGCAACTGAATGAGCTTTCCAATGCTAAAATAAGAACGTCCCAACAAACCGAAGAGAAGGTGTTGTGGATGTGGGGCAGATTGATGGAAAAGAGGACGTAGTTTAAATAACTTCTTCCCCCAACCATCATATGGAATGTAAGATTACTGTCAAATTACCAGAGAAAGAAAAAGTTAAATTTATTCTAATAAATGTAGGAGATACACACTGCTTCTCTGCCCATCATCAGTAAGAAAAATCCGACCGCAGTCTGGTACATTTTTCTGCACCTACACACCCATTGTTCATCCAACCTGTGATTACAAAGAAATCACAGGTTGGATGAGCTTAAGATATTTTGCTGGGGTACTTTGAGGCCACAGCCTGGAATGTACTCTGTGAGTCGCTTGGAGATGACACGAGTGCTTTGACTGATTGTGTAAGGGCTGTTATACACCAAACCAATGCTAAGAACAAGGGTCAATGTCAGATTTCCCTGCTGTGTCCTCACGTTGGCAGCATCAGGGAAAAAAACCTTCTTCTTTAGCACACCGCAAAGACATCTCCAACTGCCAACCCTGAATTTATGCATGCACAAGAGGACAGAACTTTGCTGTACAGTCTAGAAATTTTTCAGTATGGTAAACAAAACAAGGTTTGTAAAACCTCAGGTCATTAATAGTTCAATTCTTACTATCCAACATGGTTTTAACTCAGTTATAGGCTGTTTTAAAGTAAACTAGATAAAAGCTGTTCCTGCAAAACAGCAGTGAGACTGCTTTTTAAGTTGAATGGGATTAGTTGACCATGCTCAAAAAGCTGAATGTAGTGAAAATTTAGCAGAAATCACGTGAGTAATAGTTAAAATGGCTTCAGTGTAATATACAGCAGGGAGTGGAAGAGTGATGTCATCAGTGATGTCATCAGTGACAGGATTGTTTGTAAACAGCTGCGGCTTAACGAGCTCTCTCCCTGTATAACCTGCAGAAATGGCTTTTTTGGATACTATGACCTCCTGTGAGAAAACTGGAAGAGCGAGGAAAATAATTTGAAGACTGTAAGAAGCAGAAGGCTTGGAGGAACGCAGCAATGTAGTTTTTATTTCAATGGAGTGAAAAACATTTAAACGGCAGCGAGTTGAACACAGTTGAACCTGTCTCTGGTGTCAGACCAAATGTTCATTGGAGTTAGTGAGAGAAATCGAAAGGTTTCTCTGGCTTCAAGGCTCATAGCTTAAATTCTGTAAATGTGAGCTCTTTAGTAGTTACATCAGCTGAAAGAGGACATGTGTACCTATATTTGTTTGTCTGAGTAAAACAGTATGAAAGTTAGAATTTGTTTGAATATCAGAAAAACTTAAAATGATCAGTGCATCAGTTACCAGGGGAGTCAGGATGCAGATGCAGGATCGTGTGGTTACAAGAGGGTTTTATTTCAATAAACAAACACAGCAGATCACAGCACTGCAGGGCGATCTCCCGGCAGCGCAAAAGGAAAAAAAAACTATAAAACTCCTAAGCGCTCTCCTCCGTATCTATCGTGGAGAAGGAGCGCAGCTATGAAATTTACAAAACATAAAATCTCTCCAAACTGGGAGGAAAACCAAAATGCTGTGAACACTTAACAAAGCAAAGACACGCTCTCAAAATGAGGCGGAATAAAACAAAAGGCGCACTCTTAACAAAACAGAGGCTCTATGGAACTTTAGCAATAACTAAATGCTCTCCTTTGACGGAGGCGACTATGAATAGTAACAACGAAAAATCACTCCGTAAAAATGGAGGAAAAACAAACTATGAAACTTACCGTTACAATAAATAAACTAAGGCTATGGACAACAATAAATTACAAAGCAAGATGCACTACAGGAGGAACGCTCACTGCAGGCTCGTGGAATCATGGAACATGGGACAAGACAGATGGCTGGTAATAAAGCTCAAAAGGAGACAACATACTGGCACAAGACAAGGGAAACGCAGACTATTTGAACACATGAGGGACCAAGGGGAACAGGTGGAAACACTTGGGAATCAGGGAAGACAATGAGATGCTTGACACGGGAGGAAGGGCAAGATACCTGAAACGAGAGGAGAAGGTCAGTGATTTTTCAAAATAAAACAGGAAATGACGAGACAAGACATGGAACAGAAAATAAACCGTGACACAGTGTGCCACTCTGCTCTTCTCATTCATAAAAATCAAGAAGGAGCAAAAATGTTCATGTTTTTTAAACTGTCATATTTCAAAATTGGCTTAATTTTTGAAAAGGCTGAATCATTTGGTAATAGCTGAATGTTTTGTGACCCGTTTAAAGTTTGAATGGTGTCTCCAGCTAAAAGTATGCTCAACTAGTTCGGCTAGAAAGAGGAGTAAGTTTTTGAAGATTTGAAGTCAGTTTCCATTCATTTGAATGATGAGAAAATTTTAATAAAAGTTAAATACACCAAAACACCAAAAGTCATAGCATAAATCTTCTGAAGGAGCTGAACATTTTGATACCAAAATGGTCGAAATTGGTTAAAGTATGCAGGACTAGTTAAACATCAAAAATAATGCCTTAAAGCATTCTCACAATAATAAAGAGAAACAGGAAAACAATAGTTAGAATGCCTTAAAGCATTCTCAAAATAAAGGGAAACAGGAAAACAATAGTAAGAATGCCTTCAAGCATTCTCACAATAATAAAGAGAAACAGGAAAACAATAGTAAGAATGCCTTAAAGCATTCTCAAAATAAAGGGAAACAGGAAAACAATAGTTAGAATGCCTTAAAGCATTCTCACAATACGAAAGAGAAACAGGAAAACAATAGTAAGAATGCCTTCAAGCATTCTGACTCGACCACAAACTTTAAGCATGCGTGATGAACAGCAGCGAACATGTCTGCAGTATATGACAGACTGGAAATAACTAATCAGAAGAGACCGAGATGACATCCACCCTCTTTGGAAGAGCTGCCATTCTCTACATTTGAAGACTCACTCTGACTGTTATTGATCCCTTTTAAAACGTGTGTTTTGCCACAAGAAAACCTCTCATGGTCATAAGATGGCTTGGTGCTAACTCTCCACCTTCTTCCTCATGCAGTGACCAGAGATCTTTGAAAATACTAAATTCCCTCAACCACATCTACACCCATAAATCCTTTAACCATTTCTTAAGAAAGCTAAAGCTAAATTATCTAAGATCACGAGCAAGTGAAAGTATCAGAATGATAATGTATTCACTTTCTAAGGGTTTCAACATATTAGCTGCAGCTAACCGGCCTATCTCTTGGCTCCCAGCTGACTAGCTTTTAAGTTCCTGGCAAAGAGCTTAGCTCCAATGTCCTGGCTCATTTGGCTGCTAACTTGGTTAGCTCACTACTAACGTGGCTGCTCAGTTCCCAGGTAGTTCTTAGCTAGGTCGAGCAGCTAGCCAGTAACTCAAGTTTCTAAGAGTCTGATTAAAAACAGAAATCCTCAGCCATAGAATTGATGGCTGATTTTGCTCATGTGATGTGCTGCTGGAAATATTTCTGCTGATGATTCTAACATTTGGAGCAGTTAAATGAGCTTTTCAAAGCCAGGAATAAAACTCTAAATCCAGATTAGTTGAAAAGGAGATGTTGAGGATATTGAGAATGCAGTATTATGTATTTCACCAAGACATAGCTGCAGGAATGCCTTTCTACATAATAGAACACTAAATTGCTTTTTAACTTTAAAGAAAGGAATTTATTTAGTTAGTTAGTCTGTGTGTCTAAATGATTGATAATAGTGACACCCTATAAGATATGTGGAGGGCATCGCAGTCTTTGGTCTCAAAGTATGCCTGTAGAGCCTTGCTGGCTTTATAAGTCAATTTCCTTAAGCACTGGAATCCTGATATTCTCTTGTGAAGTTCCAGAGCAGTGGCATGCGAGAATAGAATTATCTGCAACACTCATTCTCCACCCTGTAAAATGTCTTGAACATCAGCAAATGAGACAATTTATGAATGTGTCCAGAAAATATTCCAAAGTATTTGCTGTGTGTGCTGGTGGGAGTTTATACTTTCCTCCTACCTGCTATTGTGGATACGTACAGATACATGCTGTACTCATTCAACCCAATAAGGAACCTCATCTGCTATTCTGAAAAATAAAATTCTGATTGCTGTATAACACAGCATGTGTGCGTGCATGTGTATACACAGAAATGTAAATTTTAGTATAAAAGAGTAGTCACCGTCTGGCTTTTCAGCTGCTGTGTAAAGTGAACAGGGTTAACCCAAGATTTGCATTAACTTTGCCTCCCAGTTCTAAGATTATGAGTTAGAAGTTACCATATTAAAACTTAATGTCCACCTCTGAAACCAATAACAGAACTGGTTTACTATCTTGTTGTCCCTTGCAGGATGATAACCATGGACATAGAGCAGGTGATCTGTCTGGCCTTGGCCCTGCTGCTTGCTATCAAGTACATATTCTTTGAGCAAGTAGAAATGGAGTCTATGCTGTCCCTAAGGAACCCCATCACTATGTCTGCTCCAACCCCATCCATTCACCAGGACACCTGCTACATGAAGGAGCTGTCTGCTCCCACATCCTCAGCCCTTACCCCTGCCTATAAGGAAGAGAGAGGTGTGTCTATCTTCAGTGATGATGTTGTAGCAGATGGACTTATGTAGCATTGTGATATCCAACTCTACCTTGTTTCCCTAGATGAAGTTATCCGGCCATTTCCCGCCACCGCCTCTGATTATCAGCCAAAGAGTTGCTTTGTCATTGGAGAAGAGGAGGAAAAGTTCATGTCCGAAACCATTCAGCTTAGTCTCCCCCAAAAAACCAGAGAACTGGATGACTGTGTGGCCATCCTCATCAACCCTGAGGTAAAATATTACAAATCCCCAAAATTTCCCTTTTACAAACGCAGACAGTCTCGCCTCAAATGCCTTATAATGCTTTTTTTGTTGTTGTTCATGAAGCTTTGAGATCTCAATAGGCCGAACTGATGTAGAGAAACAGCAGCACTGAAATGCACTCCTGCTGTGTCTCTTCATCTCTTACCTGTATCGAGGCAGAGAAGTTATCTTTGAACACACCACAAACATGGAGTCAAAGATTAGGCTGTAATTACACCTGAGCATAAAAAATGTAAACAAGCAATGTTTGCATAAAGTTCTCATTATCAGTGTTTATTACTATCCATGCTTCAATATGCTTTGACTACTCAGAAAGCTGAAGGTGAAACAAAATGTACTTTTCGTTATGAGCTGATTCAACCCGTTAGAATGGCTGAAAAAACCTCTGTCGCTGTGAAACTAACTAAATACACCAGAGCGACAGATGTTCACCATCCATCCTGATGTTCCAACAGTCACTCTTGTGTGTCACAGTCTTTTTCCCACCCCAATGACTGGAGGGCTATGTTGCAGTTGTTTTATTTAACTGCTGTAGTACAATTAGCTTACGCTGTTTCAGGCCTAATTAGATAATGGCAGCAATAGAAAAAATGCTTTCACTGACTTGTGTTACCTAACATTCACTTAGCAGCTCCCCTTTTTGCTTTCCCCACAATGTCAGTATTTGGTAAACTGGTGACAGTATTTCTATGCATGTTACCAGTTACTTCACACAACACTCTAATGTGTGTGTTTGTGATGAACAACAATGATCATTTTTATTAGTTTATTAATACATTTTATTAACATCTGTGATTAA
Organism: Leuresthes tenuis; assembly: GCF_036924035.1. Classification (NCBI taxonomy): domain Eukaryota; kingdom Metazoa; phylum Chordata; class Actinopteri; order Atheriniformes; family Atherinopsidae; genus Leuresthes; species Leuresthes tenuis. The sequence goes on from NW_027325360.1 coordinate 36,340,405, forward strand.
TCAACGTTCTGTTACAAACTCGACTCGTATACTTCCACATGTAATCAGGATTAAAGGACCTGCATTAGGCTGGTTTAAGTCATATTTATCTGATAGATTCCAGTTTGTTCTTGTAAATGAAGAATCTTCCTCACACACCAGAGTAAGTCATGGAGTTCCTCAGGGTTCTGTGCTTGGACCGATTCTTTTTACTTTATACATGCTTCCATTAGGTAACATTAGTCGACAGCATGGCATAAATTTCCATTGCTATGCTGTATATGTCGTTCAAGTCAAGTTTATCAGTCTGAAATGACTATAAATCGAAATCTGGTATTAGTCTGAATAATGTTTTCCTTTTTTTGTATGTAGTCTAAATAATTACTACTTCCTAACCCAGATACACTATGAACTATAAGTTTGATTGTGTGTTGTGCAGTTGGGGCCATGTTTTCTGAGTGATGCTGAGGTAATGCTGTTGGTGACCTCCAAACATATCCCTGCATACAAACTGGAAGCCATGATGGAGAGACCAGAGAGAGGAGTGGCTATACGAAGACAGATGATCTCTCCCAAACTGCCCTACCCCTCTGTGCTCTCCTCTCTGCCGTACACCAACTATGACTATTCAAAGGTGACCACACAAACAGGACAAATTGACAACTTTCATACAGCATTGCACTTCCTATTTTACTGAGTTCTGTTCTTCAGGTTATAGGCACTTGCTGTGAAAATGTGATTGGCTACATACCTGTACCAGTAGGAGTGGCTGGACCACTGCATCTGGATGGGAAACAGTTCCAGGTTCCCATGGCAACCACGGAAGGCTGCTTGGTTGCAAGCACCAACCGTGGTTGTCGAGCAGTCGCGGTGAGTTTCAGATTTGGTGGCACTTTCAAGGTATTTCAAGAGTGGACATAACATCTGAAACGCATACACATATAGTGTATATATGAAAGATGGACATGGTCATGTGATGTCAGAAGTAAAGAAACTTGGCATGATTGTTTTTGTACATTGTCTGTTGTGACCAAATCATTTATCCATCAGTAATGCAGTCAGGATGAAACAAAATATGAAAGTGTTTGATTGAAGTCAGTGTCAGCAGAGCTTCTTTTTGTGCTGCTACTCCTGTTTTTTTGTTTTTTAAAGTTTACCATTTTAGTTGTATAGTACTATTTTATTTATTTTTTTTATAGTAACATAAAAGTAGTAGGGAGCTCAGTAAAAAAAAAAACCCATATTATAACACTGTCAACTTTTCATCTGTGGTATTGAAAGTGGGTTGAAATATAGAGTATTTTCCTTTGTATTGGTATCAAGTTTGAAATTGACAACCCTATGACGCAGTCCATGGTGCCTAAACACACTCAGTAGTCTCTTTGGCAGAAGGCATAATAGAAAAAAACATAAAAAATCCTCACTTGTAATGAGGATTGTTGTGTTGCCTTCAGGGATTTATCACACTAGTCACACCTTGTGAAATATGGAACTATGGTTGTTGGTGAATGGCCAGTGGGTGCAACAGTGCAGCTGGATGCTGAAGAGAAGACAGTTGTATAGGCAGCTAGAAAAGTCTGTTGGAGGAAACCTATGCCGGAATGGTAGGTGAGCTCAGAACAGCAACAACAGTTTTTCAAGCCATTTTCATATCAAACCATTTCTTCTTTATTCCGGTGACATTACGAACTACAGGTGACATGGAATTAGCAGCACTCATAATTTATTCCCATTTCTTCACTCTACCAGGTCCCATAATTCCACTGCTGACACTGCTAAAAATGACAGATTTTCCTTTTTGAATCTCTGAAAGCAGAATTTAAATCTCAGAGCCTGTAAAGTTGTTCTTTTTGCGCCTTGATGCCATTCTCATGACTCAACACTTCCTGGCACGGGACAGAGGAAGCGTAGCCTCATATGGTATTATTTTGGGTGTGGAATATGCAAATTTACTATCCTTGTACACATGTACTTAAATACGCACGGGTGGCATTCATCATGTTTCACCAGTTTTTCCGAAGTTAAGAGCATTCGTTGAATCTGACATGGTGTGTTCATACGAGACCTTCTTAGGAAAAAAGAAGGTGAGAGAAATTTTGAATAAGAATAAGAAAATGTTCTTGCATGAGGCCTATTGTCTTCAAACTGGCAGCATCATCAGAACTTTACCTAGCAGGAACAATTTCTTAGAAAAAAAACACTGTAACATCTTTTTCTGAGCATTGCGTTGGGACTGCCCCCATAGGTGTTGTGGTAAAACGAGGGATGGCCAGGGAGATACAAATGTTTATGTTTATGCTTTTAGCAAATGTAATGTTAGTAAACCCCTGAAAATGTTGTACCTGCTGATGAGTTTTGGGTTGGGCCCACTCTGAAACAGGGCTTACCTTAACAGTCTCCATCTTATTGCTCTCAGCTGCCATGATCAACCCTAGGAGTGAGATCCTTGGAATATGGGATTTACATTCAGAGGCTGTCATGAACAATTTGTTTTACAAGAACCTCTTTTGTACTTGCTGTAACATGCTGTTTATGCTTCTGCTCATTCTTAGAAAATAAGAGAATATACAAAAACATCAAATGGTTTAACATATCCCACAAAAATGTCTTTTGCCAGCTTATGAATAATTGGTGGGGAAGTGGTAATGCCAAAGGGCATCATGTGATGTTCACAGTGACCAGTGGGTGTGTTCCATTCGTCCCCTTTCTGATATGGACAGGCTGTGTCACTGGAATGAGATGGTCAAGAAGTTCAGAAAACAATCCTGTCTGTGACTGTTGTAAATAAATAAAAACAAAGACTTGCTCTTACCATACATAGGTAAATATTATGCAAAAGAAGGCAAGGAGACATAACTTATATGAGAAACCAAAAGGTTTGTCACTTGTTCTCTGGGCAAACCTAACCAGAAGTCAGATTCCAATTGGCAGTAATGTTAAAAGCTTAATAGGGGCTAATTTGTATGAGATATCCTATCTGTGTATTTTCATTACAGAATAAAATAGCATGAAACGGAACAAATATCCTTCAAGTGCCAGGGTCATAGCATAAATTCTGAAGAAATGTTATTTTAGAGAACTTTATTGTGCACCATTATTCTGTCCAGGCTTTTTATTAAGAATGTTCAAGAACACTGTAAACCATCTGTAATAACACTAACCATCAGTTTGTTTTTTCCTCCATGCTGTAGCTGGGTGGTGGAGCCAGCAGTCGTATCCTGGCTGACAGCATGACTCGCGGACCTGTAGTGAGGTTACCTTCTGCCTGCAAGGCTGCAGAGGTCAAGGCCTGGCTGGAGAGTTGTGACGGTTTTCAGGCAATTAAAGAGACTTTTGACAACACCAGCAGGTAACATATGACAGCCGATATAGATACAATTAGTATAGGGTGTATGGACTTATTTTCAATGCTTCATGTTATTTTCATGTTAAAAACATCTTGTGGCAGGTTTGCCCGTCTTCAGAAGCTTCTGGTTGGCCTGGCAGGGCGAAATCTTTACATCCGATTCCATTCCAAGACTGGAGATGCCATGGGAATGAATATGATCTCTAAGGTAAATTTGAGAGTTTCAAACATGATGGTCTAGTATTTTCAGGAGACTATTTTAAGGTGTAAACATGTCTTTTTCAGAAAATGTGATATTCTAAACATTCTTCCCCATAAGGTTAGTTCTTTAAAGTTTGACAAGTGATAAAATTTATCATCTGAGAGATACACAGTTGTGTCCCAAACATTTAATATGGTTCTGTTACCTACCCATCACACATGAATATATACAGTTGTGTTCAAAATTATTCAACCCCCATTAAGGTAAAGGGTTTTAGGAAATGTAACATTTTTATTAATCTTTTTTATAATGAAATCTTACACAGACTTGTAAATTAGCTAAATGTCACTAAAATTACGACAATACTTATTCTAATACACTAACAAATGTCCTTTTTGTGATTTCCTCACTGACAAAATTGTTCAACCCCTTAAAGATTACCACTCTTAAGAATAAAGGTTTCAATCAGGTGCAGATTTAAAAGGACTGCAATACTCAGCTCCTTCTAGACAGTTAATGGTGTCTTTGCAACATGGTGAAGTCCAGGGAATGGTCAAAGGAGTCAAGAGAGGAGGTAATTTCTCTTCATAAGCAAGGATATGGAAATAAAAAGATAGCCAAGACATTAAACATTTCAAGAGACATAATTGGAAGTATAATTCGCAAGTTTAAAGCTAATGGCACAGTGGAAACACTACCTGGGCACGCAGAAAGAGGATACTGTCAGCCACTGCTGTCGGTACCTGAAGTGGAGAAAAATACCAGGGTGACAGTTGAGGAACTGCGATAGGACTTGTCAGAGGGAGGTACTCAGGTTTCGGCCCAGACAATAAGGTGCACACTGCGAGATGAAGGCCTCCATGCCAGAACTCCCAGACGTACCCCAAAAAGCACTGTCTCCAAAGCACAAGAAGAGTCGACTCCAGTATGCCAGAAACCAGGTGGACAAACCACAAAGGTTTTGGGATACTGTTCTCTGGAGCCACGAGCTTGGGAGACGTTGGACCTTCCAACAAGACGTTACCTCGGTTGCTCGTTCGTGCTGCTTTGCATTACTAAACATAAGAAAGATCAGACCATACCTGACCCAACATGCCACCCAGCTCCTGGTGCAGGCCATGGTCATCTCCCGCCTTGACTACTGCAACGCTCTCCTAACTGGTCTCCCAGCCTGTGCTGTGAAACCTCTGCAGATGGTCCAGAACGCGGCGGTGCGTCTGGTCTTGGATCAGCCTAAAAGAACACGCCCCCCCTCTGTTCATTGAGCTCCTCTGGCTACCCTTAGCCGCCAGCATCAGATCCAAGTCCCTGATGTTAGCTACAAAGAGCTTAATGGAACAGCTCCCATCTACTTGAATGCTCTTGCAAAGGCTTCTGTCCCAACTGGGTCCCTCCGTTGGTCCCAGGATTGTCGTCTAGCAGTGCCTACACCACGCCTAAGACAATCCAAACTCTGTTCATGTGTCGTCCCACGATGGTGGAATGACCTACCGAGCGCTACCAGAACAGGGGCGTCCCTGTCTATCTTCAAGAAGCTCCTGAAAACCCAGCTCTGCAGAGAGCATCTCCTATCCCAGCACTTACCTTGTACTTCCCTCCCCCCTCTATCTCTGCACTTTATCTTTCTGCACTTCCTTCTATGCCTGCACCCTATCTCTACTCTGTCCCCTCTGACAGAGTCGGACTCCTGGGTTCCTTCTATGTAGTTTATTGTTAGCTTTATATAGCTTGTTATATCTTCATTTGTAAGTCGCTTTGGATAAAAGCGATCCCAAGCAGACGAAGGGCTGGAAGATTCTGGAGTGGCCATCGCAACTGCCCGACTTAAATCCTATAGAAAATCTCTGGTGGGACTTGAAGACTTTTTTCAAAAATAGAAACAAAAACCAGACAACCAGCTGCTACACCTGTAAAAAACAAAACAGACAACAATCCATGGCCTCTGTTGGGAATCCAGCCTTAGAGCCACCAGGAGCACCTGAAAGCAGACAAGTAGAGAAAAAACAAACACACAAACAAACAAAAACAAGCACAAGAAGCGGCAATGGCATACAACACAGCTGTGGATAGATGACCTGAGACGACATGATAATACATCAACTGCTTAGTGATCATGCTACTGGGCTAATGAATGTGGTTGTGTGTGTGTGTGTGTGTGTGTGTGTGTGTGTGTGTGTGTGTGTGTGTGAGAACATGCAACACCCATGGCATAGGACCTACATGGTAACCGTGCTTAGTTATGAGTGTATAAGCGTACAGGGCCACAATCCACAGCCCCCCCAAGCAATCAGAAGCAGGCAGAGAGGGCCACAAGACCCAGGCCACCAGCAGCCCCCACAGAGCACAGAACCCAGGAAGCCCACCACAGGGGCAACCAGGCATCCACCCAGAAGACTGCAGAGGAAGCCCCCGGACAGAGCCCCCATAAGCATAGGGCAGAGGCCCTCCGGGAGCCAGGGGCAACAGCCCACCGACCCCGCCAGGCCCCAGCCGCCCAGACATGGGCCGTGCACTGGACCCGGGCCCCAGGAGCCCGAGCGCCCCCAAACCCCCCGGCAGAGGCCCCACCCAATACCCAGGAGGGCCAAGCGCCCCAGACAGCCACGCAGTGGGTCAGCGCCTGCCCCAGCGCCCCTGGCCAAGTGCCCTGGGAGCCAAGACGTGCCCACAGGAGGGTGAAGCCGCGAGCAGCGGGGAGAGGCAATGCCGCCCCCCCATCGGGAGAAGCACAGGCAGGCCAGGCGACAGCAAGTCCCAGATCCAGGCCCAATCATTACCACACACACTTTCACGTCCCATACATCCACACGTCCTCCCTCCCTCAACTCCGCTGGGGTGTAGTGCAGCGGGCACACCAGGGGGCCAGCAGCCCCCCAGCCACCACAGACCCCGAACCAGCAGAACAATTAATTAATCCTCCTGGCCCCTCCCGCCCCAAGCAGCAACCAGGAAGCAGGGGTGTGGGAAGAAGACCCCTCCCCTCACCCTTCTGGCTCTTCAATATTTTCTAATAGTGAGCGATTAAAATTGAGGGGCAGCCAAACTTGTAGAACTGGGAGCGCGGCCCTCTGGGCAGCCTACATACCCAAAGAGCCCCGCCCACCAGATGCCACTCAGTGTAACCACCCCCCAAGACCTAATGTGTGTGTGTGAGTGTGTTTGATAAGTAGTAATGTGTAAGGTGTAATTAAAACAGGGGCGGGGAACTGCAGAGTGCAACCAAAGGGGACCACCTACGTGGCCCCATCCACTACACCCCACCGAACACACGAGCCTCCAAAACCCTTCATGTGTGAGTGTGTGCTGTGTACAGGAGCCAGAAGGGAGAGGGGTATGGGGATATACACCGGGTGAGCTACTCTCCCCCGGAGAGGGCAGCCAGGGACTGGCTGCAATAGGCATCCCCGCTACCTGGGAGCCAACCCAGGGCAGGAGGGGCTGATGTCCACCAGGCTCGGGGCCTGCAGTCACCATATTCCAACCCCACCCCGGAGGACCTCTACAAAAATCAAACAAAAAACAAACAAACAAACCACCCGGTCACACCAGTCGCAGCAGCCCGGGCCTGAGACCCACCATCACCCAGCCCCCCCCAACAGGGGAAAAGCACCGCCCTTGTTGTAATTTTGTAATTTAAGTTGCATTTGTCTATTTTACAAGTCCTTATTTGATCTGATTATAAACAAGATAAAAAATAGATGTCAAACTTGATAAAACTCTTTACCATAATGGGGTTGAATAATCTCTCTGTCACCTCTGACAGTAGTGGTTTCCTTCTATTTGGTTTATTGTTAGCTTTTTATATAGCTTGTTATATCTTCATTTGTAAGTCGCTTTGGATAAAAGCTTCTGCTAAATGCATAAACATAAACATAAGGTCTGTTTTTGTTTGCCAGGCCAATGCACATTATTTCAGTTCAGCTCATTGAAACTTCTCTATGATGATAAATGCTTGTTGTGCCGCTGTGCCTGCAGGGCACAGAGAAGGCTCTGAAAACTCTGCAGCAGCACTTCCCCGAGCTGCAGGTGGTCGCTGTCAGTGGGAACTACTGCACAGACAAGAAACCAGCTGCCATAAACTGGATAGAGGGCAGAGGCAGGTCTGCTGTGTGTGAAGCTACCATTCCTGCAAAGGTGGTCCAAGAGGTAGGAAAAGCCAGGATGAACTTTTTTACTGCCATTTACTCTTTGTTCCAGTCTGAAAACCTGTGATTGCTTATGTATCACTACACATATGGCAGGAATGTGTAATGTAAGAAAGTTGAAAGTGAAGTCAGTGAAGATGCTTAACGTGGCTTGTTTTTTAAATTAGGTTGTATCAAGAAGAGACTGTACAACTGTTAACCCCTCAAAATCATCTAGATTTTAACAAATGTAACATTTGGCGCAATGTTTGGTAGAAACTAAGATATCAAGAGCTGTATCAATACTAGTGGCACCCCTGAACTGGGTCTAGTTCTTATATCTGTGAAGTGGAAAGTCCATTCATGCAAGCAAGTGCTTGGAATATCTTGAAAAATACAATGACCAGTTTTGTATAAACAAACCATTTTAAATGTAGCAGTAAATCTCTAAATCTATTTGCTGCAGAGGAAGAAATTGCTCTGTTCTTGTAACGATCATGTTCATTTATTCAAGTAGAATCTTGTGCCTAAGTGCCAGAACGCTGTATACAAAATCTGATGTTGATACAGTGAAATTCTATATAGTAGATTTGTGACTTGACATAGTAGACTTGACAATTTTTTCAATTTGCAGATTAGCTAAACATCTGTCATGCTCACTTCATTGTACACTGAATCGAACTGGTTTGTCAAATTGAAAGTCATTCTGACTAAAGATTCAGTGTATAAAAGCAGAAAATAGCAGAAAATAATGATTAGGCCATACACACATGCACCAGTCAGTATGGTACCCGAGATTACAATAAATATTGTCATGGAAACTATGAAGTCATTTGGTAACGCTTGGTTTCCATCTTTCATTTTTGGAGCAAATTGCATTTCTTGAGTATCAAGTTTAAAGTTAAGAGCTTTCTGCAGCAATACTCCTTTATACAACCTGCTTCATTCAGAATGTCAGGCATTTTGCCCTGAGAAAATGTCAAAGGGACATGTAAAGTGCTCACACAGCCTCAGGAGTTACTGTTGGACATCGACACATCGCGATACCAGTGTAAAGTGCAATGTGTTGCACATTACAGATATCAGCACTGAAAGCGATAGCATACATCCCCTCTACATGCTTAAAATTTAAGGCTCAAAATATGTTTGTCACTGTAAATGTTCTTGTACTCTATTCTTCCATCCATTTTCTGCCGCTTATCCGGATCCAGGTCGGGCGACAGTCTAAGCAGAGCTCACCAGACCTCCACCACAATCTCCTCCTCCAGCTCTTCTGGGTGGAAATGGAGTTGTTCCCAAACCAACTGAGAGATATAGTCTTCTCAGTGGTAGGACATGTCTGCAACATCTCACCAGGGAGGCATATGGACGGCATCCTGAACAGATGTCCAATCTACTCCAGCTGGCTCCTTTTGATGCATAGAAGCAGCAACTCTACTCTGAGCCCCTCCTGGATGGCTCACCCTATCCGTAAGGGTGAGCCCAGCAACCCTTCAATGGGAATTCATTTCCACCGCGTGTATTTGCAGTCTCCCTCTTTCGGTCACTACCCACAACTTGTGACTATAGTTAAATGTAAATGTAATTTATTTATACAGCCCTTTACAACAATCCATTTCGGTGTACCAAAGTGCTTTACAGCAGATAATAAATAAAGAAAAGAATAAGTAAAAAACAATAAAATAACAGTAAAAGCAATAAAATACAGCAAAATTAGATAAGATAAAAGTGTCACCATACTACTGGGTATTAAAAGCCATGTGAAATAAGTAGGTTTTTAGCCTAGATTTAGAGGCCCAGGTAAGTTGAGGGTCGGAACGTAGATCGAATTGTAAATCAACAGCTTCACCTTCAGACTTGGCTCTCTCTTCACCATGACAACATCCGCAGCACTGCAAACACTGCCCCAGTCCGCCTGTCAATCTTCCGCTCCTTTCTACCCCCATTAATGAGCAAGTCCCCGAGATACTTAAACTCCCCTGCATGTTGCAGTGACTCACCCCCAACCTGGAGTGGGCAATCCACCGTTTTCAGACTGAGGACAGGCCTGGCTCCAGAACAAGGCCCTCCAAAACCTTGGCGAGGTCACTGGAAATAAAGATATCACTGCTTTTTCAACCCTGCTTGCATGCAGATAAATTGCTATAAACGGCTTTGTTACTGAGTGACTTGATGCAATCCACATAGTTAGAGAAAATAAGATACTCACTTTGTCCTAGGACAAATTCTTCTCATCTTGGATCCAGGTTCTAGATTTCAGTATCTAGGTAGAATTAAACTCATTCTTGATACCCATTAACAATTTTTAAACTTACAATCATGTAGACCTGAGTACTTTGCTAGTCTTAATTTATAATTTCCACACCAATTATTGCATTATTAAATATTTATCATTGATGTGTATGCCCACCAGGAAGAACAGTTTGGTCTCATAAACCACTTCATTCGGGTATATATTTTTCATGAACATTTTCTCTCTTACAGCTTTTCTGGGAAGGTGTATCCCTTGCATTGTTGGCTCTTCATGTTCAGGAAGAGAAAAAAATGGAAACGTTAACAGAAGCATATGTCTGTGTAATGCTTGTCAATATTGTCAAATTGCTTAAATTACAAAAACAATACAATTATTCAGTTGAGTTGTATTTTGACGTGAGTCTACGTGAGGATAAATTGTGCGTTATGTTTTAGAATAGTCCTATTTCACATTAATCCTACAATGACAGACACATTTACCCTCCTTGTCCCTGTGACTTAGGTTTTGAAAACTACAGCAGAGGCTCTGATAGAGGTCAACATCAATAAAAACCTAGTGGGCTCTGCCATGGCAGGTAGCATTGGTGGATTTAATGCTCATGCAGCCAACCTGGTGACTGCCATCTACATAGCCTGTGGGCAGGTAAAAAGGTTGTTAGGAAGTGTTGTTCATCGTTTTATATCAGTGCATTCTGTTATAAATACATATTACTCTGAACACGTGCCCTCCAGGATCCAGCTCAGGCAGTGGTCAGCAGTAACTGCATCACACTCATGGAGCCATCAGGACCAACAGGGGAGGACCTGTACATCAGCTGCACAATGCCCTCTATAGAACTGGGCACTGTAGGAGGAGGCACCAACCTGCCCGCGCAACAAGCCTGCCTCCAGGTATACACACACACTCCCTCTCTCTCTCTCTGAGGTTAGGTATGCCTTTTAAGCCAGGATTGATGCACCCAATTAGCATATCAGTGTCCTGCATGAAAGTACAGAAGCAACGAGGGGGCTGGAATTTGATTCACAGCTCATGTACCTCTGCAGTAACAGAGGTGTGTAAGGGCGAAGTCATGGTAGCCTACAACCTACAGCTAAAATGATGGTAGTGCACAAGGAGGATCAATTATGTGTTCGTTGTAGATCTAATCATTAGTGCTAACAAAGAAGAGAGGCGTTTGTATGAACGTAGACTCATCCAGGAGTAGAGCAGTTTGTCAGTCAATTACAAGAACCAACAAAAACTTTAACACAACTAAGGCTGAAAATGCACTTGCTGTTTCACCTCGCATTCACGTAAGCAACTGTCTCTGTTCTCGGCATCACTGCTCACATACAATACCTGCCTGTGTAACCGGAGGATTCCACAAGGGGGCACACCTGATCACTTAGACCAGAAGTTGCTGCTGGATTTACAGGATGTAAGCAAATGCACTCTGATAAACGGTAAACATGGCATCAATAGAAGAGGTTAGCACGACAGGAATAGCAACAGTGAGGGTATCATAGATGGTATATTATCACACATGGTTACACATCACCTACATATTGCAGCAACATTCATTTCTGAGGACGTGAATGACAGACACAAAAAGAATGCAGGATATGTGAGGCAGAGCGTACGTGTATTTTCAGCCTAAAGCGTAGTTTATACTTCACTGTCATTTTGACGACATAGGTGCACCTCAAAAAAATTCTAACTACACATCGCGTAGACGCGGACCGTAAGAGCTGTGATTGGTCCGCTCAGAAGGTCATTTCCGGCAGTTGTTTTTTCCCGTCTTAATGGCTGTACACGGCAAAGAAGCTTGTCGAATTGGCCGGTTGACATTCGAAAGTATCGAAAGTGCATTTGTTCATCCAGGTCCCTCAGTGGGTGAACCAGTGTTGTAAACAGCATCCTCTCTCGTCTTCTTAAAGAGGTATTCAGTACGCTGGGCTCTGATATACTTTTATTTATTAATTCCTGTCTTAGCTCTGGATGTGTTCCAGCTGCTCTCAAGCATGCTGCTGTGCAGTCTCTTATCAAAAAGAAAAAACTGGATCCCTCTGTGCTGCCCAACTTCAGGCCTATCTCTAAACTGCCATTTTTATCCAAAATTTTAGAGGAAGTGTTTTTTATTCAGATTCAATCATTCCTAGTGGCCAATGATACGTTGAGAAGTTTCAGTCTGGCTTTAAACCATCACATAGCACTGAGACAGCACTGCTGAGAGTTTTTAATGATCTAATGGTCACCGTCGACTCAGGAAACCCAGCTATGCTAGTGCTCCTTGATTTGTCTGCTGATTTTGACACTGTGGATCATGGGATCCCCCAAGCACGACGAGACCAGTGGGTGGGCATTACAGGCTCTGCTCTCTCATGGTTCCAGTCCTACTTGACCAATTGGAGTTTTTGTGTGCAGCTAGGTGAATTCACCTCATCCTCAGCCCCTCTTACTTCTGGGATCCCCCAAGGTTCCATCCTCAGGCCGATTTGCTTCTTGTTATATATGTTACCATTAGGGTCAATTTTCAAGTATAATCTTTCTTTTCATTGTTATGCTGATGATGTTCAGATCTATCTGCCTTTGACATCCAAATCCAATGATTCCGTAAAGACATTGCTTGATTGTTTAAATTATGTTAAATCCTGGATGACCTCAAACTTTCTAAATATAAATGAAAACAAGACCGAAATCATAATGTTTGGATGTGGTCCAGTAGACTTTCCTTTTGGCTTTCTGGGCCCCCTTACACCAAACATTCGGTCCTCTGTAAGAAACTCTTGGTGTAATATTTGGCGACAGGCTGAAATTTGATCGCCAGGTTAGCTTGGTTGTGAAAAGCAGTTTTTATCATTTGAGGATTTTATTGAAAGTAAAAGGATACCTGCCACCTAGAGATCTGGAGACTGTAATCCATGTTTTTATTAACACAAGACTGGATTACTGTAACTCACTTTATTTTGGGCTGGACCACTCACTCTTGCACTGCCTACAGCTGGTACAAAACGCAGCTGCGCGTCTCCTCACTGGCAAACGCAAGCGTGACCACATATCCCCTGTCCTTGCGTCACTGCACTGGCTCCCGGTTGCTTTTAGAATAAATTTTAAAATTTTACTGTTTGTTTTTAAAGCTCTCAATGGCCCAGCCCCCCAGTATTTGACCGAGCTCATTCAAATTCACAACCCAGTCAGAGCACTGAGATCCTCCAATTAGCTGCTACTGGTCAACCCTACAACAAAACTAAAAACCAAAGGTGACCGAGCCTTTGTGGCGGCCGACTTATTTCAAAGCCCTGGAATAAGTTGCCCTGGCATATCAGATCTGCAGGATCATTTGAGGTTTTTAAATTATCCCTTAAAACACGCTTTTCCTCCCTGGCTTTTAACCAAGTTTAGTCATCATTTTAAATCTTTCTTGTAATATCTTGTTATTGTTATTGCACTATATGTATTACATGTATATTATGCACTTTAACCTGTACAGCACTTAGGTTTTTTGTTGTTTTTTAGTATTTTTAAGTATTTTTTTGGGCTTTTCAATGCCTTTATTGATAGGACAGTGGAGAGAGACAGGAAACAGGGCAGAGAGAGAATGGGAATGACATGCAGCAAATGGCCGTCCAGTTCGGGACTCGAACAGGGGCCAACTGCATCGAGGACTAGCCTCTGTATATGGGACCCACTAAGCCACCGACCACCCCAATGCGCTTTATAAATAAAGTTTGAGTTGAGTTGAGTGAATTTACCCGTTCCCATCCTCGACCGGTTTAGTGATCGTACAGACCACCTCGGTTGCCACTGTTTACTGTTGTTACCTCTGACCGGAAGAAAAAGCAAGGATTCGGCTATAACCTCTGAAACCACACAAACACTCAGCCACACCTCCCTGGCGGCATGGTGAATTGCAGAGCAACGTGTTCCCTCGACGCAGATGTTCGAATGCTCAATGACGATGTCACGTCGACGCTCTCGACGTTATGGAGAAGTATAAACTAAGCATAACTGGGTGCTCACACCAAAAGCAACTTGAGCGACCGCGGCCATTCATTTTCAATGTACCCTGGCGACGATGAATGACCGGCGGAGTAAACGACCGGCGGAGTAAACGACCGGCGGGGTAAACGACCGGCGGGGTAAACGACCGGCGGGGTAAACGACCGGCGGGGTAAACGACCGGCGGGGTAAACGACCGGCGGGGTAAACGACCGGCGGGGTAAACGACCGGCGGGGTAAATGACCGGCGGGGTAAACGACCGGTGGGGTAAACGACCGGCGGGGTAAACGACCGGCGGGGTAAACGACCGGCGGTCTCTGGTCTCCGGTTTCCCAGAGCTGTACGATACAAGCCTGTTTGTATACAGAGACAACCAAAAAAAAAAAAGCGCTTGATGGAACCAAACATCATGAAAGCAGAGCTCCTGAATCAGCCGGTGAAATTCTCCATGGACGTTATGGACCCAGCCACCACAGACCCCGAATCAGTAGACCAACTCCTCCTCCTGGCCCCTCCTGCTCCAGGCAGCACCCAGGCAACAGGAGTGTAGGAGGACCCTTACCCTTGGCCCCTTGGCTCGTCAATAGTTGAGTGGGTTGAGGGCAGGTATGGGAGAATTCTCCCCCTTTTAACAAAGGCCCTCAGTGTCTAATAGTGAGCAGTTAAAATTGAGGGGCAGGCAACCTTGTTGAACTGGAAGCGCGGCCCTTCGAGCAGTCCCACCTACTCAAAGAGCCCCGCCCACCAGATACCACTCAACACACCCACCCACCCGGGCCTTGTGTGTGTGTGATAAGTAATTATGTCTAAGGTGTAATTAAAACTGAGGGGCGAGGGGGCCGTATAAGGGCAGCAAAGGGGACTACCTAAGTGGTCCCAACCACTATACCCCACAGAACACACATGCCCCCCAAAACCCTACTTGTGTTTGCTGTCTTCAGGAGCTAGGGAAGAGACTTGAGTGAACCCAATGATGTGAAAAGGAAAAACACAGCAAAACCTAAAACCTGAAAACAAGACATGACAAAAAACCAAACTCAAAACATGACCTGACAAAATACACAGATTGTTCTTCGCTTTCCAGTTCATGAGAATAGTTTTCTTTGCGATACATAACACTGTGAGAACCATGTGTGCTGAGTTAATTTCCATGTTGATGACATCTAAGTCACCCAGTATGCACAGTGTGGGGCATGCAGGGATGCTACACTTTAGCCATGTTGATAGGTCCAAACACACCTCAAGCCAGAACTTCTGGACAGGTGCACAAAACCACAAAGCGTGTGCATAATCATTAGGTGTGTTATCTGTGCAATGTGAGCAGATGTTTGAGTGTGTTAGACCCATCCTGAACATCCTTTGTCCTGTATAATGTGTTCTGTGAAGAATTTTGTATTGTATGAGCTGTGAATTAGGATTTTTTCAAGCATATTTGTGGCCAGAAGTTACGATAAGAACTGATGGATAGATCTGGCTCACATTTTCAGGATGGTAGAGAGATTGTGTCATCTATCTTGGACAATAATTTATTTAGATTTCACTTGCAGATGAAATATGGTCCACGGAAAGACATCTTTCCAGCACAGTTGATTTGATAATGGAACCACACAGGCCAAGAGTTGACAAGAAGATGCCTCTGGACATTTAGGCCATGTAAAAAAAACTTTAAAGGCTTGCCATGGCGTAAGAGTAACAACTCTCAACTATTGCTGTTGACTAAAATCAGATTAAACATAGCCACCGTGTACCTTATCATGTCTGGCAAGTGGAGATTAAATTCATATTGCCGATCATGTTGAAATCTCAGCTAAATGCAAATATTAATTCAGTGCCTTTAGTTTAACTGAGACGATTACAAAATGTTCAACTTTTAAACCTAATTTAAGCCAATGTCTTTTCAACAGAAAATGCTCAGTGCAGCATCCATTCCTGAAGACGTCTTCAAAGAGCACCAAGCTGTTTAAAGTTACAAGGATCCAAATTATTGCTGGTTAATTTAATTCATTCAAGTGTGTGTGTGTGTGTGTGTGCGTGCGTGCGTGCGTGCGTGCGTGCGTGCGCGTGTGTGTGTGTGTGCAGATGCTGGGTGTACAGGGAGCCAGTCAGGACTGTCCAGGGGACAATGCCCGCCAGCTCGCCAGGATTGTGTGTGCAACAGTACTGACTGGAGAACTCTCACTGATGGGTGCTCTGGCTGCAGGGCACCTGGTCAAGAGTCACATGACACACAACAGGTAAGAACAATTAAATCTAACAGATTTTAAGAAGTATTTTATTTGTTTTTTAGCTATTTACTACCCCTAACACCTGGAATGTTCAGCATGTTCCATAGACTAAAGGGACATTAAACACGAACACTGCAGGTAGAATTTTCAATACTACTAACACTCAAAATGGTGTCAGATCCCAGTGTTACGTCCATCCAGCTGTGTGTGGCACATTGCATACACGCTAACATACCTAACCAAGGAAAGCTACTTAAAGAACAAAAACGATACAGATGTGAGTTATTGTTTCTGAGCCGCATCACCTTGAATAAAGTAATGTGAGGGCAAGCAACTGTTCCTTATTGCAGTGTCTGTACATTTAACTAAGGAATTGAGGGAAAGGTGTTGAAATAAGAACTCGGACACTGACTTATATTTAAATGTGTTATTTTACTAAGAGTGTGATTGAAGAAGAAACCTGCCTGCAAAGAAATGTTTGAAGGTCAACATGTTAATGCAATTTTCTGGAAAATTTGTGAGAAATAAAGTATCATCCAGAACCTCTCAGGAAGTTTAGGGAAAAGTTTAGGGTTGTCTGATCTGGTTTCCAACCTATTTCTTCTGAGCACAAGCCAGTAGTAACTTGACCTCGCTCACTCATGTGAAACAACTGAAGATCGACGTGGGGGCAAAATCTCATTGCTTCTCCATGGATGAGAATGAGGAGGTGCTATTGTAGTGTAGAGAGCCAGGCTGTACTATGTCAGTCCCATTATCATTATGTCATATGTACATTTTACTAAGGTGTTGGAGGGTTTGATGGGCGTGTCATCATGGGTGGATAATATAAAGAAGATTAGACACTCTGTTCAGGGTGAAAATGGAGATGTGTGTTCCTATTTACTGTACATTTTGAAAGAAAAGAAAAAAGAAAGACGAAGGTTTTTTCTACTCCACTTGGGGAGTGTATAAAGCCATACCTAATTATTTTTTTTTAAATGAAATAACTTAGAGCTACTTTGTATTAGACATATAAATACAATCTGATTAAACTGTTTTATCTGCAGATCTAAGGTGAACCTACAGGGTACTCCAACAACATGGGCCAGGTAAAGCCTCCAGACTGTCCTCCTTCAGCAACGAACATTTCAGCCACCAAAATGTGGACAATGTGAGGGGGACTAATCACTCATCAATGAGAAAGATTTCAGATATCTTGTAAGGCTTTCTGTCAGACTCAAATGTGTTTTTGACCATTACTGTTCAGGATATGAAAGGGATCCCAGAGATATAACAGTAACCACAAATTTATAACACTGCTGTATAGGTCGGCCACCAGCAGGAAGTGCTCTGCAACCGCCACAACTGCTATGTTCACTTTTTTTTCATCTTTTATGATTCAGTGTGAATGAACTGAACATTAAATGGTGCTTAATAAAAACAACAGTATTGATCCTTGACATCTGACAACAAATGGCAAAGTTTGCTTACTGCACTCTGGATATAACCTGCCAAAGATCTTTCCCAACTGGTTCATCATCAGTGGCTTAGCAGAGGTGAAGTATTTCTGGTTCCTGTTGCTTTGGCTCCTTCACTGCTGCTTGGGCCTCTCATTATTAATGTCCACCATTGCGGCTATCCACAAGAGCCCTTTGTCTCTGGCAGCCTGCTCTGGGAGTTTAAACGGACCTGGTATAGAGAGGTGCGTGGGCCTGTCCCATTGAACCTTAACCTCAACCCCGTGGAATAGTTTGGACCTGGCTATCCATGGTAATGGAATGAAATTAGTACCACAAAAAAGAATAAATCAAGTAAAGATTAAGAAATTAAATTAGGATATAAGTGTAGAAATATAAAGACAAATAACTAAATGTTAAAGAACATTTAAAATCATCTTAATTTATTTTCACATTTATTTATTTTTATTTGTGTAAATATTTCAATTTCTATTTTAAGATTGTGTTTATCAGTTTGTTCAAGAAAGTGCTGATCTTGACTAATGAGATATTCATTTTATGCTTGTGCAACAAAATAATTTTGTGAATGAATGAAGTGTCTTTCAATGAATTAACTTAAGATAACTGGCTGATTATAAAGAAGAAGAAAAGACGAAACTCAAGCTCCAATCCAACTGTCTCAGAACAAAAGCTTAAAAGATGAGCTGTAATATGGAACAGAATATTAAAGGCATCAGTTTAATGGATTAAAAAACAATCTGTACATACATTTACATATATACTGTATATTCAGTTTAATTCACTTTTATTTATATAGCACTAAATTACAATAAATATCATCCTAAATATCAAGCCCACACTATTAAGCAAAGCGGAGTCCAGTTTTACCTCGTCTAGAAGGCAAATTAACTATATTTTTCTTGTTAGATTACTTTTGTTTATTTAGATCTAAAGTGTTAAACTTAACACTTTACAAATCTTTATGTATAGAATTATAAAAGTGAGGTCAATATCAGTGTTCACTTAAACAGTGAGTCACAGTGAGAGACGGGTGTGGATTGAAACAGCGTTTCAAAGAATTGTTTGTGTAGGAGTACTTCCTGGATTCAACGTAATGTTCATTTGATGTAATGGGTTATTTTCTGATTGGTTTATTTTCATGGCACATTCACGACATTCTAAAACACCACCCATGCTTTTCAGCTGTTCCATTACAAGTGAAGATCTCCTATTGGTGGAACCACAGACAGAGGAGGAGTTAGGGTTACTAACCAGACCCACAATTAGCTTTAGCTCTTTTGAATCTATGATTCTTTCTTAATCTGATTTTTAAATTAAAAATTGTTGATTCTGAGTGACACTGAAGCAGTGTGTACAGTTTTGGGGTTAATCTGGTGCACTTAAGTAAAACAGAATATACTGAAGGCAAAGCTGCTCTAAGTAGGGTAAAGCACAGAGCTTTGCACTACACAATTAAAGGCCTAATTTATGTCAAAGGAAAAAGAAGAAGGATCCTCAACAATTTAGCTAACATTCCAAAACTGTGATGAGCAAATAAATTATTACAAACAATATTAAAAAGGAAAGTGAGAATAGCATACCTGATCTGAACACTTAGGTCAAAGCATGCATGCAAGGTAACAGTGATCAATAACCAACCAAAGATCTGATGTCTGACAACACAAGCATGATGCTGTGGCACTGCTAAGGAAAAAGTTAGCAGCACAAGGCTGAAAAATAAACCTTTGTTTTTAATTCTAATCTGTATGAAAAGTTGTTGTTGCATCACATGTTGGAAGCAGCTCTGATGTCACACTGTTAGGACCACATGAAGTGTTTCTTATTCAAACGAAGCAGAATAACTTTATGCTGATCCTGAATTGTCACTGTAAGAATGAAAGACAATTTGGTAATAAGTATATTGTAAGAATTAAGCAGGTTATCCTGAAATTTTCCTTCTGAGCTGAATTGAGAGAGGAAAGACAATATTTATCCCAAACAGGTTAATCAGTTACTCAGTGAGAAGAAATGGGTGCTTTGTTGATTCTGTGCTGCTACCAAAAGAAAATCAAACACAAACATTTCTGTCCTGCAGCAGAAAGCAACACAGGAGGAGAAAGATCTCTCTGACCTAACAACAGCAATGATCTCTTCTAAACCATCAACTTGTATTTTAGACCCAATCCCAACCAGACTGTTCAAGGAGGTTTTCCCCTGAATTGACACTTCCATATTGGATTTGATCAATCTGTCTTTGTTGAAAGGATATGAACCTCAGACTTTTAAGGTTGCTGTAATCAAACCTTTACTTAAAAAAACTATTTTTAATTCAGAACTGTTGGCTAATTATCGACCAATCTTTTTTGTTCTTGAAAAAATAGTTGCAGCTCAACTTTGTGATAATTTACATAGAAATAATCTGTTTGAAGAGTTTCAGTCAGGATTCAGAGTGCATCATAGCACAGAAACGGCACTGATGAAAGTTACCAATGATCTCCTCTTAGCCTCTGATAGCGGACTTGTTTCTGTGCTTGTCCTGTTGGATCTCAGTGCTGCATTTGATACGATCGATCACAGCATTCTGTTACAGAGACTTGAACATGTTATTGGGATTAAAGGAACTGCATTAGGCTGGTTTAAGTCATATTTATCTGATAGATTCCAGTTTGTTCTTGTAAATGAAGAATCTTCCTCACACACCAGAGTAAGTCATGGAGTTCCTCAGGGTTCTGTGCTTGGACTGATTCTTTTTACTTTATACATGCTTCCATTAGGTAACATTATTAGACAGCATGGCATAAATTTCCATTGTTATGCTGATGATACTCAGCTGTACTTATCTATGAAACCAGATGAAACCTACAGGTTGGTCAGACTACAAGCCTGTCTTAAAGACATAAAGACCTGGATGACTCAGAACTGTCTGCTTCTAAATTCAGACAAAACTGAAGTTGTTCTCTTTGGACCTGAGCACTTCAGGGAGAAATTGTCTAGTTATATAGTTACTCTAGATGGTATTTCCTTGGCTTCTAGTTCTACAGTGAGGAACCTTGGAGTTATTTTTGACCAGAATTTATCATTTGACGCACATATAAAACTGGTTTCTATGACTGCCTTCTTTCACCTTTGTAATATTGCTAAAATCAGGAACATCCTGTTTCAGGGTGATGCAGTGAAACTAGTTCATGCATTTGTTACTTAAATTGGACTACTGTAATTCTTTATTATTGGGCTGTCCCATATATGCTCTGAAAAGCCTCCAGCTGATCCAAAACCCTGCAGCCAGAGCTCTGATGAGAACTAACAGGAGAGATCATGTTTCTCCAGTTTTAGCTCCTCTTCATTGGCTCCCTGTTAAATTCAGAATAGAATTTAAGATTCTTCTTCTCACATATAAAGTTCTTAATGACCGAGCTCCATCATATCTTAAAGATTTAATTGTAAGGTATTTTCCTAACAGAGCACTTCGCTCCCAAACTGCAGGTTTATTTGTTGTTCCCAGAGTTTCTAAAAGTAGAATGGGAGGCAGAGCCTTCAGTTATCAGACCCCTCTCTTATGGAATAAGCTGAGGAAGCAGACACCCTTTCCACTTTTAAGATCAGGCTTAAAACTTTCCTTTTTGATGGCTCAGGTGATCCTGAAACAAACCATAGTTAAGCTGCTATAGGCTTAGACTGCTGGGGGACCTCATCTGTCACAGTTTTGACGCAATCTGTTGGTTTCCTAAACTAGGATATTGTTTTTGAATTGGGTCTACATGAATGAATTGGATTATTTTGAAATTAATTAATTGGATTTCATATATATAGTATTTAAGTGCCTTGAGATGACATTTATTGTAATTTGACGCTATATAAATAAAACTGAACCGGTGGGGGCAAAGGTGTGGACACAGGCTGGGAGGGTGGGGCTGTGTGGGCCTGAGCCCTTGAGATGGCAGGGGGTACCTCTGTATCCAGGGGGGTGCTCTGGCCCACTACCCTGCCTGTGGGCTGCAGCTGGCGGGTGAGGTTGATTGCCAGGAAGGTCTCCGTGTGCTGGAGGGTGCCCCAAGTTCTTTTTGGCCCAGATGGTGGCAATCCAAGGGTCCTCTCCACTCCTGGCTGGGAAACTCAGCCAGTTCTTGGATTAACCGCTTTTTGCAAACTATAGTGGGACATTTGGCTGCAAGTAGGTGTGAATGTCCAACCATAATTTGCAAAAACGGGTGAGAAAAGGTGCGAATGCCCCACCATACATCAGTAAAAGCGGGAGTGGAGGTGTTTGGCTGCAAGAAGGTGTGAATGTACATCCATAATTTGCAAAAAAACGGGTATGAAAATGTGCGAATGCCCGACCATAGATCATTAAAAGCGAGAGCGGGGGTGTTCTGCTGCAAGAAGGTGTCAATGTTCACCCATATTTTCCGATAAGCAGGTAAGAAAAGGTTGGATTGCCGGACAATACATGATCAAATATGAGAGCAGAGGTGTTCGGCTTCAAGAAGGTGTGAATGTCTAACCATAGTTTGCAAAAAGCGGACAAGAAAAGGTGCGAATGCCCCACAATACATCATCAAAAGCGGAGGTGTTCGGCTGCAAGAAGGTGTGAATGTCCGCCCATCATTGCTGAAAAACAGGTAAGAAAAGGTGCGATTGTCCGACCATACACGATCAAAAGCGGGAGCGCAGGTGGTCGGCTGCAAGAAGGTGTGTATTTCCGACCATAGTTTGCAAAAAGTGGGTAAGAAAAGGTGCGAATGCCCGACTATAAATAATTAAAACCTAGTTAAAACTGATTTGGCCTTTTATATTTATTCATGTCTAAGCACGTTTCAAGCATAAACTTTGTATTATCATGTTTGACGAAGAATCGCATGTCATGTACTACATTTCCATACAGTTTATACACTAAAAAACCTCCAGGACACGGGTGATTCACTTCCATAAAGTGCAGTATAAGAAAGAGCAACACTAAAACTTCAGGAATCCGAGAATAAGCTTCTTTTCATGTGTTCGTCACGATTTCAGATTTTTCTATAAAATTAATCCCTTCACTCAAACCAAGTTAAAACTGCTTTGTCCTTCAAATTGATCAATTTTTAAGCTGGTTTCAAGTATAAACTTCTTTTTATAACCTTGTATGAGAAAGAACCACACTTATGGTTGAGCAATATGCTCCTTATGAGGAGTTCTGCACGATTTCAGATTTTTCTCTAAAATGAATTCCTTCAATTAAACCAAGTTAAAATTACTTTGTCCTTCTTATTTATCCATATCTAAACAGGTTTCAAGCATAAACTTCTTCATATTACCCTGTAAGAAAAAGCACCAAACTTTTGGTTTGAGCAATATGCTCCTTATGGAGAGTTCTTCACGATTTCTGATTTTTCTATAAAATGAATTCCTTCACTCAAACCAAGTTAAAACTGCTTTGTCCTTCTTATTTATCCATGTCTAAACAGGTTTCAAGCATAAACTTCTTCATATTACCCTGTAAAAAAAAGCACCAAACTTTTGGTTTGAGCAATACGCTCCTTATGGAGAGTTCTTCACGATTTCGGATTTTTCTATAAAATGAATTCTTTCACTCAAACCAAGTTAAAACTGCTTTGTCCTTCTTATTTATCCATGTCTAAATAGATTTCAACTAAAAACAACGTTGTACTTTGCAGTATAAGAAAGAGCAACACTAAAGCTTTAGGAGTCCGAGAATAAGCTTCTTTTCATGTGTTCTTCACGATTTCGGATTTTTCTAAAAAATTAATTCCTTCACTCAAACCAAGTTAAAACTGCTTTGTCCTTCTTATTTATCCATGTCTAAACAGGTTATAAGCATAAACGTCTTCATATTACCCTGTAAGAAAAGGCATCAAACCTTTGGTTTGAGCAATACGCTCCTTATGGAGAGTTCTTCACGATTTCTGATTTTTCTATAAAATGAATTCCTTCACTCAAACCAAGTTAAAACTGCTTTGTCCTTCTTATTTATCCATGTCTAAACATGTTTCAAGCATAAACTTCTTCATATTACCCTGTAAGAAAAAGCACCAAACCTTTGGTTTGAGCAATACGCTCCTTATGGAGAGTTCTTCACGATTTCGGATTTTTCTATAAAATGAATTCCTTCACTCAAACCAAGTTAAAACTGCTTTGTCTTTCTTATTTATCCATGTCTAAATAGATTTCAACTAAAAACAACATTGTACTTTGCAGTATAAGAAAGAGCAACACTAAAGCTTTAGGAGTCCGAGAATATGCTCCTTATGGAGAGTTCTTCACGATTTCTGATTTTTCTATAAAATGAATTCCTTCACTCAAACCAAGTTAAAACTGCTTTGTCCTTCTTATTTATCCATGTCTAAACATGTTTCAAGCATAAACTTCTTCATATTACCCTGTAAGAAAAAGCAACAAACTTTTAGTTTGAGCAATACGCTCCTTATGGAGAGTTCTTCACGATTTCGGATTTTTCTATCAAATGAATTCCTTCACTCAAACCAAGTTAAAACTGCTTTGTCCTTCTTATTTATCCATGTCTAAATAGATTTAAACTAAAAACAACATTGTACTTTGCAGTATAAGAAAGAGCAACACTAAAGCTTCAGGAATCCGAGAATAAGCTTCTTTTCATGTGTTCTTCATGATTTCGGATTTTTCTATAAAATGAAGGCTCTGGATGTTGTAGGGCTGTCTTGGCTGACACGCCTCTGCAGCATCGTGTGGACATCGGGGACAGTGCCTCTGGACTGGCAGATCGGGGTGGTGGTCCCGGAGGGTGTGTTCCACTCCTTAGAGCAAGGCACTTTGTTTTTGTTTTGGAGATGTCTCAAAGAAAATTTATCTTTGACCCTTTCCAGCTTCCTAAAGACCAAGCGATCATGGATCAATGTGCAGTTTGTTTTTCCTGGCCAGCAACACAGTCACGAAAAGGTTGGATTTGTTTTCTACATCTCTGTGGTGACTGTTTTATGAGCAAAGACCATTATTAGACTAGTTTTGTGAGGAGAAGAAGAAAAAGAAGAGTTGAGGCTGTTCCAACGCTAAATGGGCATTTATTTGAGCCACAAGTGAATCTGTTTCAAATGTGTTGAGTCACAGTTTGGAGAAAACATCATGGGCACACTGAGTCAAAAGTCAGCTAAGGGGCAAACAGTGCTTTAGGTTAATACATTTGTGCACTTGGTGACCAAAAGTATCCATTTGTTGCTTCTACAACTGCTTAAAATGTGGAGTTGCTCACAGAAGAAACCTTGGTTTGCATTAACCACCCCTCCATGCATTTCGTAAACTGCGTACTACGAGAAACAACCAGTACTTAGCCTTGGGTAACAACATGCTTGAAAGCATAGCATGTGTGTCAAAGTGTTATTCCTTTATGAGTCACTGTGCCTTCCTAACTGCCAACAGGAGTTGTCCATGTTCAGGATGCCTCGTCATTCCCTCCCCATCGGCGAACTATCGGAGGCTACAGGAAACGTAGAGGTACCCAAGATTAAGAATTAGAATCTTATATCCAAATACATATGTGTGTACATACTGTACATGTATATGTGTGTATATATATATATATATGTATGTGTGTTTATAAGATATCAGATTGAGTATTTGGAGATTTTTTTAAAACGAGATGATAGTTGGCATATTTGCTGCTTTCGGCACTCGGTTGTTTATGAAAAATGGCTAGCAGACGGTCTGGTGATCCTTAACACCATCCAGAATATATGATGGTCTGGGAATGTATTGGTGTTCATAGTGAGAATGACTAGCACATGTGTGCAGTCTGTTGAAATCTTGTATTCATCAAAAATGGAAAATGGAATTCCTCTGAAAAACTGCAACAATGAGCATCCTCATTTCATGAATGATTAAAAAAAATGTTTTTAAAAGGATGGATGATGTAACACAATGATAAACATTACTCTGTCCCAACTGAGTGTGTTGGTGGCTTCAGATGTGTTTGTATTTCGTAATACAATTCAATATACTGAAACCACAGTGTCTGTTAAACGTTTGCTGTATTATAGTTTCATCACAGATTTCAAATTTCATTGCCTTTTTGTCACAAGGTGGGGGTCCTAAGTGCAGGGTCATGAATAGGAGGCAGGCATAAATAAAGGGAAATAAAGGATTTAGTTTAAAACAAACACTACAATAGCAGGAGATTCAATAAACCTAAAAATGAATCAAACTGTAAACATATCTAAAGCAAAAATGCAAAACTGGTTAACACTGGGGAGAAAATCATCGCAAAGATCTGGTTAAAGACAGAGGAAACCATTGAGTATTCATACTGAGGGAGCAAATGACTAGAAAACTAGTTTTAGTTTAGTTTAGTTTATTTTGAACATTACAACAACAAAGTAAACTTAAAAAAAAACCAATTCCAATGAGAAAAGTCAAAAAAACAATAACAATAGTCAAGACAAAAATCAATAATAATAAGAAAACAAGAACAGGAAGTAACATTACCAGAAAACACAAGGGACCAGGCTTCACTAAGTGAACAGGAAGCAAGGTGTAACACAGATAAATATATTAATACATTGATTAAATTCATAATCTATGTTACAGAGAGAAAGAGAAAGATTCAAATTTACAGGAGTTAAATGCGTTAGAAATAAGGCTAAAATTGTATTTCATGTATGTTGTAAAAGGTTTGAAATCTGTTTAAAATACATAGGCTGAAGTTAAAAGTACCTTTGGAATATATGTTTCCTTTTCCTTCTCCCGGACATTGCTCATTGGTGTTAAACCCTGGACCAGCAGACGGATGATTGCATCACCATCTTAGGACGTCGTTTGGGTTTTTCCTCTTCGCCTGACCTGGAACCAGAGTCCGTATGCACTGAACTACTTAGACCAGGTACTGCTTTGTTTGTTTATTTGCTCAGAGAGTGAAACGGCCATTAAGTTTTGGGCCTCACCGCTCACAAGCTTCGCTCAACAATCTGATTGCAGATGTCGTTTTATTGTGTATGTTGTCTAGTGCCACACGTTCAGTAAACTGAGTTCATCTTTAACTTACTGTTTGGTTATTTTTCTTAGTTAAGAGTGTGTGAGTGTGTGTGAGTTGATCACCAGGTGTATTAGGAGGAAGTTAAGAGATAATTAAGTGTGATAGAGGGTGCATTGGATTTAAAGGTCAGCTATTTTAAAAGTAGTTAACATTTATTAGTCATTAATGCTACACATAAGAATCTAGGGGCCCTTACCTAAGACAGAGGGTAAAGGTGGGCTACAAAGGCAAACTAAAGTAGAACAAGAAATAGAAATCAGAACAGTGAGAAGCTAAACCAGAGCCTATCCCAGCCGTCATTGGGTGATAGGCGGAGTACACCCTGGACAGGTCAGCTGTCCATCACAGGCCACACAGAGACAAAAGAACCAAACAACCATGCACACTCAGTCACTCCCAAGGTCAATTTTGTCACGGCTAGGTTGCTAGCCGCCTTAAAATTAGTAGACACTGGAAACATGGAGGTTAACAGAGTTTATTGTACGGAGGAGGTGATTGTAGACCGACAGGAGAATTCAGGTAAGGCGGTACTGTGAGGGAGGAGAGAGGTAGTGAGGAGGGAGTCCGGATAATGATATTCCAGATGTAATTTAGACGTAGATCACACACTTAAAGATAGAAACGCAGGCTCAACTTTTCATTGCTCTAGACCTATAACTGTCATTAGAGGATTCCCACAGTACTGACCACCCAGCCTTCAGATCGAAAAGCAGGCAGCCTCTGGCCTGAAGCACATAATAGTGCCTTCTGGTTTGGCTACAGTTAATGTTGACAGAGGGGCAGTGATTACAAGCTCTGTGCAGTGTTTAACCAGACAAAAGGTGGCTTCTACCAATGCCATGTATCTATTGTGCTGAAAACTATTTTTAATATTTTTGGTACACCCACTAAAGAAAGTGCAGGTAGTTGGTCATTGATTATTTTTATCCTCAGTATTTTATCCTCTTAGTGCTACAACTTATCTATCCAGTCTGCCACCAAGTGCACAGGGATGTTGTGGGACCACAACATTCTCTTGGTCACCTCAGTAAGTCAGGAGCACAGGAACAATTTAGGTTAGATACTCAGAAGTTATTGTTCAGTTATATCTGTGATAAATGTAGGACAATGAAACTAAATGATCTTTCAAGGACAGCAATGAGCAAGCATTATGCATTTATTCTGTGAATATCAAAAATACAGGCAGAACATGCAGTGAGATAACCCCAGGGTTGACTAACTAACTGCCTCAGGGCTTCACCTTTCATTCTCTGGCAGGCTCCTCCCAATCTTCACCCGGTTTCTTTTTTTTCTTCTTATACACCATTATAGATCATTATTATAATCTATCTGTGTATTTCTCTGTCCTCCTTGCATTTTTAAAGGGTATGAGTTTGAGTGCCTGCCTTCTCAGGATATTCCCAGCCCAGGGTTTTCATATTTCTCAATCACAACCTTTATACTTTATACCTTTATATGACATTATACTGTTTCCAGCAGGCTGTGTTGGAACACCGTTTCTGGTTATCACGACTTATCACGACTCAATCAGACAGCAGGATTGAGAGTGTTGTTGTTGTGTTTCTATCAAGGCTGTGCAGGAGCCAACGGATACCCATAACAACTGCAGAATAATTCTGATGCGATACGATTAAACACTTTTACCCACAGTTAGTGGGTGTCAGCTGCCATTGTAAGTGGTGATTTTTACCAGCCAATCTGATCTCTTCAATTGGTACTGCTTTAAGTTTGGAGCTATGCCTTGATCTAAATTTTGACAGGTCATTAGACTAATTGACAGCCTGTGCACTGCTATATTGGTGTTACAGGTAAATCAGGTTTGTTGTGGCTTAGATTCCACACCCATACAAAAGTATTTGAATAAAATTACCAGTGCATTGCTCCCATTAAAGCTATGAGTCTTTTATTCCAAATCACTTGCTAATGGTTCAATACAGATGTAACTCAAAGTTATTCTTATAGACAGAATTCCTTTGAGATGAAGTACATGATCTTCTATTTTATTTGTTCTTTTTATGAATCTTTCTCTTTTTTAACCTTTGCTTTGCATAAATATTTGCTTTTTAATTAATACATCAAAAATGTAACTTGCTTTTGGGATTAATTTAGTATTCATTTCAATGACATCATTGTGACATCACCTCATCGTTTGCGATCTGCCATTTTGAAGCCTGGAGTTTGTTATGGAAGTTTTCAATCGCTTCCTTCCTAATACCTCTGATGAGCAATGGAATAGAGAAACTTACTTTTTCTGCCGGCCGGCTAAGTTTTTATTCTTCGTTACAAGGAAAAAGATCAGTCCACACCATTCAGCGGCAATGATATGAAAAGATACAGACAAAAGCAATACAGAGCATTTATACCTGAGGTGGGGGCTTTGTTTTTTAGACAACATCTCCAGTGGGGGGCAGGATGCAGTCTTGATGATAATTAAGAAACAGGAGGTTAAAACAATTATCTTGTCTGAGTGTTAATTAAGAGGTAGATAGTTTAAAACAATTAGCGTGTCTGGGTGATACAAATGGTTAATGTGGATTGGAGAGTCTGTCAGTCCTGAGACATAAAATTTACCATCACAATTCTCTCTTTTGATTATTAATTAATCACTAACAGAAAACAAACTTAAGAAAAATAAAATGGATGAAAACTAAATGCAAGAGACAAAAGAAAGCAAACAAAAACAACCCAAAAAAACCCCAAAATGAAATAAAATTTTACAAAATGTTAAAATGTATCACCGTGGTAGTTGATTAGAGCAGAGAAAATACTAACGAGAGGTTGAATTTTGATCAGCATTATTGGCGTTCACCTGAACATGTGTGGAGGAATGAGGCATCTCTTTCATGAGCACGTTAGACAGGCATTTCAATACACATGGAATTAAGGTGCAGAGCAAAAGGAAAATCATTACATATGGGATTATTGTTAAAAACCATGCTGGCCATCCCTGGCCCAAAGATTTCAGCCAAGGGAACCATGAGTCATCTATTACAGGAGGGAGTTGAATGGCATCTTTCATGTGTTTGATAATGTTGGTAATGTTCTCATATTCGTCGGAGTGGTTGTCTTCAATTCCAGAGGTCAGCGTGACCGTGTTCACATCTGACAGCATGTTAAGTAGGGCGTCATGTGGGTCTGGTGGCCCATTGACTATGACTGTGAGTTGTCTGTACATATCCGAGCTTGGATATTCAATTCCACACCAATACGTGCCTGCATCAGTGGGTTTGACATCAGGGATGGTGATCTGGGCTCCGTTGGAATTTGGAAGTTTTGTTATTGTGAAGCGGGGATTTCTGTTTGGAGCAATGGTTTTGTCAGTTGTGGCAACGATCAAGTGCCAATCGTGTGGGCTGCAGGGGTCTCTGCATAGGTATTTGTCATACTTGGCATAATATGCCTGAACCCGTCCTGATCGCCAAATTTCAGGGTAAACGAGGCAGGTGAATGTTGCACTTTGACCTTCTCTCAAAGTGACAGTCCTGGCAGGTTTGTAGGTGTAAGCCTCCATCAGCTGTGCCAAACATGACAGCATCAGAATCAGGTGATGCATGGTGGAGTTTGGTGGAACACGTCTAGTTGGTGTTTGTTGAATCCACAGGGCCAATTCCACGGGTCGTCCTCTTTGGCGTCTGTGCGTCCTTGCACCGTCCGTCGTCTTTGGCCTCTGCTCGTCCTCGTGTCGTCCATCCGTCCTCGCGTCGATCAGGTTGGCAGCTGGGCTCCTCCGTTTCCTCGGGGATCTTCCTGCAGTGGATGGCGTGAACCCACGTTGCCCTCTCGGCTATCTTTGCAATGGTATGCGTTGTCAGAATGGATCTCGTCACCGTTTGGAATTCCATTGCTCCTTTCTGAAGTCGTTTCTCACCACCCAGGTTGGAAGTCTGCAGAGAGAGAGAGGGAGAGAATAAGTTTTTGCAATATTGTAGCATATATCCTCACATAGGCCAGTGGAGGGGAGTGGCCTGGTTACAGGTTTTACTCCCAGAGATGGAGGTCTGTCAAAATGAATTTTGCTTTCAGAGTGCCATTTTCTCGTTTGACAACGTCTCTACTGGCAGGGTGTTATACACAATGTTGTCTGAGGTTAATGGTAAGAAATTCACTAATTTGGGTTATTGCAGAATTGACAAAGTGAAAGCCATTATCGCTGCTCAGTTTTAGTTGTAGTTCCCAGATGGGGAGTAATCTCTGTTAGCAGAGCCTTTGCTACCACTTGGCTACTCTGGTGTTTTGCTGGAAATACTTCAATCTATTTTGACCATGTCAACTATTACTAAGCAGCGTTTCTTTCCTTCTGCTGGTGACAGTTCTATGAAATCCATCATTAAGTGTTCGAATGGTCTGTCTGGTGATGGGTGAGCGATGTGTGTGATTGCTTTGGTTTTACCTGTTATGCGTTGCACAAACCATACGCGGTTGACTGATCTTCTGCTGTATGAACTGAAAATCCTTTGGTGAACCAGTGCTGGGTTATGGCATCCATTATCCCCCCCCTTTTGACACATGGTCCAATCCATGTGTCAATTTCGCGAAATGAGGGAAAAAATGTTTAGGTAGACAAGGCTTATTATCGGTTCCTCGCCACACATCTTCCTGTGGTGTGGCAATAGACTGTACTATTGTGAAAGAGGTGGAAATAGTGACAGGAATCAATTATAGTGGGTAGGAGTGTAGCTTCTTTTTCAGCAGCATCCGCTCTTGCATTTCCTTGAGAGACAGGACCTGTGTTGTTAGTTTGAGCAAAGCATTTACAAACAGAGATGGACTTTTTGGAGTAAAATGGCATGAAGAAGAGCTGTGACTTTGTCATGATAGAGAATGGGTTTGCCGTTAGATTTTAGGAATTGTCTGTGTTTCCACAGAGTGTCAAAATCCTGGACAATCCAAAAGCGTATCTGGAATCAGATTAGATGGTTACTGCTTTGTTGTTAGCTAGTCTGCATGCCTCTGCCATTGCTATCAGTTCTGCTGCCTGTGCCGAATGGTGAGGAGGGAGTGAGCTGGAGAGAAGAGTTTCATGATTAGTGACAACAGTAAAACCAACTCTGTTGTGACCCTTTTGTGGGTCACGTGAAGCTGATCCTTCTGCAAAGAGAACCAAATCCGGGTTTGTAAATGGTGTTTCTTGGCAAGCAAACCGGTTGGGGGACAGCAACACAGTTATGTTGTGTTCTGTCATCTGGTGTGGGGAGGAGGGTGGCAAGTTTTAACACAGGGTGTTTGACAGTGATGTTAGACATTTCTAAAAGTGTTTTGCTGTATCGTTGCCATCGTGCTGTGGAGAGGTAAGAAGTCTTTTGTTCAAGTAAAATCATGGACACATCATGTGGGACCAGGAGAGTTACATCAGAATACCCCACAATGTCTCTGGAGGCCATAACTGCCTTTTCAGCTGCTGCCACATATCTGAATAAATCTTGGGAGATCTGCAGCCACGGGGTCCAGTTTTGAAGAAAAATAAGCTACAGGCCGCAGCTTATTTCCATGATCCTGCAACAAAATTGAAGTCATACATCCATCTTTTTCAACTACTGTTTGAGTGAACGGTTTGGAAGGGTCAGACCGGCCCAAAGTTGGAGTGCTTTGTAAGGTAAGTTTTAGTTCAGTGAAAGATTGTTCCGCTTCAGGAGTCCATTTGATCTCGTGTTTTGCTTGCAGGCCTTTGCCATGAATGAGGGAGGCGAGTGGAGCTTCAAGAATGGCATAGTGAGAAATGAACTGTCTACAGTAAGAGCACATACCAAGAAAATTGTGATGGGTTTTGGAAGGTTCTGAATTGCATCAACCCTTTTTGGTGAAAGAGTCTTTCTTTCAGAAGTGATGACATGACCTAAGAAGACAACTTTTCCCTGGACAAATTGAAGTTTAGACAAGCTGGCTTTGTGACCAGTTTTAACCAGATGCTTCAAGGGTTTGACTGTGTTGGCTTCACACTGCTCATTGGTCAGACTGCAGATCATGAGGTCATCAACATACTGTAACAAAGCAGTGTCTGGGGAGAGAACAAAGGGTTCAAGACTGTCTCAGAGCTTCAATGCAAATGGTGGGACTTTCACAGTATCCTTGGCACAGACATGTGAATGTGTAGCCTCTCCTATTGAATTTGAAAGCAAACCAAAATTAGCTTCCTGGGTGACCTGGAACACTGAAGATGTCTGAAAGGTTGACTACTGAAAATAATTTTGCATTAGTTGGTTGAGCTTTTTGTTTAAGTGAGTATTGAGCCTTGCAAGGTTTAAAGTCTGATTTTGGAATGATGACAACATTTTCACAATCTTTGACAAGGTTAACATCATACTTACTGTTGACTGTTCTTTGTGTGTGCACAAAAGATGTCAGTGAAGGTGAAAAAATTTATCTATCAGATGTTTGTTGCCTTTCGGCTGTAGGCTTACACAATCTTCCCAGCTATCCGATGTGTGTTTTTCTAGTGGAATGTGTGGGACTGAATAGTCCATGGTGTACATGTTACATTGAGCTGGTGTGAGAGAGACTTACACAGCGCATTTATGTTCTGTCCAAAAAATGTGTGTCAGTGTTAGTTTGTCAAACCTCTCTCTTAACCAGCTTTCATCGTAAGATTCGTCAGATTCTGGTGACAGATGGGAGGTACACTGCAGGTCCTCTTTGGCCATGAAGTCTGTTGAAATGATGTTTTTTGCTGAAACAAACTCAGGGAAGGTTGTTAGTGGTTGCAGATGCATATGTCATGTTCGAGGTGTGGAAGGCAACTGGGGTTGGGATTAGACAAAGGCTTCATTTACACATCCAGTTCCTGCCTGTCAGGTTACTGGGACAGATTTTAGAAAGCAACATTTTATTTATTTTTTTTTCTCCAGTTTCTCTTCTAGTTTTTCAGTTTTTCTTTGTTTTTGTTTTTTTTCTTTTAAACTAAGGCCCCCCCTAATGGGAATCTGAGCTCATTTGTCCATACATTTAAATAATTTAGACTTTTATCCCCAAATTTCTTTTTCATGATTTCCATGATGGGCCCCTCCGGAGGCTCGACCACCTCAACGGAAAATCTCCCCAAGCCGAATGGGGATGGGGAGGCCGAACGACAAATCCAGTCCAGACGTCTCTGTACTGGGTGCTTTTTTCAAATGCCAAGTCACAAATGCTAACTGTTTCGTATTTTGGCCACAAACAGCAAAAAACCCTTCCTTTTGTGTTTTCTTTTCTTCTTTTTCTTTGTCCAAAGGATACAAGCAACAAACGGAATTATTACGTGTTCGTTTTAAAAGAGAAAGAATAGAAATAAAGAAAATAAAAAGAAGCCCCGTTACTTGTTTATCCAAGATCCGTAACATTACTTGGTCTTATTTAAACTGCTACAAGTAACAAAAAGCATGGCCACTTCGTCTCAACGCCACAAGTGGCAAAAAGCTGGCCAACTGTGGAGACCATGAAAAAACTCAAATTTGCCTAATTAAAACCCAAATTTGAAAGACAATGTATTAAGTCAATATTTCAAAACTCACCAGACGAGTTTTGCTGAACTCTGTTCTTGGAACCCCGGTGGCAGCGACTCAGGACGTGTTACCGGTTAGCCCTCCCGTCTCACAAATTAATTGAGGTTTGGAGGCTGGAAATTATCTATTTCTCCAGGATGGCCTGTCGCTTTCCGTGCCTCGTCCTGAACGGCTGCTCACGGGGTCCTGCCCTACAACGCCAAACTGTTATGGAAGTTTTCAATCGCTTCCTTCCCAATACCTCTGATGAGCAATGAAATAGAAAAACTTACTTTTTCTGCCGGCCGGCTAAGTTTTTATTCTTCGTTGCAAGGAAAAAGATCAGTCCACACCATTCAGCGGCAATGATATGAAAAGATACAGACAAAAGAAATACAGAGTATTTATACCTGAGGAGGGGGGACTTTGTTCTTTAGATGTGTAACAACATCTCCAGAGGGGGGCAGGATGCAGTCTTGATGATAATTAAGAAACAGGAGGTTAAAACAATTATCTTGTCTGAGTGTTAATTAAGAGGTAAATAGTTTAAAACAATTAGCGTGTCTGGGTGATACAAATGGTTAATGTGGATTGGAGAGTCTGTCAGTCCTGAGACATAAAATTTACCATCACAAGTTCAGAATTTGGCTATTGCCATATTGGTCTTTTTGGAGCCAGAAGTGATCATATTTGGACAAGAGGGTGGATTTGGAGAGTGACACTGGAACCTTGCTCTACAAAAATATGTATCTTTTAGGCCTGAAATTGACTTTATCATGGAATCATTTGCAGAAACACCATCAGCACACTGACCTGAAAAGTAAATCTGGCCAATGGCACCATAATGCTTTGTGAAAGAAAATGTAATGACTAATTATTCTCATGGAGAAGTTACATTTTTTTAAATGGGAGTATACTAGAGATTAAAGCAAAGATGTTTTGAGCCAGTGGCTGGCAGCCTTTTCCTATTTTGTCCATGTCTGAGAACAACCAACTTTGATATAATCTATGCCATTTCTCTGTACAATTAGGGTCACCCATGATATTATGAAAAGATTGATGTAAATGTAATCTGCTATGTGTTCTTTCTCTTTTGACTATTAGAATTGTATGACCTTAGACCCAAGATAGTGACTGTCTGAGCGCTTCTCAACTTTATATCATTGAATCACAAAGCAGTAGATGAGCACTTTGATATATGGTATATGTTTTATTATTCAACCATCAACCACTCCCTTGGACAAAAAGACAGTAGCAACACTAAATACAATATTTGTCAGGTCTCACAGAGACTCTTAAGTTTTTGTATATTGTCTTGTCACTTCCTGTTTTATTTTGAAATTAACAACTCCTCTCGTTTCAGATAACTTGCCCTTCCTCCCGTGTCATGTGACTCATTGTCTTCCCTGATTCCCAAGTGTTTCCACCTGTTCCCCTTGGTCCCTCATGTGTATTTAGTCTGCGTCTTCCCTTGTCTCGTTGCCAGTGTGTTGAATTGTCTCTCGAGCTTTCGTCCGCTAGCCTCCACAGTGATCCACGCCTACGTAAACCAAAGATCTTGTTTGTTAAGGATTTCCTCCTTGAGAGCGATTTTTTTCATAGATATAGGGAAGTGAAGTTTTCTTTGTATTTTTGTATTTTCAGTAGTACCTCCGGTAGAGGAGTGTCTTTGATTTCTAGTGTTAATTTTCATAGAAACTCCATTAGAAGGAGCCTCTTTTGGTTATTGATTTTGTTAAATTTCTATAGAGCCTCCGACGTTTCGGAGAGGGGTAAATTTAATTGTGAGATTTATATAACCTTTTGTTTGTTCCTCCTGGCGTGGAGAGAGTTTTCTTTTGATAAGTTTTATACTCTCACTCTTCTCCCCATAGGTATCGAGAAGAGTGAGTTAGGAATTTATAATCTATTGCTTTGCTCTGCAAGTAACTATCATTATATAAATAAAATCTGGTTATTGTTTCTACCCTGCATCTGCGTCCAGTGCTTCACGGTTCGTGACAATATTGAGGATTTAGTTTGTGTTATCAGTATCGGTAAAAGCAAATGGAAGCTAAAGATTCCAGTGCATCTTGGTTTTTTTGTGTTTACATTATATAGTTTTGTTTATTAGCTTTTTCATTATTTTCATTAAGTCTGCCTGATATATAATAAATGTTTAAGTGGACTGGACCTGCGGTTTTCTCATTTTGTAAATGTTAATACTTTGTTGTTCTGCAATGGGACCTAATTTTTCCAAAAGACACAAGAGCTCCAATTAGTAAGATGTATTTTTGCCTTATTAACATAAAATTAAATGGGGAAGAGAGTGAATTATTCATGGATATATTTGTACCATGACCCTGTGCTGGTACAGAAATTGCATTTATATGCTGAAGAAAGACCAGAAATTAAAATGCCATACATTATCTGTAAAATAACTATGATATCTGAATTAAACATATGAAAATACAAGCACTATGTTAATGTAAGTGGTTCACATGGATGTGGAGTCTTTCCCTGCTGGATTCTATCTCAAAGGTATGGTTGAGATAGGCAGGCCTCTATGTCATCCAGGGATAAAGAGTGAACATAAGAACAAGTGACATTTGCCAAAATGAGTGTCTTATTCCTAATGTGTGTAGCCAATGAATCTTTGATGAATGCAGTTTGGTAGGAGGCTTTCCCTGTTACTGTGCCCGGGAGTCTCCCTGTTGGGCACTTGCATGCAGATGAGCAGCATGAAATCAAAACACCATCTACCTAACACATAAACACGCACATCCTTCAAACAAACTGTAAAAAAAATTGCTAATTAAAAATACATAGCTTGGCTCGACAGGACCTGCAGATGTACATACATTATTCTGTACCCCGCAGGTGAAACTGACAATTGGGTGCTGCTGTAATTGCAACATACAGCACGATATGATGATCTATGTAACTCATGTGAGATGAGATTCCCTTGAGTTGCTAATGTGATCATGTTGAGGGAATCACTCCTGCTCTTCTGTAGTGATGTTTTCAAGCTCTCTGGGGAATTGAGATGTTCATGTGGAGATATGGGGTGAAAGCCATCCTGCTGCCCTTTGTGTCCATCAGTTATGAAGAGGCCGTATTTGTGGCTGAATTAACAAGAGACCCCCTAGGTGACTGGTGCTTGATATCTGCTTCTGATAATCGCAAACAATTCCAGAGGTTCCTACTTTGATTAAAGGAACAAATGTCAAAGCCTATGAGGTGTGTGATATGATATAAGGTAGCTGTTTCCAACAGAAATCATGTTTTATTAATAGGGCATGATGAAAATGGTTCAGTGGTCTTCCACATATTTTTCACTTTCATACCATCCATAAGTGTAAAAGTGTATGTTAAATATGAAGAAATACCAGATAAAGCTGCAGTGGATCCAAAGATGGCAATGAAACCCTGCCACCTTATCAACTCCACCACATCATTTGGGTGGAATTAATGCATGGTTTGCCAAAAAACTATTAAAATTCATAAACGACAACCCCAATACTGGCTTTCTTATTCTATTCAGGTAGGCTGAAAACAAGTTGAGTAAGAGTTGTCAAAAAATGTATTTGTGAGAGCTGACACTGTAAGAATTTTTTTTTTCTAACAGAGTGCTTATGCTTAAACAACCAGGAAGTGAGAAAATTTTACAGAACTTTACAGGATGC
Organism: Leuresthes tenuis; assembly: GCF_036924035.1. Taxonomy (NCBI): domain Eukaryota; kingdom Metazoa; phylum Chordata; class Actinopteri; order Atheriniformes; family Atherinopsidae; genus Leuresthes; species Leuresthes tenuis. Next base: position 36,378,070 of record NW_027325360.1, read on the forward strand.
TGTTATGGGCCGATGCAAGGGGTATTAACAACAATTTATATGTTCTTTTTAGTTGGAAGACTTTTTCTGTTATACCTGCTATGAAACACATGTTCGGATAACAAGAAGCTGTGTTTAATAGCCTAGCCTGTCAGAGCCACTACCATAACTGCATACCCGTAGACATACATCTTTTCTGTAAATTTGACAGTGTTTGGCTTGATCTTTTGAAGAGCAGATCAATTATGTAAACAAGACCCACCTGCAAGACTAAGCAGCCCTGACATGTACAAACCCTCAGAAAAATAGCTTCTAGGGGATGCCAAAACCAGACATCAACAAACAGGAAAATTGGCCAATCAAGGTTTTGTGGATTTTCAATATAGTGCATGAATAATGCAGATGACTTGACTGACAGGAAGTTCCTGCATATGTTAGTAGGAAGCCATTTGAATTCAGTCTTCCACAGCTATATGATTGGAGTCCCGTCGGTTTGATGTTTCCAAGGTAACCGATGCTTTAACCTAGTGGAAATAATTTTTTCCTTAACATGAACTGAATCAGACGCAAGCTTAAAACTAAAAGTAATTTTAGATGTTACTTTTTGTTTTATTTTGTTTTTCTCATGACACAGGTAGGCACTGGTGGAGTCAGGTTTATCTGTTGACAGATACACCTTGACAAGCCTGAATTCCCTCCAGATATAATGTGGGAGTCCAACCATGTGAGTGCAAAGTAGAAAAGACAGCATGCTAATCTTCCACATCCTGTATGTTTTATCAGCAACTTGTGAGTAAGACTGTTTTCTTGTTGACCACACATTGATGCACACTGGACATCTTTAAAGAACACTAAATTACACATGATGGGCGCTAAAGAATGCTAGTATGCCTATCATAAGAAGATTACAGTGTTAAACATACAGTGCTGTTTATTGTGGGGGGCCGCATGGTGGTGTGGTGGTTAGCACAGTTGCCTCACACAGGTTCAGTTCCCAACTGGGGCCTTTCCGTGTGGAGTTTGCATGTTCTCCCCATGTATGTGTGGGTTCTCTCCGGGTACTCCGGCTTCCTCCCATTGTCAAAAAACATGCATGTTAGGTTAATTGGTGTCTCTTAATTGTCCCTAGGAGTCAGTGTGAGCATGTGTATGGTTGTTTGTCTCTATGTGGCCTTGTGATGGACTGGCGACTTGTCCAGGGTGTACCCTGCCTCTCGCCCTTTGACCGCTGGGATAGGCTCCAGCCCCCCCACAACCCGACAGTTGGATTAAGCGGGTGTAGAAAATGGATGGATGAATGATTATTGTGGATGAAAACAGAAAAATCACAAATCTTAATCTTGTGGCAGCAATACTTTAGCGACATTTACAAAACCAGGCAAGTTAGCGCAAATCCTAAACAGCACCAATGGGAGTGTCCAGTTCTTAAAACTGTGCTTATGTACAAACACAAGTCCAACCAGGGTATTTCAGTAATGACCAAAGTAGTTGATCTAATTAGTGTTTTTTTTTTTAAACGATAAAAAAGCAGACCTGTTGGTAACCAGGCGCCTGTAGTTCACCAATGACACAGGCGCAGATTTTTTCTTGTTACAACACAGCCCATTTAAGCATGACTCTCATTACCTGATCCCTTGAAATATTTAAGATAAGCACTTTGGCTCAGATAAATAAAACAATGACTGTTTTTCACAAGTATAGTAAGCAGTGTGTGTTCCCCTCATGTCTGCCCCCATTTTCTTGGTGTTTGAGTTTTGTCATCCTTCCAGGCTTCTCCACTTCCACATATCTGTACCGTTAAGAGTTCAAGTAGCAGACACATTTCCCAACAGATATTTGCAAGACGTGAATCAGTGCTTCACAGATTAATTTAGTCGGGTTATTGGTCTATAGTTTATATTTTTGGTTCCAGGCTGAGACTGTCTTTTGAGGCAGTCTCAGCCAATATAAATCCAGCTGAGATGGTTTGGGAATGGATGAGAGGAGAGTGAAGGAAAAACATTCCAGGTGATTACATGTAGAAAGCTGACACAATGCCAATCAAAGCAAAAATAGAAACTGTTAGCTATAACTATAATGTGTGTGTGTGTGTGTGTATACATATATAGATATAATATGTGTGCTTTGATCTGAGACATTTAGTCTCTGATAAGCTTATAAAGTAATTTGCTTTCTACTTTTAATCTATAGATTTATGTATTTGCATACATGTCACAACTCATGTAAGCAGGTTTTAGTCTTTTAGGATGTATGTTTGTTTTGATGGAGCTGCACATTGCCCTCTCTTCCTTTCTCTGCATACCATACGTAAAATTAGCTCCAGTAAAGAGCATGGAGCACACAGACAGCTGCAGGAAGTTTAAAGAGGCTGTGTCGCAGCCTCAGGAAATGATCAGGCAAAAAATATTTTATTAATGTACCATTAAAAATTGACTCATGTTCATTACCGTCTCTGTTAACTTTCATCCACTTTGTATGCAGCAAGAGAATTTAATTTCCTCAAAGAAGAGGCATTAATGGTTTGATGCAATGAGCACTGAAAACTATTACATAGATGGCTAAATTAGAGCCAGTGTAAAAGATCTGTCAATCAGGACACTGACACAGTACAGATTCAATAAGTTAGGGACTGCAACTCCTCAAAGGTGCACCCTACCTGTCGCTCAGGGGCAGCGGAGTGACCTTGAACTAAATTAAGCGGTCAAGGAAATGGATGGATGAATAGATAGATGGATGTTTCAGTCAGACATTTAAAAAAAAAAGAGAGATATATGCTTTACTTGGAGGATGGAGGATATAAAATGTAAGCAAATAAAATCAAGGTTAAAAAGAGCTAAAGAAATACAATACATGTGTGATGGGGTTTTTCTTAAAAAGAAAGAACCACACAAGAGATCAATATAAAGTTCAGCTTTTGCAAAAGGGGAGAGCCGTCGCTGCTTCAGCCACAGGTGTGTATGTGTCTAAGCAACCAACAACAATCTCCGACTCCCTCATTGCAGCAGCCTGGTTTTATTTTATTCAGAGATAAGAAAGGGGGAAGAGCTTTACAAAAACAAAGGGTTTCATAGAAAAATCAGAACGTTGTTCGTTTACGTATGCATCTCCAACTGGAGGCAAATCTGCCAATTAGAGTGTGAGACCTTGACGACAATCATACAAAGAGATACATCAATAAACTAGTGTGAATCAGCCATTGTTGGTTTGTAGTGTGAACTCGGGTGAACTCGGTTGACCTCTGGAAGACTCCGTCCTGAGGCATCTCTCTTTGTTCACAAGCACCCTCATTTCCTCGCCACATGACTGGAACTAATGCAGTATATGTCATATAGGATATATATATAGTAAAGCGTAGGAAATGCAGTTAAAGCATAGCAATACAATTAAAGGCACAGTAAGGTAGTTGTAACACAGGGTGTATCATGAGATAAATGTTAAAAACCCTAACAATGTGAATTCTGTATTCTCCGTTTACACAGACTATATCAGCTGCATAGTAATTAAGAAAAGTAAAGGACTTTATTTCTTTAAATGACTTATGAGGATTCTTCAACCCAATATCATGACAGATAGTGAAAAAGCTACTTTGGTCAAAAAAGTTGCAGTTTTACATATAACCTTAAAAGCTTTACTACATGTTCCTGACTCTGTGCTCTACAGTGATACATAGTGATACGCATCAACGCTCTATATCTCTACATGTTAACCTATCTGATGGCGTCCTCTTTCCACGATAGTGTTCAATTGGCTACATAAGCATAAAAGAAGGAAGGAGGGGATGACAGACGGCACAATTTCACTTGTTGCATGATTGCACTTTTTTATTTCCCTCCCATCTGTCATTCCTGACTTTTTTATTGTGCACTCACCTGTGAATGGGTAGACTTGGGAGCTCCAAACCCATTGCTATGTTGGAATTTTACAAAATACATGGTCTCGCCATGACAAAAAATCTGCATCTTTATGGTTTTTCGCATTTTAATATTAAAGAGTTGTGACTCCTCGTGTCACATAAACACCACCCAGCAGAAACCAACAGCCAAGCGTTGTCAACTCACAATTTCAAACCATGGGTTGTGACACTACTGCGTATTGGATAGGTGGATGTATTCCTGTTAAATGTTTTCTGGTGGGACTGAGCTGTGCTACATCAGTGCTACTGGGTTTGGGTCTGTTTGCATTTGTGGCTGTAGTCTGTGCTGAATGTCATCGGGTGAAAGATAGGGTATATTGTGGATAGGTAGCAATTCTATCAGGGAGACAAATTAGACAAACAGCCATGTATTTGTAAGTCACAAATTAATCAGAAGAAAACAAAGAGGTACAGTGGAGACACGCAAGATCCACACAGGAAGGCACAAGCCGAGGTTTGAACCAGAAACCTTTTTTTTGCTATGATATGATGATGCTAATCCTCACAAAAACATCAGGAACACAAAAGTCCCACTTATTTCTTGCTTTGGTATTATGGTGATTTTCAAATTGAAAGCAAATTATCTGTAGTAAGAGAAACATGCTTATCAGCATCTCTTGACACACAATGTTAGTAGGCTGCAAACGTACTGTAAGACAAATAGAAACATTGTGCGCTGTCATTCTGTGCTGATTTCTCTTAAAGACTACTTTCCTTGATCATTTTACCTCAAGTCTCCTGTGTTTTCATTCACAACAATTTCGATAATATGCACATTTTATATTTACTGAAGGCATACATCAGGGACTTGTGTTGGATTGGTTTGGCTTCATCCATAGGCCCTCCTTTCTCACTCTTTTTCACAGGTTTACTCTCTTTTCTCCTGGCACAGCATGTAGTTGTAGTTGTGAGAGCTGGGAAAAGGAATGGAAATATCTTACCCACGTTAGTCCCGGTCCTCAAAATATGCTTAATGCACAAATCTTAATCCATTTCCTTGGCTCACAGGTTTTCTCGTCTGCAGGCCCCAGCTTTGCTCAGTCACTCTAACAATGTTCAGGAAGAACATCAGAAATGATCTGATTCCATTTTTGGAAACCACTCTTCAACAGAGTGATAGGAGACCTATAAACCAAATATTACTTACTGTTCGAAGGTCATAATGAGAAATTGGGTTGCACTGTATCCAAACAACAACATTTAACCATCAGTTAAACAAAACTTGATCCTTCATCCTTAATTTAACAAAAGGTGGAAAATTAGTAAATTCAGTAATCTCCCAGATTCACCAATGCAGTCACAGGATCTGTTCACATTTTTGGTTCGTGGCTACACCTGAAAAAGTGTCATGATAAAGAGATGAACGCAGTCTGACTCTGACTTTAACGATCCCTCAGAGATCAGATGACACTTCAGGGACGCTGGTTTCTTTTCCGACACGCCTCCTCATTTAGAAACCTGCCAGAGACATTTTCCCATTAACATTCTATTACTCAAATTTAACTGATCGAATTAATGAGTCTTGCCTCCCGATGGGATGCTGCTGTCTGCGTTGCTTGATTAAAATAATCTATCTTCATTGGTCAGGACACACAAAGTCGTCAAAGCTACGGCTGAAACATTTCAGTGGAAAAGGGAGAGGGGCTCTGCGTAGAAAAATGGAGGAATGAAGGAAAGAAATCCTATTGACACTTCTGTCGATAGTGACAGTCATACAACCTTATTGCCAATAAGTTTGGACCCTGTATAACATTGAAAAATAAATAAAAGTGAAAAAATTATACGGGACACTTTCGTCAAATTTTGATAGGTGACCTTTAGATGACCTGAGTAGAGGGGGGTGTGGGAGGAGTTAAATGGACTGTATGGTATAGCGCTTTTCTAGTCTAGCTGACCACTCAAAGCACTTCTAACACTACATACCACATTCACCCATTCATACAGCACGTCTTAATGTCTATACTTAACTACATGCTTTCTAATCATTAATACACGCATTCATACACCGATGGATGCATCAGTAGGCAACATGGGGTTCAGTGTCTTGCCCAAGGACACATAGCCCAGGGAAGCTGGAGTTGAACCACCGACCTTCTGATTGATGGGTGACTGCTCTTCCTCCTGAGCTACAGCCGCCCAAGTTAGGGGGAGGAGTTAGGGGAGTGGTTTCAGTGACGTGATTTTGGGTGAGATATAATTGTTGAGTAAATAAATGAAAGAATGGTTCATTTTAGGTTGATTTTAGGAGAGAAGCTGCCATGGGGTTGAGCCCGGATGGGTTCAAAAGTTAGGCTGAAAGCTGTATGTATATCTGAGGGAGTTTCTACAGATGTCCAAGTTTACCATTCTTCATCTCCTATCTGGACACATTGAACACATGAACCTGAGAGAAGCTGCCATGGGGTTACGCCTGGATGGGTTCAAAAGTTAGGTTGAAAGCTATATGTATATCTATATATACCTGGTATGGTTGGACATTCTTATCTGAGGCAGTTAAGGGTGGGGGTGGAGTGTTTCTCCAGATATCTATGTTTACCATTCTTCACCTCCTATCTGGACACACTGAACACATGAAGCTGATGCCCTTCTGAACCTCTGTCAAGTCAGACACTACAGATCAAGCCTGTATTTCTGTAGGAGGGGTATATAATAAAAATGATGCTTCAACCATTTACTATCAGCGTTCCTTAAAGAGAAGACCGGGACCATGGCCTCTGGTACGCAAAAGTTTCCTTTTAAAGTTCTTACAGTGAAAACAATACAATTAATTTAAGAAAGTGTCAATTAAAAAAAACAGCTTTTTTTTTTTAAGGAAATAATGTCAGAGTTGAGGTCCATAGATGTAACGAACAGGATGAATTCTCGGAACTCTTCAGCAGTGAGTAAAATATCTTAATAATGAATATATATGTGTGTATGTTATGTATACTTATATACCACCATGACACATTTCTAACTGTTATTTTCAGAACCTGATCCAAGTGAATTGGAAGATTTTGTGCTACCACAGTCAGATTATGGTACTGGTAATATCAATAACCTCTAACGATTCAAATAATTCAATAAAATAACAAAAACAACAACAACGCTTGTAACTATTTACAAATAACTATCTCAGACAACTCTGAGCATGGGGTTTCCAGGAGGAATCCGGCCGTGTTTGAAGGGGCTATAACTACAATCGTGCCGGACAGTAAACGTCTTACATTGAAGAAAAACAGGATCAGAAGACGCATAATATGCGGTCCGCAAAATAACCCGTTTCCAGCGGTTCCTCCAGCAGCAGCCCACGGCTCCACGGCTCCAAGGGAAAGGAAACAGAATCGGGCGTACATACACCGCCCTGCATTATACTCAGCCGACTCAGTCAGAGCTGAATTCACGGGGAAACCACAGCGCTTCACTACTATGGAAAACCTCGCTCATGACATGAGCGAAGAAGGAGAAAGAACCGTGGAAATCACAGAACCTCTTGAGAAGCTATCGGATGTTCGGGGTAAGTTAAAAGGTGCCATTCTTTATTTATTATTCCTGCTTCTTCTTTCTGTTACTGGGAAAAGTTTACATTCGCGTTTGAATGTGGAGCCGGATTTCCGACATACAACGTCACTGTGTAACTGACGAGTGGGGATAAAAAGAGGACTGAAACAACGTTCTAAATGTCACGCATTCAGTTGAACTGTGTGCATTGTGTAAAATAAGTCTGCCGATATAATGATAACGGACCGTCCAATATCCAGTGCTGCTTTCAATCAGTTCATTATCCGGTAACCTATATGCATCTTTAGCATAGTGTACACTCAAGCATCTTGTTCTAAATGTCTGTTTACTTGTTTTGTTATTAAACTATGTATTGCTCTATTTCGTAGAATTTGAGAATTTAAATCCTGTGAAGTTGGTCAGGTCTGTGGTATCAAATCAACTGAGCAGCAGAGTGTGCTCGAGAAATTTGCTCATTAAAGGATTAATCAGAGGTGTGTTTTCTTTTCTTTACTTTGTAATGTTCACAACCTCGTACTTGAATATTTAAAGTTATTTTTTTATTTTCCTTTCACCACAGAGGCTGTGATCGGATACACCCCAGATTCCTTGCAGACCCACAGCAGAGGAGAAACAGAGCTGTCATACAATGTGAAAAGTCAAGAGCCCTCATGTTCATGCATAGGAGTCAGATTTTGTTACAGAAAATGTCCCGTGACTTGAAGGTAATTTTCAAGTAAACTAAATGTGTCAGTTTTTTATTTTTTAAATTTTGTTTGTTTTTGTTTCCCCCCTCTGAATCATTCTTAAACCTGTGTAAACATGGATAGTCAGACAGCTGGGATTGTTCCAAATTAATTGATTTGAAATGAAGTAGAATCAGCTTTAGACAACCTGTGAGGGATAGCAGAAGGATGACCTACAGCAGGGTATGATTCAGACTTCTTTGGTGGGCTTGAGAACACGCTCCTACATATAAAATGATCCGTTACCTACGTGTGATAGTGAAGAGGATGAAATAACTGAAAATGACCGGGTCAATTTCTTACACGAATTAGATCAAGCCATCCTAAATTTAAATTAACCTATCTCTCCCACCCGCAGTCTGCAAAACGAGTCTTCAGAAACTGTCTCAATAAATCGTGCAGCAGTATCAGAACAAACTCAGCAGCATGGTGGGAATTTGAATCAGGAGATTGTAGACAACCCTGCTCATAATCAGAGAGATTCTCCTCCGCCGATTGAACGTGAACGCTTCAGTAATTTTGAAATAAGGCGTTCTTTCACAGTTCCGCGTCCATGCCTCGGTACTGTATCTGATATTTATGAATTCTACAATGCAGTCACGAGAAATCTTACTGAACTGGCAGAATCAGCGAGATCACTGGCTAGAAGTAACTATATCGTACAGTTAGAATTTGTGAGTGAAGGTATCTCTCAACACATCACAGTTCCCGTCACTGACGAGGAAAATGTAATTCTGAGATGCCTTCAGATACTAACATGGAGTTAATCCTTCAAGTAGTAAAAAACCCCACAGGGGGTTCAAAACACAAGACTGCAAAAACTTAGACTGTGAGTTGCTTCAGAGGAAAAAGTGTCACTTGTACTTTACAGATAATTGTAACAACCAGCTCTGCTTTGCCATCAGCCTCGCACATGTTTCTGACCCTAACCTCACTGATAACCAGGCCTTAGTACAAGGGAGTACAAGGGAGAGAGTGGTAGCAGACGCCTGTATCCTTCAGTGATGTTGGAAAATTTGAAAACATCCTACAGAGGCCTCAGATGACCAAGCTTTGTCTAAATTTGAGACTGATTTCAGAGATCGATCGAACCCTCTCTTTCTGTTATTACTCCAAAACCACTATTATGGCATAAAAAATCTTACAGGTTTTATCGGGTCAAAATACGTCTGCGGATACTGCTACACCAGCTATAATCATCCCCACACGCATTACTGTCCAGGTTACTGCTCCGTCTGTTACGATCCTTCTTGTACTAGCCAACAGTTCAACCCTGTGTTTTGTGCTGATTGTATTAGGAACTGTCGTAACTCGTCATGCTTCACCAGACACAAAGAACCTCGGGAGAGACCCAGAGCCGGTATGTGTGTGAGTGATTGTGACCTGATTGAAAGGTGTCCGTCGTGTAAGAGATTTTATCATGTTGCGATGACTAAAGAAAAAACTCTGCACGTGTGTGAAGGGCTAAAATGCACATCTGTGGTGAGAAATGACCTGCCGATGCTGCAGTAACTCTTGGTGAACACCTATGCTACATTCAACCTCGCGTCGGTAATGATCAACTCGGTGAAAAAATAATCTTCTATTATTTTGAATGCTTTGTCAATGAGAACGATGTACATGTTCCCTTTCTGGTCTGTGCAAAAACGCTGAAAGGTGTAGAGTGGTCTGCCTATGGTCTGGATTGTGTCCAACAATTTCTCCTCCATTTCAGGAGGCCTCGACACAAAGGGTGCACGTTTATTACATACAACGTGCGAGGATACGATAGCTACCTGATCCTCAACGTTATGCTACAGCTAGGTATTAAACCCTCGCTCACCATGCAAAGAAGCAAAACTCTCTGTTTTACAGACCATGATTATGGTTTGAAATTCATCGATAGTTTGTCATTCCTGGCTATGAAACTGAGTATAATGCCAAAAGCAGCGGGCGGCTGTAGCTCAGGAGGAAGAGCAGTCGCCCACCGGAAGGTCGGTGGTTCGACTCTGGCTTCCCATGGCTTTACATGTCGAAGAGTCCTTGGGCAAGACACTGAACCCCACGTTGCCTCCCAGTGTATCACTGGGGTATGAATGTGTGTATGAATGATTAGAAAAAGCAGATTAGATAAGTATCTTAAGACGTGCTGTATGAGTGTGTGTGAGTGGGGGGAATGCGGCATGTAGTGAAGCGCTTTGAGTGGTCAGTTAGACTAGAAAAGCGCTATACAAGTACAAGTCCATTTACCATTTTACCGATCACACCAAGGATTCTTCCCCCACAGATTCTCATCAGAACAGAATTTGAAATACGTGGGACCCTTTCCTTCACCGAGCTACTACTCTGTAGAACTCATGAACCCCCGCGAGAGGGAAGAGTTCGACAGATGGTACGGTGAAGCGTGCAAGGGCACCTTTAACTTTCAGGAACAGAGTCTTCTTTACTGTAAAAATGATGTTGACATACTTTTCCTTAAATTGTGCCTTAAATTCAGGGATCAGTTCTTTAACGTGTGGATCCCCTCACATGCATCGCCATTAAATCAGCCTGTATGAAGGTTTTTGTAACCAACTTTCTGCAGCCTAAAACCTTGACAATACCATCACCCGTTGACTACAGACATCAGTGTAAAACTTTCTCAAATGCATTCATACAGTGGTTGGAGTGGTTATCTTCTAGCAGAAACGTGAACATCCACCATGCATTGAACACGGGGGGGAAAAGAAAATCGGGCCCCATCACCTAGACGGTTACGCAGAAACAGATGTCGTGAGGCAGGCTTTTGAGTTTTATGGCTGCTTCTTTCACGGGTGTCCCATCTGTTATCTGCCTCAGGACACATGTCCGTTGAGGAAGGTATCATTCGAGAAGGTCTATGCAGCGACTCTCTCTTGAGAGAGAACGTGTGCTACAGTCTTTGCATGGTCTGCGTGTGCAGGTCATGTGGGAGCACGATTGGTCGGAGATGAAAAAATCCCATCATGGGGTGATCAAATTTCTTGAGAAATTGAATGCCTCCGAGCCTCTCTCGCCCTGGCAGGCTCTGTACGGTGGTTGGAACTGTGTACTCAGACTGAGATGCACTGCAGGGATAGATGAAACTGTGCACTATGCAGACTTTACATCTCTGTACCCCTATGTAAACTGCAGCTTTCCGTACCCCTTGGGCCACCCTGAGATTATCTGCAAAGATTTTGATGACCCTGACAAATACTTTGGTTTCATTAGAGCCGTCGTTTATCCACCACAAGGTCTCTTCTTCCCTGTTCTACCTTACAAGTCATCTCGAGGTAAACTAATGTTCACTCTCTGTCGCACCTGTGCGGAAATGAATAATCAGGCAGGTCCTTCAGCCACAGTGATGAGGAGAGAGCACTAACATTGACATTAACTTCTTGTATGCATCAGGTTGAGACGGATTGGCTGACGGCTTTGCTTTGCGGTAAGACGTATTGCATCACTTCCTGTTGCTTTGTGTGTGCACTGTGACAGTTCTCGCTCCTCTTGAACTACTAATAATCACCTTATTTCTCCCTATAATTTACACATCTTGCATAGTTAACTCTATCCCATACTTGTTATATTCTAACACTCACTCTTACAGATCTTTAGTCTTTATTTTTCACTTTTTAGCGGTGTGTCTGGTTCTCTAGCTTAGCATGGCTACCAGTTCTCTTCCTCTATCTCCTGCTTTCACCTGCTCCATGTGTAAGATGTTTAGTTACTCCTCTGCCTCCTTTAGTGGTAATGGTACATGTAACAAATGTAGTCTTTTTGTAGTTTTGGAGGCAAGGTTATCTGAATTGGAAGCTTGGCTCTGCACTGTTGAAAACCACCCGATAGCGAGCCAGGCCCCTTTAGTCAGTGCGGAGCCACCTAGCGTAGCTAGCTCTGTTAGTCGTCCCCAAGCAGATCCCGAGCAGCCGGGACTTAAGAGTGGCTGGGTGACTGTCAGGAAGAGGTTCACCATCAACCTGTCCACGTTTCAAATAGATTTTCTCCACTCAGCGACACACCTGCTGATGACAAAACCCTGGTAATTGGCAGCTCTATAGTCAGAAACGTGGCATTAGAGACACCAGCGACCATAGTCAAATGCATTCCAGGGGCCAGAGCGGGCGACATAGAATCCTATTTAAAACTGCTGGCTAAGGATAAACGTAAATACATTAAAATAGTTATTCACGTCGGCGGTAATGACACCCGGTTACGCCAATCGGAGGTCACTAAAATTAATGTTGCATCGGTGTGTAATTTTGCCAAAACAATGTCGGACTCCGTAGTTTTCTCTGGACCCCTGCCAAATCTGACCAGTGATGACATGTTTAGCCGCATGTCCTCATTCAATCGCTGGTTGTCTAGATGGTGTCCAGCAAACAACGTGGGCTACATAGATAATTGGCAATCTTTCTGGAGAAAACCTGGTCTGATGAGGAGAAACGGCATCCATCCCACTTTGGAAGGAGCGGCTCTCATTTCTAGAAATATGGACGAATTTATTAGTCATCCAAAAACATGACATCCCAGGGTTGAGACCAGGATGCAGAGTTGTAGTCTTACACACTTCTCTGCGGCTTCCCACCTGATGCTGCCCCCCCCTCAATCAAAAAACACAAAAGGAGCAAATCCTCTTGTGCAAAAAAAATTTAAAACAAAAACTTTAACTGAACAAAAACATCAAACTATTAAATGTGGTTTGCTGAATATTAGATCTCTCCCGAAGTCTCGAAGTCTCTGTTAGTGAATGATTTGATCTGTGATCATCATATTGATATATTTTGTTTTACAGAAACCTGGCTGCAGCAGGAGGATAATGTTAGCATTAATGAATCAACTCCCTCTGACTATTTAAATGTTCATGTTCCTAGAACCACAGGCAGAGGAGGAGGAGTGGCAGCTATCTTCAGATCAGGGTTACTAATCAGTCCTAGACCCAAGATTAGTTTTAGCTCTTTTGAATCTCTGATTCTCAGTTTTTCCCAAAGTGGAAATCACAAAAAACTCTTGTGTTTGTTGTTGTGTATCGTCCACCTGGCCCTTATTCTGAGTTTCTGTCTGAATTCTCAGAGTTTTTATCCCAGTTAGTGGTGAGTACAGATAAAGTCATTGTAGTGGGTGACTTTAATATTCATGTAGATGTTGAAAATGACAGCCTAAATATTAACTTTAATTCTATATTAGACTCTATTGGATTTTCTCAAAGTGTTCACAGACCTACTCACTGCCTTAATCATACCCTTGACCTTGTGCTGACTTATGGCATTGAGAGTGAACAGTTAACAGTGTTCCCTCATAACCCTGTCTTGTCTGACCATTTTTTAATAACTTTTGAATTTACATTACTTGACTACACGGTTTCTGAGAAGAATTCTACATATAGAAGGTGTCTGTCAGAGAATGCTGTAACCAGATTTAAAGAGTTGATTTCATCATCCTTTTCTTCACTGCCATGTGCTGATATGACACAGGATGGCTACCTAAATTTTACTCCAGTAGAACTTGACTCTCTTGTTGACAGCACTACAGCTTCAATGCGTACAACACTGGACAATGTTGCCCCTCTGAAAAGGAAGGTAATCAGTCAGAAGAGGTTGGCTCCTTGGTATAATTCACAGCTGCGTGCATTAAAGCAGACTGCAAGAAAGCTGGAGAGACAGTGGCGTTCCTCTAATTTAGAAGAGTCTCAATTAGTCTGGAAAGATAGTTTAATAACGTATAAGAAAGCACTTCGTAAAGCTAGAACTGCGTATTATTCATTATTGATAGAAGAGAATAAGAATAATCCCAGGTTTCTTTTCAGCACTGTTGCCAGGCTGACAAAGAGTCCGAGCTCTGTTGAGCCATGTATTCCTTTAACTCTCAGCAGTGATGATTTCATGAGATTCTTCATCAATAAAATTGTTTCTATCAGAGAGAAGATTAATGGAATCCTTCCCATTATTATCACTGATGTATCATCAAGTAGAGCAGCTTTAGAAGTATCTTTCGAACCTGAATTGTATTTAGACAGCTTCTGTCCAGTTGATCTTTCTGAGCTAACAACAGCAATAGTCTCTTCTAAACCATCAACTTGTATGTTAGACCCAATCCCAACCAGACTGTTCAAGGAGGTTTTCCCCTTAATTGACACTTCCATATTGGATTTGATCAATCGGTCTTTGTTGACAGGATATGTACCTCAGACTTTTAAGGTTGCTGTAATTAAACCTTTACTTAAAAAACCTACTCTTGATTCAGAAGTGTTGGCTAATTATCGACCTATATCCAATCTCCCTTTTTTGTCCAAAGTTCTTGAAAAAATAGTTGCAGTTCAACTTTGTGATCATTTACATAGAAATAATCTGTTTGAAGAGTTTCAGTCAGGATTCAGAGTGCATCATAGCACAGAAACAGCACTGGTGAAAGTTACCAATGATCTCCTGTTAGCCTCTGATAGCGGACTTGTTTCTGTGCTTGTCCTGTTGGATCTCAGTGCTGCATTTGATACGATCGATCACAGCATTCTGTTACAGAGACTTGAACATGTTATTGGGATTAAAGGAACTGCATTAGGCTGGTTTAAGTCATATTTATCTGATAGATTCCAGTTTGTTCTTGTAAATGAAGAATCTTCCTCACACGTTGGAGTAAGTCATGGAGTTCCTCAGGGTTCTGTGCTTGGACCGATTCTTTTTACTTTATACATGCTTCCATTAGGTAACATTATCAGACAGCATGGCATAAATTTCCATTGTTATGCTGATGATACTCAGCTGTACTTATCTATGAAACCAGATGAAACCTACAGGTTGGTCAGGCTACAAGCCTGTCTTAAAGACATAAAGACCTGGATGACTCAGAACTGTCTGCTTTTAAATTCAGACAAAACTGAAGTTGTTCTCTTTGGACCTGAGCGCTTCAGGGAGAAATTGTCTAGTTATATAGTTACTCTAGATGGTATTTCCTTGGCTTCTAGTTCTACAGTGAGGAACCTTGGAGTTATTTTTGACCAGAATTTATCATTTGACGCACATATAAAACTGGTTTCTAGGACTGCCTTCTTTCACCTTCGTAATATTGCTAAAATCAGGAACATCCTGTCTCAGGGTGATGCAGAGAAACTAGTTCATGCATTTGTTACTTCAAGATTGGACTACTGTAATTCCTTATTATTGGGCTGTCCCACATATTCTCTGAAAAGCCTCCAGCTGATCCAAAATGCTGCAGCCAGAGTTCTGATGAGAACTAACAGGAGAGATCATGTTTCTCCAGTTTTAGCTTCTCTTCATTGGCTCCCTGTTAAATTCAGAATAGAATTTAAGATTCTTCTTCTGACATATAAAGTTCTTAATGACCGAGCTCCATCATATCTTAAAGATTTAATTGTAAGATATTTTCCTAACAGAGCACTTCGCTCCCAAACTGCAGGTTTACTTGTTGTTCCCAGAGTTTCTAAAAGTAGAATGGGAGGTAGAGCCTTCAGTTATCAGGCCCCTCTCTTGTGGAATAAGCTGCCAGTAAATGTCCGGGAAGCAGACACCCTTTCCACTTTTAAGATTAGGCTTAAAACTTTTCTTTTCGATAAAGCTTACAGTTAGGGATGGCTCAGGTAATCCTGAAACATCCCATAGTTAAGCTGCTATAGGCTTAGACTGCTGGGGGACCTCATCTGTCACACCTTTCCTCACTTTGCTCTCTTTTTCCCCCTGTTTAATTTCAAAATTGATTTTATGTACATGTGACATTATTGTGGTTATTAACCTATGTTTCCCTGTTCCAACAGATATCCTTTGAATGGCGTTATGGTGTTTTTCCCCCCTCTTTTCCCTCTTTTCTGTCTTCTCAAACCCCAGCTGGTCGAGGCGGATGGCCACCCTTCCTGAGTCTGGTTCTGCCAGAGGTTTCTTCCTGTTAAAAGGGAGTCGTTCCTTTCCACAGTTGCCACAGGCACGCTCAGGACGGGAGATTGGACTGAAGACACATTTCGGTGCAATCTGTTGGTTTCCTTAGCTAGGATATTAATTTTTTGAATTAGCTCTATATGAATTAATTGGATTATGATTACAATGAATTGAATTCCAATTGGCTTGAATTGGACTATATTACTTAAGTGCCTTGAGATGACAATTGTTGTAATCTGGCGCTATATAAATAAAATTGAATTGAATTGAATTGAATCCTTTTCTTCACTGCCATGTGCTGATATGACAGAGGACGGCTACCTAAATTTTACTCCAGTAGAACTTGACTCTCTTGTTGACAGCACTACAGTTTCAATGCGTACAACACTGGACAATGTTGCCCCTCTGAAAAGGAAGGTAATCAGTCAGAAGAGGTTGGCTCCTTGGTATAATTCACAGCTGCGTGCGTTAAAGCAGACTGCAAGAAAGCTGGAGAGACAGTGGCGTTCCTCTAATTTAGAAGAGTCTCAATTAGTCTGGAAAGATAGTTTAATAACGTATAAGAAAGCACTTGACAGACGTGCATTTGATACGATCGATCACAGCATTCTGTTACAGAGACTTGAACATGTTATTGGGATTAAAGGAACTGCATTAGGCTGGTTTAAGTCATATTTATCTGATAGATTCCAGTTTGTTCTTGTAAATGAAGAATCTTCCTCACACGTTGAAGTAAGTCATGGAGTTCCTCAGGGTTCTGTGCTTGGACCGACTCTTTTTACTTTATACATGCTTCCATTAGGTAACATTATCAGACAGCATGGCATAAATTTCCATTGTTATGCTGATGATACTCAGCTGTACTTATCTATGAAACCAGATGAAACCTACAGGTTGGTCAGACTACAAGCCTGTCTTAAAGACATAAAGACCTGGATGACTCAGAACTGTCTGCTTCTAAATTCAGACAAAACTGAAGTTGTTCTCTTTGGACCTGAGCTCTTCAGGGAGAAATTGTCTAGTTATATAGTTACTCTAGATGGTATTTCCTTGGCTTCTAGTTCTACAGTGTGGAACCTTGGAGTTATTTTTGACCAGAATTTATCATTTGACGCACATATAAAACTGGTTTCTAGGACTGCCTTCTTTCACCTTCGTAATATTGCTAAAATCAGGAACATCCTGTCTCAGGGTGATGCAGAGAAACTAGTTCATGCATTTGTTACTTCAAGATTGGACTACTGTAATTCCTTATTATTGGGCTGTCCCACATATTCTCTGAAAAGCCTCCAGCTGATCCAAAATGCTGCAGCCAGAGCTCTGATGAGAACTAACAGGAGAGATCATGTTTCTCCAGTTTTAGCTTCTCTTCATTGGCTCCCTGTTAAATTCAGAATAGAATTTAAGATTCTTCTTCTCACATATAAAGCTCTTAATGACCGAGCTCCATCATATCTTAAAGATTTAATTGTAAGGTATTTTCCTAACAGAGCACTTTGCTCCCAAACTGCAGGTTTACTTGTTGTTCCCAGAGTTTCTAAAAGTAGAATGGGAGGTAGAGCCTTCAGTTATCAGGCCCCTCTCTTGTGGAATAAGCTGCCAGTAAATGTCCGGGAAGCAGACACCCTTTCCACTTTTAAGATTAGGCTTAAAACTTTCCTTTTCGATAAAACTTATAGTTAGGGATGGCTCAGGTGATCCTGAAACATCCCATAGTTAAGCTGCTATAGGCTTAGACTGCTGGGGGACCTCATCTGTCACACCTTTCCTCACTTTGCTCTCTTTTTCCTCCTGTTTAATTTCTCAATTGATTTTATGTACATGTGACATTATTGTGATTATTAACCTATGTTTCCCTGTTCCAACAGATATCCTTTGAATGGTGTTATGGTGTTTTTCCCCCCTCTTATCCCTCTTTTCTGTCTTCTCAAACCCCAGCTGGTCGAGGTGGATGGCCACCCTTCCTGGTTCTGGTTCTGCCAGAGGTTTCTTCCTGTTAAAAGGGAGTCGTTCCTTTCCACAGTCGCCACAGGCACGCTCAGGACGGGAGATTGGACTGAAGACAAGTTTCGGTGCAATCTGTTGGTTTCCTTAGCTAGGATATTAATTTTTGAATTGGCTCTATATGAATTAATTGGATAATGATTACAATGAATTGAATTCTAATTGGCTTGAATTGGACTATATTACTTAAGTGCCTTGAGATGACAATTGTTGTAATCTGGCGCTATATAAATAAAATTGAATTGAATTGAATTGAATTGAATTAACGGGTGTGTGGGTGAGTGTGGAGTTTAGCAAGGCGTTGAAACTTGGTTATCGCATTGCTAAAATCACAGAGGTGTGGCACTTTGATAGAAGGGTACATACACACTTTTCTTAAGAGAAAAACAGGAGGCGTCAGGTTACCCCACTGAGGCTGGTGATGAGGAGAGCAAGTTAAGGTATGTCAGAGACTACAAACTCCATCAAGGTATCCAGCTGGATGTCAGCAAAATAGAGGTGAACCCTGCTAAAAGACAGGTGGCTAAATTGTGTCTGAACAGTTTTTGGGGGAAATTCGCACAGAGGAATCATCTGGCTCAGACTACCATCGTTGCTGACCCAAATTAATTTTTTAATCTCATGTTCTCGGGTAAATACACGATCAAGTACTTCCACTTCCTCAACCATGTTGCATGCATGGTGCAGTGGAGTTACAACAAACAATGCATTGCTCCTCCCAACAAGGTAAACAATGTATTCATTGCAGCATTCACCACCGCTTATGCATGTTTACAGCTGTCTGGAAGTAATGCAAAACAGAATTCTCTACATAGACACAGACAGTCTGATCTATGTGGTGAAAAAAGGTGAGACTCCTCTGAAACTATCTGGGGGATTTGACCGACGAGCTGGGGGGTGACACAATTCAGGAATATGTTGCAGCAGGACTCAAGAGTTACGACTGCCAGACCAAAAAACAGAAAAAGGTATCGATGCGCGTTAAAGTCATCACTCAGACACACGAATGCTGCGAGAAGGTCAACTTTGACAGCATCAGAGAGTTAGTGGAGGGTTATTTGGGTGACTCTAGAGAAACTGTGATCGAGACCCCTCAGCGTACCATCAGAAGAGATAAAAAGAGGTTTCTGTTAAAAAATGCAACATTCCTGAAAAACTTTCGGGTGGTGTATGACAAGAGACGCCTTTTTCCTGACGGGAAAACTCTGCCTTTTGGTACTTAAGGCATTAAGGTGATTAAGAGGAAGAACTAGAAAAACAAAATGTTGCGCTTCGCTGATGTGAAGGAGATTGATTTTGACCCCAGACTAAAGACTCCTTTTTCATGTCTGATTGTGGGGCCCAGTGGATGTGGGAAATCTTATTTTGTTAAGTGTTTTACAGAATTGTAACCATGCGATGGATGTTGTACCTGATAATATTGTATGGATTTACACTTCCTTCCAACCCTTGTATGCTGAACTGCAGAAAATTGATAAAAAGATTAAGTTTGTGGAAGGACTGACTCATTCTTTTGAATGGTTATTTTAGATGATGTTATTTTTCAAGCCTCGGACCATCCCGAAGTGGTGAAAATCTTCACGCAGTACAGACATCACAGAAATATAAGCTATAATGTTGACTCAAAATGTATTTCATCAAGGGAAATACAGCTGCACCATTAGTCTGAACAGTAATGTCCTGGTGCTGTTCAAGAATTCCTGAGACAAATTGCAGGTGAATATACTAGCCCGTCAAATATTCCCCTCAGAGAAAGCTATCTTCCTGGAGAGTTTTGAAGATGCCACCAGAGAGCCGCATGGGTACTTAATCGTTGATCTCACTCACTCTTGCCCAGAACAGTACAGACCCAGATCGGGTCTACTTCCTAGTCACTGGCCGGTTGTCTACATCCCTAAAGCAAAGTAAGTTAGTCATCATGTCAGCCCGTATAAAAAGGAATGCTCCCTTACTCAGAGATCTGTACCACGCCACACCTCAGAAACGTAAAGAAAGGGTTAAGGAGGTTGCACCTGAATGTGAGACCACTCACTGTGTCATTCACAGGGAAATGCTGGCTAGCCGATAAATGTCACCTGAACTAAACAGCGTATTGAATGATGTTGTTAAAGTTATTAACCATGTCAAAGCGCATGCCCTTAATTCGCATCTGTTTGAGCAGTACAGCTGCCTTCTGTTACACACAGAAGTAAGGTGGCTATCTCAAGGGAGATCGTTGGCCAGTGTTAGACTTATGAGAGTTGCTGCAGAGATTTCTTTCAGAAAAAGTCACCACAGGCAGCACATTTCAGTGACAAGGATTGGGTCTTAAAACTTGCTTGCTTATGCGACATATTCAACCTGCTCAATGAACTCAATGTATCACTTCAAGGGAAAATGACAAGTATCTTCAAGACGGCAGATAAAGTCGCTGCATTTAAAGCCAAACTGGAATTGTGGGGACAGCGAGTGAACAGAGGGATATTTGACGTTTCAAGCATTAGCAGGGATTTTGGAAGAGACTGAGCCTGAACCGCCATTCTCACAGCTGAAACACATCGCCTGTCTTTGCTTTTAACAGAGTTCGAGCGGTACTTCCCAACCACAGAAGACCCACGAACTGCGAAAGAATGGGTCCGCAATCCATTTATGAACAAACCACATGAATCGAGCCTGTCGGTGCCAGAAGAGGATCAACTGCTGGAGATTGAAAATGACGGAGGCCTTAAAACTTTGTTTCAGACAACAATTCTGCCGGTGTTCTGAATTAAAATCAAGGCAGAATATACTAAGATCGCCACAAAACCATTGAAAACCCTGCTTCCCTTTCCCACATTCTATCCTTGTGAAGCGGGATTTTCTGCGGTTACAGCGACCAAAACAAAGCTACGGAGCAGATTGGACATCAGGAACACACTTCGGGTGTCATTGTCTCCGATTACGCCTAGATGGGACCGGCTCGTTTCGGAGAAACAAACTCAGGGCTCCTACTAATTCAATGTAATGGTGAGTTTTATTGTTATGCGGTTTATATTTGTTTTTATGCCAGTCGTATAATTTTATTTCGTTGTATTTACCCCGGACACTTTAAAGGCCGGTCCGTGAAAATATTGTCTGACATGTAACCGGTCCGTGGCGCAAAAAAGGTCGGGGACCGCTGCTCTAAACCTAATTTCCAATCTTAAATTACTGTTGGAAACAGGTGACAAGGCGTCAGTATCCTGACCCGGGTTAAGATTAAAGACAAACAGTGAGTAACCGTTGTTAAATTCTTCATGAGTGATACTCAGAGAAAGATCTTTCAGACGGCAACCCGTAGCGGTCAACATGCTGTAAAATTCTCTGACTGAAATGCCTTGGTTGAAGTGGGGTTGGAATGCGTTGGCGGGAACTTGTTTACCAAGTTCGGGCTAGATATTCTATATTCATATGCTTAAAGTTGAAGGGTGACAGGTCCCTTCTTCCTGTGAATGCCTCATGATGCACCATACCTAAAACAATATATTTAGGCATTGCACCCAGAAAGAGATTCTCCTGATTACATATCCTCGAATTTTCAGGGATGGAGTATGTTTTTACATTCACACGTGACAGTGGGTAGAGAGCGTTTCCTCTTATTAAGGCCGATGTATGGCCTAAACGAACAGCGGGGGAGACGGAAACTTCTTTGATAAAAAGAGAGGCGCCTAATATCATTAATCGGAAAGTTGAGTCTCTTGCGCCCACGAGACAGAAGGCTTCACCGGCCCTGGTTAGTTTAATTCTCATATCCACAGAGTTAAGCAGGAGTCTTTCACAGAAAAAAACATTATTGTGAAGTACACCTAATGGGCCCCATTAGGTGTACTTCTCTGGAATTAGCTGTAATGGCAGCTCTCTGGTTTAATCCTCTGTTTGGACCGTCACTATAGAGTCTATGGCTCCGGCTGTATCTTTATAATAAAGACCAGCGCTGAACTGACTCTTTAAAGTATCTTCAGAAAAGTTGAGCAGAGTCTCAATCACAGCTCTCTACGGATGGGTGACACTAGACTGTGAAATTAATCTGTCCCCCAGAGTAACGTCGCATTGACTGAACAGTATATTAAGAGAATAATTGATGAGACCCACAGGTGCGTCATTCCATCTGCATTCGTGATCTTCACGCGTAGATGTAACAAGGTATCATTCAGATCCAGATATTTTTCACCATCTCCCGGTATAAAAAACTCAATTGGTCCATTCTCAGTAATGGCGGATAGAGGCATAATTTCCATGTAGACCTTATCCTCGATAGAAAGCTGGGACTTAAAATAAGTCCAACTCCGCTAGGGTGCATTAAGAGGATTTGTGATGTAAAAGACCCATGTTTTATTCTCTGTCTCTTTCCCTCTCTTTTTATGATTCACTGAAATATATCCCTGCTCCGAGCAGACTTTCTTCCTTTACGCTTGCTCTGTGCAACTGACTACTTCTTTTTACGCACTCTCTGTATTTGGGATCCCCTCATAAATTCACCAGGCAGTCGCTTCTTCGGTCTCCGTGACAGAACAATAATCCCTGATCCTTCTTGACTTTCTATCTCCGCAGGACCCGAGATTCTTCGTCATATATATATAAAAGAGCTAACCACAGGGACACTGGTCAGTATCAAGCAAACATTCAGTCAGAGGTGCCCCTTCACTGGCCATTTTTAAACAACTCCTTAAAACCCATCTCTTTTTGGAGGCTTTTGGCTTCTAGTGTCCATAAGCACACACCGACATACTCTCACACACTTACACAGATATTATGTAAAGCGACCTTGAGTGTTTTGAAAGGTGCTATATGAAACGAAGGTATTATTATTATTGTGAGAATGCTGTTAAGCATTTCCTGTTTATCTTTATTATCATTATAATTATTATTATTATATTTTCTGTACGTACGTCTGTACGGGGGTTCTGTCACGGTTTATGTTCTGTTCCATGTCTTGTCTCGTCATTTCCTGTTTTATTTTGAAATCACTAACTGTCTCCTCTCGTTTCAGGTATCTTGCCGTTCCTCCCGTGTCAAGCGTCTCATTGTATTCCCTGATTTCCAAGTGTTCCCACCTGACACAAGACAAGGGAAACAACAGTCTCACCACATAAGTATCATTACTAGCCCTTTGTCTTGTTCTTTCAGTCATAGTTTCCACGAGCCTGCAGTGAGCGATCCTCCTGCAGTGCTATCTTGTTTTATAGATTATCCTCGTCCATAGCCTTAGTTTATTTATTCTAAAACGGTAAGTTTCATAGATTTGTTTTTCCTCTGTTTGCAAGGAGTGATTTTTGTTGTAACTTTTCATAGTCACCTCCGTTAAAGGAGAGTTTTAAGTTCATCGTTATAGAGCCTCTGTTTGGTCAGAGTGCGTCTTCGTTTTACTCCGCCTCGTTAGGAGAGGCTCAAGAGTTTTTACTCAGTGGTCTCCCTCCTACGCAACCAGCTGGTTACCATGGAGTTTGGTGTAGAAACCAAGGGGGTGCACGCTCAACTCGTGATCTCGCTGGGAGCTGCTGCGTGTAGTGCCATGGTCTTGGAGTAACTCAGGAGACCCTGGGAAACTCCGTGCAATTTGAGTTGTGTAGCAATGTGGGTGCGATAGACTCAGGGTCCTTATGGTGTGTGTTATGTGCTGCTAGGATGGGGGGGGGGGGGGGGGGGGGGGGGGGGGGGAGTAGAGAGAGAGAGAGAGGATGGGTTATGTTTTTGGATTGTGGTGTGCTGCGGGTGCGATAGGAAATTGAATTTCCCTTGAGGTGAGTGGTGCAAGTGTTTGGGTGTGTACTGTATGCAGTAGGCTCGAGGCCTTTGGTTTGTGTATGTGGAAGGGGGGGGGGGGTGAGAGAGAGAGAGAGAGAGGGTTATGTTTTTGGATTGTGGTGTGCTGCGGGTGCGATAGGAAATTGAATTTCCCTTGAGGTGAGTGGTGCAAGTGTTTGAGTGTGTACTGTATGCAGTAGGCTCGAGGCCTTTGGTTTGTGTATGTGTGGGGGGGGGGGGGGGGGGGGGGGAGAGACAGAGAGAGAGAGGGTTATGTTTTTGGATTTGTGGTGTGCTGCGGGTGCGATAGGAAATTGAATTTCCCTTGAGGTGAGTGGTGCAAGTGTTTGAGTGTGTACTGTATGCAGTAGGCTCGAGGCCTTTGGTTTGTGTATGTGGAGAGGGGGGGGGGGGAGGCGAGGGAGAGAGAGAGAGAGAGAGAGAGAGAGAGAGAGAGAGAGAGAGAGAGAGAGAGAGAGAGAGAGAGAGAGAGAGAGAGAGAGAGAGAGAGAGAGAGAGTTTGGGGAGGACTTAGGGTTAGGGCTAGCGTCCTGTGACCTTAGGGTAAGGATAAATGACCGGGAAAGGCCTGAGACAAAAGAATCAGGTGGTCAGATAGCCGGAGGCTGTTAGTTTTAGCCAAAATTGTTAGGCTTATGAAAATTAGTTTTCCCGTGGCGTGGCACGGGGAAGGACTTATGGTTAGGGCTAGCGTCCTGTGACCTTAGGGTAAGGATAAATGACCGGGAAAGGCCTGAGACAAAGGAATCAGGTGGTCAGATAGCCGGAGACTGTTAGTTTTAGCCAAAATTGTTAGGCTTATGAAAATTAATTTTCCCGTGGTGTGGCCAGGGGAAGGACTTATGGTTAGGGCTAGCGTCCTGTGACCTTTAAGGTACAGGTAAATGGGAGGGGAGGGTATAAAGATGGTGGGTAGGTGGTAAACTATAAATTAGAAAAAATAATAAAAATAATATTTGCTGGTCAGATTTCCGCCAGGGTAGCTGTCAATCCGGATTTCACTGTTCTGGATTGTTGGTAACCTCTTCAGATTTGAGTCTCCACAAATTATGTGTGGTTTGGTTGGGTGCAGGTCCCAGTTCTGCATTTTGTTTCCATTGTGCTCATAGGTGTTGAGACTGATTCCGACTTCTGTTGGTGGTGTTCTGGTTTCAGTTCCGGATCCGTGTTGTAACCCATATAGCTACGTCGTTTGGCTCAATTGTTGTTTCTTTGTTCTAACTATCTTTGGAATTCGATCTGGCCCTGTCTGGTTTTGCTTTCTATTTTGTTTCCTATGGTTTGAGTGTTTTTAACGCTGTTAGTGTGGGGATGCCTGTTGTATTTCCACACTATCAGGAAGCTAGGCTATTTTCTTTTTGTACAATTTCAGGACTAATTCATCAGTGGTGTACCACAAGATCAGCGAACGTTTCAGCTGTTTATCACCATACGTTCTCCCTTGTGGGGGCCCCCTGGTTGATCAATTCCAGGGTTTAGTCCAGTGTCCAATTTTTTGGTGATTAGGTGATAAAAAAAGTTTTTATCTTTAAGCTTGCCCTGGTTTCGGTTTTTATTTTATTGGGTTTTTGTTTTATGGTGAACAAGGGGTTGCCCTCGTTAAAGTTTGTGTCCGAACTGGTGTGTCTATGGGATCCAAAATGGCGGCCTTGTTGCAAAATGGCCGTTATCAAAGGATAAGGGGTTGTCTTTGTCCACTTTGACCCTGATCGAGGCTTATTACAAGCCGGTTTGAGGTCTGGTGTCTAGGTCCCGTTGCATCCACGGATTGACTTCTAAGTAAGTCAACGGATGTAAACCTGTGAAGGTGGCAATTTGAAGTAATCCAATTGGAAGTTTGATTTGGCCTCTGGTTACTGGAGTAACCACGTGTGTGGTGCAAAGTGTTCTGTTGTGCTTTGAGGCTAGTCCTCATAGAAGACTGGGCAACATTTAAGACTCTGATGCCCTGAGTCACCGGCCCCACAGTGCTGTCCTATAGTCGGAACATGGGCGGCTGCTTACTTACCAGGGTTACCGGAATGAACAATGAACAATACTGATTTTTGTTGTAACTTTTCATAGTCACCTCCGTTAAAGGAGAGTTTTAAGTTCATCGTTATAGAGCCTCTGTTTGGTCAGAGTGCGTCTTCGTTTTACTCCGCCTCGTTAGGAGAGGGTTAGGGTTAGGGCTTTGTTTTGTTTAATGTTTATAGCCTTTCTGTTTTCCTCCCAGTTGGAGAGTTTTATGTTTGTAACTTTCATAGCTGCGCTCTTCCTCCGCTAGGTTACAGAGAAGAGCGCTTAGGTTTTTTTCATAGCCTTTTCCTTTTGCGCTGCCAGGAGATCACCCTGCATTGCTGTGCTCTGTGTGCTGCATTTAAATAATAAACCCTCTTGAAACCCATACGACCCTGCATCTGTGTCCTGAGTCCCCTGGTAACCTGACAAATGATTCAGCTTTTTAAAATAGTCAACCAATTTTGAACTATCACAGTTTAAAAATGTACTAAAATCCTTGATGATTTCTGAGTTTACAATGCACTCCAATGATATGGAATGTTCATTTATAGAGTGGAGGCTCCAATTGGCAGAGTGCCACTTTTTTGTGCGTACGTACCCTTTGTACATACATTAAGTAACAAAATTGTTGGGAACAGACTACAAGCTGGCACTGTGCGCGACGGTGGGCTTCTTGGTGAGTAACTTTATTCGTGTAATTGTCCTAATATTATTCCCTATGAAGTGCATTGAGCATGTGCGCAGAAAATTTCTATCCCGTCTTCACAGCATCATAGTTGGTGGTTAAAGTTAGTAATTTGCAGTTTTTTTGCTGGTTAAACAACAGCTTAAGATCTTTCTAACAAGCCCCTGATCGTCTCTGTGTGCAAATGTTAATAACCCCGTGCGTAAAGTGTGAAATGTCTTAATCAGTCTCACCTTTTCCCCGGCGCACTTCTGCACTAGTTACTGTATGAGCACGTTTGTTGTGAGTTACACAAATACCGATATTTACCTTTAATCAGAGTCCCACTCCCACACCCACCACCCCTGAGAGAGCAGTGTCACCCATAGTTGTGCTGACTCTCTGTTCAAACAGCCTCCCCCGCCTGTTTTGGCCACACTCTCCGCTTCACATCCACCTTAATATTGGACCACTTCTTTTTCACCTCTGCTTGTGTGCGCTTCTTAGACCCCAAAGGATTAAAGGCCCCGCTCACGCTCTCCCACCCACTCCTGTTACATTTGCTACTTATATCGTAGGACAGCGTGCCAAAGAGGACATTTTTGCGGGCCTCCACTTCAGAAAGTGTCATCTCCATCTCGCTTTCCATTAAGTTATTCTTTTTCCGTCTTACTCATTCTTTTTTCTTTATTTTCTGATCCTGCAGTGAGAGGAATCGCAGGTGCAGGGCTAATTTAAATATGATTTGCATATTTAAGTAGGGGCGTGGACAGGGAGGAGTCGGGTACTCCGACGTGTGCGCTCAATTCCACGTTGATTGGGATGTACAAAAGAAATGTGCTTGGATGCATGCGTGCGCGCACACATTGATACATCCGGATATATTTGTACGTTGGAGGGCATTTTGGTTTGAGTGTACGCCATGTTTCAGTAGGAAATCCACGCAAGTCTTTGTACATGAGGCCCCAGGTCCTTCAATAATTATTTTTCAGCCCTTTTCAACTAATTTTCTGCTAATTTGTTTCCATATTTTCAACTCCTTCTTCTTCTCAACAACTTTAGGTGCCATCATTCTATTATGATTGAAACAGAATTTAAAACTATCATCTGAATTCTTCTCCTTCTGTTTTTAATCAGGTCTTCAACCAAGACTTCAGCAACTGGTTTTCTGCTAAATTTTCAATATTTTCAACTTTTTTAGCATGGTCAGCTATCCCCATTCAGCTCATCAGCATTCTCACTGCTGTTTCGCAGGAACAGCTTTTTCTAGTTATTATTATTTTTATCATTATTATTATTATTATAAGGTCTCCTTTTTTAAACCTTATCCTCTAGCCCTTGCAGTGTCGACCAGATCCTACCCCATACAGGTTTCGAAACACTTGAAGGGCATTTTCTAAAGTCACTTCCATCGGCATCATTTTGATGCTGGAGTGGTAACTGTGGTTGTAGCTTCTCACTAGATCCTACAGGATGTCGAGGTTTCGACGCGTGTTATTAGCGGTAAAATATCTCCACATCCTGGTTTTTAACGTGCGGTTAAACCGCTCAATCACAGAAGCCTTCACTTCTGCGTAGCAAAATGTTCAATGCTGTGGTTCTCCAGTAAAACCTAAAATGTTTGTTAAAAAATTATTTAGAAATTCAGCATCAGTTTGAAGCTTTTTAGGGGTCTCACTTTCTCTAAAAACAGATTCAAAAGCTTTACCACCTCTGTGGCAGTTTTTCTCTTCAGAGCACGAACGTACGCCTTTTAGAAAAATATGTCAATGACGGTCAATAGATAATTATACCCATCATTGTGGTACACCAGGGCTCGCATGTCGCAGAGATCTGCTTGGAATTGATTTAAAGGTCTGGTGACAAAAACTCGTGACAAAAACGTTTCTTGGAAAACGTATTCTCGCAGGTTTATGCAGCTTGTATGTATCCTGCTCTGATAAAAACTCTTGCACTTTCTCGATCATAACCTTCTTACCACTTTCATCCTGCACAGCTTTATGTAACCTCTCTACTCCTCCGAAACTACCCAGGTGAGCAGGATCGTAGTAAGTCTTTTTCAATAACCTCTTTTCAGCCATCTTACCTTATGCAGGCTCTGGCTTGTAATGACAGAAAACACCAAACGCAAGTATATTTCAACCTGGTCTTTATTCTCTCTCTTGTATTGTACCATTACACATCCGCGTACGTATTCATGAAAAGTATAAATGTTAGTAAAATATGATTAATAAAAGATAAAAAAGTTAATCGTTATAACAACATCATACATGATTACAATATTAGTCTAAACACAAATATTAATCTAAGCAGGAAAAAAAAAGTTAAAGCTACATCCCTCCTTTATCCCACCCAAAACTTTGTCATGGTCTGAAGCTGCTGCTGCAATTTTTTTACATCTTCTCCAATCAACTGCTCATACATGTCGTGAATAGGAGTGTTGATTTGTTTCATCAATGTCAGTTCATACAAGTAAGCTTCCACCACAGCCCTGACTCTGCTGTCATCCTCACGAATGTTGCGTGCAGTCAGAAAATATTGAATAGAAGCAATGAATCATTGATTATAAAGTTTTCGCATCAGACTGCAGTAATGTTTATGAGAGAATTCGTCCTCAAGCATGTCTTTGTACTGATGTTGACGTAAAACTGGGGTGGTCCACCGTACAACCATAGCAGCATTCTACCATAAACTTTTTAATGGTCTCATTCAGGAGGTGTATCACTGCAGTTTTTACAACTTTGGTAAAACCTGAAGGTATCCACCCATCAAATTCATCCTCTCCCTCCTCTCCTCTGTCATCCCGAGATCCTGTCGGGGTCCCTTGACCTGATGGAAGCTGAGAGTCCTCCATCTCATCAGACTCTGCTTCCTCCAATACCCCGGTCCTGTCGGTGGTGGTCTTGGAATCTACCCGGAAGAACGTTAGGAGGACCCCGTCTGGTGCCGAATGTGAGAATTCAATCTCGGGAGAAGAGGCGGAGAAGCTCTCCGGCGAAGTCGCTAGTGAAGGTGGGTGATACAGATCCTGACTGTATCTATTGCTGTCTGATGATCCAAACTGCGGTTTTGTGGACGATGAAGAAGGACTCCCTGGTGTGATCAAGAGCGTTGGAGCACCACTCTCCGAATCCCAATCAGGGGCCTCCTCATATAGCATCTTTTGGACGTCGGTTCTCAACCCGTTCTTCATGTTGTTTGCTGTGTGTCTGGGTCTGTGTAGGAATGCCTCCTTATAAACCTGCAGGGGGTGTGGTTAATGTCTGGGAGGAGGAGCAACCTCGCAGTAAACGGGTTTACAAAGCCAGTGTTTTTTTTGACTGCTAGAATTTCAACCCAGCTGGGAGCCGTGG
This sequence comes from Leuresthes tenuis, assembly GCF_036924035.1. Taxonomy (NCBI): domain Eukaryota; kingdom Metazoa; phylum Chordata; class Actinopteri; order Atheriniformes; family Atherinopsidae; genus Leuresthes; species Leuresthes tenuis. The sequence goes on from NW_027325360.1 coordinate 36,407,835, forward strand.
AAGAGTTGGGAAACCCGATCCGCTATTTCATTCATCTTCTCCACCCACTCTGTTTTAGGTATCGCTAGCAAGATTCTAAACATTCCGCAGTCAGAGTTAAAGCATTCCAGAACAAAAAGATCCCCATGTGTCTTTTCATCAGATTTCCGGTAGCCAGAACGGAAGAACCAGCGGCCAGTAACACCTGTTCTCGACTGCCACACAGCAGTGAAAACTACCCTTCTCTTGGCCAGCTCGGGATTTCTTCAGATTCTTCTTTCACTGATACCACTTCAACCGCTGAGTCCAAACCTCCTCCTGCTCCTCCTAGAAGACGGGGAACCGCGAGTTTCAACACTCCCCAGGCATTGGAAGTTAGCATACCCACAGTGGTCAGAGGGCCCAGCTTCTCGTCTTCCTTGTCGAGTTGATACAGACAGAGGTCGCCTGTTTCATACTTGAACACATAGCCCCATCTTCCACGCATTCCATAGGGCTCCAGCGACCATTCTTCCTGGAGAGATCCAGGCAGTGGTTGCTGTGTTCTGCACAGAAACACCATACTCTTCTTAGGAGCATTTGGTATCAGGAGGATCTTGATGTATCGTTACTGGAGTCTCGCAAATGAGAGACCGAGGAGTCCATACCGTCTCCATAAACTCTCCATTGTCTGTGTAGATTTATCTTCTTCCAGCCTCACTCTGCTTCTTGTCTTAGCCATCGTGAACCAGCTATCTTTCACACATGGCTTTTCTCGGGGTTTTATCCACTACTAAAACTCCACCACATTCCTCTCATTAGTTTCTCAAAGTCACGGGACAGACAATACCTCCCACATCTAATTGTTTTCTCATCTTTACAGGGATAGAATCGTCGAAGCTACCAGAATGACGATTTTTCATCATTTCCTGGCCCCGACTCATACGATACTTAAATGCTGGCAGCTTCTCTCCTAAAATCAACCTTTCCTATTCTTTAATGAACCATTCTTTCATTTATTCTGTAATAAAATATTATTTCATTTATACACTCAACAATTATATCTCACCGAAAATGACGTAACTGAAACCACTCCCCTAACTCCTCCCCTAACCCCATTGGGCAAAAGGCGGGGTACACTCTGGACAGGGCACAACAGGGCCAACACAGACACAAACAAGACCAAACATGCTCACACCCACGGTCAATTTATAAACACCAATTGCGTTAACATGCATATTTTTGAATGGAGGGAGGAAGTCAGAGTACCCATAGAGAACCCACCCATGCACGGGGAGAACATGCAAACTCCACACAGAAAGAACCCTGCTGGGATTCAAACCAGTAATCTGTTTGCTGTGAGGTGATTGGTGCAAACCACTACACCACCGTGCATCCCATTATTCTTACCCCAAGGAAATTAAATCTCAGTTATGACAATAAAGGGTTAAAAACAAACATTTATTCTGTGGTGGAGATCACTGCATGAACTCATCAATGCTTCAGAAACAAACATATATACACAAGTTCCATAAATGTATCCACCCTCTCTAAACCTGAGTTCAATTACAAAACAAAGTCCCTTCAGGCTCCAAAGCAGAGGGACCATTAGACTTATTGTCAGCATACAGTTCAATTGGCAACAGCAGTGACAGAATGGTGGATTAGTGCACATGGTGTATCAAATAATGAAATACACTGTATATATACACTATTTACTGTTTCAAACCAACATATGCTTAATGGCTGATCAGTATAATTCTATAACAGGCTGGCCATACACCATACACTAAAATTAATAAGAATAATTAAAACTATGAAATTCCCCAGATTAAAGATAAAAATCTAAACGAAACAAAATATATTTCAGATTCTTCGGTCATTGAAAGAAGATCAAAGTAGTAGCTTTGGTGACAGCTTTGCACACTTGCTGGCTGTTTCTTCTTTTCTCTGAGGTCCAACTTATCTCAGCCATATGAGGTCATTTAGCAAAGTAGTATTAGAAAAAAAATTGAGAATGCTCTGAAAGCCATACTGGTTTAATGTTGCCTTGAATTCTTAGTCTTCCTTCCCTCGGGTTGTCCACATAAGTAACAGTTTAATCCCACAATTTGGGGTAGCTTCGGCACTTCAAGAAACTTTGAAAAATATCAGTCTCTACCTATTTACTCACCTGTTGACTGAATTCACCTTCAAGTGTGTCTGCAGTGCACAATAGTATCAGTAAAGCAAACAGTGACAACTCTGAAAAGTCTAAAAAATAAACTTAAAAGAACAAAAGAGTTCAATAGAGTTCTTTTGACTGGTACTGAATATTCCTCTCTCTCTCTCTCTCTCTCTCTCTCTCTCTCTCTCTCTCTCTCTCTCTCTCTCTCTCTCTATATATATATATATATATATATATATAACATTCTCCTTTGGGATAAATTAAGGTTTTTTTAATTCATGCTTTGTACTCCAGTTGAACCAAAACAGCTTTTCATCTGCAGGTGGTCTTAATTTACCACTCTGATGTTTTCCAGAAGTCGTGGAAATGTCACAACCACCATGCATTACAGGGTGCAGCAGTGTAGAGCCTGAAGTACAACAGAATGTCAATGAAAATTGGAGATCCTTGTGTGCTACGTTATGATCAAGTGCCATACCACAAGCTGCAGAAGCAGGTAGTTTTTAAATCTGTATATCTGACTTCTTTAATGATAATTTTGGTTCATCACGACGACACAATTGCATGTATATATTCTTGAAAGAATAATTTATGTTAAATACATAGTGGATTCACATGCGACTATGTTCTGGACCATCTGTAGGCGTTTCCCTGTGTGCTGGGAGAACTTCTACAAGAGCATCGCAGTGACTAAGTCGTTATAATGGACTGTAGCAAGATAAGGGTGTCATACTGAGTCAGATACAACGTTGTTATTTTCAAATATTTTAAAATGCAAATGTGCAGGATTGACAGACAGAAGCAATACTGCTGGAAAAAGATAACTGGTTTGGCAGCAAGAGATGAAATGGCTATAATTTTGGATAATTATGAAGGATATATATTTTCGCTGGAATAAGTTTAGACTTTTTGTCCAAGGTGGAATTTACTCATCCATGTGGATATCTGACTGTGGGGTCATCTGGTGGGAATGACGGGTAGCGTTAGGTAGTTGTCTAAGCTGTGGTGACATAAAAAGCTGCTCCTCCTAGCAATATCATGGCCTCCAGGAGGCCGAGAGGTACAGGTGCAATGGTCATATAGTAGAACTATATGTTATAGGATGCTCTGCTCTTAAAGAGAGTGCTGGCCAGGGAGGGTGATATGTCCTTAAACAAAGACCACTTTCTGTCCAAATGCTGCTGAGAGCCACTACCTTTCTAGTTATCAGCTGAGACTGTTGTGGCTGGTGGAGGTGGAATGAATAGTATTTCAAAGGCATAAATTTCAGCCATTTCTTATTAACTGTCGAAGTGCTGATCTTATGATTGTAAAAAGTTGTTTTGGCAGCACTTGTGCTGGATGCATATACCGTAAAACTGAATAAGTTGAGAAAACATAAAATATCAAGGCAACATGATGCAAGAGATTTTTGAGTTTTCTCAACTTCTGCCTGCTTTTTTTGACCGTACTAAGATTTACAAGTTCAGACAATAGTTGTTCCTTCTTTGATTTTTTTTGTTCATTAAATTATTATAATTCTGTGACACCAACAAAGAAATTCTTTCTTTAATACCAGATATTTTTAACAAACACCAATATTCTTGTTTGATAAACATACGAATATTACTTTGATGTGATGCATTTTTACCTCTACCCAATACAAATATTCTTGTTTAATAAACATACAATTATAACTTCAATGTTTTGTATTTCTACCTCTACCAAACACAAATATTCACTAAAAAAATTAATCTTTTTAATTTAATTTTACTTTATCTCTCCATATCTTAATGAAAATGTGACTAATTGTATTTTTTTTTAAAGTTCAATTGATAGATAAAATAATAAAACAAAGCACAGCTGAAAATGATCTGAAATCCTTTTTATTTAGATAAAATGTCAACTGTGCACTTGTATTACACATGAAATGAATGGAAAAATTGGCACATTTCTACATTTGTTCAGGTGGTATATGAGGACATGAACAGTGATACTGACTGGCTTTGTACCATTACATCAATAGTTTGTTTCCCATGAGCAACTTCTACAAAGAGCAAACATTTTTTTTCTTTTTCCTTTTTTAAAACAATGAACTACTACTGCTTCTTGTGAAGTGGCTGACAGTGGCATAATAAAAGCTAATAAAACTCAGTAGCCCCAGTCCTGTTTTATGAAATGGACTCCTCAGTGACATTTCTAGTGATTATCAATTTAACAATTTATCGAAGTAAAAAAATAAAAATCCATGATTTACTACCAATACTCCTGTCAGTTGCCACACAAGAGAAGTTTCTGCATACAACAAACAGGAACGTTGAGAGCACACCTTGAAAGAAAATAAGTCACTGTTCAATTATACAATACTGAACCATTATCTCTTTGTAACTGACAACTCACACCATTCCAAAAGATAAACGGCTGAAAATAACAATCTTAAAATGCAGGATTAACAATGCACTAGAACAGGTTATACAGAGGTAAAAGCTGATTGGCTACCCCATTAAAAACTTACAGCAAAAACTTTGTTTTTAGAGACCCAATGCGCTGCGAGTATCGAGAGCCACCAAGCTCATAAAAGATGGTCTGAATTAAGCATACAGATAAGTACAGATAAAGTTATATTTTACAGTTATGTTTACCAAACATGTCAGGTAAAACTTTGATGCTTCATCCCGGAGGAAGAGGGGCAGTCCTCTCAAAGCTGCTGTCTTTCGGTGAGACACAATGTTGGATGTCTACAGTATCCAGTCGGGGAAAAAAAAAAGGCAAAACTTTCAGTCATTGCAGTATAGTACTCTAGTGAACTTTAACATAATGTAAAACTACAAATTCTTTATAACCCCTGAAATATAAATTTCGTCTGTGATCTGTAGATAGGGAACATGTCTCTGATGTCGTCAAAAGCAGTGGATTGGTTTGAACAACAGCAACAGAAATTTCCTTCAAAACAGATTAATTTACTTCAATTTTATGTTTTGAAAGGACCTCTTTGACACAGCTGAGAGTCTGAATGTTAGAGAAAGACAGTAGATTATGCAAATCCTCAACAATTTTTTGTGTTGCACTTCTAGAAACATGCAATACTGTTTGCATTGACAGAAAGAGAAGCCAATTTGTGCTCAAGTGTCTCACTATTCACATTTTCAACTATTTCTTCAACTTCATCTGCTCTCACAACATTGTGAAATGATGTCCCTGCTTCACTATCTGACTCACCATCAATTCTCTCATCTTCAGTAACAGTTCTTGCTATTGTTTGAAAATTGTCAAGTGTACAATTTTTATGATTTCAACTATGATGTGAACTGAAAGTTGGGCAAGCATTTGATTTAAAGTTTCATCTTAAAAACGGACAAAGATGGTTCCAAAATGTTTTTTCACTGCAAATCTCTTTAAAATCACACAGTTCACATTGAAATGTGGATTTTTTGTGTATTTTCACAGTTGGGTGTGATCTTGAGAGGTGTGACCGCAAGTGTTTTAAATATACATACACAGTCTGCGTGGACGCAAGGGAAATGTGCAACTTGTCCGTGATGAAGGCGAAAATGCTTTAGTAGAGTCTCTTGATTGGAGCTTGCAAATTTGCAAAATCTGCACTGCATTCACCCCTGAAACACAAGAGACTTGTTTAAAATAAAAATAAAAACTTTTTAAATTAAATTAAAAAAACTTTTGTAACAGTAACTAATATAGTGCATATATAGACCCGCCTTTATTGCATTCCTTTGGATGGAGGGAGATAACGAAGTTAAGTAAGCAATGTGCAGTTTATAGAAAACCAACCTGAGTTTATACATACAAGCTTTTCCTATGGGCAGCGTGTATATATATATATATATATATATATAAAACCATAGAAACATCTGATATACATCCGTCTCCCTCAAAAAAAATCGGAAAAAATAAAAAATATACGAAAATATGACGAAAAACCCCTTTTGGAAGGCACATATTGCGATGTCTTTCGGGCCATTTTGCACCATCGCCTATAAGTAGGTGAAAAAAATAAACACACCCTGCGGAGCAGTGGACACATGCCAAGAACTTCCCTGAAACAAAATTGCGAAAAAAAACAAAAAACATTTTACATGTAAAATTCAGCATTTTGCTAACAAGCTAAAGTCGTAAAGTGTATATTATGGCCCCGCTGAGATATATAAAAAAAAAAATCCGAAAAAAAAAACACGGCCGAAAAAACGTGGAAAAACATGAAAAAAGAAGGCAATTTATTAGTATCTAGAAAAGTTTCCCTTTTCTTTTTATTATTATTCCGCACGCTTTTTCGTCCGTTAATGCGGCTCGAACCGCGATGTGAAGCCACGCATGGTATACATCAATACGTGCGTCTCCACGATGCCTCGATGGGCATTACTGTTCAAAAGTGTTACCGTGGCAACGCTAGGTGCCGAAAAATGGAAAAAACTTTCAAAGACTCAGGCTGATGGGTACTAAGTGCCCGTACAACCTCATTATGCAAATTATTACACTTTCTGAGATTTTGAACTTTGAATTTTTAAAAACCGTCATTTTGACTTTGGCCGCTTGTTGCTAGGCAACAGGTTGTCGTAGAGACATCATTAATATATTCCACGACTCGCCCCACTGTGGATTACAACATATTCAAATCTCATGAAGCTGTGATTAATTTTTTTTTTTTTTTTTGTCGAGTCATCCCAATGCATCTCTATGAAGATTCTGAACATTTTGTTACCACGAAAACGAAAAAAATTAATCTGTTAATTCGGTCAGAACCGAAACTTGCAACCGGTTTTCGGTGTTCCGGTTTTTGCGATAGCAAAGTTTAAATTTTAAAAAAGTGTAAATTTGATTTTGGGTGCTTGTTGCTAGGCAACAGGTCATTGTAGAAAAATCATTAAAATGTTCCCCAACCCGGGACGCGTTGTACTACAACATATTTCAGTCTCATTATGCTGGCTATTACGGTTTCTGAGAAATTTTACGTTAAAATTTGCCCAACCGTTAACATGAGGCTTATTACCGTGGCAACACAAATCCTATGCATTCCTAAGGGGGAGCCTCAGAGTGAATGCGATATAACCAGAGCCACCTCAGACATAACCAGAACCAACTTAGACAGAACCAGCAGATGCTAACATCATGCTAAAATGCTAACATATTAGCATCATTACATCACGTAGATCCCTTGCCCGGATATGGGACACCGGGGCCTCCCCCCGGAGCCAGGCCCGGGGGTGGGGCCCGGCAGCGGGCGCCTGGTGGCCGGGTCTGTGCCCATGGGGCTCGGTCGGGCATAGCCCGAAATGATGACGTGGGTCCCCCTTCCGACGGGCTCACCACCCGTGGGAGGGGCCAAGGGGGTCGGGTGCGATGTGAGCTGGGTAGCGGCCGAAGGCAGAGGCCTTGGCGGTCTGATCCTCGGCTACTGAAGCTAGCTCTTGGGACGTGGAATGTCACCTCTCTGTTGGGGAAGGAGCCGGAGCTGGTGCGCGAGGCTGAGCGGTTCCGGCTAGATATAGTCGGACTCACCTCGACGCACGGCTTGGGCTCTGGAACCAGTCCTCTTGAGAGGGGTTGGACTCTCTTCCACTCTGGAGTTGCCCGTGGTGAGAGGCGCAGAGCAGGTGTGGGCATACTTATTGCCCCCCAGCTGTGTGCCAGTACATTGGGGTTTACCCCAGTGAACGAGAGGGTAGCCTCCCTCCGCCTTCGGGTGGGGGGACGAGTCCTGACTGTTGTTTGTGCCTATGCGCCAAACAGCAGTTCAGAGTACCCACCCTTTTTGGAGTCTCTGGGGGAGGCACTGGAGAATGCTCCTACCGGAGACTCCCTCGTTCTGCTGGGGGACTTCAATGCTCACGTGGGCAATGACAGTGAGACCTGGAGGGGTGTGATTGGGAGGAACGGCCCCCCCGATCTGAACCAGAGTGGTGTTATGTTGTTGGACTTCTGTGCTGGTCATGGACTGTCCATAACGAACACCATGTTCAGACATAAGGGTGTCCATATGTGCACTTGGCACCAGGACACCCTTGGCCGCAGTTCGATGATCGACTTTGTGGTTGTATCATCGGACTTGCGGCCGTATGTCCTGGACACTCGGGTGAAGAGAGGGGCGGAGCTGTCAACTGATCACCACCTGGTGGTGAGTTGGCTCCGCTGGTGGGGGAGGATGCCGATCAGACCTGGCAGGCCCAAACGTATTGTGAGGGTCTGCTGGGAGCGTTTGTCAGAATCCCCCGTCAGAAGGAGCTTTAACTCCCACCTCCGGCAGAGCTTCAACCATATCCCGGGGGAGGTGGGGGACATTGAGTCCGAATGGGCCATGTTCCGTGACTCCATTGCCGAGGCAGCTGATCGGAGTTGTGGCCGTAAGGTGGTCGGTGCCTGTCGTGGCGGCAACCCTCGAACCTGCTGGTGGACACCAGTGGTGAGGGAAGCCGTCAAGCTGAAGAAGGAGTCCTATCGGGCCTTTTTGGCCAGTGGGACCCTGGAAGCAGCTGATAGGTACCGACAGGCCAGACGGGCTGCGGCTTCGGCGGTTGCTGAGGCAAAAACTCGGGCCTGGGAGGAGTTCGGTGAGACCATGGAGAACGATTTCCGGACGGCCTCGAAGAGATTCTGGTCCACCATCCGGCGTCTCAGGGGGGGGAAGCGGCTCACAGTCAACACTGTTTACAGTGGGGACGGGGCTTTGCTGACCTCAACTAGGGATGTTGTGAGTCGGTGGGGGGAGTACTTCGAGGAACTCCTCAATCCTACCAACACGTGCTCGGAAGAGGCAGAGTCGGAGAGCTCGGAGACGGGGCCTCCCATTTCTGGAGCTGAGGTTGCCGAGGTGGTCAAAAAGCTCCTCGGTGGCAAGGCCCCGGGGGTGGATGAGGTCCGTCCTGAGTTTCTCAAGGCTCTGGATGTTGTAGGGCTGTCTTGGCTGACACGCCTCTGCAGCATCGCGTGGACATCGGGGACAGTGCCTCTGGACTGGCAGATTGGGGTGGTGGTCCCCCTCTTTAAAAAGGGGGACCGGAGGGTGTGTTCCAACTATAGGGGTATCACACTCCTCAGCCTCCCTGGTAAGGTCTATTCGGGGGTATTGGAGAGGAGGATCCGTCGGATAATCGAGCCTCGGATTCAGGAGATGCAGTGTGGCTTTCGTCCTGGCCGTGGAACAGTGGACCAGCTCTATACCCTCGGCAGGATCCTGGAGGGTGCATGGGAGTTCGCCCAACCAGTCTACATGTGTTTTGTGGACTTGGAGAAAGCGTTCGACCGTGTCCCTCGTGGAGTCCTGTGGGGGGTGCTCCGGGAATATGGAGTGCCGGACCCCTTGATAGGGTCCGTTCGGTCTCTGTATGACCGGTGCCAGAGTTTGGTCCGCATTGCCGGCAGTAAGTCGGATACGTTTCCGGTGAGAGTTGGACTCCGTCAGGGCTGCCCTTTGTCACCGATTCTGTTCCTAACTTTTATGGACAGAATTTCTAGGCGCAGCCAGGGCGTTGAGGGTGTCCGATTTGGCGACCTCAGAATCGGGTCTCTGCTTTTTGCAGATGATGTGGTTCTGTTAGCGTCGTCAGGCCGTGACCTTCAGCTCTCACTGGAGCGATTCGCAGCCGAGTGTGAAGCGGCTGGGATGAGAATCAGCACCTCCAAATCCGAGACTATGGTTCTCAGCCGGAAAAGGGTGGAATGCTCTCTCCGGGTCGGGAATGAGATCCTTCCCCAAGTGGAGGAGTTCAAGTATCTCGGGGTCTTGTTCACGAGTGAGGGACGAATGGAGCGGGAGATTGACGGGCGGATCGGTGCGGCGTCTGCAGTGTTGCGGGCTCTGCACCGACCCGTCGTTGTGAAGAGGGAGCTGAGCCAGAAGGCGAAGCTCTCTACTTACTGGTCAATCTACGTTCCCATCCTCACCTATGGTCACGAGTTGTGGGTAGTGACCGAAAGAACAAGATCGCGAATACAAGCGGCCGAAATGGGTTTCCTCCGCAGGGTGTCTGGGCTCTCCCTTAGAGATAGGGTGAGAAGCTCAGTCATCCGGGAGGGGCTCGGAGTAGAACCGCTGCTCCTCCGCATTGAGAGGAGTCAGATGAGGTGGCTCGGGCATCTGGTTAGGATGCCCCCTGGGCGCCTCCCTGGGGAGGTGTTCCGGGCACGTCCCACTGGGAGGAGACCCCGGGGAAGACCCAGGACACGCTGGAGAGACTATGTCTCTCGGCTGGCCTGGGAACGCCTCGGGGTCCCCCCGGAAGAGCTGGAAGAAGTGGCCGGGGACAGAGACGTCTGGGTTTCTCTGCTCAAGCTGCTGCCCCCGCGACCCGACCCCCGGATAAGCGGCAGATGATGGATGGATGGATGGACATCACGTAGACATGCTCTATTAGCTGATGCTATGAGGTTATTATGCCGATTTTTGGAGGACTTTTGCTCGGCCGCACTATAACGTAGAGACATCGTTCAAATGTTCAAACACACGGGACGCTTTGGACTACAACATATTAGCGTCTCGTTATGCTGGCTATTACGGATTTTGAGATATGACACTTTAAATTGGTCATAATTTTAATGTTAATGATTGACATGCTGATTTTGGAGAGGCTTTGCTCGGCCAAACTTTATCGTACGCACATCGTACAAACTTTTAAAGACTCTGGAAGGTTTGGACTACAACATCCTAAAGTCTCATTGGGGTGGCATTTACAATTTTTGAGAATTTTCAACGTTAATTCTATCGTAATTTGAATGCTAATGAACACACGTGCTGAATTCGGAAGCCTTTTGCTCGGCCATAGTTTATCATACACACATCGTTCAAACATTTAAAGACTCGGGACGATTTGGACCACAACATATTGTAACCTCATAAGCAAAGCAGCAAGGGGGCAGAAATGGGCAGTAGGGCATGCCCATATCAAAATTTCCAGAAGTTTTCTAGTTATATTCTATTATTTTATGGTAGAGTATAACACAAAATCAATATGCTGATATAATTTTCAAAAGTATTTATTTTCAAACACACTTCACATATTATATACACAATAAAAATATACACATCTAAGGGACATAATTAAAGTTAAACAGCAAAAGTGAAATAAGAATAAAGTTAAATAAAATAATCCAAACCAACAACAACAATATTGCACAATTAAGTAAAAGTAACACAAGTGAGCTATATCAAGCAGTTTAGGGCCTGCTCTAAGGTAAGTTGGCATTAAGGAACACAAGCTCGCGGACCTTGAAGGGGCTGAGCCTGTTCCGTCTGTCAGTGATGATCTGCCCAATCTTTGAGAAAATTCTCTCAGAGGGCACAGATGTGGCCACAATGCACAGTCTTGTCCTCATCACTTCACACAGAGTTTTAAATACTGGCGAGCACATCTTCCACCATGCCAGAGGGTCTGATGTGCGTGGTAGGAGTGGCTCTGCAAGGTAGGCCCGCATCTCTATCATGGCAGCAGCTGAGGTGCTTGGTGTGGTAGGTTCAGATGAAGTGGAAGCCCTGGTGTTTGCGACCCTCTCATCAAAGTCTTCCCAAAATATGGCAGCCGCTGCAGGATCTTGACCCTCCTCCTCCTCACTGTGACTGGGGTGATTGTGTGCTGCAGCAGCTGTTACTCTCTTTACAGCATCATCTGCTGCCTTATTGTTTATAAAGGCATGCTTTTTGAACCTTGGGTCCAAACAAGTGGCATCAGCAAGCTTCTCAATTTGCTCCACCTTGCTGAACCTCTTCTGCATCTCTGCCATCAGGCAGTCCACCAGTTTTTGAACTGGTTGATGGATGGACAGATTTCTTTGATGGCGAGCAACAATCCTTGCCCCTTGCCGTCAGGATAACTTTGGAACCTGTCACAAACCTACAGACACACATGGTTAAATCATTCAAATGTTGTTCTTAAAAGCAGTTATAACAGTTATTACAAAGTCAATGTCATACTCCTTTTCTAACAGTAAGGATACAGTTCAGAATCCATCACCAACTATATTTTTTGTTTAAAATATGGTGTTAGTGGTAATTAGGTGCATGTACATTAAGAGCAAAATTAGATAGGAGTCCAATTCATTTTATGTGTACACTTATTTATCCAATAAAAGTTATTCTAATTTAATATAAACAATGATTATCTACATACCTCTCAGCGCTAACTTCAACAGTGACCTCCTCAAAAGGCTTGATAATGTCCACTGTTTCTTGGACAATTCCCCAGTCCTCGGTGGACAGTGTGGATAGCGGTGCATTGATAAGTGCCAGGGTGGAGATGACTGGATCTTTCACCTCAATGAATCTTTGAAGCATGTAGAATGTTGAATTCCACCTTGTAGCCACATCCTGCTTCAAACGCAGTTGCTCCTGGCCCATCTGTTGCTGTGTGGCCTTCAGCTTGTCTGAGGCAACTGTACTTCTGTGGAAATATTCAACCACAGCTTTTATTTTTTGAATTGTGCCCTGAACCTCCCTAAGGGCAGCTTTAACAATGAGGTTCAACACATGGGCAAAACATGGTATGTGGTCCCAGTGCAGGTGGTCTCTCAGGGCTGCCACAATGTTGCTTGCATTGTCTGTGACACAAGCTACAATTTGGTCACTGACACCCCATTCAGTTGTCACTCTCCTCAGTTCACTTGCCAAGTGAGCAGAAGTCTGTCTGTCTGTCAAGACAAAACAGTCCAGGAGATGGGAGGTCATGGCAAAATCCTGAATATAGTGGCAGGTCACAGACTTGTAACTTGTGGTCGTCACAGATGTCCAGCAGTCTGTTGTGAGACATACAGCAGGAGCTCTCTTGATTTTTTCCTGTATCTCAGCTCTTAACTTTCCATACATGTTGGGCAGTAGAGTTTGAGACAGTGTTTTCCTGCTAGGCAGAGTATATGAAGGGTCCAGGGTCTTTGAAAATTCTTTGAAGCCTTTGTCCTCAACTATGGAGAATGGTTGATAGTCACAGGCAATCATTTTTACAAGTGCTTCATCCAGCCTTAGTGGATCCATTGGCCTTGTCACATAAGTGCCCATCAGCGTTTGTTGTGGCCTCCGTGGCCTAACTGCTGCTTGGGTGGTGGTGGGTGCTGCTGGTGTACTGGATGTTGCAGCAGCAGTGATTGGAGGTCCAGATGAAGTGCTGCTGGTGGAAATATTTGCAGCTGCTGCAATGGCTCCATCATCCCTCTCCACCCTCACTTGTGCTAACTGCACAGTTACATGGGCTGCTTTCAGGTATCTTCTTAAATTTGAAGTGCTTCCTCCTTGGGTTGATAAATGTTTTTTACAAATGTTGCACTTGGCTTTGGTGGCTGAAATTTCACCAAAGTGGTTCAAATGTCACTCATTTTTCTGACCTGCTCAGACGTCTGTTGTTTGTGATCTGATTTAACTGGCACCTCAGGTAAATGTATGGGGATGTGTGGGGGATGGGTCACTGTCCCCCATAGAGCCTTGGATGAGTGGCACTCGATTTGTGGCACATAATCTCATCACTCTTAGTAGCCCAGACTGTGTGTCATTAAAATGTCACATGAGAATTTAACAATGAACCCCTTTCACACCAAATATCATTTAGCTCAGGCAGTCGAAGCCAAATGTATTAATAATTCAGCTCCTTAGCGAATCTTTCCCGACGCGAATCAGCTGATGCGACACCGGCATAAGCCGTGACTGTAAGCAAGTGAACCCCTTCTTGCGCTGCCAATGTGTGAAAGACTTCTGTGTGAGCTGCACTTAGCAGATGCTCTGAAGTTAAGTTATGTGAGGATTTGTGATGCGTTTCCACCTCCTTTCTCATACGATCCTAAACGGTTATGTGTCTGTCAGACAGAATACCGCAGAAGCGCAGGGCAATGCACAGATTAGTATAGCGCAGGTAGACTTTAAAAAATAATAAAATAAATCTCATTAAATTATTACTTATTCTCCCAATAATTCAGATAACACAGATATGCGCAGAAAGTTTTGAATATGAGCAAAAAAAAATCAAAACAGAGTAAATTAAGTAAAGAAGCTATTAAAAATCAGGACTTTAGCTGAATTTAAATTATATAATACAAATTTATACCACCGATTAATTGTGATTTGATGAATGAAAAATGTATTATATTTTATTATTTTGTGGCAGTCAGAGTATAACACAAAATCAACACGTTATAATTTTCAAAAGTATTTATTCACATGATTACATTATCGTTTATCTATTTACACACTTCACGAATGATATACACAACAACACTATATCTACAAGAACCGAAGACCACTAATTAATTATGATTTTATGACAAATGAATGAACATCACAAATAAGACGTCATTCATTTCCTCCTTCGTTTCTCAGTCCACAGCCCCGTCGCTGAGCTGCAGTCACATGACAAATGAACGAAACAACGATCCGTATGAATGATCCGGTTTGTGAAACTGTTGCGCCTACTGCTCTTCAGCCTGTCACGTGACAAATGAACGAAGACCCAAAGAGTTGAGCCGCGAACGAATCAATACTGTTTCCTGTGCGAGGATCCGTCACCCGAGGAGTTGAGTCGTGAATGAATCAATACTGTTTCCTGTGCGAGGAGCCGTAACCCGAGGAGTTGAGTCGTGAACTAATCAATACTGTTTCCTGTCCTGCTGACTGAGTTTATGCAGCTGCCGCCTGCCATGTGGCGAGAGAGGGTACTGCATGGAAATTAATGAATCATTTCTGTTTCCTGTCGTGCTGACTGAGTTTATGCAGCAGTCATATGGGGAGGAAGGGTACTGCGTGAAAATTAACGAATCACTCACTGAGACTACTCGTTACTCCCGAGTCATATAAAAGATTAGTTCATCTCGAACGAATCGTTCGCGAACGACACATCACTATTATTCAGCCACGTTCAGCCGGTTCGGCCGGTCCACCCCTGCGAATGTCTTCTCTGTCGCCTCTGCTTCAACATTTGCAATTTAAGCATTTGTTCTTCAATATTGATGAGCTCCAACTGAAAAATACAGCTGCTCCACCTCGGTTGCCATTGTTTACTGTTGTTACACGCCATATTAAAACGGATAACAAAACAAATGCTCCTAACAAGAAGAGCTGAGCGCAGTTTCTTCTGTCCGAAGCAGAACGACGTTCAACAGACCAGTGTCCAAACGAAATATTGACACGGTTCACCAGTAACAGCAAGCACCTGGCATAAAGCTAGAGTTTGAAAATAGCTAATGTCATTTAAACTCACTCAAGTCTGCATAAGTTACCCTATATCCGATTCTCGGGAGTAGCGCTACAAGAACGCCTCACAACGCTATATTCAGTCATGTTCAGTGAGTTCATTAGAGTAAATCTTTCGACAGATTAGTAGAGTACACATTATTATAATTCCTTATGTAGTAAAAATGCAATTGACTTACCTGCTTGAGCAAAACTGGCATCCACTTGTGAGCAGCCTCACGGTCCACTATAGTCGTTACTCAGTCTCTGAACTCTCTGACTCGTCCGACCGTGAAAATGGGTCGAGAACAAGTTCGAACATGAACTGCTCTCTTGTGCGCATGCGTCCGTCAGTCAGCTACGAGTTTACCAAACTCAGCTGAAAAATTTGAGAAAAAATATAAAAATCCTTGTGAGGACAACAATTAGATCAATTTGTTGGCCAAAAGTGCATTTGTTGGTGACATATGACAGAGCTATATTTCTGAGTTAATTTCACCAAAGAACTTTGGTATGATCAACAACTGCTAGTCATCATTTTAACAGTAGAATGGAAAAGACAGATAGCAGCTGAGATCAGCTGGGCTGCTGGGTTAACACCCTCATTTTCTCTCAGCAGCTCTGCAGGTTGGGGATGGTATCGGTTAGTCTTAGTTCAAGGAGCTAGGAGCGAGCAGGTTTGGTGGATTGAGGAATGCCTATCCAGACATGAGCACAGTGTAAAGCAGATAGACTCTGTGTCATCAATGGCTCTTGACAATGGGCTTAGAGGCGATAGAGTGGAAGAAACCTGAGTGGGAAACAGGTTCCAAAGGTTGTGGTGGAACAAGACCAGTGGTGATAAAACAGACAGCTGCTTCAAGAGACAAACAGTGAAGCAAATTAAGTAGCTGTTTACAGACATGCGGTGGTGTAACTCGTGGGGCATCTGTGACATTTCCTGTAGCAATGAGGTCTTGGCCAGCTTTTCTGAGTGTTGCAAACCCACTTGATGTCAAGTGAATGGATCAGGTACAGGGCATCAGCAGAGCTCAACTGTCTAAGTGGAGGTTCAAGATGACATTATGGCAACTAGTGGGGTGCTAATTACATAATATGATATCATAATAACTCACAGAAACTGAGAACATTTGCAAACAACAAAATGAAGAAGCAGCATTTTAGAAGCAGCACAAAATCAGAATATATGTAGTTGCAAGTGTATTTTATTCTTTCCTCAGACACAATAGAGCACTTAACCCAGACCACAAAGGTACAAGAGGGTGCATGAGAGGTGAAGGTCCTGTGATGAAGGGGATACAACTGGACTGAGATGTTATAATTCAAGATGAGCAAAGCGGTTCATTCAAGTTTTTTTCTCTTTGCTATAACAAATCATGCGTGCACATCTTATTTGCAATATAAAAAAACACGTATCTATAAAGTATTGTTATCGTCATAGGCGACGGAGTCTCTCCCATCAGCTGGCAGCTCTGACATCAGCCAGCACAGTTCCTTCAGTTTTCAGTGCATGATGTTTAATGATGATTTCTCTTTCTCCATGGTACAAATCTCCGGCTCTATTGACGAAATTTCAGCACTCAAAAACAAAGAGTTCTCTGCAAAATGTGGATCATTAAAATGTCACAAGTCAAAGCTTACTTTTGATCAAACACAAGTCTGCCGTTGCCAGCACTAAAAATGACAGTGACTGAGATCACGTCTACTGTAAACTGATAGCAATTCTAACTTATTTTGACCCACAACAGTAATATACTGATAACTCAAAGTTTTACACATTCTTTTCTTTTATACAATACTGGCTTTAAAGTCAACTTCTTAGATTTCTTAACAAGATGTGAAAGAAACAAAAGTGCTACATAAGCTTTGAATAATACCCTTTAAAAGACTCAACAACATCTACATATATTCTTTTATAAAACCATTAGTTATGATTCAGTCCCTTCTACAGTACCGACACATTCTACAAGGCTCTGTATTAGAATGACTCAGTTAATGTGACTGTTCAGCTCTCCACAGCAGTGTTAAGTTTCACTTAAGCAACCAAGTTACATCTCCCTGAGATGAAGACCAGACTGAAATGAAATAATTCTATGCCTCCAACACTGACCATCTACAACTGACTGTACATGTACTACAAAATGTATTTGCGAACTGCCCATATTTGCCCATATTTGATTAGTTTTATTTCTTGAATTATGAAAAAATTGAATATGAAAAATCTTTTCATGATAGTTTCAGACAGATTGAACATCACTTTGAAACTGCCCAGATGAAAATTGTCCCATTGTTTTTAGTTAGGGATGTTTAAAATTCTCAAAAGAATGTCAGAATTTCTGTCTATATTTGGATGATATTCTTTGACAAGAATCCCAATAAACTGCCAAACTGGCCTGAGACTGTCGATGAAGTAAATAACAGCTAAAGAACATTTCTTTGAACCACTAAACTTAATAATCTAGGTGAAAATTCTGAATGTCATCCACTCTCTGTAAAAGTGGCTTAAAATGGGTTTATGAACCCTGCCGTGGCTCTAATATTTGGTATTTCTCCATTACACAGATTCATTTTCCACCAGATAAAGAAAATAAAAAGTAAAACTTGAGATAGATTTACTTAAAATGCAATATCCCACTTGTATTTCTTTATATATGAAGACATATTTTCACATCTTGCTGGTCCAATAAGACAAACTCAGGGTCAAAGAAAAGTAACTTTGTGTTCGGTACAGATGACAGAGGATAATAACTTTGCAACAAAGTAAGAGTTGAGTCAGTGTCATTATTGCTTTCAATCCATTGTAGGCCGCAAGGGGATTTAGGTCCACTCCATGAATGTACTGTAAGCACAGTGCAAAGTTACACTGTGTGTACTACACAGCAACTAAGAATAAAGAGAGTCATGTACCCATAGTTATCAATAATAATAACATACAATTTCAAATAAATAGGCCATGTTTCGTTCAAGTAAAAGCAAACAAACCCTCATATTCTCAATTCAAAGTTCACTGTACAATAGTTATAACATCCTGTGAAAATAAAGTATTAGTTTGTCCATGCATTCTTAGAAAGGCTGCTGTATATAAAATCCACTTTAATCCTTTCAGATGGTTTCAGTGGATTAAAAGAAAAGAAAAAAAACACAGAACACAGCTGCAGAGTAATATCAAAGATCAAGAGTGTTCGGTAATGTGGAGCAACTGTTTATAGTGTTTTTTTTCTGATAGATGAGAGAGCTGACGTTGTGCAGGTGTGTTTCAAACCACTCTCTTTATTTCCTCCTTGTCACGTTGGTTGAAACAGACTTAGACAGGAGAGATAGAGAGAAAGAGAAAGATTGAAACAATGTTGAGGAGAGGGCAGCAGGGCAGAGGCAGAAAAAAGCAGGGCAAGCTGACCACAGCTTGTCTGACATCAATCCAATAGTTGTTTTTTAATCGTCATTCCATGCTCACTGGACACAAATCTGATTCTTCAGGCTGTTGGGGAAGAAAGAGGAAAAGGTCAGTCTTGAGGTGCATGGCAAAAATTACTCATCAGCTCTGCATGGACTGATTAGATATCCTAAGTAAACTGTTTGTTTAGTGATTGTGAAATCTATCCTGGTGAATAGATTTGTCATCATCATCATCATCATTTCTTTTGTAGGGTTCACAAAAACAACACACAAATATACAAATCAAAAATAGAGATACACAAAGGAACAGAAAAGGATATTTTTTTGTTTTTGTGGTGGGGTTGTGAGACGTACTTATGGGTAATCAGTGTCTTATCTGCAGTAAACAGCTGTCAGAGTGCTCCCAGCAAACAAGAGGGGACGTCTCTTGTCTAGAGTGCCATATGACATTGAGGATGTTCGTAACATCCGCTATTGGTTCCCACATACAACATTCCCAGCCAGTCGTTAGCAGAAATTTATTGGCATCTTTAAGAAGTTGTCCTTTAACCTTCAGGGAATTTACTTTTTTGGTGCCCAAGATAATGTTTTCTTCTTTCATCTGTGTTGGGTAACCTCATGACTTTAAAGGGTTTTAGTAGACATACATGTTGTGTTTGTGTATTCTTTCACTTGTATCGTACATGAAATCATACATGTCTCTAGAAAAAGAAAAAAATTTTCGTCTTAGTCTGACCTAAATCAAACTTTTAAAATATATGTGAACAAGTTAGTTAAAGCGAAACTTTATGAAATCAAGCTTCTAAAAACAGGACAAACACATGTAGATATTAGTCCTTAGGTATTATATCACTCCTTCAAGTAAACTCAAATGGGTCGAGGCCAGGAATCTCAAACTCCGGTCCTCGAGGGCCGCTGACTTGCTGTTTTTTGGTTTTCCTACTTCCCCTACTTCAACACACCTAATTCAGACGAAATGGATCTCTTCAAAAGATTGCTAAATTCTGCACAAACCTGCTACATGCTCCAAAATTCCATATTTTCCATCAAAAATAAATAAGGATAAGTAAATACTATTACTGATGATGTACCAATAAAGCTGCTCTCATTTACACATTTTCCTGTTTCTTTAGTCAGATGGCTAACATGTCACTGAAAGCAGGCCATTAAGACCATGTGTCAACTCTGGGTCACTTGCAGCATTTCCAAACTGCTCTGTCTATCCATCCATTTCCCAACCCAACCTCGCTTAATCATATTCAGGGTCAGGGACCCTGAACTGAAGCCTCATGTGTGTCTAATGGGACGAGGACAGTGGTCAAATCAAATGGCCAGGTCGAGCCATATCCTTAGCTTAACTCAAGTGTGTATGAACTGTGTATTTTAAACATCAGCTCGGTCATATATGTCAGAGTTGTCATATGGCATTCATTTGGCTAAGTGAGTGGTGTAAGAGGACTGGATTTGATCCCAACTCAGGCTTGAATCTCCAGATGGTTAGCTTGAGGCTCTTTAAATGTTATAATTATGAATGTGACACAAATAACATCCCCATAGCTAAAAGAGAACCCAAGATATTGTTGTATGTCAAACGTTCCAAGGTGATTTTTTTAGTAGACATACCATGGATCTTTGTGGTTTACTTTGCCTTCTCAGAACGGGGGCACAGATGAGATAATTATTACCATCTCAAACCTCAAAAAAGTCTTTGCGGTTGTTAGTTTACAGCTGGTTATTACTTTCTCAAAGAGTTCAAATATATTTGTGGTGTTCCAGGCTTTTCACTAATTTTTGCTATCTTGTAGTTGGTATTGCAAGGTTGTCAGTCACTGCAAGAGAGACACTACAAGCAGAAACACAACCAAGAAAAAAAAATCACAACACATCAAAGTAAAAACACCTTTGTAAATTAAATGTTAAATTTTCTCTGTCAGATTATAATATCAAGCTGCATCTGCTGCCTAAACATGTCTACAGTAGCAGTGTGATATCATGGTGATATCCATTATCTTGCAGCTGCCTTTTGCAGCTGCCACAGCGTAGGTCAATAATTTGCCTTTTAAAAGCAGATTTCAATTGGATTTCAGTATGATTTGTGTTTCAGGATGATGATAATTAGTCCCGTCACCTTCATGTAAGAAAAAGAAGAGGCCAGTCTAATTGCCATGCTTCAGGCAGCAACACAAGACAAAGCTGCTGATCTATGGAGAGTAAATGTGCATGGCTTTTTAAAAATCTTTAAACTGGAGTTAATGATTGATGGTTTCTTGTTGGTCTGCATTGCATTTTATTTGCCAGAAATGTCACAAGACATGCTTCTGAGGTACCGACAGTGGGACATTTGGGGAACATTTGGGATGACCTTTTGAATAAGGAATTATTCTGCTGTATGAACAGTTTTCTCCAGCTGAGTGGCTGCGTTATCAGCAAACTCTTTTGTTCTGTTTCTTATAGAACATGAAATGAAATAACCCTACAGGGGGAAAAGCTCTCCCAATAGTTTCAGGTGATTAATTCTTATTCAGAGTAGTGATCCATTATTCTCTAAAGAAACCTCCTGAAGCTATTGCAATTATAATTTCTGTAAAATGCTGATTAAATAAAAAGCAGTGAGATTCATCCATTCTGTCCTTTCATATGGTTTTGTTTCCCATATTCAACAACATTTTCCTTTTTCTCTTGAAACCCATAAGATTGGTATCTTATCATGGTTGCTGTGTGAATGAGCAGGTGGGTGGAAGACAGCCAGAACCAACATAGGACCTAATCCTATCAATTCATCATCACACAATTTCCTCATTTTCCTCTGTCGAGCAGGTCTGATACACTCACAGGTTCAACTGCTACACCCTCTGAGGGCTAAGACAGAAAAAGCCACCAACTGTCTGTGTCTTTGACTGTGTAAACAGGATGAAAAGTAGCACAGATGGTAATAAAACCAGAGGCCTTCTGTGGTGTGTTCCAGCAGGGATATACAGTGACAGTGGGCGGAAATGACAGCTGTTTATTTTTGCCACACATAATGAGTGCGGTTTCAATGCCAGTGCTATGGGAATTGCATGTTGTCTTTGGGTGATGTAAGCAGAGTAATCAGACTGCTTTGTAACAAGAACACTCCACTATGTCTGACCTGTGAGAACAAAACAGCTACACACTACTCCAGGCCTATTTTCTTGGAAAGTGTAATGTGACAGAATGCACACCTCACCAAAGCACACCTCACCCCATTCCATTGTTTTGTGTTGCTGCAATTAAATCTCTGAAGCTAAAAGATATTTTGACCCTGACCTTTAAGAAATAAACTAAGAACAAAAACGATGTAAAAAGAGATGTTGGTGACTGTGAAAAATACTGTCTCAACAAGTACAGAGGCAGAGAGAGGATAATAAACGTGGTTGTAAGTCTAATGCAAGTGACTTTATTTAGCTTAAACCTTAAAAGCACATGTTGCTAAAAGAAAAAACGATGGAATTAAAACTTTGAAATCTTAAGTTTCTAAAAGTAGAATGGGAGGTAGAGCCTTCAGTTATCAGGCCCCTCTCTTGTGGAGTAAGCTGCCAGTAAATGTCCGGGAAGCAGACACCCTTTCCACTTTTAAGATTAGGCTTAAAACTTTCTTTTTTGATAAAGCTTATAGTTAGGGATGGCTCAGGTGATCCTGAAACATCCCATAGTTAAGCTGCTATAGGCTTAGACTGCTGGGGGACCTCATCTGTCACACCTTTCCTCACTTTGCTCTCTTTTTCCCCCTGTTTAATTTCTCAAATGATTTTATGTACATGTGACATTATTGTGGTTATTAACTTGTGTTTCCCTGTTCCAACAGATATCCTTTGAATGGTGTTATGGTGTTTTTCCCCCCTCTTTTCCCTCTTTTCTGTCCTCTCAAACCCCAGCTGGTCGAGGCGGATGGCCACCCTTCCTGAGTCTGGTTCTGCCAGAGGTTTCTTCCTGTTAAAAGGGAGTCGTTCCTTTCCACAGTCGCCACAGGCACGCTCAGGACGGGAGATTGGACTGAAGACAAGTTTCGGTGCAATCTGTTGGTTTCCTTAGCTAGGATATTATTTTTTCAATTGGCTCTATATGAATTAATTGGATTATGATTACAATGAATTGAATTCCAATTGGCTTGAATTGGACTATATCATTTAAGTGCCTTGAGATGACAATTGTTGTAATTTGGTGCTATATAAATAAAACTGAATTGAATTTAATTGAAGAAGTGGTGAAATGCTCCCTCTCTGAATTTTAGAATTAAGATTCTTCCTATATGCTTTGTCTTTTAAAGTTTGCTTTAATGCTTTATGGAAACACTTTTTGTGTTTCTATAAAGCATGAGTGGAATCAGACTCATGCGTAGGATCAGTTCAAGGTCCCATGAAATCACATGTAAAGTTTGTGGTTATATATCGGCCAACCCATCAGAGAAAACTCAGTTTTTCTGGAAAACTGGGATAGGTTTCTAGTCTTTTTTTAAAAAACAAATGCTACAAATTGCAGATTTCCAGCCATATTATAGGAACTGTAATCGTTCTTCATCTGGCCAAATTTTTGTTCAAAACAAAGAGGAAACCAATTTATATCATAAAATAAAACCAGAATTAAATGGGATGAGAATCAGCGCCTCCAAATCCAAGACTATGGTTCTCAGCCGGGAAGAGGGTGGAATGCTCTCTCCGGGTCGGGAATGAGATCCTTCCCCAAGTGGAGGAGTTCAAGTATCTCGGGGTCTTGTTCACAGTGAGGGACGAATGGAGCGGGAGATTGACGGGCGGATCGGTGCGGCGTCTGCAGTGTTGCGGGCTCTGCACCGACCCGTCGTTGTGAAGAAGGAGCTGAGCCAGAAGGCGAAGCTCTCTATTTACTGGTCAATCTACGTTCCCATCCTCACCTATGGTCACGAGTTGTGGGTAGTGACCGAAAGAACAAGATCGCAAATACAAGCGGCCGAAATGGGTCTCCTCCGCAGGGTGTCTGGGCTCTCCCTTAGAGATAGGGTGAGAAGCTCAGTCATCCGGGAGGGGCTCGGAGAAGAACCGCTGCTCCTCCGCATTGAGAGGAGTCAGATGAGGTGGCATCTGGTTAGGATGCCCCCTGGAGGCCTCCCTGGGGAGGTGTTCCGGGCACGTCCCACTAGGAGGAGACCCCGGGGAAGACCCAGGACACGTTGGAGAGACTATGTCTCTCGGCTGGCCTGGGAACGCCTCGGGGTCCCCCCGGAAGAGCTGGAGGAAGTGGCCGGGGACAGAGACGTCTAGGTTTCTCTGTTAAAGCTGCTGCCCCCGCAACCCGACCCTCGGATAAGTGGCAGATGATGGATGGATGGAATTACATGGGAAGCAGCAACGAAATAGTGAAAACCATCTAATCATTCATATGTTTGATAAAAGCCTTAATTGTGAGAGAATGTTCATGTCGGATTACATCCCTGATGTCATTTACGTGTCAATACAGATTCAATGTTAATTTCCAATGCAGCTCCTGGAAGCAGAGCTCTATTTGTTTAATTTAGCACCTCATTACACCACTGAGCAATCTCACAGCCTTCCGCTACATTTAGAGTAACTTCTGAGATCTATACTTTCTTTGCGAGGTCAACAAAGCGTGTAGTTAGTGAGGCGGCCTGGCAAAGGACTGGCTGGAGGTTTGATCTCTGCAGCAGTCAGGGTGCTGAAAGTAAAACTTTCTGTTGGATTAATGAACTTCAATTTAAAGTACTTTAACTTTGATCAGACTATTTCAGGAGCAGAGAAAGCACATCGATTTATACAGATTTCAGTGCAGAAAGCATCATTCATATAATTTTCATGGCTGTTTTCACCATTTGACATTTTTTTAAAACTCAGGCACATTACAGATGTGGTAACTGTTCATTTTATGTCTGTTGGAGATCCCATATGAGTTATGATAGAAATGTCAAAATCTATGACAATATTAGATCAAGTTAAGAACATTATGAACATAAATGAGATATTCATACTGCACTGGACTGCTTCCTAATAGTTTATTTAATAATCAGTTGTTTGGAGGTTTCGGGAAATGCATGGAAGACAGTTATATGTTCAGTTTTTATAATCCAAAAGAGAGCAATAAAAATTAAGAGCAAAGCAGACGTCTATGAACATACTCAAAAATTATTCATCAAGATAAATCCCCTAATATAAATGTTTTAAATAAAAAATAATATGCTTCTAAACTCTTTTCAGAAGTTGCTCCCAATCAACTCAACTTTAATTCTGTAGCATTTTTCAAACACGTGTAACCCAAAGTGCTTTATAGAGCAAAAGCAACATTTAGACAAAACAGCCAAGGAGAAAAAATATGAAAATAAAAAATTAGAAGACCTTTCATGAAAGCGGTTAAAATGTGAACGAGTTGATCACAGGCATATCGATAGATTAAGAATTCGTCCTTTCAATTAGGTAAATTTTAAGTGTCAGTTTAAAACTAGAGAGGGTGTCCCACACCCCAGCAGGTAGCTGGTTCCACACGAAGGGAGCCTGGAAACTGAAGGCTCTGCTTCTCGTTCAAGTCTGTGTGATTCTGGGAACCACAAGTAGACCAGAGTGCTGAGAGTGAAGTTATCTTATGGGGTGATAGGGAATAAAAGGGTCTTTCACATAAGTTTGAGCCTGGCCATTCAATCAAACAAAGCAAATGGGAGATGAGAGGAATCTGCAGAAACTTCAAGTTTACAAAGATACAAAGAAAATAAAAAGTGAAAAATAAAGTCAGTTGCAGGAGTGATTTGTGGAATTGTTTTGACAATTCCCTATATGCACGATTACTTCCGGGTTTTAAATAAGCCAGCTCGAGCAATTCCGGTCCAGGTCAAGATGGCGTTCTATACATGGTGCCTGCAGGACCTACCACAAGTTAACATTAACGATATACATCGCATAATCCAAATAAATTCCAAAGCTTCATCAAGTATTCGTGAAAAGGGATTTAAGCTGTACATAAGCATCTATATCCATGACTACGAGGGTAAGTGTAATTCTTTCTTTCTGTAAGCAACTCGAGAGCTAGCTAGCTACATAGGGTAAACAGTAACAATAGCATAACATCGGTAAAAAGGAGTATGACTATGCAGACAAGGTAAGTCGGCACCATTGAAATGTATAGAAACAATTCTGTGTTGGTAAGTTGTTGTTATTGTTGCTTCTGTTTCTCAGTTTCTGACAAGAACGAGGCAAGAGAGGTGTCAGTGTGGGCAAGCTGCTTCAGGTCCATGAGGAAGAGTAAAAGACCACACAGCTTGAGTGTAGGGGAATGAGAGCAGAAAGGGCTCAGACTAACTATTTTACATGGAGCACAGTAATATAACAGCCTCTAGATTTTCCCGAACCTCTAAACACAGTCTCTGCATTATCAGTTGATATACATTTCTTTTACAGGTTGTTCTTAAAGACACTAAACCTGTTGAACTGTGTGCATCTCAATTCTGGAGTGTGGCATGGCTTGCGCTCTGCAATCATATTGTAGCCGTACTATACCAAACATCAGATTACAGCCAGCAGGGAGCAGCAGCTGTCCCCCCTACTCACAGCTGCACAGGGTCTTAGCAGCATTGGCACAAACACATGTAATGTTTCCAACACTATCACACTTAACTTATTATGTTACATTACGTTGTTGTCCGACTTCTTCCTTGTTATGTAATTGTCATGACCTGATTGGTTTGGAGGTGTGTTTCTGAGTTTCAGGTGAGGTGAGCAGGTTTCCTTGGTTACCAGAGTCTTGTTGCTGCCTGCTGGCACACCTGTGTTTCATCTACAGTCATTAAGATCCAGACTTAAGGAGCAGCAGGAGCACCAGTCTTCGCCAGGTCGTTTTGCTATTTCCCGTGGTAATCAGGCCGCTTTACGTTTTCTGTAAAGATTAACCCTTTTCCAGGCTCTTACCCTTATTCCCTCATTCCAGTGACGTCCCCTCCGAGATCCTGCCGGCTCACCTAGTCGTGTCTGTCTACCAACCTGCTACTTACCTTCATCATACTCACCTCCGTGTCCATTTCTACCCAGCCTGCTCACCCACAGTCTCTCCTGATACACACCTCCTGCCAGTTGGTTTCTGCCTCCCCCTTCGACCTATTTCCACCGGCTCACAGTAAGGCTGTCCTCGCTCCTTCAGAATCTGAATGCTATCAGTTTGGCACATGCGCTAACCTCTCTCTCTCTCCATCCAGTTGCGCCTGCCATTTAGTCTCCAGCACCATCCTGTTCTCTCCGGCCCTTCAACCCCGGATTCCATGTTACCTCTGGCTACAAGACAATAAATCTTATTTACATTTTGAATCTTGCTATTGAGTCCTTTTCCTTGTTTTAGCTCACGCCCCATGACAGTAATGTGAGCCAGATCTACTTTCAATAAGGCCGAACATACAGCATCCTTCCTTTTTAGAATATGTGATCTCTCACACACACACACACACACACACACACCATCCCTGTAATGTAGAGCTACACTGCACTGAAGCAGAATATGACATGGAAATAATTTATTTATGATAATAATAAACAGTATATTATTACCTGTCTAATTTCAGTTATGTGCATGTTTCAGGAGCAATTTAGCAACTTGTAACCTGACCTGTGACCTTCCAGGTCTGCAGGTGAATGAGATTTACCAAGATATGCCAAGGGAAACTGCTCCAATTATAACAATGGGTATAGCAGGAGGTGTACCCTTGGTGGACAGTGCCTTTGGAAAAGTCCAAGAAGGAAGTGTTCTCTCCTATCACCTTCCAGCATGGAGTCCACCAAAAACATATCCACTGATGCACCACCACGATGATCCTTACCCCTTGATGGCTACTGTCTGGGTCCCTCAGAGTGCTGATTTGTGTTAAGCTACTATCAAGAGCTACACATGAATTCTCTTGCAACAACAGAGGCCGTGGCAAACCAAACTGAGACCAGCACAAGACAGCAAATCACACTGAAGCAATGGCATCTATTAAGAAAGCCACGTGTGGAGGAAACAGGAGGAGAATGTCACGCTGTAGTGTTGAGACAATCGGCAGATTCAAACATGGCTCGCGTCTAATCGAGCAAACAATATAGTAAGATTATAATTACGCCAATAACTATTGTTTAAGTAAATATATGTTCGGGTAAAACAAAAACAAAACACTGGAATACAGTGAAGAAAGTCTGGAAAGCCTTAACGATTACATCGATGATTGTTTTAACAGGATCGTCATGGGGAAAACCAACCAAACCATGTCTGCCAGCAAAACGGCTTCTAACTCCAAAAGAAGTCACAATGAAGAGTCACATGGTGCGACGTCTCCAGCTGGTAATGATTCGATGGACATTTTAACACCGATTGATAAGAAATTATCCAGTTTCAACGCCCGTATGTCTCTGTTAGAGATTCTACACAGAGAGTTTCAGGCATTACAGGAGTTGTTGGAGTTCAGTCAACAACAGGTGCACACTGGCTGCAGAAAACGCAGCCCTCAGAGGATCGGTGAAATCACTCACAGAAGGAATGAGCTGGATCTCTGACGAAAACAAGAGAATGAAAGAATCAATTATTGATCTCCAGGCTCGCAGTATGAGGGACAACCTAATGTTTTCTGGAATCCCGGAGCAGGCAGAGGAGGATCCTGAACTCACAATAAAAAAAACTTCATCCAAACACATCTGAAACTTCTGGGAGATGCAGTGAAGAACATCACCTTTCACCACCGCCTGGGAGGGAAGAGACCTGATGCCCGCTGACCAAGACCTATTGTGGCCAAATTTGAACACAACCAACAGAAAGTTCAGGTGGGGGGCCGTGGCAGGGAGCTGAGAGGAACGGACTTCAGCGTCAACGACCAGTTTCCCAAAGAAATCCTGGAATGACGCAGGGTCCTGTTCCCCATCCGGAGAAAGTTCATGGAAGGAGGCTGTCATCGCGGTAGATAAATTATTCATTAATGGGCAGCTGCACCGCGACCAGGAAACCACTCCTTGGCTCTTCTAAATCCCAGGTGATCTTAATTCGTTAACTTGTATAAATAATAATGCTCAAGAAACCTTCCCTCCCTCCAACTCATGTGGAGAATTATCGGCTGGTCTCTCTCCTCCCATTTCTGTCAAAAATCATTGAAAGGGCGTCTTTAAGCAGGTCAACGATTACCTCTCTCATAACAACCTCCTTGACCCAAACCAATCTGGGTTTAAAAGTGGACACTCCACCGAGACGGCTCTGTTAGCTGTGACAGAAGCCTTAAAAGAAGCCAGAGCGACAGCTAAGTCCTCTGTACTTATCCTGCTCGACTTATCGGCTGCATTTGACACTGTCAACCACAGTATTCTTTTGTCCATGCTCTCAAGCATGGGCATCACAGGGAGAGCACACTCCTGGTTTGAATCATACCTCACTGGTCGGTCCTTCAAAGTATCCTGGCTTGGTCACAATTCTGCAGCGCACCACCTTGCCACAGGGGTCCCCCAAGGCTCAGTACTGGGACCTCTTCTCTTTGCCATATACACCAACTCACTGGGACAGATCATCCGATCACATGGCTTCTCATACCAATGTTATGCTGACGATACCCAGCTCTATCTGTCATTCCCACCTGATGACCACACGGTCTCAGCACAAATCTCAGACTGTCTCTCTGACATATCAGCATGGATGAAAGCCCATCATCTCCAACTTAACCTCCCAAAAACTGAACTGCTTGTCTTCCCAGCCAAACCAACCATACACCACAGCATCTGCATCCAAACTGAATCCCTATCTCTTGCTCCATCAAAGGTTGCTAGAAACTTGGGTGTCATGATTGATGACCAACTAACCTTCAAAGATCACGTTACCTCGGTTGCTCGTTCATGCCGCTTTGCATTACTAAACATAAGAAAGATCAGACCATACCTGACCCAACATGCCACCCAACTCCTGGTGCAGGCCATGGTCATGACTACTGCAACGCTCTCCTAACTGGTCTCCCAGCCTGTGCTGTGAAACCTCTGCAGATGATCCAGAACACGGCGGCGCGTCTGGTCTTCAATCAGCCTAAAAGAGAACACGTCACCCCTCTGTTCATTGAACTCCACTGGCTACCCTTAGCCGCCCGCATCAAATTCAAGTCTCTGATGTTAGCCTACAAAGTGCTTAATGGAACGGCTCCCATCTACTTGAATGCTCTTGCAAAGGCTTATGTCACAACTCGGTCCCTCCGTTGGTCCCAGGATTGTCGTCTAGCAGTGCCTACACCACGCCTAAGACAATCCAAACTCTTTTCATGTGTAGTCC
Organism: Leuresthes tenuis; assembly: GCF_036924035.1. Taxonomy (NCBI): domain Eukaryota; kingdom Metazoa; phylum Chordata; class Actinopteri; order Atheriniformes; family Atherinopsidae; genus Leuresthes; species Leuresthes tenuis. Next base: position 36,437,741 of record NW_027325360.1, read on the forward strand.
CACGATGGTGGAATGACCTACCAAGTGCTACCAGAACAGGGGCGTCCCTGTCTATCTTCAAGAAGCTCTTGAAAACCCAGCTCTTCAGAGAGCATCTCCTATCCCAGCACTTACCTTTACTTCCCTACCCCCTCTATCTCTGCACTTTATCTTTCTGCACTTCTTTCTATGCCTACACTCTATCTCTACTCTGTCACCTCTGACAGAGTCAGACTAGTGGGTTCCTTCTATGTAGTTTATTGTTAGCTTTATATAGCTTGTTAAATCTTCATTTGTAAGTCGCTTTGGATAAAAGCGTCTGCTAAATACATAAACATAAACATAAACATATCACTGTACATGGAAATATGTAACCCTGAAATAGTCTACCCAATTTACAGTAATCTGTCAAGGCAAAATAGATAGCTCACTAGCTTTATGAGGTTATGCAGGTCACATTTGTTTATTTGGGTTTGTTTTGGGCTTTTATCTATCTCACACTTCCACTCTTTTGCACTGTTTTTCTCTTCTGTCTTTCTTCCCCAACCCGCTGCGTTTCCACCTTAATACATAATGCTAACATGCACGGCACACATAGAGATTTGAGCAGCACAAACAATCATATACCACGCTTACACAGCATTGACAACGCACGTACACATTGTAGCAAATGGTGCACGCACTGTGCAGAGTTTGATTGCATGTTACAACAGAAGCTGTACAACCATAGTACGGTCATGCACAGCATCCCAAGAGCATAAGTTTGCATAAGGACCATAGGGATAAGTCACAACCAAAGTTTGGGGAAGACAGAGTTGTCCCTACCAACAATTTTGATAATATTCTAATATAACATTTTTTTTTACATAATGCATTAAATATAATATTTTTTCACAAACTCATTTGTAGTATTAAGCATTTGTAGAGAACTATTTTTCCGACGTTCCCTCTTGTAGCAATGTTCAGTGTAACCTGCATTGCAACAAGGTTAGACATGCTGGCATTTGATTGGCTGAAGGGTCAGCACATGATGGTATAAAACCCTTGCAGTGTGGCAGAGTTGCTGTAAAATGCTGGATTGAAGGTAAAATATTAGATTGGATGTTGCAGAAAGGCTTGACGCTGCAAAATCATTAAAGTAAATACATTAATATTTAATTTGGTCTCAACGTTTTGCCCGTGTTTCTGCTTTGTAAATAGAAAATGTCACTGAAAAAGAAAAGAGACATCCAAAGTTATTTAACCACCCAGAGAGTAAGTAGTAGCTAACTACCCACACTATGCTAGCCTTCGAGCCCAACGTAAACACTCATTCTACTATGACAAGGTGTTATGAAGGTGTTATGGTCTGAATATAATGAAGCCAAGGAGGCTAGTTTTATTTTACATGAGCATTTTTTTTTTTTTAATCAGGAGATGTTTTTTTTCTCTCTATTTTTGAATTGTAAACAAATTTGGTTCCATAAAGCCTAAATCTTGGCTATTCCTGCAATATTCAAAAGTTTCTTCTCATAAGTTTGAAAAGTGTAATGCATATAGTGTCATCAAGGTCTACATTTTATTCATTGATGCATTATTTTGAAATGGACCATCAGGACTTCAATTGTTACTGGTCAAAGATCAAGTTTCTGGTCCCGTTAATTTTTTTGGTCTGAAAATCTGGCCCACCTGAATACATAATTGAGTAGCCCTTCTGTAACATAAGCACATTGTGTCACACTAAAAAGAAGGCGTTGAGGCAGAGGAAATTCCTTGATTATTTTTTTGTACTCAAGTTACTTGAGAAATAGTTGCAGCCCTAATACCAGCTGTCAAGCACGGTAGTGGAGGTCTGATAATTTGGACTCGTTCCGCAGCCACAGGACCTGGGCACCTTGCAGTCATCGAGTCCACCATGAACTCCTTTGTATACCAGAGTATTCTAGAGTCAAATGTGAGGCCATCTGTCCGACAGCTAAAGCTTGGCGGAAACTGGGTCATCAACAGGAAAATGATCCCAAACACAGCAGCAAATTAAGAGAGCTGTGCATAAACCAATGCTGCAAACCTCAATGAACTTAAGCAATGTAGTTAAGAAGAGTGGGACAAAATTATTCCACAATGATGTGTGAAGATGTCACACAGAAAAGACAACCACAGACAAAAATGCTTGTCTGAACTAAAGGAAGACTCTGTTTTAGGCACTACTGCTGGTGGTTTGAGATGCATAGAAGCAGAAAGCAACAATAACAAGTACATTAATCCAGAACCGTTATATTCTAATTATCTAAATATCAATTAATTGAACATCCTAATGAAAATATATTGTATTTGTCCATGGTGATTGTGGCATACTGGACATTCTGACACACAGCAGAACCTGCAGTTAACATTCTGAGATGACACACTGATCAGACTTTGGACCTGATCAAACTTGGTTTGAAGTTGGGTATCAATTCCCCAAAAACACAGTTTGAATTCCCTTCAATAGTGGCACATTTGTTACTGTTACACACAAGCCTCATATGCAAGATATGAGATACAAGATAAGAGATGCATAGCTGTTCTTTCTCCAGCACTGCATCACATCTCACACATTATAGATGAGCATTTTGAACAGATTAATCTCTCAAATGACTGCAAAACAGTCATTTGAGTCATTTAACCTACCACGACCTAATGTAAAACACAAGCATATACATGTAGAACGAGCCCTAGAAGGTTTAAGGACTTTGTTTTCATGGTGAAGGAAACATAAAAATCAAATATAAAAATCTTTGCTGCTGTTTCTCATCCACTCCATTAAAATGTCAGCTTTCAAATGTGCATCCTTCCCATACTGACAGCAGGACAGGCTTTTAAAGGAGCTTGAAAAGGACAAGTCTCAAACCCAGCCTTCAAACACTGCAGCACTCTGCTCACTCACACATTGTCAGAGTTATGGCAAGACAAAAGTCATCTTTTTAAGTCACTGTTTAAAAGTTTACAAATAATCTTCTTAAGGTGAGCAAGGGATCTCATGAGTAATTCACGTTGTAGAAGGTGTAGATTACACAGCTGCACACCCTCTATCCCAAGACTATCGACATTACCTGACTGCATCAACTCCCCCATCGAGGCTATGCTGTGACTTATGCATTCCTGTGGTGTGCGGCAAATTGTGTCAACACATTACTCTGGTGAGGCATTTTTCATGCATAATTCATCCTGGAGCCTACATTCTACATGGACATTTTCAAATCCCTTTGAAGTTAATTCCCTCTTCATGATAAACAGCCCTCACAAACTCCAGCTGTGTTGTAGCTGATTGTCTATGCTAGAAGAAGTCACCTGTCTGAAACAATTTCACCATACAATGCTGGAGTGCGAGAGAGATTTACTTCTAATAATCTACCAAGCAAAGAAAATGTAGCTATCCTGCTTTGTGGTTGATAATAAATGACTGGGGGAAATCTCAGTGGATGCTAAAGCTGCGCTCTGCAGCACGAAAAAGATGCATGTTAGAAAAGCCCTCTACACAGCCATGACTCTTCACAGGAAAGTGGTACTTTTTCCAGTGAATCATAGCTCAGTCTAGGGACTGATACTTCAGATAATTCTAAAGTAATAGTGACTGATAAAAACAATGTTACTAAAGTAACTTCAGGATTTTCTGAACATAATAATACCATGCAATGTACAGTACAAATACATGTTTTGTTTTCATATACACAAAACAAAATAGAGTTTTGTTAATCAAAAAAGGATGACGCCAAAGAAGGGGATGTTTTTCCTCCAGTGAGTCAGAAATCTTGGAAGGCATATACGCCCAAACTATTAGCATTCCAAACGTATCAAATATGGCTGTTTTGTCAAAGTTTGGGGCAGTGATACATGTGAACAGAGCATTCTCAGATTTTGTTCTTTAGCTTTTACTGATAAACAAAAAAATGGTTCATACCTGGGGTGAATGGGAAGCAACAAGACTTTTTATACCAGCTCCGTTACATTTCAGCTTACTTGCTTTATTGGTTAATTTAATATCTATTCGCAATACAATTTCCTGATTAGAATTCAGCACTAAAACTAGTAGGTTGGGATTAGCAACTAAAATTACTCAATTAGGATTTGTAAATAATCTATATAAAACAATGATAGCCTGAAGAAGATGGTAGATTTATCTTGAAGATCTTAACAAATACAACTTGTGGCTCCCATCCAGTTCCTCTCTGCTGTGCTTCAGCATTGCCTCAAAAGCCATTCCCTGCAGAGGGAAGTTCTAAAAGTTTAAAGTTCTTGAAATTAGATGACATAATACTCAACTTGTCACTGACAAGGAACATCTACAACCCTGAATGAGCTGTTGGCTGTAAGTTCCTGTCTTGCTTGGAGACTTCATCGCCTAAGTTGTTGCCAAGCTACAAGGGCAACACCTCAACAAATTCATAGCAGTTTCTGAAGACTTCTACCACACCTGTCACTCGTACAATTCAACTATCTAAATGTTCGGCAGCTGATTTTTATTAGATTTATTTTGTTATCAATATAACAATTGCATATCTTTAATAGTAATTCATGCTTCAACGATATCATTTCTCTTCTGAGACTAATAAAGTATCCTACAACTGAATTGAATGTGTCTTCCTTTTCTCTGATTGTTTGTTTTTACTCATTCTTTATTAATAATTTGTTTTATGAATTACTATCAGTGCAAAGTGACAAATATGACAAGTTACCGAACTTTTATTTGAAATGTAGCACTTTACAATGTTTAATCTCTTTACAATGTTTAATCTGACATATCAGATAAATGGTAAATGGACTTGTACTTGTATAGTGCTTTTCTAGTCTAACTGACCTCTAACACTACATGCCACATTCACCCACTCACACACTCATACATACATACATACATATGTCTTAAGATACACATAGGATACATCAGGAGGCAACGTGGGGTTCAGTGTCTTGCCCAAGGTAGTAATAATAATAACAATAATAACAACAACAACAACAACAATAATAATAATAATAATAATAATAATAATAATAATAATAATAACAATAACAATTAATAATTAATAATAATGACAGGTGAGGAGCTCTGCCTCATCTAATCAGGATGCCTCCTGGTCGCCTTCCTTTGTAGGTGTAACGGGCACAACCAACTGGCCAGGAGGTCAGCCCAGGACTTGCTGGAGAGATTATGTCTCTCGATTGGCCTGGGAACACCTAGGGTCACCCAGGATGAGGTGGAGGAAATAGCGTGGGACAGGGATGTCTGGGCCTCTCTACTCTCCATATCGCCACTGCGACCCCATGTAAATTAAGTGGTTAAGAAAATGGATGGATGGATGGATCAGATAATGACATGTAAATGCTCAGTTCCGCTATATTTGCCAGCCACATAGAAAACACATGTCAATGGCCTCCCTCTGCATTGACTTACCAAGTGGTCCTGAAAGAATGGTTTTATATATTGCCATCCGAGTGAGACTGAGCGTGTTTATTGTCTATTGAGAATACTACGAAAAAACCACCAGGCAAAATTTAATTTGAACTCAGTAACCTATCAAAATGACTTTCAGCAATAAATAATGATATCCTGTAACATACAAAAGGGAACAAAGTGAATATTTGATTGTTCTCCAGTGAATGACACAGAAGTAAATAAATAAGGGTTAGTATCTCCCGCAGGCCCCTGAAAAACTATGACGAGAAGAATGAGAGTGAACGAAAAAGGGAAGAAAAAGGTGAAGCGACAAGCAGTTGGCCTATTTGGAATTTGACAATTGCTTGCTCTGAAGCCAACTAGGTTCTTCAGTTATCTCCCCGAGCACAGGGGAATTAATTAGACGCTTAATGATTGTGGGAAACGAGGATAAATAATAAAAAACACTAAATTTCTCTGTGCTGCTGCTTCCTTAGTCCTTTGTCCTTCTCAACTCTTGATGATTATCATGCCTGTGAGCTGCTCTCGTCATTGATACCCACGTACCACATGCCCATAAAGTGCTTGGAAAAATCCCTCCACTGAGCAGCTAATAGGTGTGAAGTGTAAAAAAGGCCTGGGCCTTTGCAGAGCCCCTGCTGGGTGCTGCTGTAAATCACAGAGCTATTACGCAGGAGATGAGTGTTGGGAAAATATGGGCACTGAAAATTTCCTCTTCCTCAGCCCCAGCTGTTTTCTGCTTCAGCAGCACTGTACCTGCTCAAAATCCAGCCCTTCTATTACTTTCAGAACCACAGGTATCCCAAGTTATTTTTCACAGCTTCCATGGATGGGACTATTTCAAAAAGATTCCCCAAGCCTTCCTTTATTCGTTTTCCATTTTCTATGAAAGATGAAGTCTTAGTGGCTGAACATCATTATTCAGTAATTCACAGGGGCAGAAGTTAATCATTTGTCTCACTCTTGCCACAAACCTCACTGTGACCACAACTAATAATGCACTTTGCAGCCATCCTTCTCAGTTCATAAGTGAAAAAAATATATATTACACTAAATATACACATTCAACATAAGATGAATAGTGAAAGTAATTATTATTGTCATGAATATATCAAGAATAGCATCTGGTAGCATGGTTTATGATTTGATTGTAGGTGAAAGGAAGCTGAAAGCCAATGAGTGGTGTGACAAGTATGTTTTTAGCTATCTGCCTCGGTTACTATGCGCTGGCCATATCGACAGCAAGTCTGTGTAGCTCTCAATTTTGTTCGTTGTTCAGGTAATTATATGTCATTTTTAGTTTTTATCCCAAATTTTTTAGTGATTTTTAGTGATCTGCCTTTTATTTACATTTCATTTTATTAATTTTTTTTGACAATGTGCACTGCTACCAGTACTAGAGCAGTGTACACAAGAGAAGAACTGTTGGCAATGTCAAAGATTAGACTGTAGAGTTTGAAGAGAAAGAGACGACGTTTCGGTAAGTCTCTATTATTTATTCATCTCCTTACTCCACTTAAAAGAAAACTATTCAACTGACAATAACTGACATCAACTGACAGAACATACATTTCGTTTTCATGACAACAAGCGTTGTCATGGATACCAGAAACAGAACGTTATTTGTGTGTGCGTTCTAATTCATCAGTGTCGCCACACAGCTCCCCCCAGAACACACATAATAACATCTCAAGTTGCAACATGCATAAACCAGCAGAAAAACAAACAAACAACAAAACAGTGTACTTTGCAAAACCTCAAGTATACCTGTTAGGCAATCTAATTTCCCTACCCCCACGACTATGCCTAATAGATTTTGGAGGTGAGGGAGGAACAGGTAAGGGTAAAAGCCTAACATCAGGAATAGGGTTGGGAGAGCAGCCGTGGCGGGCTGGACGAGCCAGCTCAACTGCGTCATCCTGGAACACGTGAGCGGGTTTCAAACGATCCAAACTCGGTCCTGACCAGTCCCTATCTCGATCAGAAAATACTTAGGCCCCGCTTCCAGCACGCGAAAAGGACCGTCATATAGGGACGACAGGGAAGAACGGTGTGCATCATGGCGGATAAATACATATTTGGCTGACATAAGGTCGTTGGGAATGTATGATTGTGGAAGGCAGTGGTGCGCCGCCACAGGTGAGAAAACTCTGGCCTCGCTCTGTAACCCAGACCTCCTTGTGAAACTAGGGCCCAAACCCGGAACACTAGAAAGGAACTCTCCTGGGACCCTCAAAGACTGACCTAGAACCAACTGAGAAGAGGAAGAGTGCAGGTCCTCACTTAGGAGCGGAGCGCAGGCCTAACAAAACCCATGGCAACCTGTCCACCCAGCTACTGTCAACTAAAGATGCACGGAGAGCAGCCTTCAAAGTACGATGAAACCGCTCGCACCCTCCGTTGGCTTGTGGATTGTATGCAGTGGTCTGGTGAAGTTTGACCCCCAAGCTTCCAGCTACCGTGTTCCACAACTCAGAGGTAAACTGCGAGCCCCTATCAGATGTCAGGTCCAAAGGAACCCCAAACCTCTGATGACGTTGTGGATGACAGAGGAACTGCCTCAGGCTACTGCGTGGTCCTGTCCACCATGGTCAGGAGGTGAGTAAAACCTCGGGATGGGGGAAAAGGGCCGACTAGATCGACATGAACATGTTCAAAACGTCTCTAAGCAATCAGAAAGGGCTCTAAAGGAGCTTTAACGTGACGTTGCACCTTTGCACGTTGGCATGCTATGCACGTGGAAGCCAAAGTTTTAACGTCCTTCCTGAAGCCGGTCCACACAAACTTGGCACCCACCAACTTAACTGAAGCTTTAACCCCAGGGTGTGACAGGGAGTGAACTGCATCAAAAACACGGCGCAGCCAAGCAGCTGGAACCACCAGGCGCGGCTTGTCCATCAAAACGTCACAAAGGAGTGTCACACCGCCATTCTGAAAAGTGACATTTTCCAACCGCAAACTAGACTCGGCTGTGTGCAATGCCTGCACCTCTGAGTTCGTCAGCTGGTCCGCAGCCATCTCAGCATAATCCATTCCCAAATGGACCGTGGCAACCTGGGCACGCGAGAGGCAGTCAGCAACCAAGTTGTCCTTCCCGGCAACATGCTGAATGTCAGTTGTAAATTCGGAAATAGCAGAAAGTTGTCGCTGCTGCCGCGCTGACCACGGTTCAGAGGTTTTGGCCATCGCAAACGTAAGGGGCTTGTGGTCAACAAAAGCGGTGAACTCTCGGCCTTCTAAGAAGAACCTGAAATGGCGTGTGGCGAGGAAAAGGGCCAAGAGCTCTCTGTCAAATGTGCTGTACTTTTTCTCTGGTTCTCGCAACTTTCTGCTGAAAAAGGCTTCCAGGCCCCGTCTGCCCACTGCTCACAAACTGCTCCGACTGCATAATCAGAAGCATCAGAGGTTAGGGTGATAGGCGCTGCAGGGTTGGGATGGGTCAACAAGGCGGCGGCGGCGGCAAGCGCTGTTTTAGCTTTGTCAAATGCCTGTAACCTCTTCGTGGTCCACTCAATGTCCGGGTTACCATTTTTGCCTTTTAATGCTTCATACAAAAGGTGCATAATGTGGGCAGCTCTAGGAATGAAACGGTTGTAAAAGTTAACCATGCCTAAAAACTCCTGAAGAGGTTTCACATGTGGTGTAAGTTTACCGGGCCCTAAAAGTAATAGAATATGAAGAAATGCTTACGAAAGTTAAAGCTGGAAAAACACAAAATGAGGCCATGGAAAGTACGAAATGTTAGCTCTGTGTAGTGTCGAGTCACGCATTAATGCCATGAAAGGTACCAAGGTATGGCCACGTCAAGCAGTAATAAAATATGTATATGTTATAAAGATAGTAAACAGGAGATATGGATGTAGAGGGGAGGTCAGGAGTAGTGGGAAGGACTATTACATGAATAAAGGTTTTAAAAAAGACAGGACAAAGGGCCCTGCCACGGGTAAACTAAGTAATTAAGACATAACGGTGGAAGATTAGGGAAAACACACCATATGAAAGGAGGGGCCCGGGGAGGAGCATCCACAGGCCCAACTTGTATAAAAGAGGGGAACTTTCAGAAGAGTTTTCAGACTTAGCCTGGGCTACTTCTCATGTATGGTCGAATTGTAACTCTGCAATAAACCATCATTGGACCGCGAACCAGTTGAATCTGTCTCATCTTTGACACTTCGTGACTTCTCATCTTTAACTACTGAGTATAGCATATTAGCTAAATTGAACTCAACAAAAGTCACAACAATTGGCGAGCCAGCTTTTCAGGAGGAAGTGACGACACCGGAAGGCCACGGGCGCTGGTTGGAGGCCAGGAACCCCAAAGAGCCCACATATCCACCAAGAACAGGTGAGATACCAATTCCTTTTTATTTTTTCCAAATTTATGGGGATCCAGCCTCCACCTAAGCTCCAGTGGTCAGAAGGTACTAATACACTATCCTAAACAACCTAGTAACATTGAATGTGTATACGAGCAGAAGTAACAGCTGGTGATCGGTCCACGTGTGAATGATTGTGTGAAAATATGACAAGTATGGGATGGATAAGCTCCAACAATGCATATTTAACCTATTGATTTGTCTGTGGGCTGTTATGTCACTTACAGATCTTGGAGTTGTAAGTTATGTGCTGGTAAGGTATATGAAGGGTGAAGAAGGAAGGTTTAATCAGACAGCCCCACTGACTGTCTGATCAAGAAGGTCGCAATAAGTCAGTAACAAAAAAAAGCAACAAGAAGCTGAGTTGAAACTTTGTAGGATAATCGTGTTTTTGTCTATGTTATTGATGAAACAATTGTATTGGTGACTAAAAAAAATGCTAAGGTTAAGCATAAGGATAAAGTATCGCCTGTGGAGACGTCAACCACCGTGCCTTCTCGAGGGGTGGTCCAAGGCAGGGAAAAATAGTACAGCGAGTACAAAAGAAGTAACTGTTAAAGGAAGAGACTTGAAGTTAACAAAAGGATTGTTATCTTTAAAAAGCATTGTAAAATGTACCTATGTTGTCGTTAATGTGTAATTAATTAACAAAAGTTAAAGTATAATCAGAATAGTCGTTAAAAGTGCAAATAAGGTATATAATATAGTTGACAGGTGTCTATGCTGTAAGCATAGTGCACAAGCATAAATAAAATAAGATATGGTCACTAGAAACGTTGTAGTGTAAGGATTGACACACGATAAGTGATATCATCTCTAAAAATTTCAATTAAGCATAAAACAAACAAAATTTATTAGTAGAGTAACAAAAACTGTAACAAAAATTGGGAAATACCAAAGTGCAGATATCAGCTCTGCATTGAGTAGAGTGGGGGCAGTGAGAAAGAAAGCAGGTGTAAGAAAGCAGGTGATAAAAGAAAAAGTTAATAAGTAACCACACTACCCCGGAGATTGCTGTGAACTGCCATAAAACATGGGAACCAACAAAAGTAAGCAGAAAAATGAGATAACGCCTGCAAAATTAGTCATGGTCACCCATCCAACAAACGGGCGCAAAATTCTCCGATGTATAAAGAGTTAGCACAGGATAACATCTGGTAAAAATCGATGGCCTCTCGAAGGCAGCTTTGATCCAAGGTGCTGTGATGAAGTGGAGGAAGATTTAAGAAATAAAGACAAAAAGTATGATGTAACACACATGAAGAAAAAAACAGAAGAATGCTGAGCAGAGAGACATCCTGCAGTATTTCAGAGTAGAAGCCAGCAGAAACCCCATGATGAATAGAAATACATGCCCCAGACCACCACCTTACAACCCTGGTAGAGTGGGACAATTTGTGCAGCTAGAGCAGAATAGAGCAGGGGGAGTAATTACAGGAAGGATAAAGATTACAGTAAACGAGGAAGAGGAAGATGTAGAAGAGGACTCATGCAGACAGAGTGATACATGTGACTCATCATCTCATCATCACGAAGATGAGTCACACAGACAGAGGGATACATGTGCCTCACCACCTCATCCTCAGGCAAGGAAGAAAACACAAAGGAAAGCAACACATGAAGAAACACCTGAGAAAGCATGTGGAGGAACAGAATCTAGGAGTGACAGTGGAAATAGGAGAGAGAGAATAATGACTGATGAGGAAGTAAAAGAGGCACGACTGGTTGAGCTATTGGTGGAAGCCAGTCACCGATATGCCTACAATCACCAAAAAAGGTTAGAAATACAGAAGAAGGAAGAGGAATCAAAACAGTCAAGGGGGTCTCGGTTACTACAAAGAGAGTCAGAAGAACAGAAAGGGGAAGGAGGATCAGAACACTCAAGTGGTGGTGAAGATGATGAGGACAGTACAATTGATGAAGAAAGGATGTCAGAAAAATATGTAGTTGCACTAGAGGAGAGCATAACAGAGGATGAAACGCAGGATGGCGAGGAAGATGAAGAGGAATGTGCAAGCCAGGACGATCAGCAGATGCGCAAAAGTGAGTGTACACAACCTCCACGCTCCAGAACTCAGCCCGAGGTAACCTATGATCTTAGCATACAGATGGAGACAGAAGAGAGAGGGGATGTGATAACACTGCGCAATCGAGAGGTGAAAAGAAATCCACCTCAGAAAACCTCGCGACCAAGATCATCCTCTGGGATATACCCTCTGCTGCCCAAAGGACCTAATAATAGCTTCAGGTATGTGCCATGGTCATTCATGGATATGATAACGCTTGCAAGTAAATTAACTCCTTTGACAGATGGAGCCGACAAATGGATCGAGAAGCTAGAAGAAATCACAAGAGGCCTAAAACTGGCAGGCGGCGACATCAAGGCACTGCTGATTAAAACAGCGGGGCAGACAGCTACCACAGAAGTACTCAGGAAGGCTGGATACCTCAAGTTGGCGACCACACACAACTTCGACGCGGTGTTGTTCGACCGGATACGGACGGGAGTGTAGTGGGCCCTAAGAGAGAAGTACCCTTCACGCATGGATCCAGCTAAATTAGAAAAAGAATGTTTGAAGGATAGTGACAGCCCTTCACAGTTCCTCCATAACCATCAGAGAATGTGGAAGGCTGAGACGGGGAGTGAGTGGGATAGTAATGAATCAACAAAGGCTCTGTTTATGTTGTATGTGAAAAACGCTATGCCAAAAGAAGTACAAGATAAGTTGAATGCGGTGGTGGGGTTGATGAAAATGGACTGGCCAGTTTTCTCTGAGCATATAATACACTATGTGAAGGCACACAGGGCTGAGAAGCAGGCCCTGGACGATCAGAGTAAGATGCTGGCTAACAAACTGACTCAGCTACAAATAGGTGAATTGGCAAAGCAGAAGAAGGAGAGGGAGAGACCAAAGCCTCAAGCAGCTGTAAGTGTGGCCGCTCCAGTGGAGGGAGGACCAACAGAAGGAGGGGTAATGCAGGCACCCATTATTACACCCACCATGTCATCACCTCATGTTCAACAAACATCTGCTGTGCCTAATGTTTACCCCACAGCTCCACCTGCAGGTCAATTCCAGAATCAGCAGATCCCTCCAATCCATGTGCACCTCAACCAAGGGGGAGGCATCCAGCAACCTGCAGCAGGAAGAGAACGTGGTGGCCCTCCCATGCGAGGTAGATGGAGGAGGCCCCAAGGACCGTCTGGGGGACCCCCACCCGGGCAATATCAACCACAGCCACAGGTAGCCTCAACGGCACCCTCATTCCAATCAAGACTGCAGTGCTGGGGGTGCGGACAGACGGGACACATGCAGAGGAACTGCCCGATCAACCCATGGCCAGAGCCCCAACAACCTGGTTCAGGACCCCCAAGCGCTGGAACGGGTCCTAATCCTCAGAACAATGGACCATGGATGGGTCCACCAGCACTTTGGCAATAGGGAGGCCCAGAGAAACCTGAAGGGGAGGTGATTTTACCAATTTTAACACAATGCCCACATGCTGAGCCCACAATAGATGTAACTGTATATAACCAGCATCACCAGTTCATGATAGACACAGGAGCCACATACTCCTGTATAGGAAAAGACGGAGCCAGCCGTCCCCTCTCAGCTTCGAAGATTCGAACAGTAGGTTTCTCTGGGAAAACACAAATAATACCAATGACTGAAACGGTTCCGTTGAAGATAGGGGAAAAGACAATTTATTCTTCTCTTTTATATTCAGCAGATACACCAATTAATCTCCTGGGAAGAGATGTGTTGTGCAAGCTTAATGCAAAAAATTAATGCAAATGTACCCCTGATGGTATCTATTTTGAGGTGACAGACGACCAGTCTGATAAATCTGATGACATGTCTGTTCCTATGATGCCACTAACAACTCCTGCAGGATCTCCACAGATGCCAACTAACAACCCAGAGGCCCAAGTTTTCTGGATGAAGCTGACAACACCGGACTCTTTTCTTCGTCATGAATGGGAAGCATGGATACCACTGGTAATGAATCACTATGACATGGCTAAAGAGCCAACACTCCCACTCCACTGCACCATGCTTTATGACATAGAACAAGTTCACGAGGACTATGAGAAAAGTTGGGATGAGAACATTAACAACAAAGCACTGATTGTCCAGTACGAAGACATAATAGTAGGACCACAAGGAGCAGCTGCAGCTGTGAAATTTGCAGGAAAAGATGTCAGTGACTGGTTTCAAGTCCCCAACTCCACACCTCACGTCACTCTTTTGATTGCTGATAAGTATGAATCACATGACTTGGGTCCTATGGTTCAAGCTGCAAGACAAATCAAAGATTGGACTCCCACAGACTGCCACCAGATTAGTGTCTCCGCAGATGGACTATTTTTTTTCAAAATCACTTTCACACAGGCAGATGAGGTAATAGCAGAAAGGGTCAAGGTATCCAGAGAAAGAGTTGGGCTTATGGTGACAACTGAAGAACACTTGACATTATTAGAACAAGTCCCATCTCAAGTATGGTCCCAACACAAGACAGATGTAGGGATAGTGAAATTGGCCGAACCACAACGATTCCACTTGAAACCAGGCATCAGATTGCCGTATCAAAAGCAATATCCCCTCAGACAGGAAGCCATAGACGGGATAAATCCCATCATAACAGGATTAGTGGAGGCAGGGGTCCTAATAAAAACGAACAGTGCATGCAATACCCCCATCTTTCCCATAAATAAACCAAATGGTGATGAATACAGACTAGTGCATGACTTAAGGCTAATCAATGCTATTGTCGCAGAAGAAGTGCCCATCATACCTGATCCACACACATTGTTGTCCAACATACCACCAGGCACAAAATGGTTTACGGTGATAGATCTGTGCTCTGCATTCTTCAGTGTACCAGTGCATCCAGATTCACAAAATTTGTTTGCTTTCACGTTCAAGGGTCAACAATAAACATACACTCTCTTGCCACAAGGATTTGTACACTCTCCCTCCATCTTCAATCGCGTTCTTGCACATGATCTCAGTCACTTGGACATACAGTCCACCACTTTAATGTATGTGGATGACATTCTGATTTGCTCTGACTCAAAAGAACAGTGCAAGAAAGATTCCATCGCTGTATTGACAGCTCTGGCTGAAGGAGGACACAAAGTGAGTAAAATAAAGCTGCAGTTCTGCCAAACAACGGTAGAGTATTTGGGCAGACAGCTAAGTGGGGACAAAAGACAAATTGCACCGTCCCAGCTTGAAGCCATCAGTAAAACGCCTAAACCTCAAACTGTTGGTCACATGTTGTCTTTTCTTGGTATGGCAGGCTACAGCAGGCCCTGGATTTGTGATTACGCTCTCAAAACGGCACCATTGAGAGCTTTGATCCGTGCAGCAGGACAAGGACAACAGTCGACCCAGCTGCAATGGACTGATGAAGGGGCTTTCCAGCTGCTGAAAAATGATCTCCAGACTGCCCCAGCTCTAGCCAATCCAGACTATGGCAAACCATTCCATCTATATGTGGCAGAAAAGCAAGGGTATGCATGCGCAGTATTGATGCAAGAAACCCCAACAGGTAAACAACCAATTTCGTATTACAGCACAAAGTTAGATGGTGTGGAAGAAGGGCTGCCACCCTGTTACCAGGGGCTAGCAGCGGCCGCTTTTGCATATAAGAAGGCCTCTGTAATCACTATGGGCCATCCAATTTTCTTGTATACTTCACACCAACTGCATGCAATGCTCACAAGCCCAAGCTTTGTGATAACCCAAGCACGACGAACAGGTTATGAGATCCTGCTTTCAGGACCTGACCTGACGGTACTGAGATGCACTACCATAAACCCGGCCACGAGAATGGTATTGTCAACAGAAGGTGAGCCCCATGATTGTCTCAAGGAGACGGACACCTTCATGAAAGTCAGGGATGATTTATTCAATCACCCTATTCCGTCCGACCTGACCTTGTTCGTTGATGGCTCATGTGTCAGGGGCGAGACAGGGAACAAGGCTGGGTATGGAATTGTCCAACTTAATCCTGATGGCTCCTTCACCAAACTACTATCAGTGAGTCTGGACCAGCCTTGTTCTGCCCAATTAGCTGAGATTAAAGCACTGACAGAAGCTTGTAAATTAGCAGCTAACAAAAGGGCAACAATCTACACAGATAGTGGGTATGGCTATGGAGTATGCCATATAAACGCCAGTATCTGGAAGCAAAGAGGGTTTGTGCGTACCGATGGTACCCCTGTGGCACATGGACAAGCGGTAATTTAACTAATACAGGCTATACAACTTCCAACCTCGTTAGCCATAGTCAAATGTGCAGCGCATCAAAACAACACCTCACCCATTGCGGTAGGCAACAATTTGGCAGACGAGGCAGCCAAAGAAGCGACAGGCCAGGTAGTGCAGGGACCAATTCTGTTTGATGAAGATTGTGCACCTATAACAAACCTAGCATCATTGCTAGAAGCACAAAACAAGGTCTCGGAGGCAGAAAAACACCTGTGCTGTTCGAACATCACACCCCCATCTGGGGTTGTGGCGGGGCTTCCGCGGGCATTTTGTTTTGCCACTATCTCTGCTGCCTATCGCTATTAAAAAGATGCATGAACCTGATCATTGTTCTAGGGCCCAAGTTATCAGAAAACTGCAAGCTGTGGGGTGGTCGCCATACATGACACCGATGGTTGATAGAGAACTTGCCATGTGTCCTCACTGTCCAAAGTACAATGTCCGCAAAATGTTCACCCAGCCTTTGGCTCACATTCCCATGCCAGATGGTCCTTTTCGACATCTGGTTATGGATTATGTGGACATGATTGACCGAGTACAAGGTAAAAGATACATGCTGGTTGTTGTTTGCAGGTTCAGCAGGTGGATTGAGGCCTGCCCCACATCCAAGGTTGATCACAAGGCTGCAGCAAAATTTCTGTGTAGAGAGGTGTTTCCCAGGTTTGGCATGCCAGACACCATCTCATCCGATGATGGTCCACATTTGTTTCACAGGTGATACAGGAAATGTTCAAAATCCTGGGTATCAAGCAGAAGTATGGATGTGTTTATCACCCACAGTCTCAGGGGTCTGTGGAGCGAGCCAATGGTGTCTTGAAAACCAAAATAGCTACAATCATGGCTGATTGCAATGGCAAACTAACATGGGTAGACGCACTTCCCCTGGCATTGATGGCAATGCGCTCCCAAACTAATCGACTAACCCATCTAACTCCTCATGAGATGCTTACAGGGCGTCCTATGCCTCTCCCACAAACTAGAGGACCACTGGAGGGGCCTGCCATGGCTCAGCTGGAACGTGAGTTGGGTGATTATTTACGTGCATTAACTCAAATCCACAGACTTGTGTTCCAACAGGTGAAAGAAGCCCACGGCAAAGACGAGACGCACATTCCCATTGACGTTCGCGACGTCCAAATTGGTGACCTGGTGTTCATACGGGTGTTTAGGCGTCACTGGAACAAACCACGTAGGGAGGGACCCTTTAAGGTTGTGCTCACTACTCCCACTGCATTGAAGGTTGAAGGTAAGCCCTTCTGGATCCATAAGAATCACTGCACCCGCCATAGGCCACCAGACCCACCTGGACACTTTCCAGAACCGTCGGGGTCTGAGCATGCTGAAAGGGCAGCGCACAGCCTCCCTCAGGACACCAGTTCCAGTCCGTCACCGACCTCCTCAAGCTCTGAATCACTGTCACCACATGGTCAGAGGAGGTCAGCCCGTTTGTCAGCCCGTCGGCACAGACAGCGACTCAGAGCAGTCACATGCTGCTGAGACGCCTGACAGGCCCAGTGACCCTCTTACTGACACAGGTGCTCCTGCAAGTCAGGTGGTGCCTCAAGACGGCCCACCAGCACCTGAAGAGCACCATTCGCAACACACACAGGGTTCTGATGGAGGTGTGGCACGTTCATCAGATGGCCCTTCACATGCATGCCCATCGCCACTTTCACCGCAAGAGGAAGTACCAGGCCCGTCTGACCCACAAACTTTCACATATCCGCCCACGCCGGGAGGGGACTGGTTTACCTCTGATTCAGATTAACTGCATGATGGTGTTAACCCTTTGTGGGTTAACAACGGGGGAAATTATAGTAACCACCCATGCTAATCCTCACACAGTCACCCCGCGACACACATTAGACACATGCACTTTGGCAATGACCACATTAGCCACTAACAGAGGGATAATAGATAGTGATAATGGGGAAATTAAATACATAATGCATGTCAAAGCAGATATATATGATTATGTGTTAACAGAAGAAATAACAGGGGCCGAGTCAATGGGTAAGCATTGGCTGGGATATCCCCAAAACGCGGACTGCAGTGGGGAGGGGACGGTGACCATTCAGGTAAGACGCACTAAGACAATGTGTCAAAACACACAAACAGGACAGAGCATGTCAGTAGAAGAAGCCAGAATCAACGTAAGATTGATGAATAAAAGACAAAGAAGGGATTTGAACAAATTAAGAACAGCACATTGGGACACAAATTTGTTCCAACAATGGATACAGTATTCAATAAGCGATATGTTTGCAGCAAGAAAGCAGGAAAAACGAGACTGCATTGCCTGCTATAATGCTAAAAAACTGCCCCAAGTTTAAATATTACCAGGGAGTAAGATAGGGGATTGTCCAGATATTTCCAAATGTTTTCCCCACTGTAGAATGCACGTGGCAGGGGGACTGTCGGGGTGGAGTGTGAACAAGAAGGTCTGCCCCAAAAAGCTTTCTTTTGATGATTATGACACACTGACAGTACTTCCCCCAGTGGTGCGCAAGCCTGACGACCTTATCTTTCCTTTCTGCATAGCACAAGGAGACGAATTGGAGGAGGTTACGCAGAGAGCATCTGCAGTGATGACGGATGCAGAGGGATTGGTGAGATCCAGCAGATTAACATGGTACCCGAAACTAACCACAGGAAATGCCACAGGAACCATCAAAATATGTGAGACCAGTCCGAAAGCCCGAATACAATGTAAGCAAATAGTACCAAACGGGGGACATGTGATTTATGAACAAAATTCGTCCTATATAGCCCAGTACAGACTGCTGGATTTGGGAAATGGAACGGAACCATTGGGAGATATCTTTTGGACTTGTGAGAGTAACGCCACCATGTTGCCACACCTACCGGCCAACTGGACCGGCATATGTGCTCCAATAATGTTAACAGGACGTTTATCCTTAATTACACAAGAATCAAATGAAACTGAAATACACCTTAGGAGCAAACGAAGTGCTCCTGACTCCAACCCAGATAAGGACTGGGATGATTGGAAAGCATGGGATTGGAGAGCATCCAATGAAGTTTATATTACCTGGGATCAGGTCCCCTTGGGTGTTCCTGATGATAACACTGCCATAGGAGACACCTGGATAGAGACTGGGAGGGGATTAGGATCAGCTCCGTTTGTAGGAACTGTAGCGAACGCCCAATACATAGCTAGAAACAGTCGGTGGGTTAATCTCCTTTGGTTTAATCAGCAAAGATTTATGAATTTTACTGTAAAAGGGGTGGCGCTAGTGCGGGAACAATTACATGCAACGTCATTAATGACCTTACAAAATAGATTTGTGATAGAAACACGCATGGCAGAGGATCAGGGAATTTGTGACGTAATTGGGGAAGAATGTTGCACCTTGATTCCAATACACACAGGCGCCAACGGTAGTTTGACGGGAGTCCTGAAAGAAATGAAGCGGCTGCGAGATGAACATGTGAAAAATTCCAATTGGAATACGCAAATTACAAGCTTTTGGGACTGGTTAGGTAAATTGGGATGGCTAAAATGTCTAAAAATGGCTGGAATAGTACTGGCCGGAATTGTGTTGGTGGTGCTGCTGGTGATCTGCTGTGTCATACCTTTGCTCCGTCTCCTAATATCACGTCTTTTTGCTAGCATAACTGGACAATTTCCTGTAGTATTGATGCAAAATCACCCAGACGTGGAAGAACGCATAGGGCTGTAGGAAATGTAGGAAAATAGGTAGGAAGGTAAATGGTCGCCGCCTGCTCCCCACAAGGTACGTGTTGTAAATACTCACATACATGTTGTAAATACTCACATACATGTTGTAAATACTCACATACATGTTGTAAATCATCATATATACAAAGGAAGGCACAACTCTCGTGTGCATGTTATACGCATATAATCACTAAAACCTACCATGTCTCCATCACAGACTGTTGGAAATGGCGGAGGCTTTCTTTACCTGACCGCATGTGGCCATGGATGATTGGTTTGGTCACAGTTCTAGCAGAGGGGACTACACACACACACCCGTAGGAACACATCCACCCCTAGCTGCCAACCCATTTGTTCCAAATAGGCACCTTGGTCCCAGCAGGACGAAAGGAACTTCGACCTGCCGTCAGGGGGGCCTGAGTGGAGCCAGTCCCAGACACCACCAAGGGGAAATCCAGCGAGACCACCAGCAGATCTACCCGAGATCCAGCAGCCAGCAGCTTTCCACAGACTTCCGTCCAACCTGCAAAGTCCAGACGATCCAGAGGATCGAGGACATCCTTCGGAGATCCACATCAGCCAACCAGCAGTTGTGATCCAACCGATGGCAAGACCTCCGTCTGTCAGACCGATCTTCAAGTCTGCCCGGGTGACAGAGCTCATATCTCAGCATTCCTGACCCGGCCTTTCGACCAGTACATACAACTCAGTGATCTTCGGGGTGAGATTGGGACCATGACAAAGACGGTCTACTCTACGCTGCGAGCAGGTCTCACCCCCATGGCCCGCAAACAGATCCAGAAAGTCAGAAGCTCTGCTCATAGAGGCAAGTACAAACAGAACCTGACTCGGGCGAGAGCGGAGCAAGAGCGACTAACTCAGCAATTAGTCCTTGCCCAACAGACAGCCAATACTCTGCAAAGACAGGAGGATCGGACACAGGCTGACTATGATCGACACAACTGCGACAAGCCAACGCCTCACTTCTCACATTTTGTCAAAACAGACTGCGGCGACAAACCACTGCAATCAACGGAATGGAAGCCATACTGAGAAGGGGGGTGGGGGAACCCACCACACCGCAAGAAGGACCGGCTGGAGGATTAAGACAATAGAAATGGGACTATCAGAAAGAGGATGTATAACATATTACGATGGATTAAAGGGATGAAAGTAATTAATGCAATGGTAGTAAGTGCGAATATATAATTAGTGCTTGTTTATGGATAAAGGGGATAATGATTAATATCAGTAAAGTAGTAACCTTGCTATGTAGGCATGGTTCAATGATGTATTCACGAGTGCATAAGCACCGTGAGTAAGTATATTGCTGCATAGCACTATGTTGTGTTGCTAAGTAGCAATATACATGCTGAAGTAGCGAGGGTGTGAACCCTCTGTTGTAAGCTTAGCCTGTGTCGTAGGCACAGGCCTGATGAGTGACTTTAAATTGGTACAATTTAAGCATTGTCCTAGTGGCAATTAATTTAGTGAAAACAATAATCAAAAATCTTTCTATAAAAAAAGTTTAAGAGGATTGACCCTCCTAAGTGTGCCAAGGGTTCGCCCTTAGAACAAACCAAAGGTAACTAGCTGCATGAGCAGAAATGGACATGGTTCGGTGTGTGCTGTTGCAACTATTATTATTTCACAAGTATATTTACCCTGCATGTTCACGTGTGATTTTTATGGTACGTTTAGTTTAGTGTTGAAATGTTGTACTGCTGACTTTGCCACCTGGCGAGGGCTTTACCTCTCCCAATCTACATGTGAGAGGATGTTTCCCTGGCCATGTCTGCAGGGTTCAGCTAGGAGCCAAATCGACCTTAGAGAAAACGACTGCCCCTGAAAGATGCACAGAGAAGTCTTGAATGTGTGGGATGGGGTATCTGTCGTTAGTAGTAATATTGTTCAGGCACCGGAAATCTCCACAAGGGCGCCAGCCCCCATCTGACTTTGGAACCATGTGTAATGGTGAAGCGTCGCACAATGCCCAGCCGCTCCATGTAGGCAAACTCCTCTTTGGCGACAGCCAACTTAGCCGCATCCATACGGCATGCACGTGCAAAAACAGGTGGTCCTACAGTAGTTATATAATGCTCTACACCATGCTTGGCTACAGCAGCAGAAAAAGTTCAGAGAGAAGACGTTGGTACATTTCCCCTGTAGCAAGCATATTTGCAAAATGGGGCCCTGTCTTGCCCAGAGTACATGGGTAGGAATCAAAAGAAACAGCATCAATAACTCTCCTGTTAGATACATCAACTAACAACCTGTAAGCATATAAAAATCTGCGCCTAGAATGGGCACAGAAACAGCTGCTACAACAAATTCCCAGTTAAACTCACGCCCATTAAAACACACAGTCATGAACCTGGTACCAAAGGTGCGGATGGGAGTGCCTTTAGCCACATCCAGCGGGGGTCCCTGTCCATGTCCCAAAGTGTCAGTAGAGGAAGGGGGCATGATGCTTCGCTGTGCTCCCGAATCCACTAGAAAACGTCCTGACGCACTGTCCTCAATGAAAAGCAGCCTATCATCGTTGCCGGAACACACAGCTGCTAGTGAGCGCCGGCCTTCTCGTTTCCCGGCTACTGAAAGGAACACGGTGGGACACAACGCCGGGCCTTCACTCCAAAGTGGCGGTGATAGAAGCACAGACTGCTCTCCCTCTTCCGGCGCTCCGTGACAGCAGCCACTTCCACAGAGTCGTCCTTATCATGCACGCATGGCAACAGGGCGTGCACTGAGAACTGTCTGGATGGCAGCAGAAGTCTGTCCGCTTCTTCGGCCAAACCTCTGTAATCTTTAGTGCGGATCAGGGGAGAGTTGGCCAGGACTGTGCGTACAGGAGGTGGAAGCTGGTGCAGGAAAAGGTGGGTGAAAAGGAATGAAGTATCACCAGAGCCAAGCAGTGCCAACATATTCTCCATCAGTTCAGAAGGTCTGCTGTCCCCAGAACCAGTCAGAGACAACAGACGATCGGCCCGCTCCATATCTGAGAGTTGATACAGTTGCAGCAACTCTTTCTTCAGTGCTGCATACTTGTCGGCTTGAGGCGGGTGCCGGAGCAGTCCCATTAACCTGCGTGTGGTGGCCCAATCCAAAGCTGCGACGACGTGAAAATACTTCGTGTCGTCCATGGTTATGCCGTGCAGATGAAACTGAGCCTCGACGTGCTGGAACCATGGCTCTGGGTCGTGCTGCCAAAAGTCTGGTAGCTTAACCGTAGCTGCGAAAACAGGTGCTGTCACAGCGGCGAAAGACGAGGTTGCCTCTACCGACATATTTCAATCGTCAGGGTCACCAATGTAGAGTTTGAAGAGAAAGAGACGACGTTGCGGTAAGTCTCTATTATTTATTCATCTCCTTACTTCACTTAAATGAAAACTATTCAACTGACAATAACTGACATCAACTGACAGAACATACATTTCGTTTTCATGACAACAACCGTTGTCATGGAGACCAGAAATAGAACGTTATTTGTGTGTGCGTTCTAATTCATCAGTGTCGCCACAAGACACAGAATTAAACATCAAATTCCGATCGAGCTAAAAAAGCTGTACAGGTGATGCAGAGCTGGAGCATAACAAAAAGCAAAGAGGCACAACAGGAGGTGTAGGTACAAGCCTTTTTAAGCCTTTTCTACCCTTTTCTATGAGCTCTGATGAGGCGCTTGTGCGGAACCAACGGCTGTATAAGGAGACATTAGATCTGTTCTATGCTAACGAGAAGGAGGCTTATAGGACAGTGTCTCTTCTACCACTGGGTAGATCTGATCACAGCATGGTCTATCTACAACCCACATACAGACCTTGTATACAAAGACTTCCTGTTACTACCAGATCTCTCAGGAAGTGGTCACCAGAGGCGAGTGATGCATTGAGAGACTGCTTTGATGTCACAGACTGGGCTGTACTCCTGGAGGAAGAAGAAATGGACATTTACATGGACAGGAGTGTCAGCACCATCATTAACTACATTAACTTCTGTAGGGACACTGTGATTCCAGTGTCCCTAGAGAAGGTGCTAAGATACTATCCAAATAATAAACCATGTATCACCAGTGACATCAAAGACCTCCTGAACCAGAAAAAGAGGGTGTTCAAGAATGGGGATGGAGAAAGGCAGAGGAATGTACAACAGGAGCTTAAAAGAACACTACATCGAGCTAAGGTGCAAGAAAAAGGTAGAGAGACAGCTGGAGAACAATAACACCAAGGAGGTGTGGAGGGGCATGAGGGCCATCACTGGATACAGACTGAAACACTCTGTCTGTGGAAGGTGATGTGGACACAGCCACATTAACCAATATTTCAACAGGTTTGATAGTGTGTTTTTTTCCACCTCTGCTGCTGCTCCCTCCACCCCCACAGCTGTTTTTTCCATACTGCTTCCACTTCCCAGCTGTATTCCACCTCAATGGCAACTTGCATCGCCAAGCCTCCTCCTCTACCTGACTGCACCTCCACCTCTGCAGCAACTCTAACCAGCAGGCTTATTCTGTTCAGCTGTACCTCCACCTCTTCGGCAGCTTCCACCACCAGGCATCCTGAGCCCAGCCATACCTCCATCTCTGCGGCAGCTTCCACCACTAGGCCTCCTGAGCCAAGCTACACCTCCACCTCTGCGGCAGCTTCCAGCACCAGGCATCCTGAGCACAGCTGCACCTCCACATCTGTGGCAGCTACCACATCCAGGCCTCATGAGCCGAGCTGCACCTTCACATCTGTGGCTGCTCCCACCACCTGGCCTCCTCTTTCCAGCTGCACCCCAACCCCCATCTCTATAATTGATAGCAACATCACTCCTGTCACCATCCCTCCGCTTTAACCTATGTGTCTAACTATAGAGGAGGTTGGAGCTAAGCTCAGGAGACTTCAGTCAGGGAGGGCTGCAGGCCCAGATGGAGTCTGTCCAAGGCTTCTGAGGGACTGTGCTGGTCAATTAGCAGTTGCTCTTAAAAGGCTCTTCAATATGAGCCTTCAGATGGAAAAAGTCCTGATGCTGTGGAAAACTTCTTTTGTCATGCCGGTGCCCAAATTGGAGCTGAATGAATTGGAGCTGAATGACTACAGACTGCTGGCTTTGACATCTCATATCATGAAGACCTTGGAGAGACTCCTTGTTCGCCGCATGAAATTGCAGGTTGCTGAGGATCTTGACCCCCTCCAGTTTGCCTACCAGAAACACATAGAAGTGGAAGACACGATTCATGCTGCATCAGGCATATGCTTGGTTCTGGATGTGCCTGGTTCATTTGTGAGAATCATGTTCTTTGACTTCTCCAGTGCCTTCAACACCATACAGCCTCCCATACTGAAAGATAAGCTTCTAGGTATGGGTGTGGCCCCCTCCCTGACATCATGGATTATAGACTATCTGACTGCCAGACTACAGTATGTCAGGATGGGGAGCTGTGTTTCTGGAACACTGGAATGCAGTATTGGGGCTCCCCAGGATACTGTTTTGGCTCCTTTTCTTTTCACCCTGCACACATCGGACTTCAGGTACAACTCAGTGTCCTGCCACATACAGAAGTGTTCTGATGATACGGCTGTTGTGGGATGTGTGGGCGGTGGACAGGAGACAGGGACAGGGACCTTGTGGAGTCCTTCTATGGCTGGACCAAAAATAACTGTTTGCTCTTGAACATTACCAAGACCAAAGAGCTGGTCGTGGACGTCAGGAGATCTAAAACTCCATACCAGTCAGTCTGCATTGATGGAGGGGAGATAGAGACTGTTCAGACCTGCAAATACCTGGATAATAAACTGGAGTGGTCTGCCAACATAGAAACAGTGTACAGGAGGGGCCAGAGCCGTCTCTTCTTCCTGAGATGGCTTAGGTCCTTCAATGTCTGTAGTGATATGATATGCATGTTTTATCACACTATCATTGAGAGTGCACTGTTTTATGCTGTTGTCTGCTGGAGGAGTTGCACTACAGACAAAAACTGTAGGCGCCTGGACAAACTGGTGAAAAAGACCCTCTCAGTTCTGTGTTAGAGCAAGGGATGAGGAGGACATTATATTCTGTTTTGGAGAATAATAAATCCTCTCCACAGCATTCTGGTAGAACAGAGGAGCAGCTGCAGTGAGATGCTCATCGCACTGCGCTGCAGGACTGAGAGGTTCAGGAGGTCCTTTGTCCCCACAGCCATAAGGCTTTTTAACAGTGACTGCTGACATGTTCTTCTCAATTTTTTTTATTTAGTCATTGATTATTATTATTATTAGAAGTAGTAGTAGTAGTGTTAGTATTACTATTATTGTTGTTGTTGTCTAATGTACAATCATTGTAAATATTTATAGTTTTTTTTTTATAATTCTTTTTAAGCTACTTGACATCTTTGAATTTCCCCCATTAGGGTATGAATAAAGTACTTTTCTATTCTATTTCTATTCTAAATATATCAACATCCAGATGACCTATGCCTTCAGTGTTGAAAACCTTTAGTTTTTTCCAACAGTTTGAAAACTGTCTAATTTATTATAGCTTTTGTGTTCATTGGATGAGGCTGGCTGAAATGTCACTATCGCAGATAGCATTTCAACCTTTGTGAAACTGCAGTATGTGCGGAGTAATAAAAATTTACATTCAACGGGACACAAACTAAAGAAAAAGACAAGGTGAAAAGGAGGTAGTAAAAGCAAGCTACAATCCAGAGCTTGGTATGACAAAATTAGAAGAACATAGGGAACAAAAATTAATTAAATAAAAGGAGGAGCGGCTCTGCAGCTGTAGCAGTCTGTACATACTGTACAACCTGAATCGCTCCTCCTTTTGAACACACTCAGTAAATATATCATGTGAATTCCAATGAGGGAGGCTGCCACAGCTTATCATATTTCATGCTTTGAAGATGTGACAATTTGTATGCACATGTTTCACTTGTTTAAAGTGCAGAGAAAAAATCCTGCTGTGGTAATGCTGATTTAAGGCAGGCAGGCCTTGTGGGGCTAAATGCCCCCTGGCAATTCTACGCAAAGCCACATTTGGAAAGAGATGTTCTAAGAACGCAGTTCTAAGAACTGTCCACCTCGAATTTTGTTATAAGAACTGCCCTTCCCCAGGGGAACTGTTTCATTTTGCATTTGCACATGAGTCAGGGACCAGACGTGTCACTTTAGCGCCACACTCAACAACAAAACAAAACCCGCAAAAAGTAAGGCGAGAAGAAAACAACACCACAAAGAAGCTAATATGGAGAGCGAGGAGGCCACCGTGTTCATGGTCTGCATAACGGTGATATTAATCATGGACGATCACATCAGGTGTCTCAGATCGAGGCTGGAAGAGCTCACAGCGAGAGTCAGGAGACGAAGAATCGAGCAGCAGGCGGTACTTCTTCTTCATTTCATGAAGGAAAGAAGGAGAGCAGAGCGCCCAAGACAAAGGAGACAGCGTGTAAGTTTAACTTATTAAACATGCGCCGGTTGTGTCCGTATCGTATGAGTAAACATTTCAGACAAGGGGCGTAGCTACCGACCACCAAACACCTATGTCATATGTGTTCCTATGGAACCCAGAAAAGACCCTTCCTTGGGCCGCGGTCCCTAGTTCCTGAATGCGTGAAAAAACGGCCCTATTCCTGAAAAGGTTATAGGAACTGCAAAAGGTTCCTACAGTGGGAATGCCAACTACCTGAGAGCACACTGAAGTTAAAGCAATGCTGCAGATAGACCTGTTAATGACACCCCAAACCTACTGGTTTATTTCAGTGATGCTGCCACTTATATTTATGCCACTTATACTCAGTGGGTTGCAAATCACTGAAAAGTAACATGCCGTTATGATACTTTTACAATCCTGAAGATGACAGTGTGAAGCCCCATTAACACCACTGGTTGACAAGAACTTTTCAAGAACTGACAAAAATAGATATTACTGATGATAGCAGAGTTTGACATTTCAATGCACTCAACATCAGCCAGATGGAAAATGGTCCTGAGCCACAGTGTCACAGTCCTCTGACTGTCTGGAAAACCTGCTTCAGGATTAATCCAGGATTAATTTTTAGACATGGGGCACTAACTAAATCACATTATCACTAATCAGGTTTAAGCTATTAAAGGGGGGTTGGAAACTAGTTTGGGTACTTCAGAGAACTGGGCTCATTTGGGATGTTTTACTTTTTTCTGCTGCAGGATTTAAACAGAACAAATGTTACCTAAAATATCATAGTGATACAAATCCAAAACAGGGCAGTGGATAAGTTTTCATAAGAACTTACTTATATATTGTTCCCCTCATCCAAATGTAATATTCATATTCATAATAACAGAGATCTGTGCTGCTTCATGTCTCTGGATAGAGAATTGACCTGACGAGATTTAACCTAACCCCATACAATCCATGTTAACAGTATGTTCTCCTGGCACAGCAGAGGATACTGCATGAGTCAGAGCACGTCATGCACTGAGTCACACCATCATACTGAATTAGACACTGAAACTGAGACAAAGAATATTCTTATGCAATTATAGACTGTAGCTTAACAGATGGCAATGTTTGTGAGTCAGTCCAGCACTCTGGTCAAAATTAAATATCTGGCGTTGGGTAAACTGAAATTAGATTTGCACAAAAGACACTTGTGTTCGTCAGAGGATGAATCCAACTGACACTGAAGTCCTCAGCTCTTCATCTTCCAGGTCAAAGTTTTCACCTGGAAATTTTTCAGTAAGTACTGGAGGGCTTGGCACTAAATTTGTTACCATTCAGCTTTTCTGAATTCAAAGCCAAACAAATCTGGTGACCCTTTTTCCTTTAGTGCCACCAGTTACAAGATCAGTGCACTGGGAAAAGTAACCTCTCACTAGCAGGGTTTCCATTGCTATGATTAATTTGTATTTAAAAAATGAGAAATATGAATTTCAATCTTCAATCATCTCAATGGAAACATATCTGAATCATTTTTCTTTTTGCAGCTTTTCAAAATATTTCTTCAGATTTGCTTTGTTATCAAATGGAAACCTGATTAATTGTGATTTGTTATTCCCTGTTTTTTAGTTTGCCCTGTGATGGAATGGTGACCTGTCCAGGGTGTTCCCAGCCTCTTTCCCAATGACAGCTGGGATAGGCTCTGTGCTCGACGTCAGCATGGTAGCATTTTTATTGTGAACATGTTAACATGTTGAAACGAGCATATGGCACCACTTAGCTGAAGTAAAACCTCATGCAGCTTCTGGAACAGCTGACTTTATTGTGGATGCAATGCTATCAGGTCAACTGGGTCACAACAGGATTATGCCATATTTCAACCTCATTTATAGGCAAAGGATTTGCATGAATTGACACATTAGAGAGTGGTTTTGTTGTGGTTGCCAGTAGCATTTGTTTCCAGAAAAAGGGATTTTTAATCACTGATGCCTGTCCAACAGTTTCACAGAGTTTTTGAAGCATTGGTGAGCAATGTTACTTAATGTATTTAAAACATCAGAGGAATGTATGTTGTATCTGTAAGAATAATAAATAGTATCCTTCAGGTGCACACCATAATCACCAAGGTTACACTGTGTAAGTTATGAGGAAAAAAAGCAGCTGCTCGGTCAAATTATCTGTAACAGTTTCACAGGCGACAGCAGAAGGACCTCTGTGGCTAATACATTTCTGCAGCCTATCAGGACGGTTGAGTCTAAAACCTATTTGTATGTGCACGTGTGCTCATTAATCTAGTCTGAATACGCATGTAATGGCCACTGATGGATGGTTGTCTTGGGATGAGGTGATAGCACATAATTAGGCTGTCAGCTTGACCCATCGATGGCAGAAAATTCCATATATGTTGCAGAAAAGCTGAAATCACATTCCTTTTGAACAGTGATAACAAAAAAGAAAAATATATAATCTGAACTGATTAAGAATTAAATTAAAGGATTTTACATGAATGAAGTCAGTCAGTTTCTGATGACACTTCCAAAAGGTTTGAAACTTACGGTTTCTCTTAAGGTTCCATTGTTAACCAGATCTCTAATGAACAATAAGTCACAATCTATTATTGCAGAATTGCTTTACTAATTCAGATAGTTGTAGAATTCAACCTGATGTTACATATACATGATGTTCGATTAAGATGATAATCTGATATGTGATATGGAAAAATATGTGGTACAACTGACGATGCATATGGTCACAAGATTAAGCATTTATCCAACCATCCATTCAGGGAAGGTCAAGCATCTTATGTAAAATATATTTATCAAGACACATTTCTGTAACAACCTGACACAGTATAGTACAGTATAGTTAAAACATTTCTGATCTGATAATCTAGAAGCTTTGAAATGGAGAAGATAAAGCCATTGGATCAGACCTGTTTTTTTTTTTTCCGTTTTTTTTATAAACGTGACTCAGTTACAAGCTGTCATTGGGGGATTGGCACTCTGGACAGGTTGCCAGTCCATCACAGAGCCAACACAGAGACATATGAGACAAACATAAACGCTTGCATTCACTTCTGAAGTCTATTTGGATTCACCAAATAACCTAAGATGCATGTATTTTTGTAAGCCAGAGTACCTTCAGTGAAACCACACAATTAAATGAGATAAAGTTTTGATTTTTTCTTTAGAGTCTAAGAGGTTAAGAGTAATTTCTACCAAGCCAGAATCAATACTGTTCTGATTTATGAAACAGAAATGTCTGAACCTAAATTCTAGCAGGCTTTTTTTCTATCCTTTTTTAAAAAAAAATTCTATGTAATATCCATCCAAACCACATATTTTCTTTTTTTTTCAAGTAAAAACAAACATAGCAATACATTGAATTTTGGATGAATTCCACAGTCGCCACAGGCACGCTCAGGACGGGAGATTGAATCGAAGACGAGTTTCAGTGCAATCTGTTGGTTTCCTTAGCTTGGATATTGTTTTTTAATTGGCTCTACATGAATGAATTGGATTATTTTTAAACTAATTAATTGGATTTTATTGGATTATAATTACAATGAACTGAATTCCAATTTACTATATTATTGGACTATATTATTAAGTGCCTTGAGATGACAATTGTTGTAATTTGGCGCTATATAAATCAAAATTGAATTGATGGTGAGGGGGGATCCGACTGATAGAAGCCTGGACAGAGCCAATAAACTTGACATGCCTTAGGTTAATTTCAGAACAACGCTCAGCTTTCCTACAAAGCTACAAAGATCTCACTCTCTCCTTGAACCCACAGCTTCCCTGTCACATTTCTACAGTATCGTACTGCTCCTCAGTCATTGGTCTTTCCACAGCCTCACTAACATCTGTCCTAGTAACCTCTGCTGCCTCCCCCTCCAGCCCATTTGTCTGTAGCAGTCAGGTGAAGAAGCAACTGGAGACACTGAATCAGAACAAGGCCGCAGGTCCAGATGGTGTCAGCCCCTGGGTGAAGAGAGTCTGCGCTGAACAGCAGAACCTCAGCTGCTATTGTGCTATGTTTCTACAACCTCAACCTTAGCCTGAGCCACAAGAAAGTTACAGTGCTGAGGAATACATCTTGCCTTGTTCTGGCACCTACAAAAATCACAGCCACCTGTCTTCAGTGATAACAGACCAGTTACTCCAACATCCGACATCATGAAAGTCCTGAGTGCTTGTTTATCAGCTGTTGGTGCTGTTCCATGCAATATGTGAAAGGTGGAGCCAGTTTATACCTATACTTAGAAAATTGTGTTAACATAAGCACAGTTTTGACCATGTACCTGCACAGACTCTGAGCTGAACAGGGATATTGCACATGAAGAACACTACAGCAGCACAACAGCAAATCTACAGCTTAAAATGGCTTAAAAAGAAAACAATCAAGGTGTTGCAATGGTCCAGTCAAAGTCCAGATTTCAACCTGATTGAAATGCTAGGTTGGGACCTTAAGAGAGCTGTGCATAAATAGTGCCAACAAATCTTAATGAGCTGGAGTAATGTTGTCAAGAAGAATTCCTCCACAACCACGTTAGAGACCGATAACTTCATACAGAAAACAATTACTGCAGGTTGGTACCACTAGAATTCAAGATGGTTGTAAATCATGGAAAAATAAAAGATTATTGCTGCGTCAACACAATTGATCTGCTACAAAATGGTTCAATGCTTCATAGAAAATGCTTATCAGACATGATCCATTAACTGCCTTGGAGTAAAGCAGGCGCCGCATAGTGTCATCAGCGGCAGAAAAGGTTAAGTTTTGCATGACTCTTTAAAAAAATGGAGTAGAAGGCACTAACCACTAAACAGAACTTGAAGGTTAAAAAATGTAAACAAAACCACTGGACTCGGTATGCCGTGTTAGTTCATGTTCACCAGTAGTGACCATCTTTGTTTCCCAGCGGCAGAAATAGCTGGTTGTAATGTGGCAAAAACCACCTCAAGCAAACCAGAAGGAAATAGAAGATATTAAGCAGTATACATCAGAGCTGTAATTATTATGAGTCACACCAGCTGTATTTTTTCCAAACCACAATTTTGTTTTATAATAATCACAAAACTGCTCAGCCATAAAGAACATTTTCAGTTTCCGCTCAGCCCCCTTCAGGTTTCTGTGGACTCTATCATATCAGAGCTCCACTGTGTCATGGTTTGGGGGTGATGGAGGCGAAGTAACAGGACCCAATTGCAGACACAGACAGGAGCCAGAGATAAACTCAAAGGATTCATTTGAGAAAAATTTTAAATCACAGCAGTGCTGGAAAAAACTTGAAACTAAGGAACTCGAAAATGCGCGAGAGGGACAACAAAACTAAACTCTGCAACGCTCGGAGGGAAAACCATGGGGATCAAGACTACGAGGATGACGGTGGCGGTGACGGGGAGAATGACAGCGAGGATCTGACAAAAACTGAGAACAAACAGGAGACTAAATACTGAGGAGAGGATGATTACTGATAAACTAAACCTGAGGAGAATTAGCAAGGGAGATGGGAATGGAACTGGAGACTAACAGGGAACTGAGGGAAACAGGAAATGAAAATTCATAGGAAACTAAACAGATTAGAAAACCAGAATACAGAACTAAACCAGAAAAATACAAAAACAAAAAGGAGCATGACACACTGTGCTTTTGAAAGGCACAGACAGGGTGTGAACCTCACGAGTTACTTTGGATGTAGACTCAGTGGCTCTGACAGGAAGGAGCAGGCATCTGTGTCTAAAAAGCACTGGGGCTGTTAAACGCCACGTCACGTCTCCTATGCCAGCATCCCCACAAATGTGTGCAGCCACAAACTGGCTAGCAGGGAGAATTAATTCTGGGAAGTGCACCATGCAAGCCCTGTCAGTTCACACCTACTGCCCAGGGCACAATCAAAGCCCAACAGTCAGTGGGTCTACATGATGACATTAACTCGATTATAGCTATAGTTGGGTTATGCTCCTTATCTGAGGGTAATTATCCTTGGATATATGGCGGTGAATGAATCGAATCACTGGCACAAAGCATGCAATACCCTGGTACGATCGGTAGCGCTGTATGCATTTTAACTATCGCTAATAGAGCCACTTCCGGTTGACGTCTTCACCACCAACAACAACAAAACTAAGGCATTCGAGAAAGATGGCGAACAAAGAGCAGGATGAAGCTGCGTCCCTCTTTGCTTTGTGATGAGCTGGTTATGGCAAAAAATGATGCACAACGGCGCATTCTCCATCGCGTTGTTTGTTTGTTTCTGACGGCAGCGACAACAACAGGAATATCGTCTCCTTTGACTTCCGGGTGATGATCACGGGAAAAAATCTCGAGCATGCGCAGAACGCTCGATCCGATCCACTGTCGCCTACATGCTCGTCCAGTGGGCATTTGGATTAAGTTATCCCGGGGTCTTAATTTGATCGCAAGTAACGCAATCCGATTCGATTTCTTGTCAGATTAAGGTGTCTACATGAACTGAATAACTCAATCTTATTGTAATTTAGCCATTAATCCGATCCGATGGCACGCATGTAACAACACTGAGTGTTTGCAGTCGTCTTGTTGAATGTGCTTTAGGTGGAGTAATCGAGTGTCAGTCAGAGTTCTCTCAGTTTGGAGAATTAGAAGTGAATTCTGATGGAGGAGCTAAGCTAAAAGCTACTAAGACGGGGTTCGTGAGAAGAGCAAATTTCTCAAACCTCAAAATCTTCAAAACGGTTTGAGTGAATGCTATATTATGGATTTATAAGTCCCTTTTGCATAAGACAGTATCACAGACTGGGTCTGCTTAAGTTGGTGTGAGTTGCAACAGGGTGTTTTTAATGTGGAAACGTTTGGAAAAATGAAAGAAACCACTAAAAGAAACCTGATTAGGCAACTTGAGTAAAGGGCTGAACATAGATCTATGAATGCTGTACTATGTATGCATTAAATTTATTGCATTTAAAATTAAGCAAAGCAATCCTTGTTACTCTGTTTTGTCTTTTATTAAAGTAAACATAAGGTACTGAGAAGCCAATGTTTTCTTGAAAGCTGTTTGCATAAATGCATTATAAGATTATGCATACTTAAATAATGTACCAGATGTGACAGCAGGGACGCAGCTATATGCAGCTTTTTAAAATTAGCCCATGTTAGAACTAATTTCTAGATAGCAATGTAGTAGAAAGCTACTTGCAGCAGGCTGCCTGTTTGCTGTGACTGAACTGTAAAAGCTTGTTGACTCTCAGCTTGAGATGGGTGCCACAACCACCAGTGAGCGACTGCATTAAAGCAAAAAGAGGCTCAATTAGAGCAAAATGAGACCATCTAATACCTTTGTCCAAACTGTGTACTGCAATACAATATCCTTATCGTTTATGCAAGCATTAAAATTCACTGTATCTGAAGTGCATAGGACATAGATGAGAGCAAAGACAACAGCATACTTTGTTATGGGGGAGGTATAGTATTTAGCATTTCACAATTCATTAATGCCAAACAGTGTATATTAGCTATGTTGCTGCAGGATCCACTCACTTGTTTTGGTGCTTTGAGCCCTGCAGATGTGCGTGATATTGTGCCACTGAGTTGAGTGTGACACTGCAGACTTCACAGGTGTAGCTGCGCTTCAGACCTGGAACCAGAGACACATGCATTAAATGATCCAGTCTGGGAAATAGATACACATTCTGTTTTTCATCCTTCTCTACAGAGGAATGACATTTTTAAATCATGACATGGTGTTTCTTACTCACAATCAATCCATCAGAGCCAAGCAGGCCCTAAAAAGAAGCATTTAATTCCACAAATATGTTTGTGTATGTCTTTCAGGATATGTTTGTTGGTTCTTTTCACAATTTTAGGCTGCTGGATAAGGTTAGAGAAAAAAAACTATATGGTGAACATATGGTGGATTTCAGTTCACAGAGAAAAGAATTTCACAGCTAAATCTGTACGGATTTTGGTTTTATTATCAAGCATATACTTATATACTTTGTCATGTATTTTCATACTGTGTCCTCAATTGCCACAGACAACTCTCCTGATTGAGCTTAACGAGAACATAAGTGACAAGAATATAAATGCCTGAGACCTTAATGTGTGTGTGTGTGTGTGTGTGGGGGGGGGGGGGGGGGGGGGGGGGGGGGGCACCAGAGAGTCCAGCTCTGTGCCCACCACAGATCCAGCCCTCCTCATCAGTCTTTCTAAACGTCCAGCATTCCCTCCTTTTAATACTGCCCTCCAACAAACCACAGCATAAAAAAGGAACACTAGACACAACAGACTGGTAAAATATCAGTCCAGCTGCAGTCCCAGGTACTTATAGGACCTGACAACCTCCACGTCAGAGCCCTCAATGGAAATGGGCTGGACATGGGGTCTCTTCCTCCTGAAGTCTACCACCATCTCCTTCTGTCTTGGAGGTGTTAAGCTGCAGGTGGTTAGACCTGCACCATCCCACAAAGTCCTCCACCAGGCCCCCGTCTCTTTTCCATCTGTAATATATCCAATATAACAATATAACAATCGCAGTGTCGTCAGAGTATTTCTGCATGTGGCAGAGCTCTGACTCATGCTGGCAGTCGGATGTATGAAGTATCTTTGATATATTTGGCAGCAACAAAAGTTAATAAAATGGTCATATTTTTAATTGCACGCCACCAGAATCCTTTACCCAAATCCGGTTGGGGGAGCCGGGTTGATTGTCTCAGTGGTCCTGACGATGTCAGGGAAAAGTTGTAGTCCATCGATAAAGTTATCAGAATTGCGACATACAATGTCCAAAAGTTCCTGGCGGCTGTAGAATGTGTTCGCAAGACAGTTCTGAGTGAACAGACTTGAAACAAGCAGGCAGATAACTACTATTTCGCTAAATCGGGAGAGACGCTGAGCCTCGCGATGTGCACACAACAGCACTCCAAAGGACCTGAGTTTCCGCAGCAGGTAGAGTCTGCTCTGACCTTTCCTGTAAAGTGTATGGATGTTATGAGTCCAGTCCAATTTTTTGTTCAGGTGAACACCCAGGTACTTATGAGAGTCCACTCTCGCTATGTCCATTTCCTGGATGTTCACCGGTGTCGGCGGGGCCTGATTGCGCCTGCGGAAATCCACTACCAGCTTCTTAGTTTTCCCTGGAGATCTGGAGGCGGTTCCACTGACACCAGTCCGCAAAGTTCTTGATCAGTTCTCTGTAGTCCCTGTCATCGTCGACAGTGATGAGGCCGACAATGGCAGAGTTGTCAGAGAACTTCTGCAGGTGACAGTGTGCAGAAATGTGCCTGAAGTCTGCAGTGTACAGGGTGAACAGGAAAGCCAAGACTGTTCCCTGTGGAGTCCCTGTGCTGCCCCCATGTCCGAAACACAGTCCCAAGTCCTCACATACTGTGGGCGGTTGGTGAGGTAATCCGTAATCCACGATGTGAGGTGGTGGTCCAAGCCTGAGAGCTCCAGCTTGTCCCTCAGAAGCAGAGGCTGGATGGTGTTGAAAGCGCTGGAGAAGTCAAAGAATGTGACTCTCACAGTGCTTCCAGGCCTCTCAAGGTGGGAGAGGGCTCTGTGCAGGAGGAAGATGACTGCGTCATCCACCCTGATGTTGGGCTGGTAGGCGAACTGCAACGGATCCATTGATGATCCCACCAGAGAGCGGAGATGGGCGAGGACCAGCCGTTCCAGTGTCTTCATCAGGTGCGATGTCAGCACCACTGGCCTGTAGCTGTTGAGGTCCTTTGGGTGCTGTGTCTTTGGCACCGGCACAATGCAGGATGTTTTCCACAGTTGTGGAACTCTCCCCAGCTTCAAGCTCAGGTTAAAGACGTGCTCCACAAGCCCACAGAATTGGTCTGCGCAGGACTTGAGGAGCCTGGAACTGATGCCGTCCGGACCGGCAGCCTTTTTCACCTTGATCTTCCTGAGCTCTCTCCACACCTGGTCAGCAGAGAGGGACAGATCGGGGCTTGGGGGCAGGGTGATTGGTGGTGTGGGGGAGGGTGGAGATGTGAGAGGAGGTGAGAACATCAGTTGGGGGGGAATGGTAGAGGTGGGGACAGTGGTGGCTAGCTGTGATCTCAGGGCTGTGTGAGAGTAAGTGGGGGTGGGGGAGGTGGAGGAGGGGGGATACAGAGTGTGTTGACAAGGGGGGCTGCAGCAACAAGGACGACTGGGCTGGGGGAGGGTTAGGTGTCTGATAGAACCTGTTGAAGAATAGGTTCAGATCATTCACCCACTTCTGATCCCCCGCAGCCTGGGAGTCAACTTCTCTGTATCCTGAGATGGTCTTCAGGCCTCTCCAGACTCCGCTGACGTTGTTCTGCTGCAGCTGATCCTCCATCTTCTTCCTGTAGCGGTTCTTCCCCTCTCTGATCTTCCACCT
This sequence comes from Leuresthes tenuis, assembly GCF_036924035.1. Taxonomy (NCBI): domain Eukaryota; kingdom Metazoa; phylum Chordata; class Actinopteri; order Atheriniformes; family Atherinopsidae; genus Leuresthes; species Leuresthes tenuis. Next base: position 36,475,230 of record NW_027325360.1, read on the forward strand.
CAGCTCCTTCTGCACAGTCTTTAGCCTTTCCTTATTTCCAGACTGAAAGGCCCTCTTTTTCTCCTTAAGAAGGGCCTTTATGTCTGGCTTAATCAAGGGTTTGTTGTTGGAGAAGCTCCGTACAGTCCTGGTGGGTACAGTGTTCTCCACGGAGAAGTTTATAGAGTGATGCAGTGAGTGAGACTGTCAATGTCCTCCCCATGAGGATCGCAGAGTTCTTCCCACATAGTTGATTCGAAACAGTCCCTCAGAGTCTCTTCAGTCTCCTCAGACCATCTTCTCAATGTGCTGGTCACAGCTGGTTGCCAGTGCACGAGGAGTTCATACTGTTAAAATTGGCTTTGTTCTTAGACATTATGTATTCATATTCTGTATGCCACTAAACAATCTATGTTCCTATTTTGTACCTGTCCACTCTGTTCATACAACACAAAGTATGTCCAAGACTTTAGGATAACATAGCAGGACAAAATAACCGGGTCAGATAAAGCATCAGTATTAACACAGATAGGTCTGGTACATTAGATACACGCCAAAAACAACACTCACACACGTTGTTTATCACATCCAAAAAACATGACAAAGACAGTAGTAAACCTGCTCATGTCACTGAAAACTGGCGAGTTATACTCTGTCAAGTGTAAGTACAACCTCTGTGAGATAAAGGTGAATAAATATGAAACGTTATCGGGACTCGGCCTGATGGATTTCCTGCGAGAACTCCGAGTGCCATATGCCATATGCTTTACATGTGACCACTAATAAATACTTTAAGTTAAGATTGCTCCAGCTTGTTCTTGGGCTTCCAATGAAAGAATCGGGCTAACAATACACAGGCCAGAGACGAACCAGGTTGTGGTCTGATCTCCCCAAAGGGGGAAGGGGTGTTGCATTATAAGCATTATGATTGAAGTCCCCAGAGATGAGGAAGAGGGCTCGTGGGTGCTGTGTCTGCAGCCTGCTCACAGCTGAGTGCAGGACATCACAGGCCATGTCACAATTAGCAGAGGGGGGGACAAATGCCGCAATCACAATAAAGTGTGAAAAGTCCCCTGGTAGATAAAATGGCCTCATGCTAAGAACTAACAGTTCAATGTCTTTGCAGCAGAGTTGTTCTTTAACAGTGGTATGACCAGTCTTACACCATCTGTCATTCACAAACACAGCCAGCCTTCCTCCTTTCTTCTTATCGCTCTCCTTTGTCCTGTCGGCCCGATGTAGATTAAATCCACCCCATGTGAATCCGGAGTCAGTGAGTTCAGCCATGTTACCGTGAAAAGCATGATGCTGCACTGTCGATATTCCCTCTGGTGCCGGGTCAGCGCCGTTAGCTCGTCCATCTTAGTGGGAGGAGATCTCACATTTCCCATGATGATGGACGGGAGGACAGGTCTGTGTCGTCTTCTCATGGCAGGACGTCGGGCACCAGAGTCCCTGTCTTTTCCTCCTCAGCTCCTGGGGGACATCGGGCCTCTCCAGGGGCAGCACCGCTGCGTTAAGCTAGATTTATACTCTTCCAGAACGTCGACGATGTCGACGTGACATCTTCATTGAGCATTCGAAGTTCTGCGTCGAGAGAACACGCTGCTCTGCAATTCACCGTAGGGAGGTGTGGCTGTATGTTTGTGTGGTTTCAGAGGTTATAGCCAAATCCTTGATTTTTCTTCTGGTCACAGTTAACAACATCAATGGCAACCGAGGTGGAGCAGCTGTATTTGCAGTTGGAGCTCATCAATATTGAAGAACAAATGCTTAAATTGCAAATGTTGACGCGCAGCTGATCCCTGGTGTAAACAATAGGGGCCATGGCTGCTTCACTGGGCGTCCGGTCATGGGAAAAAGTTTATTTTAAAAAGTTAACGTAGAGTTAAGAGAAACGTGGCAATTTTGGTGCCCAAAGTGCAACTGTTGTTCTGTAGTACTACACTGGATAAATTAGAACACTAGAAAAACTAGAACTATCGAAAAAAGAGAAAAAACGCTAAACTTGAGCGATAGCAGCTGCAACTGCGGCCGCTCTGAGCAGCGCATGTACAAAGAAGGAGCTATAACACAAGAACAAGCTGTGGTTTATTTCTCTGTGCTCTGTGATTTAAGGGCTATTTAAAGGCTTTTTTTCTCTTGGAGATGAAGGACTTTTTGTTTGTATCAATTAGCTCATCTTCACAGTAGGCATGGGCCGATAATCAATAAATCAATTAATTGCACGATAAATTAAAATTAACTCAATGATTTTGCCAGCATCATATATTGACATGTGCATGCATGCTTGTTTTCCTTGTCTCTCACCTCCAAGCAGGCTGGATAACAAGAGGATTCAGTCTCAGCACCTGGGTGTGTTTGTTCCATAGCGGAATTAACGGAGTGAACCCTCCTGCCATTCATCCAATCTCTTTGTCTCTGTGGGGGTAGCCTGGGTCACTAGCCTTGGCTACACAGACAGAGTAGTGTTGGGAACTTTGAGTCTTTTGGCTGAATCGGATCATTTACTCTCGAACAGTAAATTGAACGAATATTTGAACGAGTCATTTCGTTCATTTTTCCAGCAGGTGGCGCTGTAGCCCTACTGTGGGCGTTGCACAAAATGGCCACGGTTCTAAACACTTAACACTGAAGGAAACATAGTTTGCTTCAGCTGAGCTGACAAAGTACAAAACACAAAATGCCACAAACAATTCAAACCATGTGAAAACCTGGGAAAGCAAATACACAATAAGGTGACTCGTGTCTGTATCCTCCCTGCCATTGTTGTTTAAAGGAGACACTGACTCAGTAGCTGTCACGTGACAAATTAACGAACGAGAACGATCCGTTCAGCCCTGTCACGTGACAGCTGGTAGAGAACAAGTGAATGTAAAACTCACATTGATTTTGACAATTAGTAACACAAATAAGTGAGAAAAAAAGTAACAATAAGTTCCCTAAAATGTTAAATAGTGCATTTATTGTGTCTTATTATTATTATTATTATTATTATTATTAGTAGTAGTATATTATTTTATGGTAGAGTATAACACAAAATCAATATGTTGATATAATTTTCAAAAGTATCTATTCACATTATTACATTATCATTTATCTATTTACACACTTCACGCATTATATACACAACAACACTATACATATCTACAAGAACCGAAGACCACTAATTAATTATGATTTCATGACAAATGAATGAACATCACAAATCAGACATCATTCATTTCCTCCTTCGTTTCTCAGTCCACAGTAGAGCCCTGTGCAGGACTGTTTTCTTCACCCCGCTCCCGCTGAATTTCTGACCATTAACCACCCACAATGTGTGTGTTACACTCCCGGCCGCAGCCGTAAAACTTTGAGAATTTATGCCCGCACAATAATAGAAATGCATTGATTTTGTGTCTTCTCCCGTCCCACAGGAGAAAACACGTCATTTTATAGGCTATTAATAAAGAGATTCACGGACAATTGAGAAACTTCTCCAAATATCACACTTGCCTTGCTTTGTCTTTGTGCTGTAAAGACCTTCTTTGAGCTTCCTTTCCACATCATTTATTGACATCCTGTCCCTAGGCTACATCCCGATCTCACAGTGTTTTTAGCCGCCAGCCACCAGCAGTTGAGTTGTGAACGAATCAAAACTGTTTCCTGTGCGAGGAGCCGTAATCCGAGGAGTTGACTCGTGAACGAATCAAAACTGTTTCCTGTGCAAGGAGCCGTAATCCGAGGAGTTGACTCGTGAACGAATCAAAACTGTTTCCTGTGCAAGGAGCCGTAATCCGAGGAGTTGACTCATGAACGAATCAAAACTGTTTCCTGTGCGAGGAGCCGTAACCCGAGGAGTTGAGCCGTGAACGAATCAATACTGTTTCCTGTCCTGCTGACTGAGTTTATGCAGCTGCCGCCTGCCATGTGGCGAGAGAGGGTACTGCATGGAAATTAATGAATCATTTCTGTTTCCTGTCGTGCTGACTGAGTTTATGCAGCTGCCGCCTGTCATATGGGGAGGAAGGGTACTGCATGGAAACGAACGAATCACTCACTGAGACTACTCGTTACTCCCGAGTCATATAAAAGATTAGTTGATATCGAACGAATCGTTCGCGACCGACACATCACTAAGACAGAGTGCAGCAAGTGAGCCTCGTGCGTTGTAGCGTGAGAAAATAAGATAATTGCAAAGCCAAACGCCACAGCTCCGGTGTGGGAATATTTCGGCTTCAAACCGAATGAGCAAGGTGAGCCCATCAACATGGACGAGCCAGTGTGCCGAATTTGCTCAAAAGTGGTGGCAACACAACAAACTTGCATGCCCACCTAAAGCACAACCACCCGACACAGTTTTTCCCAGCTGGAGAAAAAAACTGCACCTCGAGATGAGGAGCCTTCCTCCCGACAGTCAACACTCACTGAGGTGTTTGGTCGACAAAGTAAATATTAACAGAACAGCGCAAAATGGTGTGCGCTCACATAATTTTTATTCAAGTGCAATTTTAACTAACGTAAACTGAGAGTCCATTTTATTTTTTGTTTTATTTATTTATGATATTTAAACTTAAATATTTAAAAATTACAATTGTGTAATACACATAAATAAAAGTTTGTTATATTTAAAAGGGTGTGCATTATTATGATATACACTATTTGTTTACAATATCGTTTATCGGCAATAATTTGTGGGACAATATATCGTCCAGCAAAGTTTGTTATCGTCCCAGGCCTACTTCACAGTTCATATATTTTTAGGTGATTAAATAGGCAGAGGCAGAATAAATTGCATTCAAATGCCACAAATGTTTGAGATGCAATATGTATTAATTGTGTTATTAAAAGTGATTTGTAGATATTATAAACAGACATAATTTAAGCTAAGGTGACCAGACACCATTTTGGGTGGCCTGTCCCCGGTCAAAGCTGTCCCCGAAAATGTCCCGGATTTTGACTGAATGGGGGGAAATGTGCGCAGACTCCAGTTATTACGGTAGCCATTTAACGCATCGCCAGAGAAGACGCAGCAGCGTCAACAACAACAAATAGGCGGGGAAAAAGGAAAGAAAAAGAGACCAGTGACTGCGATAAATGGTATATTGTGTATAAACTTATTTATTTTTGAGTGAACTGGCAGTAGACTGGGCTGTGAGTGTGTGTGAAGTGATGTAACATTCAAGTAAATATGATTGTTTATCTGAATTGAAGACCAAACTTAACGTCATAAAAGTCAGTGAACGTTAACATTATGACACTGTTTTCCTTTCCGTCATTAGTGAAGCTGTAACGTTAACATTAGCATGAGATTACCAGGTGAGGACATGCTCTTATTCTATCCAGGCTCCTGAGGTGGAGGTGGATGAATGAGAACATTGTTATGTCATCCATTTTTTGATTGCCACCTTTTGTGTAATGAAAGCTGGTTAAAAGTAGGGCTGGGCAAATATTATTTATTTATTCATTCACGTTAATCGCATGATTTCCTGTTATCAATCACGATTAATTGCATTGTTGTATGGAAAATCCAATAATGAATTCAAAAGTAGCAAATAACACACTTTTATTGAAACTGTACAGTCATATAATTGAAGTACTTCGGTGATAAGACAATTCAACGTTACAGTGCTAACAAATAACTTTGTCAAATAACTTTGCGCCTCTGGAAGAACATGGAAATGAAAATGGCCATGTAAAAGTTCCATAACCTTCTCCATGTTTGTTTGGCCCGCTTCATCCGCCTTTTTTTTTTTTTCTGAATGTTTCCTGTGAGCCGCAGTGGTAAGCAACATACTAGTATGCTCAAAATGTACTTTATCAAAGTAAAAGCCAGTAAGCAATAGACGTCTACAATATAAATGATAAATATTAAAAACAGCGTTAATGGGAGACAAATAATTGTCAATGACAATGAATTCATTAGTTAACCAAAAATAATGTGTTAATGTGCCCTGCCTTAGTTAAAATACACGAAAAAGGACTTTTTTATTTCATAATGATAATATTTAATGATTTTTCACCGCCGCATTGAAAATGTCCCCGATTTTCATTTCAGAACTGTGGTCACTTTAATTTAGGCTATTACTTCAAAGTGAATTTACTGACTGGTCGATTGATAGATCGACCGATTGACTGATTGAATTACATTTACCCCAGGGATATTAAGGGAATATGAAGAGAAGCAGAAATATTGAGCTTCTTCCTCAAAAAAAGACAACAGTTAGAGCCAGCCCAGCTACTACCAGCAGCAATGAGGCCCAGACAAGTCAGCAGTCGAGGTTCAGCAATATTAGTGATGAAGAGCAGTCAGCTCCCCAGGGACAGGATGGTAGGTCATGCTTAGATAGTTTGAATTTACCATGTAGGCTCACATTCAAGTTGTTTGTCACTCCAGTTATACAATTATAACTGTCTTAAACATCACTACAACATTAATTAATGTGCATAATACATAAATACACAAACACATATCCATGGGATGTAGATTAACAGGCAACTCACAAGAGTTGAAAAACAACAGACAACGTAAAGTGTTGTAAAAACACTACAAGTACTCGGACGCGGACGGAGCTACTGAATTGGCCGGTGCTCTTGGGAGCGCCGGAAGAAAGAAGTTTGAGATATTTGGCAGCAACAAAAGTTAATAAAATGGTCATATTTTTTATGGAATGCCACCAGAATCCTTGACCCAATAATGTCTGTAATAGCGCCCTGTTGCTCCAAATTATAAGCACCCTGCGTATTTGCTATCATGTTGTACTTATCTTATTGTTTATGAAAAATAGCCATATTGATCACCTTGCTCTCACAATCAAGTTTGCTCCTCCATAAATATGGCTTGGAGCAAAAGGCCAAGAGAAAATAAATGCCAGTGTGCACTCACTGAATCGTATTTCCATATTCCCCTGAATCAAATTTTCCCCATGAAAATGTATTAAATGTATTATTTATTTATTAAATTGTGTCACTGGGGATCGAACCGCTTAAACTTAGAAAGCATCTGCGTAATGTCAGTGTTGCGGCAGAGAGCGATGAAAATCTGCAGTTTGTTAATTTACTTCTCAGATGGTGAGGTCAGCTGTTTCCCTCCTAATATTTTGATGGAGAGCAGTACTTCCCTCAGAGAGAACAGCAAAGCTTTCCCTTTCACTTCCCTGCTGATAAGCTGCACAATAACCACTCTGTCAGTGTGCTGCCAGCAGGACTGCAAATTCAATTTTGTGGCAGCATCCCCAGACACAGTCAGGAGCTGACATAAAAGTTCTGCAGCAGGCTGTAGGGGTCTGCTCTGCAGCAGCCCTTTGACAGTCTGCCTCTCAAACATCTTTTGAAAGGGTTAAAGATTATACAGCGGCTCCGGTATCCATCACTGCCAGCCACCTCTGGCCCCTCCTTCATGATGCTGCCTTGCATGAGTGATGAAGCTCTGGGAACCCTCAGGCCTCTGTAATTCCTCCCCTCCATCACCTTTACTTCCTACCCTCGGAGGCATTGCAGATGAGTCACTGAAAATTTGTTTGTTGAGCTGAGAAAAGAGCGGCAGCCCAGGAGAGAATGCAGAAGAAGAAAAATGTGCTCTGCAGTCTCATTTATTTGGATTAAGCTGGGATTTTGTTACAGAATAAAAACAGTAACAGGTTGTGGAGCTGATTAATGTGGAGAAAAATGTTGTCTGATGTCTTCTGTCTTTATTTGGTCTTAGGGTAACACTGAGGTAACTTTTGAAAGAAAGTAGCCAGTGTATAAAGTAAAGAAAAGTAATATCAGGCAGAGTAGTGAAAATCTGCTCATCTCAGCTGCAGTTCAAACTTCAGGACATATTCACAAAATGTCTTGAAACTAAAAGTAATTAAAATGGTTATACCATAACAGTTTTCAATAGTTTATATAAGAGCTTTTCTACAGTTTATAGTGTGTGAGTGCATGGATTTTCATTTATGTGTATATGAGCATTTCAATAGTATATATTAGGGGTATGAAGAGATCTTGCCATGCCATGTGCCACGAGATCTCGTGAGATTACACTTGACAATATTTCTATGAGCGATCCAGACTTATATTCGTGACCTGTGGGGGCAGTAATGTGCCTTTGCTACATCTAGCCTGCCAGAACCTAAAGAAGGAGAAGGAAAATAAGAAGAGGAGGAGAAGAAATCTTGTCTCGTCTTGTTCTTGTGAACCAAATATCGTGTCTCGTCTCGTGAGCTGAGTGTATCGTCATACCCCCAGTATATATAAGAGCATTTCATTAGTGTGTAAGGTTTTTAGCATAGTATGTAAGAGAGTTTGATTTATTATGTTTGTATGTAAGTTAATTCTGAATAATGGCCCTGGTGGCTCCCCATACAAAACTGTTCAAAGCTCTCCGCAGATGCTCCACATTTCCTATCACAATTTTGACTTGGAAGTAACAGATGAAGTTGGCATACAGAAGCACAAAAAGCAGATATCAACTAAGAATTTATTCAAGGGAGAGCATGTGTCTATTTAAAAAGTTAATCATACAGAAAGCATGGCATGTAGAGACCTGTAAAGCTGTCCAGTTTACCGTTCAACTTGGCAGCTGAATAATTCATCAGTTGTTTCTGTTTGTGACATGTCTGCTACATATTCAGCCTTCTCCGCCTTTCCTAAACTGCTAGCACTATTGCACTTTAAAACTATTTAAAGTAAGCTAATCAATATCAAAGTTCTGGACATTTAGGTCTAGTCATTCATTCTCCTGTTTTACGTCACCCTCCTAAACATTTATCTAAAATCACAACTAATTTTGATTACATCATCATCATAAACAGTTTTTCGAATGTTATGATATCAAACAACACATTACTATGAGAGGCTGTTTAGGAAATAATTCATACTCTCTCACAAACACGACTAAAGTTACACACGCACGCTTGCTATCATACTCTCTCATAAATACTACTATAGTCACACACACATACTATCATACTCTCTCACACACACTATTATATTGAAACACACAGAGAGGATCCGCTCTGCCCTGATACACCTGTTGCTCCAGGTCTGAAGATCTGCCGTATTTCCTCATCGAGATGTGCTACGGGAGGGCTATTGATTATTACAGTTTGAAATTTCCGACGTTGTAATCACATTGGAAGAGGTTCAAATGTTATTTAAAAGTGCAATTGCCTCACTTGACACTGTCCCAGTCGACCATTTTCACATGTTAATTCAATTCAATTCAGTTTTATTTATATAGCTCCAAATTACAACAATTTTCATCTCAAGGCACTTAAACAATATAGTCCAATTCAAGCCAATTGGAATTCCATTCATTGTAATCATAATCCAATGAGATCCAATCGATTAATTTCAAAATAATCCAATTAATTCATGTAGAACCAATTCAAAAACAATATCCTAGCTAAGGAATTCAACAGATTGCACTGAAACTTGTCTTCAGTCCAATCTCCCGTCCTGAGCATCCCTGTGGCGACTGTGGAAAGGAGGATCATCTGAGGATCATCTGGAGGATGAGGATCATCTGAGTCATCCCTAACTATAAGCTTTATCAAAAAGGAAAGTTTTAAGCCTAATCTTAAAAGTGGAAAGGGAGTCTGCTTCCCAGACATTTACTGGCAGCTTATTCCACAAGAGAGGGGCCTGATAACTGAAGGCTCTACCTCCCATTCTACTTTTAGAAACTCTGGGAACAACAAGTAAACCTGCAAAATATCTTACAATGAGACCTTTAAGATATGATGGAGCTCGGTCATTAAGAACTTTATATGTGAGGAGAAGAATCTTAAATTCTGTTCTGAATTTAACAGGGAGCCAATGAAGAGAAGCTAAAACTGGAGAAACATGAACTCTCCTGTTAGTTCTCATCAGAACTCTGGCTGCAGCATTTTGGATCAGCTGGAGGCTTTTCAGAGAATATGTGGGACAGCCCAATAATAAGGAATTACAGTAGTCCAATCTTGAAGTAACAAATGCATGAACTAGTTTCTCTGCATCACCTTGAGACAGGATGTTCCTGATTTTAGCAATATTACGAAGGGGAAAGAAGGCAGTCCTAGAAACCAGTTTTATATGTGCGTCAAATGATAAATTGTGGTCAAAAATAACTCCAAGGTTCCTCACTGTAGAACTAGAAGCCAAGGAAATACCATCTAGAGTAACTATATAACTAGACAATTTCTCCCTGAAGCGCTCAGGTCCAAAGAGAACAACTTCAGTTTTGTCTGAATTTAAAAGCAGACAGTTCTGAGTCATCCAGGTCTTTATGTCTTTAAGACAGGCTTGTAGTCTGACCAACCTGTTGGTTTCATCTGGTTTCATAGATAAGTACAGCTGAGTATCATCAGCAAAGCAATAGAAATTTATGGCATGCTGTCTAATAATGTTACCTAATGGAAGCATGTATAAAGTAAAAAGAATCGGTGCAAGCACAGAACCCTGAGGAACTGCTGCACTTGATGATACATCAGTGATGATCGTGGGAATGATTCCATCAATCTTCTCTCTGATAGAAACAATTTTATTGATAAATAATCTCATGAAACATCATGTTACATCCATGCAAATTGGTCATCTTAGAGGAGGCGGGACTAGAAGAAACAAATGATAAGAAGATAAGAAGACATATTCGGTACCTATATACGCAATGAGCCAATCAGAAAATGAGAATTCAAGTTGACTTCTGTTTCAATCAAACTCTCACACTTACTATCAAACTCTCTCACACCATCAAACTCTCTCACTCTTACTATCACACTCTTGCACACACACTACCATACTCTTGCACATACACTACCAAACTCTCTCATATACACAATTATACTATAGTAGTGTGTGTGAGACAGTATAGTTGTGTGTGAGAGACTATAGTACCGTGTGTGTATGAGTATAGTAGTGTGTGTGAGGCAAGGCAAGGTAATTTTATTTATATAGCACCATTCATACACAAGACAATTCAATGTACTTTACAAGAGAAATATATTGAAGGAACAATAGATCATTAAAAACAAAAGCTAAAAGCAAGAAAAACAGTGCAGAAAATGCATTTAAAAAGCAAACATGAAGCAAAAGCAAAAGCAGACAAATATAAAAACAATAGCTACAGATTTTCCTACAATATCTAGTTCACTGGTAAGCTGTAGTAAATAGTAATGTTTTAAGTTGACAGTTTCAGTCAACCTCAGATATTCTGGAAGTTTGTTCCACAGGCGGGAAGCATAGAAACTAAAGGCTGCTTCGCCTTGTTAGGTTTTGATCCTGGGCACACTGAGTAAACCTGTTCCAGATGATCTGAGGGTTCTGGGTGCTTCATAACGTACCAGTAAATCAGAGATGTATTTAGGCCCGAAACCATTTAGTGCTTTATAGACAAGTAACAAGATTTTAAAATCTATCCTTTGACACACAGGAAGCCAGCACAGTGTCTTAAGCACTGGTGTAATGTACTCCACTCTTTTGGTGTTGGTGAGGACTCTGGCAGCAGCGTTCTGGACAAGCTGCAGTCGTCTGATTGATTTTTAACTCAGACCTGTGAAGACACTGTTACAATAGTCTGCTGAAAATGAAAGCATGAACAAGTTTTTCTGTAGAGACTATAGTAGCGCGTGTTTATGAGTCTGTATGAGTATAGTAGTGTGTGTGAGAGGCTATAGTAGTGTGTGAGACAGTATGATAGTATGTGTGTGTGACTATAGTAGTATTTGTGAGCTAGTATGATAGTAAGTGTATGTGTGTGTAACTATAGTAGTAAGTGTGTGTGACTATAGTAGTGTTTGTGAGAGAGTATGATAGCATGTGTGAGAGACTATGACAGTAAGTGTGCGAGCAAATGTGAATTATTTCCTAAACAGGACCCACTCATACAAAAGGTCATACACTTGACCTTATCTTTTCTAAAAGTCTAGATTTTAAAGTCACAAATGCTCCAGAAGTTGTCATTTCTGATCATTTTTTTAAGCAATATGCTGATATGTCTGATTAAACAGCAATGGATTTATCTAAAAACAACGTAAAAAAAAACAAAAAACATTTCCTTAATGTAGACACTGATGACATTTTCATTGATGAATTCTCATAGCGCACATTATATATCTAATTGTAATGTGATACAATGATGGATAATTTCTCCAATAACATGTCTCAAATCATTAATTACTAAATCATTAATGCTAAATTGAAGTAAATCATTAATGCTAAATCATTAATGCTAAATCTGTCAATTTATGTGCTCCAACAAGGGCACTTTGGAGAAACAGTGAAAAAGTAAAGATTGCAATGTTACTCTGCTGGAGGGCGGAAATTACAAGTTCATTTTGAGATCTATAAAAATACACTCTAGTGTTACATGACTGCAAGGCCGTAACTACCATAGAGGACACCGAGGTCGTGTCCTCTGTATTATTATTATTTTTTTTTTTTTGCTTAAATTGTGGTGATTTTATATTTGAAGAGCCAAGAGTAGCGCGGCTGTTTAATAAAACAGTGGCTCAGTTTGGGCATACGCGTCATCAACAACATTCACTGTCTATGGTAACTACTGTAGTGTCTGACACTTTAGAAGGCCAGGTTCGTGTGTTTGGGGTGTCCAGACAGGAGATGAAGAATGGTAATCATGAACATCTGGAGAAACATCCCTTAGTACCCATGTGTAACTCCCTTAGTTAAGAATGTCCAGGACAACCACACCATGGATATATAGATATACATATATCTTGCAGCCTAACTATTGAGCCCACGCAGGCTCAACCCCTTAGGGAAAGGTTTTACCTAATATAAGGGGTGAAGCAACCCCAGTGAGAGAGAGATGACACAGACTTTTTGGCTTCAAGGATCTCTCCAGATTTGATGCATCTATCTGTAATTCTGATACAGACCTGGTGACCAGTAAACTACTTCGGTGTTCGACCAAGTCTGTGTCAGCAGAGTTTTTCCTGTATCATCTACACATCGGCTGTTTGAAGGCGACCATCCCTTATACACCACACTACCACACATCGGACTTTGATGTTATCGCTACCGTTAGTGTGTCAGTCAGTCTCACCAGTCACTGGAAGAGGAGCACATCAAGCTAAACATGTAGGTGGAGAGCAGTTTAAGTGGTAGATGACTGTGAGAAAAAAATGCATTTTAATGTGGAGATATTTTTATTGCAGCCCAGCGTACAACTCGGATAGCAAGGAAACATCGAATCAAAGTTTAATTTTGGTTAACTCCGTCAGTACCGGTCGTCAATCAATTTCCACCGGTTGAGTCATCATTCATTTTGCGATTGAAATGTCAGCGACGTCTTCGATTGAAAATTAAACGTTTATTCAGTGTTGATATCTCAATGTTGGATGTTGAACCTGTGATATATTTCTGCTGGAGTACAACGCAGCAACACTGCACAGAGCAGATGTGTGGGACAGGAAGTCTAACTTTCTGTGGTAACTTGCCCTTACTTCATGACTCACCATAATGGTCCTTAAAAAAGCCTAATAATGCTCCATTTTTACCTCAAATTTCAAAAGCTCTGCACCGTCCTCAAGGTTTTTTAAGACTTCTGACATCTGAAAACATGATGTTGAAATGGCGTATTGTTTTCATTTCTATCAGTTTAGTATTTAACTGTGTTTATAGTTTCAAGAGTTTTATTTGTCACATACATAATCATACATAGTACAATGTGCAGTGAAATTTTCTTTTTACCTGCCACCAAGAATTAAAGATAAGAATTTAAATATAAATAAGTTGAATAAAAAAAACCTTGGCACAATAATACCACACAAAATAAGAAACTAAGAAAAATGCTTCAGTAAAAGTGTAGAGTATTAAAATACAAATGTAAAAATTTACAACATTAACAATATCATTAACGTTAGCATTAAGGTGCAGGTGAGTGAGATAGTCCAGTTTAACGCTCATTGTTGAGCAGACGGATGGACTGGGGGAAGAAGCTTTTCCTCATCCTCTCCGTGTTGGTTCTCAGGCAGCGGATCCAATGGCCTGTTGGCAGCAGGGAGAAGAGTGACTAGGGTGGTGGGGCTGCCTGAGGATCTTCTCGGCTCTCGACCTGCATTTGATGTAGATGTCCTGCAGGTCGGGTAGGGTTGCCCTCCTAAGGGCCAAGAGGTCCTGTTTCTTGCAGCTGCCCATCCATGGTGCTCCCACTCAAGATGCTCTCAGTGGTGCAGGTGTAGAGGTTCCTGAGCACCTTGAAGCCTGAAGTCTCAGGACAGGTCCTGTGAGATGGTCACACCCAGGTATTTGAAACGGTCCACCCTCTCCACCTCAGACCCGCCGATGCAGAGCGGATGGATGTCACTCTGCTGCTTCCTCCTGTAGTCCTTGGTTTTGCTGGCATTCAGCAGGAGTTTATTCTCCCAGCACCATCTCTCCAAGTGAATTATGCACTAATTGAAGGTTGATTTGACTCTGTATGTAACAAGGTCAATGGGAAGTGTAACCAGCTGCGTCATGGCTGACTTGCTACTTTCGGATGCCTTAGAGCGTCAGGCTCTTGAAAGAGAGCCTGTGTAGATATCCTTGCGGAGACAGACAAATGGCTGACATCGCATCATTTAGATTGCCAAGGACTGTGCTGCTGCAAATATGCAGCTTACTAGAGTCACAACTTCAGAGAGAAACACGCCGATCAAACCCAATTCCACCACACATCCAGGTCCTCAACACCCTTGGATTTTTGGCCACAGGAACCTTTCAGAGGGAGATTGGAGACAGATCGGGTGTGTCCCAGTCTGTGAGTCGTGCGCTCTCCTTGGTTATCAAAACTTTCATCACTTTATCACCCACAGTACAAATTCAATCAAATCAAATTCCTGCTGTCGAACAAGTACAAATTGAGAGGGACTTTCATGCCATGGCTGGACTGCCAAACATAACCGGAGCAATAGACAGCACACATATACGCATCAAAGCAGCTTCACCTTATGTGTTCCCTTTTCTCAACTACAAACAGTAACACTCCACCAACTCCCGAATCACATCAGACTCCAAATACAACCTTTAAAATGTCTTTGCTCAGTGGCCTGCGGGAACGCACGACTCCTTTGTGCTGCAAAATTGCGCAGTTGGCACATGTCTTGCACAAGGTGTGCATGGAGATGGCTGTCTCCTTGGTAAGTGACTTGTCTGATTGTTAATATTCACCATGCAAACGTCATAAGATTATTTACCTAAAAATCACTATTTTCTCCAGGTGGTCGAGGCTATGCTTTAGCCCTCTGGCTATTGACACCCTTACAAGATAGGAAAGCTCGTACAACGACTGTCATACGTGCACACATGCAGTTGTGGAGCGCACTATTGATGTGCTGAAGGCCAGGTGGATGTGTCTCGATACAGCGGGGGGCAAACTGTTCGATAGCCCAGAGGAGGCATGCCAGATTATTGTGGTGTGACAGGTTGTGTGCCCTTGTCTCCCATATAGGAGTGGCTACACACCGGTGTGTGTGTCTGTGTGTGTGTCTGTCTGTCTGTCTTAACCTCTCTCTCTCTCTCTCTCTCTAGTTTCCTCTGTTGATTGTTTGGCATGGTCAGCAGAATTGTTGGCATGTCTGTGTGCAGAGCCTCCCTCATTCAGGTAAAGTACTTTTGTCAGTCCTCCATTATGCATGGGTGCTCGTTGACTTTATGATCTCTGTTTTTGCAGCAGAGCGCTACCAGAAGCTTTCCCTGGGTGCATTTTAATCCATCTGCAGTCTGTGGAGCAAAGACCTCGCGTTCGACCAGCCTGTGTCTTGCCACCTCCTGGTACTCCGACTCACTGCTGTTTTGGTTCTTTTTCTTCACATAATTCACTGTCATTTTGGTTTTATACAGTTCAACATTGTCTCGGTTCCCCAACCAGATTTGATCGATGACATTTTAGACACTCTGTCGCAGCTGTTGTTTTTAATAATTGTTTTATATAGTTGTTTTATGTGACAGTAGTACTAGGCATGTTAGTTTAACCTTCGTTTTTTTTAATTTGTTGAACAGGTGCTGTGGGCCTCCGGTGGCAGTCCCTGGTGATGGTTTTATCTCACAATGTGAATGCAGTGGCACTGGTGTTTTCTTTGTGGACCTTTTTTCGTTAGTTTTTTCCCCTGCCGCCCGGTAGCTCCAGCTCTGTTTGCATTTGTTTTGTTTTGCTGCCTCGTACTACTTTGAACTGAGTTTTCTTATAGGTTTTGGTACGTCATTTGGTTATCTTATTTTCCTTTTTTGTTTGTTTTTGTCGTCCTTTAATAAATTTTTATATTTATACCAACTGTCTCTTGTATAAAAACTTCCTGTCTGTTTTTGTGTGTTACTTTCCACATTCATTTCCTGGGGTGAAACTCCCCCAGGTGGCGTTGTTGGTTAACCTCCCTCCCTGTAACCACATAGTGATTCCGCCACATTCACATGCTACGTTTTGCACAATATTGCCATGAACGAGGGTCTCCCACTACCTGAACCAGCCCATACAGACAACATGCCCGAAGACCACGCTCACAGACCGTCCCATCAAAGTGCCATCATGATGAGGCAACAACTGATTGCACGGCAAAAGACATTTTTTGTTAAGCCATTTTACATCAAACCATTTCTTATTAATTTCGGTGACATTACGAACCATAGGTCACACGGAATTAACAGCACTCATAATTTCTTCCCATTTCTTTGCTTTAGCAGGTCCCATAATTCGACTGCTGACACTGCTAAAAATGACAGATTTTCCTTTTTGGATCTCTGAAAGCAGAACTTCAATCTCAGAGCCCGTAAATTTGTTCTTTTTGCGCCTTGATTCCATTCTCATGAATTAACACTTCCTGGCAAAGGAGATAGGAAGCGTAGCCTTATATGGTATTATTTTGGGCGTGGAGTATGCATATTTACTATACTTGTGCACGTGCACTTAAATACGCACAGATGGCATTCATCATGTTTACGCAGGTGGTTTACACACTTTTCCAAAGTTAAGAGCGTTTGTTGAATCTGACGTGGCGTGTCTGTACGACCTTCATGCAAAAAAAGTGAGAAAATTTAGAATAAGAATATGATAATGTGCTTGCATGAGGCCCATTGTGTTTACTCTTGCTTGCATTTAATTTGGGCATTTATTCACACTTATACATTAGAAAACACATTCATTTTAGACATGAGTACTTATTTAAAAAAAAAAAAAGAAAGCTTTCACTTCCATTGTTGTTGTTTTTTTTTAAATCAGAAAGGAGGACAAGTATCAAAATATAAATCATCTCTAAGAAACACTGCACTTATGGAACAAAATGTTAAATTGATTTCAGACAATGCTTATAAGGATTGTTGGAAAGTGAACAAACAGCAGCTCTGTTACACAGAATTTTTCTTATTTGAGAAACACTTTACATCGTAAAAAACAATATCAAAGTGCTACGGGAGTTAAACCCATAAAAACAAGTAAAACCATAAAAACAAGTAAAAATGAATTAAGATTTTAAGGATTAAAATGTCTCCCAAAGAGAAATGTTTTAGGACCTTTTTTAAAACCAGACACTGTCTGTGGAGCCCTTAGGTGGTTTGGTAGGGCGTTCCACAGGCATGGAGCGGCGGAACAGAAAGCCCGGTCCCCCATTGTGTGGGTCTTAGTCCTTGGACAGAAAGAGAATGTGGAGACAGCTATCTTAACCTGTACATCGACTCACAGGTAAAATGGATTGTTGTAAAACACTGAGGGTTCTCCTTTGCTCTGCAAGAGCCTAACTATCTTCTTGTCTCTTGGTTAATTGAGACCTATTACCTAAGAGGCTAGGAGGGAGCACGTTGGCAGTATAACTGATTAGTGGTGCAGTCTTCTGTGTGAGTCGTTTACAAGAAGAAAAGAGATGGTGCTGGTCCAGGATTCATGCTAAATTAACCAGCAGCCATCTGGCTTACTCAGATGCTGTAAGTTTAGCTAATTCCCCCTCTGACTGCAGCAGGGCACCCAGCCTGAAAGAACAGTTGTTGAATCTGATTTTGTTTGAAACAAGTTGTTTGCTAACCGTACAAGAGTAGGATATTTTTGATATGCTCTGCTTTGTGAAAGCACTTCCATAATGAAATCATCACACTCAATAGTGTTTTTGTCCCCCCGAAGCAATAAAACAGTTTTGCTCACCAAATCATGGTTAAGATTGGTTTTTGAAATTGGACGCAGTTTGAAACTGTGTAGTAAGTAGAAATGAAATATCTTGAGGAGAACAGGCATTAGCTAAAAACAAATGGCCACCCTTCTGTTGCTCTAATCTGAAGCTTTAGATTGAACCAATTGGGGGCTTTGCCTTTGGTTTCCTTGTGAAAGAAACTTTTATCAGCTTAGAGCACTTTGCCCATCTCTGGGTCTATCATTAAGGCAGTAAGAGATCTATTTTATGGTCACAGGGAGCGGTAAATATAACCCAGAGCTGATAGCAAGTGCGAGAACAAAAGTCTAAAAAAAAAAAAAAAGAAAAGAAAAAAAGGAGACAGTTAATCTCTGATTAACTGGTGTATTGGGGTCTGGAACAAACACAAAACATCTGTTGGCGTGTTTGACAAGCCAGACTACAGTCTAAATTTAGTGGTTTCAAGTGAGCACTGACAGCACTGTTTCTTCTTTTTGCAGCTACACAGAGAATCCCAAAACACTAAGTGACCACTATAATCACAAGGATGTTGGCAGCAGCTCTACTCAAAAGGACATGACTGACGACAGAGTTCAGACAGTGTGTAACAAGGATTTCTCTTTCACGGCATCAAGAGGGCAGTTCAGGTCTGACTGTGTTCACCTGCACAGCTACTAGTAAAAACACAGCTTCCACACTATTTATATAAATTCATACTTAATGTAATAGTTGGTGGGCAGCTTGTTTCAAATATGGTAATAATCTCACTGAAACTGAGCAGTCTGCCTTGTCAAAGTGAACCCCAAATACAGCTGTTTGAGAGACTCCTGAGGGAAACAGTTTTTGGTCACTAAAAATCAATATTTCAGAAAACTCCACAAACTTTTGGTTTTTGACATCTTGATCTTCTTGATTTGCAAGTTTTATTGATGAATTTTCTGAATTATTGTCTGTTATCTTGACTGATTTGAATAATTTTATCTTGACCGGGGATTTTAACATTCACATAGATAACATGATGGACGGTAATGCCAAATAATTTTCTTCTGTGCTGGATATGTTTGGTTTGTGGCAACATGTAACAGAACCAACCCACCTTCGAGGTCACACTCTGGACCTGGTAATTTCTAAAGGTGTTGATATTTCTTCTGTTGTGGTTATTGATTTGGCCATGTCTGACCATTTCTGTATTTTATTTGATTTATTGATTACTCAGAATGTTCAAACAATCAGCTTCTCAGTTAAGAAGAGGTACATTAATGAGAGAACAAGTGCTCAGTTTAGGGAGGCCATAGCTATGTCACCAACAATGAGCACACAGTCAGTTGACAGACTGCTGGATCATTTCAACTTAAGAATTTTGAATGTAATAGAAGCTGTCGCACCGATAAGAATCAAGAGCCTTTTGAGCAAACAGAAAACACCATGGAGAAACACCACAACGGTCAAAAACCATAAAAGAGAATGCAGGAAACTGAACGTAAAGAAAACAAAGCTTCAGATTCAGTATGAGCTGTATAAACGAAGCCTGCGTAGTTATAACAATGAGCTGTGCAAGGCCAGAGAGCTGCATTTATCGGAACTGATTAATAAGAATGCCAACAATTCTCAAACTCTGTTTGCTATGGTTGAAAAACTCACGAATCCTCCTAAACAGTTAAACACAGACCTCCTCTCCACTGAGAAATGCAACGAATTTGCCTAGTTTTTTAGCCAAAAAAATCAAAACAATTAGACAAAACATTCACGCCACACAGACCAACAAGGAAACTAATCTGTGTCTAAAACTTAGAAATAACTCTGACGTTATGTCACAATTTAATATTATTGATTTAAAAATCCTGGAGGAAACAGTTCGGCATCTGAAATCAACAACTTGCACTCTGGACATAATACCATCTGACTTTTTAAAAACAGTTTTTACCTCAGTAGAAAGTGAACTCCCACAAATAGTTAACAGCTCACTGGCATCAGGCATTTTTCCCAGGTCACTAAAGACAGCTGCCATTAAGCCACTCCTAAAGAAGAGAACTCTAGACGCCTCTGTGATGAACAACTACAGAGCTGTCTCTAACCTCTCTTTTATATCCAAGATTATTGAGAAAGTTGTATTTAACCAGCTCAACGACTTTCTGAATGAAAGTTGAAGTCTTGATAACTTTCAATCAGGCTTCCGACGTCATCACAGCACTGAAACAGCTCTGGTCAAAGTGTTAAACGACATCAGGTTGAGTACTGATTCTGGTTATGTTTCAGTCCCGGTTCTGTTGGATCTCAGCGCTGCATTTGATACTTTAGATCACAGAATCCTGGAAAACTGGGTTGGATTTTCTGGAGCGGTCCTTAACTGGTTCAGGTCCTATTTAGAAGACCAGAGTTATTTTGTTACAATTGGCAGCTATGAATCTGAGCGAGTGGCCATGACTTGTGGAGTCCCCCAGGGATCAATTCTTGGACCTCTTCTGTTTAACTTGTATATGTTACCTTTGGGTCAGATATTACAGAACTTTAACATCAATTATCACAGTTATGCAGACGATACACAACTTTATGTGTCTCTGTCACCAGACGACTGCAGCCCAGCAGACGTACTGTGTCAGTGTGTGGAGGAAATAAACTCCTGGATGAGAGAGAATTTTCTACAATTAAATGAAGACTAAACTGATATCATTCTGTTTGGCAGCAAAGAGAAGACGGTCAGCATTGGTAAATATCTTGAGACTCTGGCCCTTACAATCACTGACCAAGTTCGTGACCTTGGAGTGTTGATAGACTCAGATCTGACTTTCAGCAGCCACATCAAAGCTGGCACCAAGCTGGCTTTTTACCAACTCAGAAACATCAACCGAATTAAAGTTTTCTCTCCCAAAAAGACCAGGAGAAACTCATCCATGCATTCATCTCCAGTAGACTCAATTACTGTAACTGGACTTCCCAAAAAGAGCATTAAACAGCTGCAGCTCATCCAGAACGCTGCTGCTGGAGTTTTAACCAGGACTAAGAGATCTGAACACATCCCACCAGTTTTAAAATCTTTACACTGGCTTCCAGTCAGTCACAGAATAGATTTTAAAAGCCTACTGATGGTTTACCAATGCTGACGTGATATGTTCAGAGAATATAAACCCAGCAGAGCTCTTAGATCCAAGGACTCAGGTCAGCTGGTCCAGTCCAGAGTCGAGGCTAAACATGGAGTAGCAGCATTTAGCTGTTATGCTGCAAACAAGTGGAATAAACTGTCAGTGGAGATTAAACTGTCACCAAATGTAGACATTTTTAAATCCAGGTTAAAAACATTCCTTTTCTCATGTGCCTATGCATGAAATATGCACGTATCTTTTAAATGATCTAGACTGTTGCTTGTTTTTATTCATTTCAGTTATTTTATTTCTTTCGCTTGATATTCTTTTACATATTTTTAAATGCTTCTTCTGCTCCCTGCTGCAATGCTTTTATTTTATGTAAAGCACTTTGAATTGTTTTGTACATGAAATGTGCTATACAAATAAATTTGACTTTGACTTTTGATTTGACAGAGAATATGTAGCAATCTCTTCATTTCCAAGTGAATGACCAATGTGGCATCCCAGAGTCACCACAAACATTCAGCGGGATGCTTATCCATATTTTGAAAACATAATAGAGTAACAATCCCGGGTAGTGTTGTCACATACCAACAGTTTGGTATCGATACCGGTACTTTTCGATACTTTTCCAAATGAAAAGAGAACACAAAAAATTTCATTAGACTTTATTTTAATAGAAAATCTTACTATGCACCAGTAAATATATATCTTACTATGCACCAGTAAATATATATATAGCTTGTTAAATCTTCATTTGTAAGTCGCTTTGGATAAAAGCGTCTGCTAAATACATAAACATAAACATAAATAAAATAAAATATCCCAAAGACAGGCTTTTCTACTGCACAGACAACACAATTTTTAAATACATAAGATATAACATAAAATAACATAAATAGGCTATTTAAACCAAAGAAAGTGGTAACTAATTGCAATGCAGCTTTAACTTTTTTCCAGAGCTACTTTTGTGGAAAGTGAAGGGGGCTGGCGTTGCTTCCTTTTAGCACTGAAGACTGCTTTTTTTTTAGATGGCTATATAAATTATTACCTGTCGTTCTCTGAACTCCTTATGCAGGTCTGGGGCTTGGTCTATGAGCTTTACCCGTATTTGTATTGCCTTTACACTCCCACTAGTGGCGTTAAAGAGTAATTAATCGTTTTCTTGTTTTCCTCCAGCCTCTGTTCTGATAGGTAGGTCACATGACACTACCAGATCATAGTGCAGAGAGTCTGATCAAAAGACATTAGCATCTACATGCCATGCGGTCGTCAGCTTGTAGCTCCAGCTATCATCATTTCCGCCTGCTGTTTGTGCCGAGGAAAAGTATCACTTGTGAGTTATGTTCACATTTTCAGTCAATTTGTTGTTATACAGGTGTTCGTGAATTGCATTTTGATATGTTACATAAGTATTTAGTTTATTTGCATGTAACTGTTGCTAATGCTAAACTAACAGTGAACTACAACTATTTACATTATTTACAAGTTACGTACAGCTATTTACATTATCACGTCTGTGAATACATTATGTTATTTGAACAACCATTCAGGAATTGGTGCTATATTTTTCTGTATCATTTCAGTTTTACAAAATTGTTTCACGAGAATGAAGACAACAGTAAACACCATTCAACTTGATTCCAGCTTCTGATTTAGTCTTGGAGCTTGTTCACTATCTGTCAATTTCTGTACAGACACAAACACTGAGGACAGAATAGCCATGCAAATTTTTGTGGCTATGAATTACGTAAAGTCTACACATAACATTTGTCATTAATTCTAATCCTAATCATTTACTTTTACCTCCTGACCATATCCATTCAAGGGTGAGAGCACAACAGAGAAGTAAGAATCATGAGAACTGTAGAAAATGCTGTTGAAGGAAGAGTCTTAAACCAGCAGTCTCTTGCATAAAGGTCTATGATTTCGCACTTTTCACCCTTCCATCCTTTATTTCTATTAGTACTTGAGGCCAAATCAGCACTAGCAAGACACTGAAAGTGGACATAATGATAAAGAAACATAAAGGTTGTAGATGAACGTTTCACATTTTATTGTGACAGGAGGTTGGATGTGGGCAAGATAATGCTGGTCTTAAACATTCTAACAGCACTTTTTTATACATTTGCACAAATGTAAAATTACATTGTTATGAAGTAGCCATACAAAGATGTTTTAACCCTGAGGGAACAAAAACTCTGATGAGATCACTCATTAATGTTATTAGACAGTTCATAGTGAAACATGTGAATAGTTATATACTAGTATATGTTGTTCTCCTTGTGTTTCCAATGAGTAAACCTTTACCATCACTGTCTGGCGCAGGGAACTGTTCTAGTTTTCAGGTGGTACCCTGGCTGCAGAGACAGTAAACATAAGTACATCAGATGAGAGGGATGGATACCAACTCTCATGGGACTTGTGTTTGAGTGCAGCCTTTGAACTGCTGTGTTTCACTTCTACTATTTCATTCATTATGCATTAAATGTACGAAGTTAAGAATTGAAAAAAAAAAAAACTTAATGAGGGTTTGGAAAACATAAGGTGTTAAAATACACAATGAAAAGCCTCAAACATTTTTCAACTGTTAGGTTACCAGCTCAGTAAAATCCTATAGATCCAAAAATGACCTTTTCGGATACTCCTCAACAAGCAGCAGTATGGAACGAGTTCAGAGTGAAAATGAACAGAAAAATGAAGGAACGAGATAAATTCTGAAGTGATCAGAGATTGACCAGTCCACTCAAATTCAGCCACATGCCTAAGTTATCTTGAAAACTTAGAAGACAGAGAAATGGGACATTCTACAGTCCATCATCGGATCTCAATAGCTGCATTTTAATTTCCTGAAAACAAAATCCAAGGCAGAGACAGCCACAAAAACAACAACTGAAGACAGGTGCATAGGAAGCTTGACAGCATCACCAAGAAGTAAACACAGACTCTGGTGATGTCTGAGGTTTCCAGACCTCAGGCAGGTATTGCCTAGAAATATGATCTGAAAAAGCATTACAAATTAGAATTTTATATTGTGAATTTGTCCCTGAAAAGGAGGGTTCTGTGTATCAAGGTGCTGTAATTCCTAAACCCTTCTAAAAAAAAAAAGGAAAAAAGTATCTGAAAAATTGTCTCAGTGTCCAAATATTCATGTATATGGTAAAAAACAAACAAAAAAACAACAACAAAATTAGTAAATTGCACGATTGGTCAGCAATGAATGATAAAGTTTACAAAAAGTACCAGGTATAGCAGGTAAATGAGAATAAGGCCAATAAACAAGTGACTAGAGGAAGGAAGCACCAATTATCTGAAATGAAAGCCAAAGACAGGTGAGAGATAAAGAATCAGAGATCGTAAAGCTGAACATTCTCTAACTGTAGCACACAAGAAGTACCTGTACTCATGGCACTGGATCTGAACTGACAACAAAGTCTGAAGTGTTCAGGGCCTCATCTTGAAAAGGCTGAGATGTTCTTTAGAGTCATGCTGTATGTAAATCCCTCTCCACCAATAGGCCATCCTAGCACTCACTCTAAAATTATTCTCATAAGATTTTCCTTCAGACTGCATAGAACATAGGCAATAACACAGCCCAGAAAACAGTAGTTAGAATGGCTGGCCCCAAAGGGATTCTATAGTAACTAATTCAGTTTGCTTTCCTGTGCTCATGTCTACAATGGATTATTAAAATATAGTATAACAATTATTGTAATAATATTATTGCTGCATCTTATGTGAAATTCAAGCCCACTAATTAGTGTTCACATACTGTGAGGAAGTGCTAACTCCCTCACTGTATGCTGGGTCAGATAGATCGTAACTGTTAAAAATGTGTTTTGTCACCTGGTCTCTCCAGTCCTGTGTGCATCTGGGCATGGGCTCAAATAGTTAGCTTGCCTCTATAGGTCTCCCTTTATGGAGACCAGAAAGAGGTAGAGATTGTTGTGATTGGTGGACAAAATGGGTGGAAATATTTTCAGTTAATTAAGTTGGATCATTTATGTTGTACATTTTGTGGATTAGTTTTGAATGCACTATATTTTCTTTCTTTGTATTGCAGGAGTTAATTTGTATGTGTTGGCACAAACAAATTAAGAAATGTATGATTTAATTGTTAATGATGTCCGTACTCTTTCCATAGATCCACTTTGATAGGTTAATTTGAACTGGAGAGGAGGCCAATCAGAGTATATATGTATGTTGAGATTTGTTCATTTTTTGGGTATGGTTTTTGTATGCTATGGGAAGCTCAACACCCCATTTTTCCTTTGTTAAAAGGCTATGTTTGTTTAGTTAATGAAAGTCAACTTGTTCTCTGCACACCTCCTGACCAGCGTGATGCTTTTGTGCCCCTGCATCTCTCACTTTACTACACATAAAGAGACACACCACTAAACTATTTTCAGTAAGATCAGTAATAATAATGATGATGTATGGAAGTTGTGGAAGTCAGTCTTCAATAAACTGTAGACTGATGATTATCTGCGGCTGTCTGTTGTCTCTCTTTACATTGGCTGGCTGTCAGTTGCTGAACCCGCAATGCTTTTGTCACAGTTTATGTTCTGTTCCATGTCTTGTCTCGCCATTTCCTGTTTTATTGTGAAAAAATCACTGACCTTCTCCTCTCGTTTCAGGTGTCTTGCCCTTCCTCCCGTGTCAAGTGTCTCATTGTCTTCCCTGATTCCCAAGTGTTTCCACCTGTTCCCCTTGGTCCCTCATGTGTTCAAATAGTCTGCGTTTCCCTTGTCTTGTTCCTGTATGTTGTCTCCATTTGAGCATCATTACCAGCCTTTTTGTCTTGAACCTTGATCCATAGCTTCCACGAGCCTGCAGTGAGCGATCCTCCTGCAGTGCATCTTGCTTTGTAAATTATTCTTGTCCTTAGCCTTAGTTTATTTATTAATACGGTCAGTTTTCATAGCCTTGTTTTTTCCTCCGTTTTCAAGGAGTGATTTTTGTTGCAACTTTCCATGGTCGCCTCCGTTAAAGGAGAGTTTTAAGTTTATCGTTAAAGCTTCATAGTGCCTCTGTTTGCTATGAGTGCGTCTTTTGTTAAATCCGCCTCCTTAGGAGCCCGTGCCTTTGTTTGTTAAATTGTTCATAGCTTTACTGTTGTCCTCCCAGTTTGGAGAGATTTATGTTGGATAACTTTCATAGCTGCGCTCGTCCTCCACGCCTTAGTTACTGAGAAGAGTGCTTAGGTTTTTCACGGCCCTCATCTTTGCTCTGCTTGGAGATCGCCCTGCCTTGCTGTGCTCTGTGTGCTGTATTTAATAATAAAACCCTCTTGGAATCCAAAACGACCCTGCGTCTGTCCTGAGTCCCCTGGTAACTGACAGCTTTTTCACGAGGACAATTCCTCCACTGAGACAAGACAGATGCAGACGCTGCAGCTCGTGTTTCTCTCATGCTGTTGCTGCACGAACACCAAATATAGAACAATAACAGAGTCAACAGTACATCAGATATTCAGCATCTTAAAGCAGCTCTAATGTATTCCTGTGTAATAAAGAGAGGATGGTGGCAGTCCTCTTTGTATTCCTTGACAGCAGTTTGAAAACAGTGCAGTAATCAATAACACAGTATGACCTTATTACCAAAGCGCTAACCACAGAGTGGATTCAATCCTTTGGGCCGAGACCCAACTGTTTCATAGCTGCTTTTCAAAATACTGCAGGTATCAGAAAACTGAGAAAGTTGTTATTATTCCTCATCCCGATAGAATAGTGTCACCTATTTGGGGAGCTAATAAGAGTCTGATTTTTCTGTTATTGCAGACCAGATTCCATCACCATGCATGGGTATGAAGAACAGCCCTGACTGGTCAAAACTGCTGGCCAGATAAGCTCCTGCAGCAACACATACCAAAGTGAGTTCAACGGTTTGCATTTTCAATTTTTCCTGCTTATTGACTTTATTATAGACATATCCTTTCAAGAGTAAAACTAAGTGCTGCAGAGCAAATTAAAACATTGATTTGTTTATGTGCTGACAAGAGTAATGTGCCATATATCTGCAGAGGATCTGTATGAGTAAACTGATAACTACAAGATTACAGGATCAATATAAGAAGCTCCATCTGGCCCTGTCTAATAAAGGGACCCAGAATCTATGTTAATAAAAGTTTATATTTAGCTCACATTTAAATAAATTTCTAAATCAAGCTGTATTGCATCTGCAGTGACAAACGTAGTAAGAGACAGTGTTGGTGACAGTGGCACATTAAACCATGAGATGTGAGTTCAAGACTGTGAATTTTATTAAAATCATGGAATTAGTCAACTAGTCTGTCAACGCATTTGACAGAATTTTCTCGACGAGAAGCTCGGCTTCGGGGAAACCTGTCTGCCCTGACAGAACGTTTGCCGTTGGTTACATGAGGGACACCTGGGAGAAGTGGAGGGTCGTATGTCTGGCGATTCTTTCCGTTGAGGACATTGAGGATCTTTACATATTCGGAACCATGATAATGGGCTATCTGCTGATTGGATAACGCATTGCCCTGGTGATAATTCAGAAGTCAGCGGTCCGAGACCCCGTGCTGCCTGACATGTTTGAAGCAGTGGGCAGAGCTGTTGGCGCTCAGACTGTGGTCATTACCTGCAATATGGAAAATATCTTGGAGAAGCTTGTGGCTTTGCTAAGGCGAATGGATCGTTTTTGTAACAGAGTAAGTTGTGTCCACTGAAATACGACTACTCGCCCTAACCCAACAATCATAATCTAAGGCGTCTGCTGAAACAACCCCCCCTGAGATCACTGCTGTGAGACGCTCTGAATTCCTATTTCCTCCCTCCCTTCCTTCATGGACAACTGGTGATTGTCGACTCTGTCTGGGACCTGATCAAGGACTTTTCCATGGCAACCTGCTGTGGTATCACGATGACATCCTGTGAACTGAGACACCGATTGTGTGTTTAGACGAGGCGACTCACTGGGTTTACGGACACGCATGCAACTACTGACACGCAGATATGCAGCAAACCCCCCTACTCCCATCCCATGCCTTCAAGTTATTTTTGTGTTTTAATGTGTGAAGCGAGCAAATGTTTGCTTATGTTTTGAGTCTATGTTGGATGGTGAGCTAATGTTTGCTGTTCTTGATGTTGTTGAGGTTTTTCCAGGCCTCACATTGTACTCCCCAAAGAGCATAGTCTGGATGCTGTGTTTTTTCCCCTCCCCTCTCCTCATGTTTTTTTTTCCTCCCCCTTTGAAAAATGATTTCCCCTTCAGGGTGTTAATAAAGTATTTTCTGATTCTGATTCTGACCAAGATTCATAAGATGCCTTTTCACTTCCAAGATGCGTGCAGTTGCAACACTTTACTAAAATACTCTGTTACTTCCCGGTTGAGTTCAGTTAATAACACTACTTGGTTAAAATCAACCAACACTACATATTTAGGTTCAGAAAAAGATCACAGTTCGGGCTACAGCATATTTGCCACCATCACATTAATTGACACCATTTTGTTGCAGAGATGTTTTGGCTTTTTGCCCAAATCATCAACCCTCCACCACCATGCTCAGCAGTTGGTATGAGGTGTTGATCATTGTTTAAAACATCTTGTAGTTTTTTCAGCTACAACTTTGCAAACCTAAGCCATGCTGGCATGTCCTTTCTCAAGAGAGAAGGCTCTTGTAATGACCTAATTTTATAACTTTGTAAGGATCATATGATGTCTTACGATGCACTGATGCAATGTAAAACCTTACATTGTTGAAATGGAATTGGTCCTAATTCCCAGCATAAACAAACAACCCATGGGTTGTAAGTCAGGTTTTGGGCCACTGACTTAGTTCTGATGTCACAACTGTTCCCTGCCTCCAGTGACCTTACATGTTGTGACCTTACAAGAAAATGCTGAGCAAAAACCCTGAGCTGAGGCACAGGAACAAATACCACATGAGACAAAATTCACCAAAAGCAATGGTGAAATAATCATTCTGACTTATTCAAAGATAAAATTAACAGTTTTAATTTTGGAAAAAAATGAATGATAAGAAAAAGACAACATCATCATCATACTGGGATGATTAGCAAAAGGAAATGCTTTCAGAATCTGTCCACATTAGTGTCTTAATCTATCACAAATGATTTTGCATCCCATTTACATTTCTGCAAACAATACAGTTAAAGTATATGAAACTAATCTTCTCTAATCTAATCCCAAATGATTTAGAACATAATTAGAATGAGATATAAGAGGCTACTGGAATGATTTAAAGACCTTCTCTGTAACTAACAAAGGTTTTATTTATCATGTGGTGTTCTGAGCTTGGAGCTTGAATGTATAGCAGGAACATTTTATCCTTGGAAGACCTCTTTATTTGTGCTCAAAGTGCCAATGACCTGCCCATGCATTTATTCTCTTTGCCATCAACTTTCCATTGCTGTTAAATATATCATCATACAGCACCAATCAGAGTCAGATTGCACATTTTCTCAGCAGATTAGGGATTAGGGATGCACCGATCCGATATTTGGATCAGATATCAGTACTGATATCGAAGAAAATTCGAGATTGGGTATCGATCCATATCGACGATTTTTTTATTTATTTATTCTAAAAAAATGTATTTATTATTTTTTAATTTACCCCTTATCCTGTCCAGCATTGGCATTCATTCAAGAGTCTTCTGCCCCCTCTTGTGGTGAAATAAATTAGGGTAGTCTCTCTGATTTTTGTTTTTGTTTTTACCAAGCTAGAGAAGCTATTGTTTTGTTCAGATGCTTTTGTAATGGACGTTTAATTCCCATTTGCACTAAACTATATAAGGAGCTGATTGCTATTTATTTTGAAAGTCTACCAACCAACCTAGTGAAGGTATTGGGTTTTTTTCAATTTCAGCTCCTTTATCATTTCATATTTTGTTTTACATTGGATTTTGAATCCGTAATTGCACTGACTGAACCAGTTACACTTGTTCTAATTTTATGGCTTATGGCTTATAGTGTTTGCACAATTATTAAATAAATAAGTAATTCAGTATATTTATAATTATCTGTTTATTTGTTTTTTAAAAAATAGGAAAGAAATGTTTAATTCAAGTCTGATGTTGCCTTGCACAAAACAATGATCCCAGTCTTTTCCACACAATGAAACTTACCGTTTGTTACCATGATTCTGTAGTTAATTCTGTAAAATACCATACATTTCTGTATCGGCAAGACTAATCATTAAAAAAATCGGATTGTATCGGGAGGCAAAATAAATCTGGATCAGGACATCCCTAGTTAAGAGGTGTGACAAGAGGTCAGGGAGGGGGAACAGACGTATGAGTCAAAACAAGCAAAGGATGTGGACAGAAACAAAAAGAAGGAAAGCAGAGAAGTTCACTCTTTTCTCCAGCGGCAGGCTGCCTTTCCTCTCTGTCCAGCAGCTGGATAAATCTGCTGCTTTTCCCTTCACTCCCAAGCCTCACACTGCTGGTTTTGCACATACTATTGAACCCGTAGATTTGATTATAGGGTTCAGTAACATTTGTTGATTTTTTCCCACACATATGTATTTTATTAATTAACTGGCTGAACCTCACAAACAGTTCTATATGGATTTAAGCCCCTCAAAATACAAAGCTCAGACTTGCTCATTCACATTGTTTGTTTTAAGACACTAAGTCTGAGGAACACCACATGACTCAATCTAGTTTATTACTGTAGAACATGAATAATAAAGCTTCTGTTGCATCAGCACTTGTTAATCTGGTGACTGTTGATTGGTTTCTTGTTGGATTGGTGGTTATGTGGATCAGAATTCCACTGTTGGATTGATTTAGAAATAGTTCGTGAAACTGCAAGATTTATTTGACTATTTATTACTATTTGTCAAAACACTCCTTATTATGTTAGTCTGACCAAAACCAGACTTTTACAATACATTTAAATATTTTAGTCTGATCAAAATTGTACTTAATAAAGCTTCTTCATTTAGAGAATATATAACCAAAGAGGTTGGTGATCAAATCCCCTTTTGCTCTAAGTGCTCCACACATTCAAAGTTCTTTTTCAATTTTTTTCTAAAAACAAAAACAGTAAAGTGAAAGACTATATTAATACATTTGAATTCCCTATAAAGATGCTCCCACTCACATATCTTTCCTGTTTCTTGTCAAATGGCAAAACATGTCAGAAATTGAGAAAGTCTGTCCATTAAGACAACATGTACATTTGCAGTCACTTAAAGTATTTCCAGACTGTCTAAAATAAAATAATATTTTATAACAGCAGCCTCATCTGACCAAATCATCATTTAACCAACTTAAAGACACCTGTGCAGTGAATTCAGCTGTATCTAGCTGAATTCAGTAACTGGACTTCACTCCTGTGCATACAAACAGCTACAAAGATGGGGGTGCAGTTAAATGGTCCAGTGGACCTGTAACCACAGCTTGACTCAACTGTGTTTTAACCGTGACACACAACCATTCATGTCTGTCTCACCAAAGTGCAATATGAAAATTCTTATCAACGCACCCTGTGCATCTTTGGGCAGTGAGGCAACATGTTGATCAGCCACAGTGGTTTTACATACAAATGCTGTTAACAGATTAAATTAAAACTAAATGTTGGCTCAACAATCAAACTTTGGCTCAACAATCATGCCAGATGCTGTTAATTTGTAACTAATAGAAAATGTGTTCGATGAACAGAAAATACTGCCAGCTATTAAATGTAGCAGCAGAAATAGTCTGTTTTTGTTGGTAACCATTGACAGATAAAGGATATGCTATCAACTAGCACAAGAAGCATGAGCTTAAGTGTATTAAGTGTATTTTTCTGCCAAAAATCTTTCCAGCAAAAAAACTTTTGGAAGTCAGGAAAAAAGAGTTTGCAAAAAATACAATGTTGACTGAACGGACACCTCAGTTAGCCTGCATCAGCATTGGTCCAACGCTCATTTATAACCAATGTTTGCAGACTTTTCTAAGCTTGCTATCACCAGTTGTGTAAATAAAGTCAATGCAACTCACAGGTTACAATTTCGCAACAAACCTACTTTGTTAGGCTTCAAGAAAATATCATGATATGAAGATAGCAGATAATCATCTGACGGCAGTAAGCCTTCTCTGGAACAACCTTTCCCATAAATGATCTGCAAGCGCGAGTGGCTGCACTGTCTTGGGCTGAGAGGTATCAGCCTCAGAAAAAAAATAATAATAATAGCCAAATGTGAATAAGTGTCTAAACACAGTGTTTAGGAAAATGCTTCCAGCATTGAGCCAGTATACTACAACCGGGCTGGGATGTTCAAACACTATTTTTCATTAAAAAGAAGAAACTATAGACTACACGACAACTATAACTAAGATATGATGTGCTGTTTCCTTAAATAAACAACATGTATTGAAAATATCAATATCATAAAGCAACCACTCAGTTTGTCCCAAACCCACTACAGCACACCTGTAAGAACCAGTCAGGCCTTAACTCATCAACTTCTCCAATCAGTTGCAAGAACTTGCTTCTTTCATTCAGTGCTGTAATGCACCAGTGCCCTTTCCAGGATCCCTGGACTCCCTCTGCTCTTCTGGCAGCCAGCTCTCTGCTAGCTACAATAATATTATGTAGTTTCTAGTGACATACTTTGACAAGGAGACAGTAAGCAAGAACATTTTCTCACCCTCTTATATAAAATTAACAGCTTGTGACGTGCTGATGGACTCCACAATAAGTCACACTGACAGCTGTAGTCAAGACTGCTGTCTTTCAGATTAACAGTACAGCACATGTATTAAATGTAGAAGTGTTTTTTTTTCACAGAGTGTCTTATTCATCATATTTTCAGTCATAGAGGGGCATAAATTTTGAGTGAAAGAAGCCTTTTATAATTCAAACAGAAACTTGAATTCAACATGACTACTATCTTTGTCTCGTCTTCCCTAGCTGTCTAAATACAGTGACCAAATTTCCCTTAACACTGTCAGTCTAGTAAGATTTAATGATGAATATTTCTAATTGTATTGTCTATGCAATGAAAATGGGAAACATTTATGTAGTCTGTATATGAACCGCTACAATGGCACCTGACAATAGTTGGAAAAGTTAGCCAAAACATGGTCATTTCTTGAAGCCAGTGTGTTGGAACTAAGAGAAATGGACAAGAGAAAGTGGAACATCTGAGTCACTTTGTCAATTACCGAATTTTCATAGCCAGAGAACTGAGATATAGCATATTAAAAATGGCAGGTCTCTAAGTATCTTGGTGATATGCAGTGTTTTTTTCTAACCAAAAGTGCTTCAGCTAAGGGCTGTGAGCCTCAGCAACTCGATCAAGACTTCCAAGCCACACTGTTGGATGTTGGGGTACCATCAGTAATGGCTAGCAATTATGAATGGATCCTACTGGGGAGCTAAAACTGTTTTCATGTACTGATTGCTGACAGACATAAAATGTTTGAAATGGTGCTCTATACCTTTTATCTCACCCATGTCCAGAGTTTTGCCCAACTTCTCCAGCAGATCTGCCCTGGCGGCATTCTTCTTGTGCTTCTTACCATCATAGTGTTGCTGAGCCATACCGGGGTTGTTGAACCAAGCGTTGCATAGCTGGCAGTAGCGATCTGACTCGCGGCGCTGTCGCAGGGAGGTCATGGGAGACGTTTCTAGGGAGCTCCTTACAGGACTGGGGGGCGCCTCTGACAAAAAAACCAACAAAAAGAAATGAGTTGATGAGGCAAATGTTCCTCACTAAATTTTAACAATTTCCTGACCACACTTTCTCACTTTTTTTTTAACTTTTTGTAAAAGAAGACCCATGTACAATCAATAATTCCTCAATTTTTAAACTTCAATGCCTTTTTGTCATAAAAGAAAATTCAAACACAACATATTTTGTCTGGCTGTTAATGACCTGATAAACATATTATCAAGACCTCAGCTATGTAAGACTCGACAATCACTACTTTGAGGTATGTTCACGTGCTGCAACAAACATTGGCCCAAAGGTCTTACATTTAAATAAAAAACTATTGCAGATTATATATAAAAAACTTAGAATTCAATTCAATTCAATTTTATTTATATAGCGCCAAATTACAACAATTGTCATCTCAAGGCACTTAAATAATATATCCAAATTAAAGCCAATTGGAAATCAATTAATTGTAATCATAATCCAATTCATTCATATAGAGCCAATTAAAAAAATAATATCCTAGCTAAGGAAACCAACAGATTGCACTGAAACTTGTCTTCAGTCCAATCTCCCGTCCTGAGCGTGCCTGTGGCGACTGTGGAGAGAAACGACTCCCTTTTAACAGGAAGAAACCTCTGGCAGAACCAGACTCAGGAAGGGTGGCCATCCGCCTCGACCAGCTGGGGTTTGAGAAGACAGAAAAGAGGGAAAAGAGGGGGAAAAACACCATAACGCCATTCAAAGGATACCTGTTGGAACAGGGAAACACAAGTTAATAACCACAATAATGTCACATGTACATAAAATCAATTTTGAAATTAAACAGGGGGAAAAAGAGAGCAAAGTGAGGAAAGGTGTGACAGATGAGGTCCCCCAGCAGTCTAAGCCTATAGCAGCTTAACTATGGGATGTTTCAGGATTACCTGAGCCATCCCTAACTGTAAGCTTTATCAAAAAGGAAAGTTTTAAGCCTAATCTTAAAAGTGGAAAGGGTGTCTGCTTCCCGGACATTTACTGGCAGCTTATTCCACAAGAGAGGGGCCTGATAACTGAAGGCTCTGTCTCCCATTCTACTTTTAGAAACTCTGGGAACAACAAGTAAACCTGCAGTTTGGGAGTGAAGTGCTTTGTTAGGAAAATACCTTACAATGAGATCTTTAAGATATGATGGAGCTCGGTCATTAAGAGCTTTATATGTGAGGAGAAGAATCTTAAATTCTATTCTGAATTTAACAGGGAGCCAATGAAGAGAAGCTTGAAATTAATTAATTGGATTTCATTGGATTATATTATATTGGACTATATTATTTAAGTGCCTTGAGAAGACAATTATATAAATTAAACTGAATTGAATTGAAGTGAAATATTTACAAAGAATGCCTTACACTTTTTTTCACTGAGATGCAAAATAAAACACCAACACTGATCATGAAATAAACTAAAGAACGGTATACAGTGATACAAAAAGAAACAAACAAAAAACTTGAAGGCAATGGGAAAGTCTTTATTCAATGCAGGTATGAAAATGGGTCAGGGGTGCAAAAGGCGAGAAGGATACAACCCCTCTAGGGGGTCCAGGGGCATGCTGATCCAGGAGAAATTTTGGACATTTTATATATAACCTTTAACCTTTTCATATATATATCTTATATATAAGTATCAATCTGGTGCACTTTGAGAGAAAAATTGAGCAGAGTTACAGGATAGTATGAATGTATAATACTGGCTACACTGTGTGTTCATCTGCACATTTGTCTTGTGCACTTCTTTTTGACAGTGTGCCTGATTGAAAGGCAAATTTATTTACTGTTACAATATAATACTGTATTTTCCAGAGTATAAATAGCATCAGTCAAAAAATGCGTCATGAAGAGGAAAAAATATATATATATCAGTCGCACCGGACTACAAGTCGCTTTTATTTAGAAAAAGTAAATAAATTCATTTCACAAAATCCAAGACCAAGAAAAGACCTCGTTCATGTTGATAATATGATCCAGTGACACATTGTGTTTAGTTACCTGCTTTTCAAAGAACTCACAAACCTGTCGACCTTGGCTTGGAAGTCTGCTGGCGGTTTCTGATAGAGAGGCTGTTGCGTTGCGTGAAGCGGTAACACCAAGAAAGCCCACCTGCAAAGTCATTTGTATACATCTGCTTGGCAAGTACCAGGGCGCGGAGACGTAACTGCACCATTGACAAGCCTCCCACCTGTAGACTTGTTTCTCCATCTCTGGCCATCTTGCTTTCAGCCTGTGATTAGCTTTCTTTGTTTTCTTCATTGCAGTAAGATTAACCTCTGCTTTTCGCCAGTCCCTTACAAGTTTCTCACTCCCTTCAAACTTTCGTTCTGCTAAGTCGCACCTGACTATGAAAAAGCTAACGTAAGCTTGTGTCAGTCAACGTTACCCTTAGCCTCTCAAGCTGGTGACGTGCAGTCCGCCGAAAGGTAAGTGATTTTCATGCATGTCAATGCTGAGTCAGTCCTCAAAAAAAGCAAGTATTTATCAGCACTGTCTTCAGTCATCATTGATGCCAACAAAACACTCATTTACAATGCAGGTCTTTGACTCTGTGCTACAAGAATGGGAACAGCTCACTTTCTTTTTGTTCTTTCTTTTTTTTGTTGTTGCAGGAACTAGGGATGTAATGATATGGAATATTTGATATCTCGATTATAGTGACCAAATTATCATGGTTAACAATATTATCGCGGTATTCTTAATTGCTGTACAAATGTCCAAAAAACACATACATTGAAATAATTTCATGAAATCTTGTGATTCTCTTATCATACTAAAACATTTAAATCCAAAATCTAATCAAAATGAAACTTTCACATTAAAGGGGCAAACAACTGGCACAGAATGAGAGTTTATTTTGTCATTTGTACACAAAATTTGTTTACATATTTTCATACATAAGAAGTGTGTGTGTGAGTGAGAAGAGCGCCTGTGTGAGAAAATACATGTATGTTCTTGTGTGTGTGTGTTTGATGGGCCAACATTGTGAGCAGTGAGTTAAATTAACACAGCGTTTTATTCTATTATTTTACGTTTTTAACTCTAACATTATTCGACGTCGCCTTACATTGTGTCGGCTACGCTCAGTGGAGCTGACAGTAGACAGGCTTTCATTTGGAGACACTTAGCAACACAGCTGCTACCACGGCTAGTGGCTGCTCAGCTAGTAGTTGCTAAGTGTCTCAAAATGAAAACTGAAAACGTTGTTGCATTTTCGGAGGATAGATACTGCTCGAAGCTTGGGAGACTTGGATGAGGCTGTTATTACATGTCCCGATAATCCACCACGATAATGAGATTAATTCAAACATAAACAGTAATCTTTATTGTGTAAAATTTCCCCGTGCTTAACTGTAATACCGGTAACCATTACATCCCTAACAGGAATACATGTAGAGATCATAACATCTTGTTATGGTCATGTGGAGACTCAGAGACTCACATCTACAACTAGTAAACACAAAGAAACTAGATTGATTTCTTCTACCTGTCGTAAAAGAGCTGGTAGCTCACTCTTTGTCAAATTGTGCGCAGGTGACATCCACAAACCAACAGAAAATAAAAGCCTAGCCTAAAATAATAGTCTAGCCTAATTATCTCAGAAGGTTATAATGATCAGAAACTGTGGTATCCCATACCTTGCAGGACACAATGAAATTCCTTACCTAGTTATTACTGGATCAGCTCTGAATGCCCCACTGCTGGCAACAGGAACACATTTGATCAGCTTGTTTGAATGGGTGTAATCACATTTAAAACGAATAAAACAGTTTAAACATGCTACTTTTGGAGAAAAAGATATACACTTGTGGCTTCTATAGTTTCCAATTTATGGTGTGTCTCATGATTTGCAATTTGGTATCACATATATCTATCTAGCCATTTTCTATACCCGTTTAATCCGTTGGTTGGGTCGCGGGGGCCTATCCTGGTACCACATATATGTGACAGAATTTGAAAACCTGGAAGAAAAACAGGTATAGAAGTGTATTTAGATTTACAGCTTTTAAAAACTGACAAACTAAATCTAGCCTTAACAAGACCATTGTCATTAGCTATGACATTTTTTTCTAAACTTCAGCAAAGCAGTGAATATTTACTATCCCAGAAGTCTGGTGCGAGTTGAGGGATATGGACAATCAAGGGGTACATAATGTAGTTTATGAGTGGCAACGAGTTGTTGTGGTTGTACAGGTGCAGTTTTCAATTATTGGATGGTGAAATGTTTTTGTTCTGTCTTTGACAATGTAGTCTTCAATACTTAACCATAAGAGTAGTCATGGATGAGAGTAATAGATTTGTAAGACAAATAGCCAACATGATAAAACAAAATATACAGCTTCATGCTGTTGTTAAGTTTCAGTTGATCTGTCAGTGGATCTGTTGATCTGTTGTACAACCTCCCTCATGTTTACCTGTAAAGAAAATACAAAATGGACAATAATTTGAGCTAATTTGTCCCAGATGGTTGTGTTTTTGCAAAGATTAATATAGGAAATGATTGGTCGTCTATGCAGAAAAAACCCTGCTCAAGAATAGGTTTGTTGCGAGTTGCTTTAAAGTCAGTTATGCTAGCCACAACCCTAAAAATCTAAGACTATAAAAAATACAAACGCAGTGAAAACACAAGTTGGATTTAGCAAGCAGACAGTGAACAGTGTAAAACTTTTAATGAGCTCTCATCAGCAGCAGTGTTACAACTGCAGTGGTCCTGATAGTGCAGCTCTGTGAATAACAAGCTGTTATCTCCATTAAGTGTCTGAAGAGGAAAACCTAAATTCTACTTGGCAAACGGAAGAAAGAGCCTGCTCTTCTCGGGGCTGCACACTTGTGTCTTCATGCATGGGTGACAACATTAACCCCAAAGTGCTGCGTGACAGTGAGCCCTCCACACAAAATGCCACAATCAGCTTCATCAGTTTTAACACTCCAGCGCTCAGCTCACCCTAAGTCAACATTTAGTGTTTTTCCATTACGTTCCATTACACCAGTCAACATTTCAAAATGGCAGTTGCAGAGGAAAAACATGGAGGAGAGAGGATGTATGGACCCTTTACTGTCAGCACTTGGCTGATGCTGTCCTCTATAGTAAATGGCTATTATGTACATTTTAAATCTGGGAATTTGTGAGCGTAGGGCGACCTTTTCAAATAGTATGTAAATGTACATTGTCAAGTTTAATTTAATCCCTGCAGTTGCATATGTAAGCATGTCAGAGGTCAGCAGCTTAAAAGCAGTCCAGAAACTGAAATGGATTTAACGGTTTGCAAAAAAATATTGGCTATTAAAGTCTCTACTGGACACTCAGTGGGCAGCCTGCTTGTGGAGCAAACAGGCCAGACATCTCTGCCATAGGAGACATGGAAGAACTAAGACAGGGGACTAAGACACAATTAATTAAAAAAAAAAAAAAAAGTCAGGATTATTGGAAACTCAGAAGATCCAATTTCTACACATGTGAGAGCCAGACTACACCCTAGATGAGTAACTCAGATGATATTAAATAAAAAGCCAGAAAAGGAAGTTTTCTCAAAAGCAGCAAAAGCCTAAATGTGTAATTTGTGGATTAATTTGTACATTTATTTAGGAGTCAAAAGTCCAAAGAAATTTATTTTCATTGCCTTCACTAAACAACTTGAAAAGGAAAGACTGAAAAGATTCAGGGGATCTGGGTCAATCTCAGTGTGTAAAGAACACAGAGAGAAATCAGTGTTTGATGTGCATGACTTTGGAGCCCTCAGGCAGCACTGCATGAAAAACCTTCTTGCCACAATGATCAATACAGTCACATGGGCTCAGGAGGAGTTTGGAAAACCATTTCCTCTTATCAGTCTACATCTGTATCCAGAAAGTGTAACCTGACACTGTATTACACAAGAAGGAACCTATATGTCAATTCTTTGAACACAAACTCATCTCAGATGGACAGCAAGACAGTAGACAAGTGTTCTGTGGTCAGTGATTCCATGTTTCAGCTGCTTTTAGGAAAAACTGACATCTGGCTTGATGTGCCAATGATGAGAAAAACCATTCAGGCTGTTATCAGAGAAAGAAAAAGCCAGCGTCTGTGATGTTATGGGAGTGCATCAGTGTCCATGTCCATGGCTTCATATGTGTGACGGTACCTTTAATGTAGAGGCAGATGTTGGAGTTTTGGAAAACATATCACTATCATAATTATATCTTCTCCTGGGAGGTGTGAGATTATTTCACAAGGACAATGTTAAACATTCTCCATTACTGCCTGTTTTCCTGTGTCCGGTTTCAAAATGTATAGAGCATCATGAAGAGGAGAATCAGACAACAATAACCATGGACTGCTGAGCAGATTAAATCTTGTATTCAGTAAGAATGGAAACAGATTCCTCTAAATAACTGCAGCAAATAGTATCTTCAGTTCCCAAACCATTAAAAAGTTAAATTAATAGGACGGATGATGTAACGCAATGGTAAACAGGGCTCTATCCCAACCTTTGTGTGTGTTACTGGCATCAAATACACACAATAAAGTTGTTCTGAAGATTTACAGAAAAAAAATTCAAATGACTATTTACTGCAACTTTGTCCAAGTTGCTGCCAGTCTTTTCAGGTGCTGAGTTTAGTTCTCTGTGGACATGTAGGCTTCAGGTCAAGGCTTTGTGTGCTGAATGAGAGATTGTGTCGAGGCACAAAAGTTATTGGACTGCAGAGATTACCTTAGAAAGACTTCCTGCATTCTTAGAATGCTATTACAAGTTGTGCATTAAAAGGTTGGATGAATGTGTGGCTTTTATTATCCCTTGATGGGACCGTCTAGTTGCAAGGAAACAAACTGAAACAAATGAAGAAGAAAAGAACCAATGTTTTGCAATGATCCAGTCAATGTCAACCTGATTGAAAGGCTGTGGTGGGAGCCCAAGAGAGCTGTGCATGAACAAATATTCAAGAGAAACATTATAAACAAGACATGGGCAAAATTCTTCCACGATAATGTGAGTAGCTGATTACATCATACAGAAAACAACTTCATTCAAGTTATTGCTGCTAAATGTGGTTCTACAGGTTGTTGAATAATGAGGTGTAATCACATAATGTAATACGTCATGTATTGTTCTTCATCTGAGGTAGTATTTTCCTCAGACCTGTCCTATAAAGTAAAACCTGAGAATTGGAAGAGGGAGTACTTTATTTTTCACATGACTATATATACTGCTGCTAAGTCTTACGAAAAGATTCTTAAGTCGTCAACTGCTCTGTGATGTCCTGTGAGCTGGTGTTTTCTCCCTGCTCCTGGGAATGAAAACCCAAAACAAGAGATGGGTTGTATAATAGTTGGCTATATACAAAGTTGGCTATGTATATTTTTTTCATAGATTTTACAATTTTTTTTTATATTTTTGCTGCTTTTTAGCATCTCTTTCTCAGGCATCATAAGGGGGATTTATATGTTGTATAAAAAGTACCCACTTGAGAAAATAGTCTATTCTTCTGCAAATAGGAATTAAAGAGGAATGATTAAAAACCCTATAAGCAAAGATCATTTATCATCATCATCAGTGCAACCTCTCCATACACTAACCTCCTCCACTAAGGTGTAATCACACTCAGATTCAATGTTCTTACTACTATACTTACAGAGCGCTCCAGCTCCACAGTCATCATTTACAATAGGCTGTGTTATTGCAAGATGGCTGTCTTGTACCAGAGATAACACAGACGGCCCATAAAGGAATGAAACCCTGTCTTTTATTTTAATGCATCATTAGAGGCATAGTGTTTGACACCCCTCTGTGCTTCGACTGAGGGTTCAGCTCAGTTCAGGAGGCGGACTCATCCCATTCACTGTGAGGCAGATGGTTTTAGCTCCTGATGTAGCACCTGCTGCATAAATGACACATTAAACTTGGTGAAAAGGCTTTTGCTTCTCTATATCAAAGGTTTGAGCATCAGCTAGAGAAAATTGTTGCCCATTTTTCTGCATGGAAATGCATTTGAGTGCTCTGGACCAAGGCCATAACTACCATAGAGGATACCGAGGTCGTGT
This sequence comes from Leuresthes tenuis, assembly GCF_036924035.1. Taxonomy (NCBI): domain Eukaryota; kingdom Metazoa; phylum Chordata; class Actinopteri; order Atheriniformes; family Atherinopsidae; genus Leuresthes; species Leuresthes tenuis. The sequence goes on from NW_027325360.1 coordinate 36,517,036, forward strand.
TCTCTGTATTTTTTTTTGTTTTGTTTTTTGTTTTGCTTAAATTGTGGTGATTTTATATTTGAAGAGCCAAGAGTAGCGCGACTGCTTAATAAAACAACGGCTCAGTTTGCGCATACGTTCTGCGCGTCATCAACAACATGCACTGTCGCTATGGTAACTACCACACAGTCGGACTTTGATGTCACCGCTACCGTTAGTGAGTCAGTCAGTCTCACCAGTCACTGGAAGAGCAGCACATCAAGCTAAACATGTAGGTGGAGAGCAGTTTAAGTGGTAGATGACTGTGAGAAAAAAATGCATTTTAATTTGGAGATATTTTTATTGCAGCCCAGCGTACAACTCGGATAGCAAGGAAACATCGAATCAAAGTTTAATTTTGGTTAACTCCGTCAGTACCGGTCGTTAATCAATTTCCACCGGTTGAGTCATCATTCATTTTGCGATTGAAATGTCAGCGACGTCTTCGATTGAAAATTAAACGTTTATTCAGTGTTGATTTCTCAATGTTGGATGCTGAACCTGTGATATATTTCTGCTGGAGTACAACGCAGCAACACTGCACAGAGCAGATGTGTGGGACAGGAAGTCGTGCGCAGAAACAAAATAAAACACCCGGTTAATTTTCAAAATAATAATGAATAACTTTCTGTGGTAACTTGCCCTTACTTCATGACTCACCATAATGGTCCTTAAAAAAAGTCTAATAATGCTCCATTTTTACCTCAAATTTCAAAAGCTCTGCACCGTCCTCAAGGTTTTTTAAGACTTCTGACATCTGAAAACATGATGTTGAAATGGCGTATTGTTTTCAGTTCTATCAGTTTAGTATTTAACTGTGTTTATAGTTTCAAGAGTTTTATTTGTCACATACATAATCATACATAGTACAATGTGCAGTGAAATTTTCTTTTTACCTGCCACCAAGAATTAAAGATAAGAATTTAAATATAAATAAGTTGAATAAAAAAAACCTTGGCACAATAATACCACACAAAATAAGAAACTAAGAAAAATGTTTCAGTAAAAGTGTAGAGTATTAAAATACAAATGTAAAAATTTACAATATTAACAATATTATTGATGTTAGCATTAAGATGCAGGTGAGTGAGATAGTCCAGTTTTTTTATATTATTCCCTAAAGGGAAAACAGGATAGGGAGGAAAAGGCTGAGCCAAACCAAGCTAATCTTTGGGCCAATTAGCAAGAAGAGGAGCAGTGATAGAGGGAGAGCAGGTACTATAAAAGGAAGAGACTATGCCAGACCTGTATACGTTTTAAAAATCAGATGTATGATGCAGGATAATTGAAGTATTGTGTAAGATTATAATAGAAATGTGTTCAAAAGCTGGTTTTCCTTAACAACAGTGAACAGATTAGGCACTATCATCAGCATAATAGTGTAATAGGGCTTGGGTATCTATTTTAAATACTGAAGGAAATATGAAGTATTTGTATATATTATCCTTCTGTCCCAGGACAGTTCATTCCTTTTTATTCCTAATCCATGACTTGATGAAATTCATTCTCCAGTTTTATATTGTAACTCATTTGCAAATCATTTAGGATGAGGCTGATGTTCTCTGATAACAAACAAAACAAATAAACCTAAAAGTCATGATGATGTTGTTTTTGTTCCTTTAAGACTCTGAAAATGGCCAGATTTAAATAACGGAATTAAAAAAATTTCCAGGGGACCATGCCCCTGGATCCGACTAGAAGTTTAGTCATGACCTTAGTATTTTTTGGGCCCTGCATACGGCCCTGCACGAGTGACATAATATCATCCAGACAGTCTTGCTGTTCTCAGTAGATCAATAAGAACTGGATTCAAGTGGACTCATTTCTTATTCTCCTCTACTGATAAATGAATTAATCGTTTCAAATTGACTCCCCGGAATTTCTCTCTCTCTGATGAATTTGTGTCTTTCTTACAATAAATGCTTTCTTACAACAAATAAGAGGCTTTCTTTATTGGACAAGATATAGTCACATTAGTCACACTTAGTGGAAATTTAATGTCCACATTCTTGGCCAGATTTAAATAACGGAATTTAAAAAAATTCCAGGGGAGCATGCCTCTGAATCCGACTAGAAGTTCTGACTCATGACCTCAGTATTTTTTGGACCCTGCGTACGGCCCTGCACTGGACACATTGTGCTTAGCACAAGGACCACTCAGAGAAATATGGCTTTTACCCATTGCAATTTTAAGAAGAATCTCGCCGGGAAATTAATCATCTGAACCTTATGGTCTTGATTTATCAACATCAAGTCAAAAAGTCTTTTTGCTGGTTAGTCAGAGGACAGACACATACACACACACTCAAAAACTACAGTGGTTAAGTATTCTGATGGGTTCTCTTTCTCAGGCCAAATCGGCCACGTTCAAATTAGGCTGAGGTGTTTTGTTTTTTTTGTTATATCGTCCTAAATCAGATATATATCTAATATGAGACAACGTGAATGAAGGCACTTCACTTCCATAAAGCTTTTTCTTGTACGCATGCTATGAATGTTGTCACCGTAAAGCCATAAGACAGGTACAGCACTGCTAGCATTAGCCACAGCCAAAGCTAGCCCTTTAGCTTTTCTTGTCCCTTTCAAAATTTTCCATTATAGCTGGATTATAATTTGTCGTGCTCTTGGGGTAAAAATCACTCACAAATTTGCTGTGATAGCGATAAAATTGTTTGTGTGTCTCTATCAAACCCAAGATACTTCTAATTAGGATTGTGAACCATCAAATCTGATAAATACCTGATCCAAGGTTTGGCTTGTTGGTTCTGTCTGTGAAATGGAACAAATATGAATGATAAATTAGTCACACTTGCCAGTCAGTTCTTGAGCAGTTTTTGTGTAGTGGTAAGGCAAGTTTTCGTGTTGGGGGAAGCTGCTGCAATGTTTGTTTGTGGTTTAGGTAGGTGGTATTCATCAAAGTATCCATTTGGATGTCAGAATGTAATGTCTCCAAGCAGAGCATTGTAAGGATATAACCAATATTATTAGTTTCACCTGTTAGGGGTTTTAATGTTGCAGCCAGTTGATATTACAGTGTCTGTTAGCATCCAAAACCATCAGGCATTAAGTAGCAGATCCTTGCTGAGGTCCTGTTTCACAGGTTTACTCATCCAGCAACCACACTGCCACAATTATATATATATATATATATATATATATATATATATATATAAGAAAGCAGAAAGCAGTTTTACTTTTGAAAACCAACCGGATTTTCTTGCGTTTCACGAGTGCAAATTCCTGTCTGCGCCATCCGTGCCAAAACAAAAGCTTAAATCAAATGGAGAAAAAATAAAAAGAAGAAACCTTTGTTGATTTTTTGGAAGTCTGCATCTGGGTCCTACCTTCCTGCACCATCATTCATGACAAACTGCACCAATTTGCATCTTCCACTCAAAATGGCCAACTTCCTGTGGACCTGGCAACATGAGGTCAGGAGCCTTTTTTGTGCGCCTAGGCATGACGAAGGCGTGTACTGAATTTCGCCAGCCTATGCAAAATTAAGCCCAATGGTAGGGGTATTTATAAAATTTGTAGGGGGCGCTACAGAGACATTTTCCTCCGGCCACACACGATATTGTTTACATATGTACGAGGTCGTCAGCGTGGACATGTGTGCCAAGTTTCATGACCTTGCGATGATGATATGGCTTTCAAACCACAAACGCCATGACCCAACTTTCGTTGCCCCATCACGGCCACAACCTTCAGACTTTGGAAAAGTCGATCACAACTGTTAATCCCCCATGGCTGAAGAGTAACCACACCATGTTTGAAGCCGTTAACATTAAATCTGTAGGAGGATAGTTCGATCATATGTGAGGTGTGGAAACAGAGTGACGTTTCCAAAATCCAGCAGGTGGCGATATAGGTGAATGGCAGCATGCGCATATGTACGGAGTCAGGGCAGGGCCTATGAAGTTTGGTGAAGATCGGACAATGTATGGTTCTGTTTCCAAATAGGTGGCGCTATAAACATGTGTAAGTTTGGGTATATTTATCCATTCTGGGTGGAGCCCAAGTGCAGCTTACGAAGTTTGGTGAAGATCAGACAATGTATGGAGAAGTTATAAGTGACTAATTTGGCCACCAATAGGTGGCGCTATGAGCATGTGTAAGTGTGGGCATATGTATGCGTTCTGGGTGGAGCGCAAGTGCAGCCTATGAAGTTTGGTGAAGATCAGACAATGTATGGAGAAGTTATAAGTGACTTATTTGGCCACCAGTAGGTGTCACTATAAGCTTGTGTAAATTTGGTCATATGTATGCATTCTGGGTGGAGCCCAAGTGCAGCCTATGAAGTTTGGGGTAGATTTGATAATGTATGTGAGAGTTATAAGCTTATTTCTCTTTCCAAATAGGTGGCGCTATAACCATGTGCAAGTTTGTGAATATTTCTCCATTCTGGGTGGAGCTCAAGTGCAGCCTACGAAGTTTAGGGTAGATTGGATAGTGTATGTGGGAATTATAAGCTTATTTGTGTTTCCAAATAGGTGGCACTATAACCATCTGTAAGTTTGGGCATATGTATGCATTGTGGGTGGAGCCCAATTGCAGCTTACGAAGTTTGGGGTGGACGTAATAATTTATGTGGGAGTTATAAGCTTATTTAGCTTCTCTTCATTGGCTCCCTGTTAAATTCAGAATAGAATTTAAGATTCTTCTTCTCACATATAAAGTTCTTAATGACCGAGCTCCATCATATCTTAAAGATTTAATTGTAAGATATTTTCCTAACAGAACACTTCGCTCCCAAACTGCAGGTTTACTTGTTGTTCCCAGAGTTTCTAAAAGTAGAATGGGAGGCAGAGCCTTCAGTTATCAGGCCCCTCTCTTGTGGAATAAGCTGCCAGTAAATGTCCGGGAAGCAGACACCCTTTCCACTTTTAAGATTAGGCTTAAAACTTTCCTTTTTGATAAAGCTTATAGTTAGGGATGGCTCAGGTAATCCTGAAACATCCCATAGTTAAGCTGCTATAGGCTTAGACTGCTGGGGGACCTCATCTGTCACACCTTTCCTCACTTTGCTCTCTTTTTCCTCCTGTTTAATTTCAAAATTGATTTTATGTACATGTGACATTATTGTGGTTATTAACCTATGTTTCCCTGTTCCAACAGATATCCTTTGAATGGTGTTATGGTGTTTTTCCCCCCTCTTTTCCCTCTTTTCTGTCTTCTCAAACCCCAGCTGGTCGAGGCGGATGGCCACCCTTCCTGAGTCTGGTTCTGCCAGAGGTTTCTTCCTGTTAAAAGGGAGTCGTTCCTTTCCACAGTCGCCACAGGCACGCTCAGGACGGGAGATTGGACTGAAGACACATTTCGGTGCAATCTGTTGGTTTCCTTAGCTTGGATATTAATTTTTTAATTGGCTCTATATGAATTAATTGGATTATGATTACAATGAATTGAATTCCAATTGGCTTGAATTGGACTATATTACTTAAGTGCCTTGAGATGACAATTGTTGTAATCTGGCGCTATATAAATAAAATTGAATTGAATTGAAAAATTGAATTGAATTGAATTATTGAAATGCTTTTCGATGGCATTTGTTGTAATTTGGAGCTATAGAAATAAAACTGAATTGAACTGAATTCATACAGTTCAATTGTTCTCAACGGTCTTGACATACAGCCTAAATCAAATGTTATGGAAAAGCCATGGCCATGCTATGTTTTGTACAAGTTTTCAAATAAACCATTCGTCATGCAGTGCAGTTACAAATTAGTTGTAATACAGCCCAACAAAAGCAGCAGATGTTAAAGGAAGTGACATTCGTGGCAGATATTGTGCTTACAGCCCAAACAGCTGAAAAAAGCTCAGTGTGGTAATCATGCTTATATAGAAACCATGAAGGTGAATATGAAAACACATGAGCCTACAGTGAGACAAAATTGGTAATGACAAATCAGCTTACATTCATCCAGCCTGTGCTATGAAATAGAACAGGAATAGCAACTGCAACACCATCAGTTGATTTCACAAAAATGTGTGTAGATGAGTGTGTGCTATGTGGGTCAGTGGGTGTATAACATTTAACACAGCTGTGTCTGCGTAAAAGGGCACAGAAAGGTTATCAGTTAGCTGATAGAAGATAAAATAAAATAACTTTTTTTGTACACATTCAATTGGGATCTAAACCTCAATTTAATCTTATGTGGCTCATTGAATTTTTTTTCATGGCATCACCTGCATGGATCGTTGGCGTCCACGCTCACAGAGCTGTAATTTTTGTAGATGTATGCTGGCTGCCAGCAGGCAGGAACAACAGCTGGTCCTGAGAGACAGGCGGTTCAACAGAGGAACTCGGCCAGTCTGCTGACTGCTGACGTTACTTATGTAGAAATCAATAGTGCAGACCTCCGGGTGTCCTGGATTTATCTTACTGGCAACCTCTATTTGTGACAGATCTGGGTGCCTGAACAACAGAGGTAATTAATTTACAGTTTCAGAGAATAAATCCTGCTCTGTCCAAAGCTCACAGTTCGTTTATGTCAGCTGCAGGGTGAGTCACCCCTCAAGAACAACACACTCAGTCCTTCATTGATAAAGCCATTCTTTATCTACTGGATGCATTAGTAATACAGCTGGGGAAAACAAGTCACATTTAACATTTTAAACTCTGGTTATTAAAAGTGGATGTTAGCAGCAGCCTGTAATTTATCTTTCTTTTTCTTCAATGTGTCTGTTTGTGGAGAGGTGAGTCGTAAAGGCTTGGTTTGCTGGATGTCAGTAGGATTGATAGTTGTGCCACCCCTTCTTGTGGCTGGGACGCCACTGTCTCTGTTCTGAACCATTGGCCACAGATGGCATCCTTAATGGCTGTGTCTGTCACTGACATGTGACAAGGAGAGCAAATAGCAAAGAGTGCAGCACTACATTATCAGATGGCAATCTGAGTCATCCAAAGACAAAGTGGAAACAGAACCCAATGCTGTATTTCTATTGCATTTCTATTTGGCAAGATATCTTTGGAAAAAATATATAAAACATTTTTATTTGCAATTGGTCTTAAATTTGGAAGGGAACCTGCCATGGCATCAGCCATCAGTATTTAGTTTGTTTGTTGTTTTTTTTACAGCAAATAGTTCACAGATTTATAAAAAACACACATTCCTTGACATTTAGTAGAGCTATGGCACCCTGATAATGACGATAACTAAACAAACTGACATGAATAAAGCAAAAAACACAGTGGTGCAGCAGGCGTGTACGTGCCCCCTTCTTGTTGGAGATTCCTTCAATACATTAAGAATAAGTTAGTAGTTTGTGTTTTGATGACTTCTTCTTCTGGCATTCCAAATAAATGTACACAAATGGAGAGTGTACCTTACACACTCCTCCTGCCAGTGTTTCTGAGTGCCTGTGTGTCAGTGCCACAGCAATAACAACCACATCCGCATCAGGTGCTAAATTCAAGACATACTTTTTTGGTGGTAAACAAGGGGTATAAAAGACAGTGAATTGCGAGATGCAAGTTAATAAGTCATAACAAACTATTTAAGTGCTCTTCTCCCTTAATTTTGTGCTTTGTAAGGGGAAACTCCTATTAACAGAAGGCATGCATGTGATGTCAGACGTTTTACTGTACTTGGGTTATGCTCACTGAGCAGCAAAAATACAAAGACAAGACAAAGTGGCTCAAAGATTGACTTTTTGACCTGATGGAAAACACAGAAAACAACCTAAGCTAGTGATTAATGTTGAGTAACCTTAACAGGTGCACTCTTAAAATAAAATCTACAGAAACAGAAAGGGACTTAACATTTAAAGTTTGTTACAGTTATGTTTTAATTAAGTTTGTTTAGACCGTGGTGAATGGCTAAATCAGATTCCTAACCTGCCTTTAGAATCCTGATCCTCTTGTTTTCAAGTCAAATGTTTTCCCAGTGTTATAAATCGAGGGGGTAACAGATAACTTAAACATTTAATAAAAAAACAAAAAAACCCTGCTGAAACTCAGAATTCCTCATATAAAAACAGTTCATACAAGGCTTCACTATGTTGTCCAGACAGAAAAGTGACACAGGTGCATACCTTCAACACATATGTAAATGGTCCAGGTGCAAGAGATCCCCATGTCTGTGCCTTATAGGCACAAAATTACAACCGTGCCAGGATAGTAAACATCAATACTAAGTTTGTAAGTTAAAAATGGCTTTAAGATGAGCTCAAAACTGCAGTTTAATTATTTATCTATTTATGAAGCTAAGCCTAATTTACAAAGTAAAGAATGATTAAAACACTGAATTAAAGAGTTACCCTCAGTCATACTTTTGATAAAAAGTTTTTTTAACACAAGATTGAAAGCAAGGTTCAAATTTGCCCTCCAGTAGTGTATCAATGATTTCAACATAAACTCTGAAGTGAGAAATAAAAAATCCTATTTGGCATCAAGCTATTTTAAATCACTGCCTAACAGCATGATTATTTCAACGAGACAGAGGGACCGATGGGGGGATCGATGGGGAGCCCAAAACTAAAAAAACAGATGCAGCAGGAGCACGCACTACCTCATAGCCTGGAGATTTGTGTGCCAACCTACTGATTCAATCTAACAACTTTGGAGGGGAAAAGCTACAGTTGTTGAGGCAGTAATAATGCAGGATAAATTCAAGCTGCAACAATGCAAGAGTTCAGGTAGTACCGTTCTAAAGACAAAGAAGTGTTTGTCTTCCAAGAAATAAAACTAATAGTAGAAGTAAGAGCACAGAGTAAAACTGAGAACTGCATATAAATGACTCGGTCAGCTAGAGTCCCAACAAGCTGTTGTAAACAAATAAAGCTTGAGGCTGAGCTTTCCACACACGCTGCTCACTGTGGACTCAGGTGCTGGGATCCAGAGCTATTTAGATATATGTTTGCTGTGTTTCTCACCCAGTGTTTCCCCCTGTTACCTTCCCTCATTATTCTCACAATGGCCAATTTGTATAAAGATTCGAGGTGAGCAGCTGTCAGAGGATTACAACAGCGGCAGACTTTAAACATCCGGAGGTAAAGATAAGTAGGTGATTAAAATGAAGTAATACACCCACAGACTCAGGAGGAAACACACCAGATTCTTCACTGATAATGATAATGATAAAGTCTAAACTCTAATAAGATTATACTGAACTTCTGGACTGATTAACAGTATCTTGTTTTGCCTCCTCATTATGGGTGAAAATATTTAGCTTTCATTCTGTGGGGGACCATTTGAGAACTGTGGTGTTATGAATATAATCAATAATTCATTAGTCATACGAACATTTCCGTCATGTCCAAAGTGGTTAACATGCCAACTGACCTGACAGAAAGACAATAGTATCCCTATAGAGCTCATTCTGCCTGCACACAGTAATGATTCAATCTATAATACAGGCACTGTATGGAATCTTTCACATTGATGGGTTTGTCAAAGGACTCTTTCCAGCTGCTAATCCCCAAACATGCTCAGAGCACAGCAGAGGGGTGACATGAAGTTAAAACTGCACCAAAGTTGATTAGCTTTCATTTTGAAGGGAAGGGCGTGTTCTCAATTCATCCACACAAACAAAAAGTCTGTCACTACTCCACCCAGGACTCATTCCCCACCAGCTTCTCACCAAACCTTAAATTAACACTGCTATGTGTCACTTCTAGGGCTGAATGATAGGGAAAAATAATCTAATTGCGATTTAATAAGCGATTCTTTTTTAAGGTCCTTGTCTTTTGTATTTTTCAACAAATATAGGGATGATATATTTCTGTTATAGTAGACAAACTCAGTTGTTTTCAGCTCTGCAGTCAGTCAGCAACCTGACTAAAATATGTCTGGGACGGCATGCTGTACTGCTTATCCAGTATATTAATTAAGGCTGTAAACCCAGGCTTGGTCACTGTGGTGATGGGCATCACATTACTCAACAATAACGGAGTTTTTGGCAAGAAATTTCTCTGTGCTACTTTGACGAACTTTCATATGGAGTCATGCTTTCCAAAATTTCGGTTAACAAGCCCTGTCGAGTGCTCTGTTGATGATGTGAGACGCTGCTAATCGCCATTTGAGCCATGCAGTTATCATATAAGGCTTTATGGTGTTTTTTTAAATGTTGAAACGAGTTTCTCTTGTTGCCTAGCGAAGTAGCAACAGTAGCAAGACATGTTTTGCACCATACCTGGCGCTGTGCTGCATCCTCTTTTTTTAAAACCAAATAATTCCACCCAGCTGAAGTACTACTCTTAGACACTCAAGTTTCTTAAGTGTCGGCTGCTGTCATGGTTGTGCCTGATGCCATCTTCGTCTGGTCAGTTTTTTGTTTTTTTTTGGCCTTTTACGTGTTGAAAGTCACATGACTTAAATCGCAACATATGTAATTAGAATATCAAATTTTTTCACATCGCAATTTTATCGCAAATGCAATTAATCGTTCAGCCCTAGTCACTTCCCAATCGAAAAAAACACCAACCTATCTAGCTACAGAAGTGAAGGAATTATTTGCTTTTTCTGAGTGAAAACTACTAATGCTATGTGTAATAGTTCCATACTACTCTTTAATTGTATTTGTTGTTTGTGTCAATTGGTAAATTTTTTTTTCTCTTTAATGTGTTTTGGGTGAAATTACTCAATATATTCATGCTAAATATCGAGCAAAGGCAAGCCAGACTTTTCTGAATTCTGCCACCTTCTACATACCAGCATTATCTCTCATCTCTTGAGTCAGTTCAGCCTCACTAGATGGAAAGTGTTACTAAGATACAAAACTTCTGAAATACTGAGCATGATATAATCTAAGATTTAAGTTTACTTTTATCTTTTACAACAACAAAAGTTGCTGCTCACTAGCGCATGTACACATAACACTGCCGATTTACCATAAAGAGAATGTGTTTAACATTCTCTTTATGGTAAATCAGCAGTGTGAGGATTTTGGTTTAACATTTAAATGGATAGAACCACAGCCCATCATGTCTATTTACCACCCTCTGTCATATATTGTTCACATATGATTTACAAACAGTTCAACCAAAAGAGGAAGTCATTGTTAAGTCTGCTGGAGAGAACAGAATTCATTGCCATTAGATGTCCTCAAAAAAAATGGCGGAGGCAGGATAGTGTGAAGGTAGAGAGCAATAATGGAGACAGAAAAAAGAAGTTATCAACAGACTTTCTAAATGGTAATCTTAATAAAATTGATGTCAGCCAGTGGTGAGACAGAATCATATTTTAGAGAAAGCTCCAGCGTTGCTCCTTTTCTTCCAAAGCAAAAGAGATCTGATGGTTTAATATTTTAACATCAGGACCAGACTGCATGAAGATGGGATCACGGGAACAGCTACGGGACAGAACTGTGGGATAGTGTAACATTTTCTAACACATTGTTTGTGGTTGATTAATTAAGGTTCTTCTTCTGCTTCTTGCAGAATTTTATTAATTTTATGAATTACTCAGGTTTGACATGGTATACATTGCCTACAAGATGTGAGAAGGAAAGGTAAAACAGAGCAAGCTATTTGGGGCAGTGTAAAAATTACATGTACAAATCTTGGGAAAACGAACAGAGAAATTGCTCCTTGCAGAGTATAACCTTACAAGCTTCCCATGTCACCAAAACTTGACCTGACAGCTGCCCTGTAGTTAGCATCTTCTTCATCATTCACTGGCTCATGATAATAGAATATTATTATAATGAATTCCTTCTGTTTTATTAAAACTTATAAACAATAGTCATGTGAAAAATAGTGTACATCCGTATCAAATTCTAATGCTTAATGCAGAACAAAATAAAATATCATATTTACATTAATACTGTCTTATTCAGAATGAAGTGGGCTCCCTGTTAAATTCAGAATAGAATTTAAGATTCTTCTCCTCACATATAAAGCTCTTAATGACGGAGCTCCATCATATCTTAAAGGTCTCATTGTAAGGTATTTTCCTAACAGAGCACTTTGCTCCCAAACTGCAGGTTTACTTGTTGTTCCCAGAGTTTCTAAAAGTAGAATGGGAGGTAGAGCCTTCAGTTATCAGGCCCCTCTCACACAGCCTTTCCACTTTTAAGATTAGGCTTAAAACTTTCCTTTTTGATAAAGCTTATAGTTAGGGATGGCTCAGGTAATTCTGAAACATCCCATAGTTAAGCTGCTATAGGCTTAGACTGCTGGGGGACCTCATCTGTCACACCTTTCCTCACTTTGCTCTCTTTTTCTCCCTGTTTAATTTCTCAATTGATTTTATGTACATGTGACATTATTGTGGTTATTAACTTGTGTTTCCCTGTTCCAACAGGTATCCTTTGAATGGTGTTATGATGTTTTTTCCCCCTCGTTTCCCTAATTTCTGTCCTCTCAAACCCCAGCTGGTCGAGGCGGATGGCCACCCTTCCTGGTTCTGGTTCTGCCAGAGGTTTCTTCCTGGTTCTGGTTCTGCCAGAGGTTTCTTCCTGGTTCTGGTTCTGCCAGAGGTTTCTTCCTGTTAAAAGGGAGTCGTTCCTTTCCACAGTCCCTCAGGCACGCTCAGGACGGGAGATTGGACTGAAGACAAGTTTCGGTGCAATCTGTTGGTTTCCTTAGCTAGGATTTTGTTTTTGAATTGGCTCTATATGAATGACGATCCAATATGAATTGGATTATTTTGAAATTAATTAATTGGATTTCTTTGGATTATGATTACAATGAATTGAATTCCAATTGGCTTGAATTGGACTATATTATTTAAGTGCCTTGAGATGAAAATTGTTGTAATTTGGCGCTATATAAATAAAATTGAACTCAATTCAATTCAACTCCACTTTATGCATACATAACTCCTCTTAACATTTCGACCACGCATGGCATCCTGCTTCTGATTCCTTAATTGTTTTTCCTCTGAATTATAAGTCCACTTTGAGGACATGTGGCGCCGCTGCCTACATAAATCATACCCACAATGCAATTTTTACCATGGGCTGTACCTTTGGTTATGATGGCAGGCTGCTCTCCCAGTAGCAGTTTTAGCCTCTTGGCGTGGATTTTACCCTGGTAATGTGACTGTGCCACCACTGCTGAGGTGAAGGACATGTTACACAACGTGCAGCACTTATTCTTGTCAACGTCGCCCTTGTCGCTGCCCTAAAAAGATAAAAACAAACATAAGTCATGAATGATGAATCAGTCCATCCAGACATTCATTCACCTTTGGGGGCTTTTACAACAGGACTCAATGAAACATGTTATTTGTATTACAGAAATACTGTTCTTGCAAGACAGCTGCACATAAAACGCATCACTGATCTCTATCGCTGCTTATTCACAGGAGGGGAGTCTGAAGCTTATGGATCCCTGCGGGATGCAAATAAAGCCAATGAGTTTTAAGGAGAGATAGCAGGGTTTGTTCGGCTGATGGTGTGCTGCTCTCAAAGCCTCCATCAGCGCTCGCCAGGCAAGCTGGGTGAAAGAAGGCCTGATGCTCACAGCGGAGGAAGAGGAGAGTAAGGTGAACTCTGTGACCTCATTTAGATTTGTGTTCCTCCATCCGCTGCTGCATCGACCACAAATTGTAAAGTGTGAACGTATCTTGTCAGTGGAACTGTCAGCTCGCGATAAAGTGAGTCACAATAATGAGTCCATTCACCTTCATGACAAATGGACACTGAACTGAAACAGTGCAGCTGGGTGGGATACTGATGGCTTTAGGTTAGATAAGATAAGTTTGTTATTACTAAACCTGAATGAAAATGTAAATAATTTCTGCAGAGAAGTATTTGTATCTTTCTTTTTGTATCAGGTGCTGATATAACATCTATTCTGTAAAGATGCATTATACGATGTTCCAAAACTACCATGTTTAAAAGTGGTTAATCCTGTCTTAAACATTAAAACCATATGCAACAACAGTATCATGACAGTCTGGCTTAATTTACACATAATTCATCTTTAATCCATCATCATCCATAGCTGCTCCCACAATGGTCAGCACAGCACAGGTCAAAGTTCAACAAATCTGAAATTTCTTCCAAGTCTCCCTTGGAACTGTATAGACGACTATAGACCCACTGCAACAGATCGATCTGCCACATATTTATAGAAGATACTAATTCTCTTGAACATCCTGCTGCAAACACTGAAGAACCTAAGTTTCCTCAAAAAGTAGAGTCTACTCTTCTAGATAGCCTCAGTGTGGCATTTTCCGTTCAATCTGTTGTCTAGATGAACACCTAGGTATCTAAACCATTTATTCCCTCAGTTAACATGGGGAATAATAAATCACTGGCAAATAAACTGTGGGAGATTTGAGTGCTGATGAGCAAAATATCAATAATGAAGTAGCATATATAAGACTCCTCTCTGCACGATCCTTGGAGTGTGCTGGAAACAGAGTGCAAGGCAACAAAAAAAGAAACCCAGACATCCCTTTACAATCTGCATCTTTTCAATGCAGAGTAGCTGCGATTCCACTCAAACCTCACCACGGATTTTTAATCACTCTTATCTCTTAGGCTGAGCCCAGCCATCCTCAGAGGGAAACTAATTTCAGCCGCCTATGTCCAATATCTCATTTTTTAGATCACTAGCTGTAATATTGTCTCGCTGGTGGAGACAACTCATTGGTAACAACATAAACCACTGAACTCCTAATACATTTTAATGGACATTCATCCCCACAACACAAATCTCCATGACTTTGCTGAGAGCATTGAGTATCAGCATTGGTGTGGTTGCTTTGGCTTTCAGTAAAATTTCTACCACATTTGTCAGGGAACGGTGGGGGAGGTAGGACCCAGATGCAGTTCTTTCAAAATCAAAAAGGTTTATTAAAAAAAACAGGGAGCAAGAACAAAAAGCGCAGCAGAGCCGGATCTCAAAAAAATACTTAACTTTGAAAAGACAAAACAAGACTATATACTATGACCAAGAACTATGGCTATGAGGCAGGAAACCAGACTTAGCTTTTCGTGACATGACGTGAAGGGTTGGTGAGGATTCTGCAATGAATGAAAGGAAACCAGGAGACTAGTGATGGGACGAACGACACTGGTGCGTCAGCTCTGTGTCGAGAGCCCAAGAGTGAAACCCCGTATTGGTGCGTGTATCACTTTAAGAAAAAATCACGTGACCGATACAGGAACGGTATCGCTTGAATGTGACGGCGCCAAATTGTGTTTATAAGAAAGCAAACTGTGTCAACATGTTGTGGGTTTGTTGGATGGAGTTTTGTTGTTGGAGTTGGAGTTTGTTGTTATCCAAACCTTCATCAACTTGCACTGAAAATGTTGTGTTCACCCTCTTCATCTGTACCCTGTGAAAGAGTTTTTTTCCAAGGCAGGGGAACTGGTGTGTAAGAGGAGAAATCGCCTTGGAGCAAACACCCTACAAAAACTGTTGTTCCTCAATAAAAATGCATAAATGAATCTATATGTAATTTGTTTTATTTTTTATGCTTTAACACTTACGTTAACAAACTTCCACACATAAGATAAAAAGTTGAACTCTGAATTTTAATACAAATTTGCTATATTTTACAAACCAACTCAGTTTAGCATTTACATCAACAAGGTTTGAAGCCTATTTTGAACTCTTCTCATGGACAACTTGACTCACAAATTGAGCGAATGAAGTTATACAATAATGAGATTATATCTTAAATAAAGGATTGGTGATTAAATGTTTCGCAGGCTCATGTTGGATTTGCCGCATTTTACCTGGTCCATCTTCTTATTTCATTTAGCTGCAATGATTTCAGAACACCTGAAGGGGTCACTATGGAGTGACCAACACAGTTTCAATACAGTGCCGACACAGTTTGTGTAGTGTGTCAATACACTCCTTGAGGTAGCATCATCCCATCACTACAGGAGACTAAATGCTGTGGAGGAAGTGATTAGTGAATGACGTGCAGCTGATTACAATGAAACAGGTGACATGAGTAAAGCTGATGGCAGGGGAGAAACATGACAAGAACAGAATCTAAAAACATGACAAAGAACCTGTAACAGGTGGTGTATGGACCCAATTGCAGTACAAAGGACTCAGAGGACAGTGGTAAAAAGTTCAAGGCTTTACTGAGGCACTGGCAGACAGACAAAAGGTTTAGAAACCGGCAAACAGGAATCAGGAGAGGAGAGGCAAAGTTCGTGGTCAGGGACAGAAGGCTGGGTCGAATTACCAGGAGGCAGACAGAGCAGGGAATCAGGGACAGACGAGGTCGGTACCGGTAAAGCTGGCAGGAGAACGCTGGAAAGACTTGCATGGCAAAGAACAATCTGGCAAAGGATAGAGTGTGGAGCTGGTGACTATATGCTGGGCTGATTGCATGTGATGAGAGGCAGCTGTGTGCACAGGGGAGTGGAGTGAACTGATGAGGTGGGTGTGGCTGACAGGCTGAGTGGGGCAGAAGCAGGATCAATGGAAAATTACTGATGGTTGGATGACTGAACTGTGACAGAACCTGAAAACATAATTATCAAAACATAAACTGTGACAAAGCCTGAACATAACAGCAATCAAAACATAAGCTGTGACAACATTAAGTGAACAGATACCCAGCAAACAAACAAAAAAGAAAAAGATTTCTGCCATTTGTTCCAAAGTGCAAGATTCCCTTTTCATTATGGGAATGGTTTTCGTGCAACATTCAAAATCAGGATCTTAAAACACAGCTTCCTGTGCTTATCACCAAAGGATCGAACTTTGCTTAGTATTTTGATACACATCCACTGAAAGCCTATGGTTACAGAGAGTGATTTTATGTATACATGTGAACACACACACATACAAAACAATTATGTCTTAGGAAACCAACTTGCTACAATCCTGCTGAGGACGTTTTAGTGGGAACCTGTAGTGGGTGTAGCTGTTGTAAATGTCATATGGACATCCAAGAGATGTCCTTTTGTTTGCTGGGTATCCAAGCCCAGAATAAGAGTCTGTTATGAATCCAAAGACATTCAGTCACAAATTGATATAGATATTATATTCAGTCTAACTTCTGTTCCATTAAGTGGGACAGTTACAGAATAGCATTGTAGAAATTCTTTTGGGCTCATGCACTTCGCTTGAATTAATGTTGGTTCCCGTAAACTTAACGTTAATCAAACCTTATTTATCTAAGTAACTCACTGTTAGCATGAGTATATTTATATATATGTGACCCTTTTGAGATGTATTCTGTCTGAAATTACTCTTTGGGAGCTGGTCAGGTTTGCAGTAACAGCAGGTTTATTGTTTATCTGCATTCATAACAAAGGTTTTATCATTGGCTTTGTTCTTAGACATTATGTATCCATATTCTATATTTTACTAAATAACCCATGTTCCTAGGTGTTACTTTTCCACTCTACTCATACAAACGCAATGTATGTCCTTGAACGGTCCAAGACTTCAGGATGACATAGCAAGACAAAACAACTGGGTCAGACAAAGCATCTCTATTGGCTTAGATAGGTCTGGTACATTAGATATACACACACACACATTGTTTATCACATCCAAAGAACACGAGGAGGACAGTGGTTGGCCTGCTCATGCCACTAAAAACTGGCCAATTATTGTAAGAGAGCAAAGCCTTGACTCTCGATCCACATATTGCGTGAATAACATGTTGTTGAGGTCAGAATGAACCCTGTCTAGATAATGATGAGAATGCAGTAGCATCCTCAGACAGCAGGTGCCAAATAAAGATTGGGTTTGGGCCATGTACACACTGAATGATATAGAAAGGTATAAAGTGTTGTCCCAAAACTGAGGTTATTGGGAATTTCCCTGTATGCTGAAATGTACATGTCTCTGTGACGGCCTGTTCAATAAATTCCCCATAAGAGGCTGACACGACGAGTCCGAAGTCTACTCTTTTCTCCACAACATTATACTCTGTCAAGTGTGAGTACAACCTCTGTGAGATAAAGCTGAATATAAATATGAAATGCCTCCAGATATCAGGGCTGATCCTGATGGAGTTCCTGCGAGAGCTCTCTCACTCCGAGTCAAGTGCTGCAATATACTTTACATGTGATCACTAATAAATACTTTGTTTAATTAAAGATTTCTCCAGCTTGGTTTTGGGCTTCCAATGAAAGAATCGGGCTAACAAGGACAATAGCATCATCTCATGTGAGCAACGGCACATTCTCTCATCATAAATCCTCCGTTGCTTTTAGGATTAACCATCCACACATTTCATACACTCAGTACAATACAATAAAAATGGTGATTGTATAGTGGATTAACTCAGGCAAGTCAATAAAATAAATCAAAGAAAACAGAAACTGTCCCCCTCTTAATTATGTGAGAAAAAATATTACAATAATGCAAATTCACACTGGACTGTTACCCTTTTTTTAGCATTTCACATATTTATAAATAACAAATACGGTATGAAACACAGTTAGTAAATAACCAGCAAACGTAACTCATTTGCATATTTCAAAAATCACATTATAGCGCGACATACTATAACATACCTGCATTCATAAAAAAGGACAATAGAGTAGAGTTGTCATTTCATGTAAATGGACTTGTATAGCGCTTTTCTAGTCTAGCTGACCACTCAAAGCACTTCACTACATGCCGCATTCACCCCACTCACACACATTCATAACTACGTGCTTTTCTAATCATTCATACACACATTCATACCCCCAATGATACACTGGGGGGCAACGTGGGGTTCAGTGTCTTGCCCAAGGACGCTTCGACATGTAGCCCGGGGAAGCCAGAGTCGAACCACTGATCTTCTGATTGGTGGGTGACTGCTCTTCCTCCTGAGCTACAGCCGCCCAAGCAACAGCACATTCTGGAAAGATGTCATTGTGTTAACGATTGCTAGCTACATAGTGGAGATTTTCACTAACGATAAAACATAATAAAAACATATGGTCAACTTGATAAAAACATGGCAAAATTATTATGGGACACAAAATATCTAACAAAGTGCAACCAGCTGAACTTCTACACAGTTATCAAGTTAGTTAACATTGTTTCGCCCAGGGTTTTTTCACAGACATGTTCCCTCATCATAAATCCTCCATTGCTTTGAGGATTGCCCTTAATCCTTTGCTACAACTAATTGTGCAAGTACACTTTTGTGACAGCAGGTGGTGTGGTTATCCCATTTAGCTGGATTTAACCTGAACCTTTTTAACTATGTTACATATATTATTGCTGTCTAAAAGAATTCGGACAATAGGCAAACATATTCAAAATGCAAACTTGTAATATAAGCCATCTTACAATGCTTGTACTCATTATGAATGTTGAATAAGAGCCAAGACACAACAGCTGCCACTTGGCACCGACTCTGCTTTAGAGCCTTTAAACACGACAGTGTTTCCTTTTTACTCTCAAGGGATCCAATAGAAGATTTCAGCAGTACTCATTTACTCTCAGCAGCAATCGATCTCTTTCCATTGGGCTGATATATTGCATTATTGTGTGCTCTACACAGAGAACATTTTCTTTTCTGTCGAGAGGAAAGCACAAAGAGTTTAACTATCACTCACCTACAGTAGTTCAACACATTGGTAAATACTTCCAGAATTCACCAAAGTTTTCTTGGTATTTGATTTATTCTGGAACTTTTCTATATATATATTATGGCATGCCGTTCAGGAAATTAATCTTTGATTATATGGAATGAAACTTTGAATATATTGAATGAACCTTGAATATATGGAATGAAACTCTGAATATATTGAATGAACCTTGAATATATGGAATGAAACTCTGAATATATGGAATGAAACTCTGAATATATTGAATGAACCTTGAATATATGGAATGAAACTTTGAATATATTGAATGAACCTTGAATATATTGAATGAACCTTGAATATATGGAATGAAACTCTGAATATATTGAATGAACCTTGAATATATGGAATGAAACTTTGAATATGTTGAATGAAACTTGACTGACGTCAGACTTTACGGAAGTGCCAGCGGCCATCTTGTCTAAAGTGTGGCTACTGTGGCGAAAAGCGAATGACAATGAGTCAGTCCCGCGTCAGAGCGCTGAGATATAGAATATGAGCTACATTTTTAAATGCACTAAAGAGCCCTCATGTAGTTTTAAAGAAAGCCTAGCTATTCCTACATCTTGTGTCTTGGGCCCTTTCTTGTTTACGGGTGGAGATCGCACGCAGGGACTGTTTGGGGCACTCCTGAGAGGTTGAAGGCATGCTGAGGTTGGCCTGATAAACAGCTGCCTGGCCTGTTGTAGCAGGTCTGCCACGATTGAAAAAGGAGCGAATTTCTTCGTTAGAAGAACGGTATTGGGCAGAGGTATCGGGAGGATTTTTGCCCCGTACTGTATTCGCCAGTGTGTTAATGGTGTCCTCATTCTTTAATATTCATCCTACGACATTCCGAGCGGACTGACTCATTGTCATTCGCTTTTCGCTGCAGTATCCACACTTTAGACAAGATGGCCGCTGGCACTTCCGTAAAGTCTGACGTCAGTCAAGTTTCATTCAATATATTCAGAGTTTCATTCAATATATTCAGAGTTTCATTCCATATATTCAAGGTTCATTCAATATATTCAAAGTTTCATTCCATATATTCAAGTTTCATTCAATATATTCAGAGTTTCATTCAATATATTCAGAGTTTCATTCAATATATTCAAGTTTCATTCAATATATTCAGAGTTTCATTCAATATATTCAGAGTTTCATTCCATATATTCAAGGTTCATTCAATATATTCAAAGTTTCATTCCATATATTCAAAGATTAATTTCCTGAACGGCATGCCATAAGCAGACTATATAACTATATATATAACTAAACTATATATAGTTTAGCAGAACAAACCGGTTAAAACTGGAAGACAAGAAGGACTGTAATATGGTATCCACTTGCAACATTAAACACAAACAAAAGTACTGAGATATGATAACCAACATACAATTTGAAAATAATCTATTTCAAACTAGTGCTGGATTTTAAAAACCTTTCAATTGAAAATTTCATGTAGTTAATTTTTTATTATTTGCTCATAATTTAAAAGAGAAATAAAAACACAAGCACGGTTTTTGTTGTCAATGGTATTTCCATGCTAATCTTGCTGCAGTGGTTCTAAAATGTCTTCCCAAGTACAAATGGAGAAAATCACAGGAATGCTCTATCATTTCAAGAAAAGCTATTGTTGCCTGTTTACATTAAATACCAAGTAACAATCAAGAATCAGGTAGTGCTGTACAGACAGGGCAAAAAGTGCATTGCACCAAGGTATAGAATTGCATCGGATTATGAGCTGGACGTCTACTTTGATACTGGCAAACTTTAGAGATGCTGGATGATGGAGGTTTGTTTTCCTTTGGCTCACTTTGCAGTCTTTTTGTTCTTTCTACTGTTGTATACTTCTGTTCTCTCCTGCTCTATGAAGCACTTTGGGCTGCATGTTCTGCATGAAAGGTGCTATATAAATAAATAAAGTTTAAGTTTAAGTAAAGTTTGTTAAGGTAATCAACTGATCCCTGTTACTCTGAATTTAGAGTCTAGAGCAATGAATATAAAAATCATGGCTTCTCGCAGATACAGTAAAAGAGACTGATTATCTTGTGCTCATCAGGTGTTGAATCAGATGCTAAGTGACACTTTCACAAGGAGAAAAAATGTCATCAATGTCACCATTCAAATGGACCCAGGGCTACACTTTGGGGAAACCTCACTTTTTCTTTACAGATATGAACATTTAACCTCCATAGTATGTCACATGGATGCCCTGAAACTGATGGCAACAACATGCAGACAAAAACAAACAAGATAGATTTTACCTGGCTGCAACACTGCTGGCAGCTCACTCTAAGTCGTGCTGTGCCAGGCTCTCATTCATGGTCTAATTAAAAATAACAAACTAGCCTAATTATCTCAAAAAGTTTATAAGAGACTTTGGTCCAACACAGCTAACTGGACTGTAAGCCAGTATCAATCCGCAACATCCAGTTGTTTCCCAATCCCCCTCTGTGCACGATGATTTTTAAGAACATATGAATTCCATGTAAAGTTGTTCTCATTTCTACATGTTCTGCTTCTATTGTTAGAAAACACATTAAGCCTGTAGTAGTGACAAAAAAAGAGCAACCTATCAGTACTGTCAAAGATTTTAGAAATGTCACTTAAAATTACTTAAGATAATGGCTGTGCTTTGTTTGGGCAGGATATAAGATGACAGAAAAAAGGTCATATATACAGCTTACAGCTGTGCGGTCAGTGGATGAAGGAGGTGCTACATAGGCAGGTTAGTCGTTTCCAAAATAATGATTTCTTCCTTATTTTTCCAAGTACGATCGTGAAAAAGGTCTTAAAGTGCAGCTCGTGATTTTACTGAGACCCTGAAAGAACTTGTACAAAGCTATACAACACATTTAATACAGTTTTTAAAATTTCACTGAAAGGGAATCTGAGTCATTTTGAGGGTTCCATGAGATGTCTGTCTCTCGCCTGGCTGGGTCAGAGTAGATGTGACCTTTGGTTTACTTTGTCCAGATAAGGTAGGGAGTGTTTTAGCCTGGTCGTTCTCCAACGTTCTCCTAAGGTCCTTTGTTTGTTCAGCTTAATTAGCACTAAGTCATTAGTGCATCCACCTAAGTTTATGGCACAGGTCTGTGGAAAGAGGGACTGAGAAACCTCACCAAAATACCTTCATAGGGCAAACGTTGTTGGGAATTAGACGATTTCAGTCTCTCTTGGTGTAGAAATCCCCCATCTGGTCTTTACACACAAACATCCCCACACAGGAATGTTGTAGTCTTCCAAACGTTTAAGTTTGCATTAAATTCCACACTTGAGCAGAATCAAGTCAAGCACACACAACTAAGTGGCATAAAGCCAGACTCCAGGCTGACTCTGCCTTTACACCATAAAAACAACATTAACATTAACATTAAGGCCACCACTTCGGTATACACACCAGAGTGTGCAGAAAACCTACTTTTTATATTTTTTCTAGCATTCATTGAGGTAAAAACTTTATTTAATTTGTATTGCAATGACACCAAAAAAATAAAACAGCCATTAAAGATCAGATTTGTTTCTTTTATTACACAACAGATTTAGGATATGTAAGTGTAACAGTGTAATTCAGTGAACTGTAATTGTAGTTTTGAATACTTGAATTTTTATACAAAGTCTAATCTTATTCATAAACCCAGCAATATGAGGTAGGGACACATGAAACTGTTTAGTAGCCAATCCCATATCATAGCCTCTCTGGTATTGAGTACACTGTCAGCCAAAATATACCCACTGCCTTCACATGAGGAAAAGTGAGGGCAGTGACTTGTGTCTTCTTTTTTACTACAAATAATGTCAAAAAGATTTGTTAGAAATAAATATTCAGAAAAACATTTTGTTTGTGCCTTCCTGAACACCTCAGAATACAAACCAAACACAACAACAGTCAAGCCAGTGACGAACCATGTAATCATGGAGAGAAATGCATGAAATTACTGAAATGCGGCGTTCACAATGTTCTGCTGAAACTGTGAAATTGGTAAGCCCCATGAGCGCTGTTTATGCTTATAAACTGGATCAAAGCTACACTGAATTACAAGCCCTGTATGTGACGTGACTCATAATTGTATTCCTTTGGAGCAAAATATTTGTTTACTTTGGAAGCATGTGCATACAAGCTGCTGCAGCTTCATTAACCCAGGTAACATGCTTATGACTTGCTTATCTTTGTCAGACAAACGCCACTGCTTTTCACACCATTAGGTAGCTAGGCAGTACCAGTTGAGGTTCATGTGACCAACAAGCAGCTTAACAGGCATATGCTCATGACTGCAGTTTATTTCACATGACACTCACACTGGGTAATAATTAAGCTAATTAATGGTTTAATAATGAAAACAGATATGATACAGAAGCTTAAACAGGAAGGTGAAATCACCTTATGCCCTCAATTTTAAAACAATGAAAATCACAACCAAGAGCACAGTTTTTTCCTGATGGGAGAGAAATATTTGGCTCAGACACAAAAGCCTCCCAAAAGGAAACTTCAACTTCAAGTTTAGCTCAGGCTCCAAACCAGCACTGGAAACGTTTTAGTGGGAAAAAGACACCCATGTGGTTCTAGAACAGCTCCCACTTTCCTTTGTATATGCCATCGTTAGGCAATTTCAACATGCACTTATTCTTACAAGGCCGCCTGCAGCACATGGACATTGATTATTTTAAACCTTTGACCAGTACTGTTGTTTATCAGGATAGATTAAGATGACTTTTATCCAGAGCTTGAGATATTCATGATTCCCAGGATTATTATCTTAAATGTGATTTTACAACTGTTTTATTCACTAAGTTTGTTTTGTTGGATTGTGTTTTAAAAGAATGCATTATTGTTTTCTAAATATTTAAAAAACATGCCATTTTTTAAATATTTTGATATTCTGTTCAGTTTTTAATACACACATTAGGGTAAGCCTGTAAGGTAAACTCAACACACACTGGGTAAAACCTTAGTGTCCAGATGCACAGAATACCTGTTCACTGTTAGATATGCACTGTACTTTAGAAGAAATAGACGTATCTGGCTTTGAAAACTTCAGATCTTTGTCACTGCTGTTAGAAATTAACCATTACTCCGATCAAATTGCTACAAACTTGTCAGATTAAAGCACTGTGACAGGGATCAGAAGATTTCAGACCAACATACGGCAGGACAGAAACCCAGGTACTTCTGGAGCACACTGCGTCGATGTCGATATTTACGACATCGAAGGAGAATGGCTCTTCCTCCGACAGAGTGTGATAAGAAAGAAATTCTGCTGTAGTCATTCCAACACACACCGCACACACAGCCCCTCCCTCTGCCCTTGCATTTGTCCTTCACTAAGTCTTACTACATGCATGTAGAAAATCACAGGCTCACACCTCCCTTATTCAGCTACAAGAATAGCAGAAGCACATTCTCTTTCATCTTATATTCAGGATTTAATTTTTTGTCTCACCAGGAGATAAGATGCCGCCTTCAAATAGGCAGTATCTATAATTTCACGGTTAATTAAAACTGGATAAACGAGGAGCTAATTGCAGGGAATTGTAATTAATGAAGCAGTGTAGGTGTGTGTTACCAGACTGACAATCACAGTGTAACAGACTGACAGGACCACCCACCATAAAGAATCTCTGTCATTTTGGGTAAAGGGTGACCCAGAGAAAGAGCCTTTATGTGTAACGATGACCTAACTTTTGGTCATGTAAAGGAGGTTTTACATAGCTTAGCAATACATTTTAAATACCAGATTTCCACAAATGAAAAACTGGCATTCAATCAAAAGCCAGGCTTCTTATGATGGGTTGGTAGGGAGGATTTGACACAAATAAATATCGGTTGGCCCCCAACTCAGACTGAGCAGGGTAGTCAGAGCTCACCAAGGTAATAGCTGGTAAGCCTCTTAGCTCCTTAGCTAATTCTGCTTTATGGTATATAGCGCGGTCTCTCCATAATCAACTGCAAAAGTTCAACTTTTTCAACGTAATCAAGGCAAATTCTAGAGGGAACAAAAAAAAAACAAGGACACTTTGGCATATTATGGGATACCTACAGGAGTAAATGGACTTCCAGTAATTCGCATACGAATACACAGACAAAAAAATAAACAATTATGTTAGTCATTCTAGATTTTGAGGCATTAAATTAAGGCACAGTACTCATTTTCTTATCAATAAGAAATAAAGAAATACAGTCTTAGAGGAAATATGATACTTATTTTTATATAATTCATTTATCTCAAAACAATTCCCCTGGTCCCTGAAACTCCCACGAGTCATCACAGACCTCACACATGCTGTATTTCAGCATGCCTGAGTGGTAGGATTGTTTTGTTTTTGTTGTTTTGTCTATTTGAATACAATCTGAACCTAACAGAAAGAAATAATGGAGTTCTGCATTGGTAAAATGTACTGCTGCGCTGCACTTTGCTGCATATGTAACTAACAGAGGCAAGAGGAGAGAAGGGGGTGGGTGGGTGGGGTGAACTGGGGGGGTCTCATTCATATTCATGTGAGGCATAATAAAATAATATTTTTGATTTGCTAGCAGTAAATTCTCTTTGCTGTCAGCGCTGTGCTGCACGGTCTCATCTTGTAAGTGGAGCAGCAGTGCTTCCTTGCCTGCCCTTGTTTGCTGTGTAACAAAGACAGGCTGTGTGATGTCTCACTGAATCAGACCGGTGTTGGTTTCTTTTGTTACTGCATCACAAATTGTCATGGCTGCAATGTGTTTGGCCCCACAGGGACGCTGTGTGGAATGCAGCATTTTCTTTCTAGTATTGGAGTCTATGCACTGCACAGATCCTCAAGGTGATAGCTTTGGGACTGGACTGTCCCAGTGTAATGTCTGGACTAAATCAGGAGGGCAGGATGCAGTCACAACTCGGGTGCATTGTCCCTTAAGGCTCACTCAGAAGAACTAGGACAGGCAAGCACTAGGGTATCCCTACGAGAAAAAAAGGATAAAAGGGTCTTGCTTCCTGCATAGCTGTGGACATCACAGTCTATTGCTGCCAAGAGGAGCATACAAGGAAGCACTAAGCAGGGCGGACACAATAGTCGCTGCTGCCACTGCTTTATCCACACACACACACACAACACGCTATGTTGTGTGATCTTCATTCTAAATGGAAGCTGCACTAATATGAACAGAGAACCAATCCTGGCTTGTCTTTATCAGTAAGTGTGTAAGAAGGTAACAATGTGACAAAATAAATAAACTAAAACTAACTCCTATCTAGTTCTAGCTAACAGTATCAAGGGAAGGTGGGTTTCTTAATAAAACTCAGAGTATAATCAATGAGATAAAAGGTTTACAGTGCATTAAATATAAAGTCAGCTGATCAGATATGTTGTAAGCAAGCTGTCACTAGGAAAGCGGGTCTGCACAAAAACATCACGTATGGTAGCTCTTGGACCTTATTTTATCTGTGCCGGAGTCAGCGCTCTGTGACGCCACCTCAATGTGTTCATCGAAGGAGATTCTGGATGAGCCTAAACTGTTCAAACTCTTACCCAACCTAACCTAAGCTAACACTGACAAAATTCTTTTCCCAACCACCCTTAGCTGCTGCTCCTCTTCATCATTGAAATTAATGTCAGGGCTTTCTTCTGACAGCTAGACAAATACACTGTCATAATCTTTTGAAGTGCAGACCCCGGTGCGGCCTGTTTTTACCTTACTATTACCTCTGATAAGAAATTAAATAGAGACTTCTCTTTTTTGCAGGCCAGCCAAGTTTTAATTTTCTTTGCAAGGAAAAGGTCAGTCCAACACCTCAGCAAGGAGAAGAAAAGACCTCGTACAATGGGGAGGCTAAAACATTTATACCTAAGGAAGGGGCTTTGATCTTTGGGTGCCTTTTGTTTGACCGTCACTTTACCACCCCCAACGGGGGAGTTGTCTCACACTTGGAGCAGAATGCAGGATTTGTGTCTCACTCAGTGGGTTTACATGATGAGAATAACTCGATTACAGCTATAGTTGGGTTATGCTCCTTATCTGCGCAAGGGTAATTATCCTTTGTTACATGGCAGTGAATGTATCGAATCACTGGCACAAAGCATGCAATACCACAGTAGATAAGTGGCGCTGTACCCATTTCAACTATCGCTAATAGAGCCACTTCTGGTTGACGTCTTCACCACCAACAACAGCAAAACTAAGGCATTCGAGAAAGATGGCGAACAAAGAGCAAGATGAAGCTACGTCCCTCTACATTTATGATGAGCATGGTTATGGCACAAATGTGATGCACAATGGCGCATTCTCCATCGCGTTGTTTCTTTCTTTCTGATGGCGGCGACAAAAACAGTAATATCGTGTCCTTCAATTTCCGGGTGACGATCAAGGGAAAAAGTCTTGAGCATGCGCAGAACACTCGATCCTATCCACTGTCGTCTCCAGGCACGTTAAGTGGGCAATCGGATCGAGTTATCCCAGACAAAAACATGAACACACTAGCGAAGAATGGCAGAGATGACAAGTTATTTAAACTAATGGGCAATCAAGGGAAGATGGAACACAGGTGTGTCAGGGACCAGGTGTCACAGCAGTGGCTGTGACAGTATCCCCCTCTGACGACCGCCTTTAGGCGACCCACCAGGCTTGTTGGGATGTGCCCTGTAGAAGTCAGCAATGAGAGAACGGTCCAGAATGAACCGGCGTGGAACCCAAGAACGTTTCTCCGGCCCATAACCCTCCCAGTCAACCAAAAACTGAAAAACTGGACACGACATCTGACATTCAGAATCTAGCTAACAGAGAAAGCCGGGCCATGGCCATCCACAACCGGGGGGGGGGGGGGGGGGGGGTTTGGCTGGGGGGCCAACTGTACAAGGGGAAACTGGCTTCAAGAGGGATTCATGAAAAGTGGGGTGTACCTTAAGGGAGTTGGGGAACTTAAGACGTACAGCTGAGAGATTAATGATTCTGACCACTGGAAAAAGACCAATGAAACGGGGAGCCAGCTTTCCGGAGTCCACCTGCCCAAGCTGATAATAATCAGGAGCGGTCAGCCAACCATGGTCACAATGCAGGTTCCTGGCAGCGGACTTAACTAAAGCATTCCGAGCCTCCCGCCACACTCTGCAAACCCGTCGCAAGTATTCCTGTACGGAAGGAACGGACACCTCATCCTCCTGGGAAGGGAATAATGGGGGTTGAAAACCATACATGACCATGAATGGTGACATACCAGTAGCAGATGTGGAGAGAAAGTTATGAGCATATTCCACCCACGGTAGCTGAGCACTCCAGGAGGATGGGTTACGTGCAGACACACACATCTTAAAGCGGCCTCCAGGTCCTGGTTGGCCCGCTCCGTCTGGCCATTGGACTGAGGATGGTACCCAGAGGATAAACTAACCCTCGCCCTCAATGCTCCACAGAATGCTCGCCAGACCTGGGAAGAAAACTGGGGACCCCGATCAGAAACTATCTCCACTGGGATACCATGGAGATGAAAAACATGGTTTACTAAGAGCTCAGCAGTCTCCAGAGCAGAAGGGAGCTTAGACAATGTTGTACCAATGCACAGCCTTAGAAAAATGATCAATTATAGTGAAGATGACTGAGTTACCTGCAGAAGGAGGCGGACCAGAGACAAAATCCACAGAGATATGAGACCTATGAGAGTTCTCGAGGGGATAGGGAGAGGGTTCAGTAAACCAGTGGGCTGTCGGGGAGAGGAATTACCTCGGGCACAGACGGAGCAAGCTGCCGCAAACTGATTGGTGTCACAGACCAGCATGGGCCACCAGAACGGCTGTCGAATAAGCTCAAGTTAAGCTCGGGAACAAACAAACAATTAGGTGATCCGGTATCTGGACCGGGACAACGGGAGAGGGCCCTATTAACCTGGTATTATTGTAATAGCATTTTTACAGGTTTACCTAACAAGTCAGCTAGACTTTAAAGTTCTGATGCTGGTCTATAAAGCTCTGAATGATCTAGGAACAAAATACATCAGTGACCTCCTGACCCACTATGGACCTTGCAGACCCCTCAGATCATCTGGATCTGATTTTTTTATCAGTTCCCAGAGTCAGAACCAGATATGGAGAAGCTGCATTCTATGCTCCGCATGTCTGGAACAAACTCCCAAAAAGCCTCAGATCAGCTGAAAGTGTATTTAAGTCCAAGTTGAAGACATATCTATTTTCAGCTGCATTTGAATAAAGCTCCAAATAAGCCTGAGTTTAAAAATGGAATTAAATTTTAACTACTGATTTTATCTTTGATATATATCATTTTATAAAATTATTATTCAATCTTATCTTTATTGTTCTGATTTTATCTATTGTTCTTATTTCTTTATTTTGTTTAAATTTTAAATCGTGCTTTTTATTTCTTCTGTTTTAATGTCTCTGTAAAGCACTTTGTCATTGAATTGTGCTATACAAATAAACTTGCCTCAATGGCAAGATCAGCTCATGGTGGTTACCAGAGATAGAGAGTACTGCAAGTGACACAACAGGAGTATTATGCAGTTCAGCAAAATCTGCAGCTATAAAATTTTCATCTGCCCCAGAATCCACAAAAAGGTTTATAGCCACCTCCTTAAGGTTACAAAACAAAACAGCAGATAACGGAGTATGTGAGCAAGGAAAAAAATGGAATCTTGGCTCACATGGATCCCCTGCTCTTCAGGTGAGGCTAGGCTTTTGGGAGACTGGGGCAGTTCTCACGAATGTGGCCGGGCTGGCCACAATAAAGGCACAGCCTCCCATGAAGTATCCATTGACGCTCAGCCAGAGTTAATCTGGCTCATCCAAGCTGATGGGTTCAGGAGGGGGCAGGACAGCAGGAGTGTGACCATCTACTGGAGTGGAAACGCCGGCTGTTGGCCAGAGGCAGAACAAAAAAACGGGGTACAGGTGGAAGTGATGCGGCTCCGTTCACATTCCCGGTGTCTTTCTCATACACGGTTGTCCAACCACCGCGCAAGGTCTATTAAATCGGCCAGGGACTTAGACACATCTCGAGCCACCAGTTCATCCCTCAAACTGTCATTCAGGGAGCGAAGAAATATTCCCATCAAGGCAGGTTCATCCCAGCCGCTCTCCATTGCCAAGGTGGAGAACTCAATAGCGTAGTCGACGACTGACCTGTAGCCTTGGTACAGTAAGAGCAGTACCGCCTCTTTACCACGAACCGGATGGTTGAAGACCCCTCTCATCTCCGCCACGAACCACCAGTAGAAGAGTAAGAATAGGAAGAGCAGAGCTGGGGGTTGCCCTCCCACATAGCCGGCGCCCACTGTGCAGCCCGTCCCGACAGTGGCGTATCCAGAACATTTTTACTGGGGTGGCCAAGATGAGACACAGAGCTAGTGTGGGGTGGCCATGGCATAGCGAAGTTTATTGCCATATACACAGCCGACCGTGGTTCGAATCCCGACTGGAGATTGTTTTCTGCATGTCACATCCCCTCTCTCTCCTAATATTTCCTGTCTCGTAATTAACAAATAAAGGTGTTTATGCTGGTAAAAAAAATTATTTAAAAAACAGGCAAGGCAAGGCAATTTTATTTGTCTAGCGAATTTCATACACAAGTGCAACTCAATGTGCTTTACGTAGCAGGAAAATAAATAACAGAATAAAAGGATGAAAGGATAAAAAGATAAAAACATGCAAAGACACGTAAAACAAAACAAGACATTAAAACCTACTCAGCCAGAACCAGAAGTAGTGCAAGATAGAATTAATAAGATGCTTTGGTAAAAAAAGGATAAGACAAGTAAAAAGGAAATAATAATCAAGAGTATCTGTAACTCTAACCATTGGCACCCATCATCACATTTCATAGGCCTGACAAAACAAGAAAGTTTTGAGCCTTGATTTAAAAGTAGCAACATTTGGGGCACATCTAAGTGTTTCGGAGAGTTTGTTCCAGAAATAAGCAGCACAATATCTGAATGATGCTTTACCATTTTTTGTCTTAGGACTATAAACCGTTAGCAGTCCCTTTCCAGATGACCTAAGGGTTCTTGATGGTTGATAGCGAATAAGAAGATTTAGCAGGTATTTTGGGCCCAAACCATTAAGGGATTTGTGGACCAGCAAACTAATTTTAAATTCAACTCTCTCACACAGAGGAAGCCAGTGGAAAGATCTGAGAACTGATGTGATGTGGTCATATTTATTGTTTTTTGTGAGTACCTGTGCAGCTGCATTTTGAATATGCTGCAATTTTTGAATAGTTTTCTTTAGAAGGCCGGTATAAAGCCCATTGCGGTAGTCTAATCTGCTCGAGATAAAATCATGGACAAGTTTTTCCAGCTCTGGTTTAGATAGAAGGCCTCTAATCTTTGCTATATTTTTTAAGTGGTAAAATGCCGACTTGGTTTGTAAATTAATCTGGTTTTCAAAGTGTAAGTCAGCATCTAATATAACACCCAAATTTCTGGCATGGTTTGTAGTCTGTAGTAATAGGGTTTTCAGATAAGCACTGACCTTAATTCTCTCATTTTTGTTAAGACCAAAAACAATAACTTCTGTTTTGTTCTTGTTTAGCTGCAGGAAATTGTGGGACACCCAGTCATTTATCAGTGAAATATAGTGATAAAGGGAATCAGTCGGGCTATAGTCATCAGGAGAGAGGGCAATGTAAATTTGAGTATCATCCGCATAGATATGGTAGTTGATAAAGGGAAGCATGTAAAGATTAAATAAGAGAGGACCAAGGATTGATCCTTGAGGAACTCCACCCCTCATGTCAACCTTCTGGGAGACAAAGTTGCCAATGGAAACAAAATAGTCTCTGTCTTGTAGGTATGATCTAAACCAGCAAAGGGCCGTATCATACAGTCCAACCCATTTTTCTAGTCTTTCTAATAGTATAGAATGGTCGATGGTATCAAATGCAGCACTTAGATACAGTAAAACCAAAACTGACATATTACCAGTGTCAGAGTTTAGGCGGATGTCATTTACCGCCTTAATTAGCGCCGTCTCAGTACTGTGGTTTGGGCGAAATCCAGATTGAAAGACATCAAACAGATCATTACTATTCAGGAAGCTACTAAGTTGCTGATAGACAACCTGGAAAACAGTCATTTTAGAAAACAGTCCTTTTTTATTCCATTTCCACCTATTACAGTTCTCAGGAATCTCTGGTTATTTTAACATGTCTATTTCTCATCAGTAATTATGTTCAGAATAGGGTACATATTTTCTAAAGGCCCCAGTATGGTTGCCGCGATGACGTCACGGTGTCGTGCCGGCCATATATAGTGGCAAGAGTCGATGCACCAGTAGTTGCAATATTCTCCATCACAGAGGTGTTACTGCTACGTGAAGGTTACCGCTAACTACTCTAAAACGATGAAAATGGAGAAGAAAACAATGCCCCCGTCAAGAGCAGGAGGAGTAGCACGGTCATCAATGGAATCAATTATAAAGCGCACCCTCATTTATGGAGTCCATTTCTGTACTTAACCCATACATAAGACGCACCTGATTATAAAGCGTACGTATTAGGTAATTGCTGCCAGCACACGTAGTGTATGTATTAAGTCCCTGTGTCAGCGGGAAATGGTTTGACGGTCTGCATCATCCATCTCAGACTGAAGAACGGGCACTCACTGGGACATGGGCAAAAGCATTAATGATGACACGATTCAATCGCTAAGTATGAGTTCGATACAATCTTCGCCCCATTCAGAGTGAATGGCTGGGATCCGCCTTACCCTGGATTCACACCGAACGCAAAGCGAGCGATGGAAGTGGCCAGTTGCTATTCATTTCCAATGTACGAGAGCGAAGAGGCATGACAAAAGTGAACATGGCGGTGAGCAGTGCGAAGGGAGAGCGGTGAGTGATGCGAAGGGGGCTTAATGCCCCGATGAATGCTCACACATGAAGTGCACCGGATTATATGGCGCACGGCCGATTTGTGTGAAAATTTAAGGCTCTTAAGTGTGCCTAATGGTGTGGAAAATATCGTACTTAGAATATTGTTATAGGACTTTAAAGTGTGTTGTGTTACCTTTTCTTTCTTTGTTTATTATGAAAAAGTGTGCTTCAATGGACACTCTTGGGAATTACTGTTGCCTTTTCAGGATGCAATAATAATAATAATAATAACAGATCGGTTTGCTGTTTTACTTGCAATGCAGTGTCATACAGGTACACATGCATTTCCTCGCGGAGCCTGTTTTCGAATTGGTCCATCCAATTCGAAAACACACGTTCTCACACGTTCTCTGCACACGCCAAGTTACAAATTTCGAGTGGTGTACGACTATGCGCCAAGCAGCCTTTTCATGGCGTGCGCCAGGCAGAAATATATCATTTTGACGTCACGTGCCGTCTGCACCGTGAGCGACGCTACAACCATAAAACAAGCTTAAGAGCCTTGTAGTGCATTAAAGTCCTCATCTCTTCAAAAGTTAGATCAGTGCAGCAAAAGTCAACTGCTCTTAACTATAGAATAACATCCATCAGTTATCAACTCATCATGTGTGTCACCTGTATTGTTACCTGTGTTTTCTTTACTAATTGAGGCCTCATCTTGTGGTTAAATAAAAATACAGCAATCCAGGCAACAGAGCAAACCAAAAATATTAAATCAAAGCTTAATACTTAGTCTTAGACTCTTAGACTTAATCTAGATAGGCCTTATTAAAAAAGTTTCTCTGTAAGCAAAAGATAAACTATGCTTGTAAGGAAAAATGAACAGATATTGCATCTCAAACATTTGTGGCATTTGAATGCAATTTACTCTGCCTCAGCCCATTTAATCGTCTAAAAATATGTGAACTATGAAAATGAGCTAATTGATACAAACAAAAAGACCTTTATCTACAAGAGAAAAAAAGCCTTTAAACAGCCCTTAAATCACAGAGCAAATAAATAAACCACAGCTTGTTCTTGTGTTATAGCTACTTAAATCCAGACTGTGACACAATATTTCACAATTGGTTGGTCAAAAATATAAGAATAGCTAAACTGAACACACATTCGCAAAAACACCCTCAGTACAGAAATGTTTAATTTCCATGGGATTGCATCAATACAATGGAATTTTTTGCTGTACCATCCCCAGCACAACTGCTCTGTCTTTCAGATCCTGTGGTAATTCTGAAGGCTTGGTTTAATTAAAAATGGCAGTTAAATAAACTGGCAGGCAAACCAGCTAGCAAACAGCTAAACAAGTATGCACACATGAGTATCTAATGGTTATTCATGCTGCTTGACAAAGTACTAAACTGGCTGTCATTCCATCACCAATGGCAACTGTATTCATAACTAAATACTTACAAACTTGCTGAACTAACCCCAATATAAACTTTTCTCACAGTACGGCAAACTAAATGCGATCTGTCAAAATTTATTTTACATACCAAAAGCTGCTTTGGCAGGGAGTGGACTACACTAATGATTGCTAACAACAGACAACACATAAAACCTACTGTACAGAGATCTGCTTAAGTTTCCTACTGTTTGATACCGTGTCAGCTCCTGTCTGCCAAGATGAGCATGTGAGGGAATGTAAGGTCGACGCTAGAGGTCTTTACAGTTGAGTAAAAGTGTGGAGGGGGCGTGGTGCATCAGCTGCAGGACAGAGGTGTGGAGAGAGCTCAGGTGAGCAGGACCAGGTGAGTGATTAGAACAACATTCACTTGTCTAATCACTCTTCTCTTTTAAAAACACAGTAGCATGCTGGACCTGTGGGTTGGAACAGAGAAAAAGAGAAGGGGAGTCGGCGGCACGAACCAAGAGAGGGAAGGCCTGCGAAGGACTCCACTTGACCATATTGTCTGGACAAACTAAATAAACAAATGTCAAACCGTCCTCAGTCTCAAGAGCCTTCCTCCCAGCTTTCTTTAACCAGGTCCAAAACCCCACAAGGTTTTCTGCCAAAAAAGCAGTTAAAATGGAGTAATTTTGAGCTGGAAGATGGGAGCAATGCAAGCACATTATCTCCCGGTGAAAATTGTCTTCACCTAGATCCTCTGTTGTACAGCCACTGCTGACGTTCCTGGGCCCGGAGCAAATTCTCACATGACAACTGCCCTAGTGTGTTGAGTTTTGCTCTCAGGTCCAGGACGTACTCAACTTCATTTTTACTGGGGCTTGGACCTTCCTCCCAGCTTTCTTTAACCAGGTCCAAAACCCCACGTAGTTTTCTTCCAAAAACCAGTTCAAGCAGAGAAAATCCTTTGGAGGCCTGGGGTTCCTCGTGCACTGCAAACAGCAGAGGATCTGGCCACCTATCCCACTTACTACTATCATCGTGCACAAACTTACGGATCATGGACTTCAAAGTCTTCCAGGCGCTCAACGAGGCCATCAATTTGAGGGTGGTAAACACTGGTTTGAATTGAATTGATGCCCAATAATCCGTACAGTTTTCTCATTGTTTGTGACATAAATTGGGTGCCTTGGTCAGTCAGGATCTCTTTCAGGATCCCGACTCGGGAGATAACTTGAAACAGTGCGTGCGCCACACTCTTTGCAGAGATGGTACACAGCGGCACTGCCTCTGGATATCGCGTTGCGTAATCCACCAGAACTAACACAAAGCGATCACATGCGCTCCGGTGAAATGGCCCGATGAGGTCCATTCCAATATGCTCAAATGGGACCTCAGTCAGCGGTAATGGGCGCAAAAGCACTCTGGGGATGGCCGGTTGGTTAACCAGCTGGCATCCAGAGCAGGACGCACGCCAGCAGCGCACGCCAGCAGCGCACGCCAGCAGCGCACGTCTGCCCGAATGCCTGGCCAATAGAACCGGGCCATTGCATGATTCAGTGTTCTGTCATTCCCCATATGCCCTGCCGTCAGGTTATAATGAGCCGTCTGGAAAAAAAATTCCCGACGGTGTCAGATATGTTAACACTGTCAGAGCGCACCATCTGACCATCAATTTTCATCACTTGGTCCAAGGCACAGCGTAGAGTGTCATCACAAGACTGCTCAAGTGGAAAATCTTCCATGGAGTCGAACACGGGAACCTGCGGAGCCTCCTGTGATGGCACCGCCGGCTTCCCCTCCCCGTCTGCAGTATATCAGACAACCTTGCATCACATGCTGAGTGTAGTGCACATATCCCATGTCCCTGATGGTCGTGAGCGCACCCCCACACACTGCCCCACTAATCTATCAAATTAGGTCCAATCAGTACCCAAAATCAGGGGGTGCGCCAGGCGGGAGCTAAGCGCAGCCTTCACACTATGCTTTTTTTCCCTTATAACGAATTTCAACTGGAACCACGGGGTATCTGTGAATATCCTCATGTACACACCTAATATCCACCATCCACCCACCGAGTCCACCACTGCCTGATGTGTACCCCCCTGAATCCTTACCGGAATG
This sequence comes from Leuresthes tenuis, assembly GCF_036924035.1. Lineage (NCBI taxonomy): Eukaryota > Metazoa > Chordata > Actinopteri > Atheriniformes > Atherinopsidae > Leuresthes > Leuresthes tenuis. Next base: position 36,553,810 of record NW_027325360.1, read on the forward strand.
CTGTACATCCCTCCTGGAGGGTGCCTGAGGGCCAACAACCTGAATCACTTGTCCAACCTCCATAAGCAGGCACTCTCGGCAAAAAATGACCCACACCTCCAACACTCCTGCCACCAGAGGGACTCTCTGCGGTTCGGGAACAGCACTTGTAGCGGCTGGAACCTGGGGTGTAAAGAGAGGACAGGAAATATTAGTGCGGGGGAGAGGAGATGGTCGTGCTGTTGTGGAGAGGCAGCTGTTGAAAGTCTCCTTTGGGGTGCTGGTGTGGGATGGCCGGGAAATGCTGGCCGACCCACTCTGCCGTACCAGTCAGCAGCCCCTCCATGAACTGCTCCAGGACAATTTGTCCCAGCATTCTTTGCTCCCCGTAAGAGACCCCTGGCTGCAGCCATTGCTACGCAAAGATGAAGGGACGGTCATTGGGGCCCAGTTTTGTCCCTCTGAACCAGCGGCGATGGTCCTCCTGACGTCTGTGTACTGTCCCCGAGAGCGAACAGGAAGGCTCAGCGCCGCTGTTTAGGTACAGGAAGCAGGCACATGGCCCACTCCGCCTCCGGCCACCTGCACGCCGCCACCATTTCCTCGAACATCCCCAGGATTGATTGAGGGGCATCTTCCAGTGTCATTTTATGTAGGCCGACTCCAGTGAGCGAGGGAGCCAGTGACGCTGCTCCGGCTCGAGCCACCATTGTCTCCAGTAGCTGGGTCTGCCATTTCACCCGGTCCTGGAGTGTGTATCCAGCTGCTGCCTGCTGAGAGCCACCCGGTCTTGGTTCATCGCTGCTACCTCCGCTAGCATTTGGACCAGTACCATTATGGGCTGTTGTGGTTCTGTCATCTCTCCTCTGCTGAATTTACGTGCCAATGTGGCGTTGCCTGATGCCACTACAGGTTCTTTCAGCAAGGCTAGAGAATAAATGGACACCCTTCGATCAAACTAATTTGACAGGTGACCGTTGACATACTTCCAGTTACTCACATCTGGTCAGGTGGCCTTTTACATCTAAGGGAAGGGAGTTATGGGTGGGGTTAAGGCGGGTTTACAGCTAAGGTCAGGAGGTTGTGAGAAACATATTTGTTGAATGTTTAAATAAGAGAAAGGGTTAGGGTTAATAGGAAAGGTTAAGTTATAGAAAGTCCTCCTTTTTTGACAGCTTCAAAGACCGGTACCTGCAAGGTGAAGATGAGGAAATAATTAGATGTGGGAGGTATTGTTCGAACCAGGAGTTGCCAGCACTGCAAGAATTTGGGTGGGGTGGGGGTAACAGATAGTTAATAATGACCACTAGTGTATCGACAATCATGCATCGTTACTGTTTTCAGTAAGAGACACGGCATTCTATTAGGGTTTACATCTGGCAGCATCTGATTGAATATCTCACACTATGAGGATGAGGAGACAGGGGGGCCCCGTGAATGCTGTATAGTGTGAGGGGGATTGTGGGGGTGAAACAGATATTGGGTAATAGTGTCTCGCCAGATCCTGGTGTGTCAGCATCTTTCATCTGGCTAAATCAGATGGATCAGCTAATACTGTGAGGCTGAAATCCCTGGGGGTCACAAGAATGCACCATACTGTGAGGGAGAACAGGGTGGCTATGTGTAGCAAATAGGGATAGGCACAAATTACATGAAAAGGTCTCCCTCTCAGTTTTAACTCATATAGCATTGGGTGTTATGACAACAATTGTGCTTTGTTACTGGTTCAGGTGTTACAAAAAAAAAATATATATATATATATATATATATATGTATCTATATCTCAGGATTAGTCGGCAGTAAGTAAACAGCCTTAATAATGAACATATATGTATGTGCTTATATTCCATCATGACACATTTCTAACTTTTATTCTTCTGAACCCGTTACACTGGAGTTGGAGGTTCTGTTTTACCACAATTGGACTTTGACAAAAGAAATTATTCAATAAAGGAACCACAATTATAGCTACTTACAGATTTGATTAGTGATGTGTACGTAAGCTGTCAGTTAGGGTCACAGTGTTCCGTTTTTACACTTCAACTTTCCTTTCTCTGCATCGTGTGTATTTATCAGCCTCAACATCACAGAGCAGTGTGTGCATGCTTCAGGCTTGCTCATAATTATCTGGATGTTAAAAAATTAAAGTGGCGTACTCTCAGTGTTTTATTCAACTGAATGTTTCTATATTGTTTGGTATATTTGCACGATTGTTGTCATAACACCAAATGCTACATGAGTGAAAACGGAGAGGGAGACCTTTTTATGTAATTTGTGCCTATCCCTTTTTGCTAAACAAAGCCACCCTGTTCTCCCTCACAGTATGGTGCATTCTTGTGACCCCTAGGCATTTCAGCCTCGTGGTATTAGCTGATCCATCTGATATAGCCAGATGAAAGATCCTGACATAGCAGGATCTGGTGAGACACTATAACCCAATATTAACTATCTGTTTCACCCCCACAATCCCCCTCACACGATACAGCATTCACCCCCTGTCTCCTCATCCTCATAGCACGAGATATTCAATCAGATGCTGCCAGATGTAAACCCTAACAGAATGCCGTGTCTCTTACTGAAACAGTAACAATGCATGATTGTCGAGACACTAGTGGTCATTATTAATTATCTGTTACCCCCACCCCACCCAAATTCTTGCAGTGCTGGCAACTCCTGGGTCGAACAATACCACCCACATCTAATTATTTCCTCATCTTTACCTTGCAGGGACCTGTCTTTGAAGTTGTCAAAAAAGGAGGACTTTCTATAACTTAACCTTTCCTATTAACCCTAACCCTTTCTCTTATTTAAACATTCAACAAATATATTCCTCACAACCTCCTCACCTTAGCTGTAAACCCCCCTTAACCCTACCCATAACTTAGATGTCAAAGGCCACCTGACGAGATGTGAGCAACAGGAAGTATGTCAAACTGCTTTGATCGATCGATAAGAGGTCAAAGGTCACCTGTCAAATCAGTTTGATCGAAGGGTGTCCATTTATTCTCTAGCCTTGCTGAAGGAACCTGTAGTGGCATCAGGCAACGCCACATTGGCACCCAACGTAAATTCAGCAGAGGAGAGATGACGGAACCACAACAGCCCATAACGGTACTGGTCCAAATGCTAGCGGAGGTTGTGGCGATGAGACCAGGCGGCTCTCAGCAGGCAGCAGCTGGCCACACTCCAGTACCAGGCGGAATGGCAGACCCAGCTACTGGAGACAATGGTGGCTCAAGCCGGAGCAGCGTCACTGGCTCCCTCGCTCGCTGGAGTCGGCCTACATAAAATTACACCGGAAAATAACCCTCAATCATTCCTGGGGATGTTTGAGGCAATCGTGGCGGCGTGCAGGTGGCCAGAGGCGGAGTGGGCCATGTGCCTGCTTCCCCTCTTGTCAGGGGACACCCAAAAAGCGGTGCTGAGCCTTCCTGTTGGCTCTCGGGGACAGTACGCAGACATCAGGAGGGCTTTCCTGGATCGCCTGGGGTACTCGGCGGAGGACCATCGCCGCTGGTTCAGAGAGACAAAACTGGGCCCCACTGACCGTCCCTTCATCTATGGGCAGCAATTAAATGATGCAGCGACCCGATGGCTGCAGCCAGGGGACTCTAACAGTTCATGGAGGGGCTGCTGACTGGTACGGCAGAGTGGGTCGGCCAGCCTCACCCGGCCATCCCACACCAGAGCCCCGAAGGAGGCTGTCAACAGCTGCCTCTCCACATCACACAAGAGCGCGACCATCTTCTCTCCCCCGCACTAACATTTCCTGTCCTCTCTTTCCACCCCAGGTTCCAGCCGCGACAGGTGCTGCTCCAGAACTGCAGAGGGTCCCTCAGGTGGCAGGGCAGGATTGTTGGAGGTGTGGGCAGCCCGGTCATTTTTGCCACGAGTTCCCGCTTATGGAGGTCAAACAAGTGATTCGGGCTGTTGGCCCTCAGGCACCCTCCAGGAGGGACGTACAGCGTTCCGGTAAGGATTCAGGGGGGTACTCATCAGGCAGTGGTGGACCCGTTGGGTGGATATTAGGTGTGTACATTCACAGATACCCCATGGTTCCAGTTGAAATTCGTTATAAGGGGAAAAAGCATAGTGTGAAGGCTGCGGTTAGCTCCCGCCTGACACACCCCCTGATTTTGGGTACCCGGGTTTGATAGAATAGTGGGGCAGAGTGTGTGGGTGCGCTCACGACCGTCAGGGACATGGGATATGTGCACTGCGCTCAGCGGTGACACAAGGTTGTCTGACACTGCAGACGGGGAGGGGGAGCCGGCGGTGCCTTCACAGGAGGCTCCGCAGGTTCCCATGTTCGACTCCATGGAAGATTTTCCACTTGAGAACTCTTGTGATAATACTTTACGCTGTGCCTTGGACCAAGTGATGAAAATTGATGGTCACATGGTGCGCTCTGACAGTGTTAACATATCTGACACCATTGGGAATTTTTTTTCCAGACGGCTTATTATAACACAATGGCAGGGCATATGGGGTATGAAAAAACACTGAATCACGTAATGGCCCGGTTCTATTGCCCAGGCATTCAGGCAGACGTGCGCTGGTGGTGTGCATCCTGCTCTGAATGCCAGCTGGTTAACCAACCGGCCATCCCGAGAGTGCCTTTGCGCCCATTAACACTGATTGAGGTCCCATTTGAGCATATTGGAATGGACCTCATTGTGCCATTTCACCAGAGCGCACGTGGATATCGCTTTGTGTTAAATCTGGTGGATTACGCAACATGATATCCAGAGGTAGTGCCACTGCGCACCATCTCTGCAAAGAGTGTGGCGCAGGCACTGTTTCAAGTTATCTCCCGAGTCGGGATCCTGAAAGAGATCCTGACTGATCAAGGCACCCAATTTATGTCACGAACACTGAGAAAACTGTATGGATTATTGGGCATCAAATCAATTCGAACCAGTGTTTACCACCCTCAAACTCACGGCCTCGTTGAGCGCCTGAATAAGATTTTGAAGTACATGATCCATAAGTTTGTGCACGATGATAGTAGTAAGTGGGATATGTGGCCAGATCCTCTGCTGTTTGCAGTGCGCGAGGAACCCCAGGCCTCCAAAGGATTTTCTCTGCTTGAACTGGTTTTTGGAAGAAAACTACGTGGGGTTTTGGACCTGGTTAAAGAAAGCTGGGAGGAAGGTCCAAGCCCCAGTAAAAATGAAGTTGAGTACGTCCTGGACCTGAGAGCAAAACTCAACACACTAGGGCAGTTGTCATGTGAGAATTTGCTCCGGGCCCAGGAACGTCAGCAGTGGCTGTACAACAGAGGATCTAGGTGAAGACAATTTTCACCGGGAGATAATGTGCTTGCATTGCTCCCATCTTCCAGCTCAAAATTACTCGCCAAGTGGCAAGGTCCCTTTGTCGTCATACAACGAGTGGGTGACGTTGATTATGAGCTTGTGCGATCTGACAGGGAGGTGCGACACAGATTTATCAGCTCAACCTCCTGAAAGTGTGGCAATTGGCGAAGTCTATTTCCTTGGTGACGGCAATTCCAGAGAGGGATGAGTTCGGGCCTGGGGTACCAAAATCGACCAATCGCACCTCACTCCTTTGTGAAAGCCAACTCTCACCATCCCAGAGAGCAGACATAGCCCAGTTGCAGCAGTGTTACACTAATGTGTTCTCCCCCCTGCCAGGACTCACAAGCGTTATTCAGCATCATGTTGAGACTCACCCGGGCGGGACGGTGCGTTCCCCACCCTATCACTTACCTGAGCACAAGAAAAAAGTGGTTCAGGCAGAATTGAAAGCTATGTTGGAGATGGGTGTAATTGAAGAGTCCCACAGCACCTGGAGTAGTGCCATCATTCTTGTAGTCAAGAAAGATCGGTCTATCGGATAGACTGAATCCGGTTCTGTGTGTACTATCGCAAGGCAAATGATTCAAGATTCAAAATTCAAGAGGCTTTATTTATCCCGAGGGAAATTGCTGTGCAACAGTTATGGAATAAGGGGGAAAGTTCTAAATAAAATAAAATAAAATTAAATTAAATTAAATTAAAATAGACAAATAAGATCAAATAAAGCTAACATAAAATAACATAAGTGTATGCTGTACGATTTGATGCCTATACTATGCCCCGGGTTGACAAGCTCCTGGATTGCCTGGGCACAGCTCGTTTTTTTACGACACTGGATTTGACCAAGGGCTACTGGCAGATTCCCTTGTCTCCAGAGACTAAAGAAAAAATGGCCTTCTCCACTCCATATGGGTTGTACCAATTTGTCACACTTCCATTCAGGTTGGTCGGTGCCCCAACCACATTTCAACGCCTCATGGATCGGGTGTTGCGCCCGTATGCTGCACATGCTGCCGCCTACCTGGATGACGTTATCATCCATAACAGCTGGGCGGAGCATGTGCAGCAGGTGGCTGTGGTGCTGGAGTCACTGAGGCAGGCGGGGCTCACGGCCAACCCGAAGAAGTGTGCAGTTGGACGGAGAGAGGTACGGTATTTGGGGTACCACTTGGATGGCAGGTAGGTGCGTCCACAGGTAGACAAGACAGCAGCAATTGCAGCCTGCCCAAAGGCCCAAGACAAAAAAAGAGGTGAGGCGGTTTTAGGGGCTCGCCGGATACAGTGATGTTGTTCGGTACTGTCATGGAAAATTAATTCTTATATGCATTGTGTAGAGTGTTACTGTGTATAACCTGCAAATGACCGAGCTGCAATGTACCACCCTGTCCTGTTTTTCTTAAATTCCTCTTTACAATGGTGGGCTTGTTATCATGAGATAGCTGGAGGGGTATAGCTGACAGGGCTGAAGCTGATATTCACGACTGTGTCTGGGTAACCTCAACTGATGGTTGGGGAGGAAAGCTAGAAGAACAATCAACTATGCCCAAAGGGAGATGACGTGATAAGTGGGCAATATAACTAAGTGTTTTTGCCTCAGTGGTCAGAGCAACTCTGTATTTTGTACTGTGTTGTTCTCTCTTGCAAGATATTATTATTAAAGCATCTTATCTCCTCAGAAGAAAATAACTAACTCTGTGCATGACTAAAATTTCCACCACAGTACGCGTCCTGCGTCCCCGACGCATTAAAATCTGAAAGGACGCAGTAAATTCACTATCTATGCGTCCTAGGGACGCACCTCATTTTGCTCTTGGAAAACGATACATTTTGAACAATAACTTGTATTTAAAATCACAGGAACTAGCAAAAAGAAACCTGACAAGCGCTGTTTCAACCCTTTGCGCATTAACAACTGGCCAGTACCCATGGATTTAATTTCAACAATAAAGATACACACTTCTTAGTAGTAAATAAATTCATGTTTTAACTGCTCTATGCTGTGTTTATTCAGGTTGATGGTGTTTTAATGTCTAGAGGACATCATGTAATGAAATAAATAAAACATATTCCGGTGGTGGCTGTGTGGCAATGAAAGATACTTTGAAAGGCGGTTGCCATCTTGTCATACATCCCGCTTCCCACGTGATCCCATTTTTCCTTGAGTAAACAGGAAAAGTAGAACGCAAAAATGCTACCAAAGAAAAAGATGGAACCTATCGCTGGCCAGAAGACTATTGCATCTGTATTTTCTGCTCCAACATACATGAATAAATCAGCTAATTATAGCCATCTTACCATACCACTATTAACAGAGTTTAACACTACAATTTAAGAAATAGAAGAATATAAGAAATAGAAATACATTTTTTAATTGGGGACCTATTGAATTTCCCAGGAACCCACTCAAATCACAACCTGTGGGTCCCGGGACTCACTCCATACACACTACAAACCTATCAACATCACTGCGGATATTACCGGCGATTTATTCCCAACTTAGTGGAGCTGACCAACCCCTTGACCGACCTCACCCGAAAAGGTGCCTCTGATCCGGTCCGGTGGATGGAGTAGTGTCAGGTGTCGCTTAAGAGAGTAAAGCAGACCCTCTGCGCGGAGCCTCTTCTCCACACACCTAACTTTTCTCTCCCATTTGTCCTGAAGAGTGATGTGTCAGGAAGGGGGCTGGGGACTGTTCTGTCCCAGCAGGTGCGGGGTGTTGATCGCCCAGTGCTCTACATCAGCCGGAAACTATCCGAGAAGGAGGCCAGGTACAGCACGGTGGAGAGGAAGTGCCTGGCCATCCGGTCGGCAATCTGCAGTATTACTTACTGGGGCACCCATGCACCCTCTGCTTGGACCATGCTCCCCTCCAGTGGCTCCAGCGAATGAAAGATGCCATTGCACGGATCACGCATTGGTATCTGGCACTGCAGCCATTTAAATTCAAAGTGGTCCATAGACTTCCTTTCTTGCTCACATTGGGGGGGGGGGGGGGGGCTCCCCGGCCTAAGTCTGGCGGTGGAGGTATGTGGAGGGGGCGTGGATTCCACCAGCATCCACTTGTCTAATCACTTCTCTTTTAAAAACACAGCATGCTGGACCTGCAGGTTGGAAAAGAGACTGAAGAGAAGTGGAGTAGGTAGTACGAACCAAGGGAGGGAAGGCCTGCGAACGACTCCACTTGACCATACTGTCTGGACAAACTAAATAAACAAATATCAAACTGTCCTCAGTCTCAAGAGCCATGCTGAAAGAACCCGTAGTGGCATCAGACAACGTTTTTGGCGAGTAGTGTTAGTGGAGGAGGGTCTTGTGAGCTTAAGCAGTAAAGAGACAGAAAAGCAGGCAGAAAGGGATGACATGCAGCAGAGGGCCACGGGTTGAGACTCAAAACCTGGAGGGCAAAAACAAGGATCTTCAGTCTCACTCTTAGGGCACCTGCTCAACCAGCTGAGTTTCCAAGCCTCATCCACAAAGTAGTTTTTGCCCAGTGAAGTTTAAAAAAAAAATTCAGTCATGTATAAAAACATGTGTCAGAAGGATTCCTGATAAATGGTACAGAAGCACCTTCTGTTTACACATGGCAAAAAAAAATAATTTAGGTGGAATGAGACAATAAAATCTCAGTTCAACTCAAAAGGTGCATTTGTACTAGAGCCCAACCGATATGGGATTTTTAAGGTTGATACCGATACAAATATTTAGTGATTTAAATATCCGATATATGTATTTTAAAAACGAAATTCCAGAAACGTGTAACAAAACATAAAAAGATTTACCTAACATCAGTTATATGTAGTTATTTATGAGTTCTCGCTAAAATAATAGGATAAAGCAGTTAAACGATAAACTTGTTTTCTTGTCACTACAGAACAGAAGAACATCAAAATATTTTAAAGTTGATACATAAAATGTATAAAATTACAAACTTAAGATATTAAACTCAAAGTCCTTTGAACGAAAGCACAATAAAAGTTCTCAAAATAAAAGTTCTCAAAAGTTCTGATAAATAACAACAAAATATAAACTATATACAGTATATGAGGTAATGTACTGAGTCTATGTCTATGTTTCATTTGTAAGTCGCTTTGGATAAAAGCGTCTGCTAAATACATAAACATGTGAAGTCTGCGCCAGTATTGTTTGTGGTTGTCACAGTAACCGTGCCTGTACTTCACTTCCTGTTTACACTAAAAGCATGTTGTGTGATTCCTGTATGTCATCTATCATTACTGGCGCTGGATCAATCACAGCAAGCCTTTTTGCGTCCTATCTGTACAGTGTACGTTTGGCATTTTAAACAAGCTTACAGGCAGAAGAGAAGACAAGTAAATGGAAATGGTTGAGCGATCTCATCCATTGTTAGCATACAGATAGGTACAGTATGGCTCGACAGACATATTGGGCTATTATATTAAAAATAAATATGTATGCGCGTCTAAAAGAAGTGTTCTACGCAGTTCCGATTTAGTTTGGCTTTTCGTGCATTTGGTTGAGCGAGAGAAAGAGAGAGGTCCGCTGGGTAAGCGATGTCCACTTTTAACGGGAGAGAGAGCGGCGCACCTCGCTGTCTGAGCTTGTCTACAGCAGAAGGTAATATAAACACAAATAAGTCAGGCAGGGATAATTTCCAACTCTATGTATGTTAGTAAGTATTGTTACAGCCCGGCTCAAGGACTGTAACCAAGAACGGGAGAGGAGACGAGGTTGCTACAAAAGTAATACATTTATTAATAAAAAGAAGACAAAAGATCAGTATCCGTAGTCAGTAATGTAGGCGTGTATGGATTTGTCTGTGTGTGCGTACGAAACGAAAACGACACTAAAGAGCAAAATTGCGGTGCGGCATCTCCCTCAGGCGGCGGGCATGGAAAAAAGGGGCCTCTCGAGAGTCAGCCAGCATCAGAGTAAATACGCTCCACCGGGCCCAGGTGTAGCACATTCATTTAAGACGCTGAACCTGGAAGACACACAGACCAGCCGGAAACACCCTGACATATGGGGCGGGGGCCCCCATAAAAAAGGAGTTCCTGAAAGAACGACGCAGCTGCCAATCTCCCTCCATACCTAATCTAGAAAAACTAGATTCTTAGCAATTACACCATATCCCAGGCACAATACCCCTTACCCAGTACAGTTACCTTATATACACAAACACCATGACAATAATGCCCACATTGACCATCCTACTGCTAATCCCTTGGAAGCCAACCAGCCCTATCCCATCTCCCAGTAACTCCGGCGCCTGGAGGAACATTTAAGAGTGACAGTTCAGACCAATAGGGTTACACACAAGACCAGCAAGACAATCAGGAGCTATAAACTCTTGACAGGGCATCTGCCAACACATTTTCTGATCCTTTGATGTGGCGGATGTCCAGGCAATATGGCTGTAAGTATAGCATCCAACGCATCAATCTGAGGTTCGGGCAATGAACAGAGTTAAGAAAAATCAATGGGTTGTGATCTGTGTAAACCACCAGAGGAACACTTGAGCCGACATGAACATTAAAATGTTGCAATGCCCAAATGAACGCAAGGGTCTCCTTCTCGATCACGGAATAATTCAACTAAAAAGCGTTGAACTTCTTGGAGTAAAAACTCACGGGCTGATCTACCCCGTTAGTGTCCTTTTGGAGTAGCACCGCTCCTGCCCCCACGTCACTCGCGTCTACTTGTAATTTAAAAGGATGATCCATTCGAGGAGTTGCAAGGACAGGAGACGAGCACAGCACAGATTTAACATTGTTAAAAGCTTTCTGACACAAAGTTGACCAAACAAACCGGGTATTCCCCTTTAACAGGTCAGTGAGGGGCGCCACCACAGAAAAGTTTTTACAGAAACTGCGGTAGTACCCAACTAGGCCGAGGAAACGTTGCAGCTCTTTTTTCGTGGTGGGAGCTGGATATTGCTCCACAGCACTCACCTTGGCCTGCACAGCACACACTCGCCCCTGGCCCACAACTTTTCCTAAGTATACCACGGTAGCCTTAGCAAACTCACATTTTGTTAGATTTACGGTCAACCGAGCATCACTTAAACGACTAAACAAACTGTCAATACGGGCTAGATGTTGCTCCCACGTATCACTGTAGATCACCACGTCGTCCAAGTATACTGCACAACTGTCTAACCCGGACACTACCATGTTCATTAATCGCTGGAATGTTGCTGGCGCGTTTCTCAAGCCAAAACTCATGACGTTATAAGCAAATAACCCAGAAGGTGTAATGAACGCAGAGATCTCTTTTGCTCTAGCAGTTAAAGGGATCTGCCAGTATCCCTTCAGGAGATCGAACTTGCTCACAAAACTGGCCACACCAACCTGGTCTATGCAATCCTCCATTCTCTGTAACGGATATGCATCAGGTTTTGAAACGGTTTACTTTTCGGTAATCCGTGCAAAATCTCGGACTTTTGTCAGATTTTTCAACAAGCAAACATGGTGATGCCCAGCTGGAGGATGACGTCTCTGCAATCCCATTCTCAAGCATGTATTGAATCTCGGCATCCATCAGTTTGCGCTTTTCCTCTGACACTCGATAGAACCGCTGGCGAATTGGCTTCGCAGTACCCACATCGATGTCATGTTCAACTAAATGAGTTCGGCTTGGTGTGTCACAAAACAGATTAGGAAACCTCTGAATCAATGCAGACAACTGAGCGCTCTGCTCCTCGGTCAAATGTGCCAACAACAACGGTAGATTTTTTAAAGTCTCACTGTTCGACAGTCGGCCACGCAGCAGCCCGTCATCAGGGGCCACTACCTCATCGTCCCCCCCGAGAACGGACTCCTCGCTGCCGCTACAGCTGATACATGCTTAGACTCACGGCAATAGTAGGGTTTTAACAAATTAATGTGACAAAGTTGCGTCGCTTTTCTGCGATTCGGGGTTGACAATATATCATTTTGATCAGTCACCTTCTGCAACACAGTGTAAGGACCACAAAACCTGGCCTGAAAAGGTGAGTGAATCAGTGGCAATAATGCCAGAACCTGATCTCCAGAACTAAATGTGCGTCGTTCTGCTCTCCGGTCGTACAACCGTTTCATCTTTCCCTGGGACAATGACAACTTCCCCTTAGCCATTTCCCCTGCTGAATACAACCGATGCCTGAAACCATTTACAAAGTCAATCAGGTTTGACGGAGGTTCTGATGACGGTGCAACAGCATCACTGCAAGAGGTCCCCGCACTGAATGGCCAAACACCAGTTCGTTAGGGCTAAAACCAATACTGTCCTGCACCACTTCCCTAGCTGCTAGCAGGAGCCACGGCAGCCCTTCCTCCCAGTCCTGATTCAATTCAACACAATAACTCCGCAATAATGATTTCAGTGTTTGGTGGAACCTCTCCAGAACACCCTGGCTCTGTGCATGGTAAGCTGAAGACATTATGTTGGACCTTTAGCTGCTTCAAAACTTGTGCAAAAAGATGTGATGAAAAATTTGAGCCCTGGTCACTCTGGATAACTTTTGGTATCCCGAAGATAGAAATAAATTGTGACAACGCCTTTACAACTGACCTTGCTGTGATTGAACGCAGGGGATACGAAGCTGGGTAACGCGTGCTCTGACACATCACAGTAAACAAGTAGTTGCTTCCAGATTTAGAACGAGGTAACGGGCCGACACAATCAATCACCAGGTGCTCAAACGGTTGTGCAATTGCTGGAATGGGATAAAGAGGAGTAGGATTTTTCCCCTGATTCGGCTTCCCCGTGAACTGACAGGTGGGACAAAATTTAACAAATTGTGACACATCTTTCTTTAAACGAGGCCAAAAAAAATTTCGTAAGGAGACGAGGTTGCTACAAAAGTAATACAAAAAGTAATACATTTATTAATAAAAAGAAGACAAAAGATCAATATCAGTAGTCAGTAATGTAGGCGCGTATGGATGTGTCTGTGTGTGCGTGCGAAACGAAAACGACACTAAAGAGCAAAATCGCGGGCATGGAAAAAAGGGGCCTCTCTCGAGTCAGCCAGCATCTCTATAAATACGCTCCACCGGGCCCAGGTGTAGCACATTCATTTACGATGGTCCCGCCTCCGCTGAACCTGGAAGACACACAGACCAGCCGGAAACACCCTGACATATGGGGCGGGGCCGTCACAGTATTATCTTTACTATTAAATAGTGGCCCATCCCAAATTATTCTGGCCCATCCAAACTACTTATTTACTACTGGCCTGCACACCTAAAGAAAAGCTAACTTTTATGCACAAGCTGTTTGATACTTTTCCAAAAGTTTTTCCAAAACTATGTTTTACATAGTTACATAGGGGAGAGATTATACTCTCATTGCTATAACTTCCACGCCATTAAAGAAATACATCTTCAGTCACTTTGTCAAGAGTTAAACTGACAGTCAGTCAACTAACAACAACGTATGAGCTAAATTAGTTTCCCTCTGGGCTTACAGTAACAGCAGCAAAACTGGAGATGGTAGTCATGAATTATGTCATGTTTATTTGAGTTTAGAGAACTGATGGAGATGTTCTTTTAATTGTTATTCAAGCAATGTATGTCTCGTGACAGTTGCCAACTTACCATGAACACACTTCACTGAGGATAACTTGTTTGCTCTGCCCACTCTGGCTGGATCAGCTGTTTGTAAGGTTTGTGGCTTCATTGCCAACAGGGAGGTTGTGCCGTCTGGTGGACAAACTATGCAACGGCAATACTCATAACACGGTTTAAGTATGTTTTGTCTGTTTTTTAAAATATTAATTTATCGGGCATTTATAATGACCAATACCGATAGTTTGGAAATGCCTAATATCGGCCAATAATATTGGCCGGCCAATATATCAGTCGGGCTCTAATTTGTACCTTCAACCCTTTTATCGATCCTCACATTCATTAAAGGCCACTATGATCCTACAACGGGAAAGCCATCTCCTGATGTCTGTCTGCCACCTTTGTTTCCTACTTTGTTTGGCTACGAAATTGATAGAAATATTAAAATTTTGTAGACAAGGGAAGAAATTAATATGGGAAAAGAGAGAGGAAATAGATCTTAATGAGAGATTCAGCACACATCCAGTTGAGCACCGTGGCAGTGTAGAAGGTGGTGGTTGTACGTATGTTGTACAATAAGGGAAACTGGAAGACCACTTAGAAAGAAAATCCAAATATACTGTAGGCGTAAGTGTTTTTTCTTTGTGTTTTTTGGTAATGTCATGCAGAGCTCGTCTCTCATGAGTCCCAATTACCAGTTTGTCTTCAGTCACACTGACACAATGGTGTGAAAATATTGCTTGTTTTGGTGAAATTAAAATTTAAAAAGAGAGGAGACTGTGTGGGATATGTTAAGATAGCTGTTAGATTTCTGTTGTCATTGCTGCCTACTTTCTCGTGCACTCATTTCCTTTGCTTAACATTCAATCAGAGCATGCTCTCTTCCCGACAGACTCAATGCAGATTCTATAAGAAAAATCAGCTGAGAAGAAATGTCAATAGAGTCCGACTATCACTGATGCTCCAGACAAGCCCAACGGTCTATTTCTCAGCTTGGTGTATGAGGCCCCTTAGACACAAGTCAGCCTTAACATCAAAACCACTGACAGATAAAGTGAATAACAATGCTCATCTTCTTACAAACTCTTACAAAGTCTTGCTGAGAAAATCTGCATGATAGCACTTACATAGATGTTACTTTGACACTACACATCTAAATATATCTAAACACTACAGACAAGTCATAAACCATCTCTAACTGCCCAGAATTCAAAGAAGAATTTTAAATTCTCAAAAATGAGTGCATTCTGGACATGTAGTCAACCAGCTGAATAAAAGACTAAAAAACACTGATAAAAACCGCATTGTCCTGTGTTTGAGGATCTCAGAAACATCTGGGCTGTTGGGCTGTTCTCTATAGTGGTCCAGCATGCTTCATCGTGCTGGAACAAGTCTGTTCAATGGAGGCCCCAACTCAAAACTTACAGGACATATAAAGATCTGCTGCTAATGTTTTAGTGTGACACTCCTATTCTGAATGCAAAGGAAGCAGCCAGTATCTTCAACGTTACATAAATGGAAACTTCTTAGAAATCAGTGCCAAACTCAGGGAGATTTTAGATTCTTCTTTCATTCTTTACAAATGTTTTAATGAAACACATCACAGCAGCTCGCCTGCTAGACATGATTTGTCAATGTCTATGCTTTCAAACTGTTATCTCTTGCTGTAATACTAAATTGTACATGGTGCCTGGCATGGATAATGTGTGGTGGAAATATCGGTGCCATATTTACAGGTGTTTCTTGTTAAAATGTACAATTTGTATGACACATCTTTCAAAGGTGTTTTTCATATTTTCACTGAGCCAACTCCAGCTTCAAACCTGATTTTCTATCTCAGTACACTGTGACAGTCTGTGAGTGTGGCTCTTTAAAATGATCATAATCATTAAAGACTTACAGAAGGAAAATGAAACATTCAGCATTGTGTGAATTGATGCAGATAGTTCCAGCTCTCTGAAACCTTGCTGTGGCAGAGAATGACTTCTGATTTTTTACAGCCACCTTTTATGCTTGGTTAAATTTTCAGATGATTCATTGTATTCAGATATGTATTGAATCTCTGGACCCCAGCCTTCATTATGTTAGGCCCCGCTCTCTGTGAGGTTAGGATTTCTACTGAATCACAACCCTGTAATGGACCACCTTTCTAACTGAGCTCCAATTCCCATCTACCCGGTTTGAAAAAGTGCACAAAGGACATTAAACAATGTGGAAGAAAAATGGAAGAGTGGAGTCTACGTTTCACACTGCTTGGTGCTGCAAAAGACACTTAGGGAGGTGACAAGGGATCTTCCTCTCTTTAGTTCAGTTTTCAAACAGCTGAGAATTGATATTCCAGCTCTTGGGAAACATTTAATATATCCCTAAAGCTCTACAGTTCCTTTTAGCTTATTCAGATTTCTCAAATGACATCTTTTTGAACTTATCTATCAGTGTGAAGCAGTAATGTGATTTTTAATTGCAATTATGGTATTTTGAAATGTCTCACAGTACAGAGATTTGTAATATTATTTTCAGACAAAAGTGGCTGAAAGTGCTTCATATGGGCATATTGGTGTTGAGAGATTTAGAGTATCAGCTAAAGATTTAGAGTATGCAGCCTTTTTCTGACAAGTATCTTAAACCTACCCATAGAAATGGCATTTTAAAATGTATAAACATATCCATGAGGATCCTCAGACATATCCTGAGCAAAAAAACAAACAAAAACAATGATAGCCCAGAGGAAAACTTTTTTGCTCAGGATAGTCTTTTCTTGAACTCTCAAGAAAGTACGGAGATCTTGTCACGTCACGTTTTGAGTTTTGTTTTGTTTTCAGGTTCAGTTCTGGTCATGTTTTTTTCCCCTGTCACGTTAGTTTAACTCAAGTCACCTGTTTTTGTTCACAGCTGCACTCCATCACCAATGCAGAATCCTCACCTCACCTCATCTGGGTCCTCCCTTCCACACCACGTACGTGACAGATCTCAATATCTTTATGAGATTTCCTCAATCTGAATTGTGTATCTTTATGAGATCACCTCAATCTGAATTATTGCTCCTAAACCTCCTCCCTTAGGAGCAAAATTGAAATGTGAGAATGACATTTTTAGACTTCTGGGAGAAATGATAGTCATAGATGAGATCTCATCATGTCTTGCTTGTTGCTCCTAAAAAGTCGGTTGGAGCACAAAAGAGTTGAAATGCATATCTCAATTGCTTCTCTTCTTGACGTCACCTCAAGTTTTGCTAAGATTGGTGTTTGCAGCTTTGCTTTGGTTCTCTAGCTTAGCATGGCTACGAGTTCTCATCCTCCATCTCCTCCTTTCACCTGCTCCGTGTGTCAGATGTTTAGTTACTCCTCTGCCTCCTTTAGTGATGATGGTATATGTAACAAATGTAGTCTTTTTGTAGTTTTGGAGGCGAGGTTATCTGAATTGGAAGCTCGGCTCTGCACTGTTGAAAACCACCCGATAGCGAGCCAGGCCCCTTTAGCCAGTGCGAAGCCAACTAGCGTAGCTAGCTCTGTTAGTCGTCCTCACCAGACCTACTCACTGCCTTAATCATACCCTTGACCTTGTGCTGACTTATGGCATTGAGAGTGAACAGTTAACAGTGTTCCCTCATAACCCTGTCTTGTGTGACCATTTTTTAATAACTTTTGAATTTACATTACTAGACTATACGGCTTCTGAGAAGAATTTTACATATAGAAGGTGTCTGTCAGAGAATACTGTAACCAGTTTTAAAGACTGCCATGTGCAGATATGACAGAGGACGGCTACCTAAATTTTACTCCAGTAGAACTTGACTCTCCTGTTGACAGCACTACAGCTTCAATGCGTACAACACTGGACAATGTTGCCCCTCTGAAAAGGAAGGTAATCAGTCAGAAGAGGTTGGCTCCTTGGTATAATTCACAGCTGCGTGCGTTAAAGCAGACGACAAGAAAGCTAGAGAGACAGTGGCGTTCCTCTAATTTAGAAGAGTCTCAATTAGTCTGGAAAGATAGTTTAATAACGTATAAGAAAGCACTTCGTAAAGCTAGAACTGCTTATTACTCATTATTGATAGAAGAGAATGAGAATAATCCCAGGTTTCTTTTCAGCACTGTTGCCAGGCTGACAAAGAGTCCGAGCTCTGTTGAGCCATGTATTCCTTTAACTCTCAGCAGTGATGATTTCATGAGATTCTTCATCAATAAAATTGTTTCTATCAGAGAGAAGATTAATGGAATCCTTCCCACTATTATCACTGATGTATCATCAAGTAGAGCAGCTTTAGAAGTATCTTTAGAACCTGAATTGTATTTAGACGGCTTCTGCCCAGTTGATATCTCTGAGCTAACAACAGCAATAGTCTCTTCTAAACCATCAACTTGTATGTTAGACCCAATCCCAACCAGACTGTTCAAGGAGGTTTTCCCCTTAATTGACACTTCCATATTGGATTTGATCAATCGGTCTTTGTTGACAGGATACCTCAGACTTTTAAGGTTGCTGTAATTAAACCTTTACTTAAAAAACCTACTCTTGATTCAGAAGTGTTGGCTAATCATCGACCTATATCCAATCTATCTTTTTTGTCTAAAGTTCTTGAAAAAAAATAGTTGCAGCTCAACTTTGTGAGCATTTAAATAGAAATAATCTGTTTGAAGAGTTTCAGTCAGGATTCAGGGTGCATCATAGCACAGAAACAGCACTGGTGAAAGTTGCCAATGATCTCCTGTTAGCTTCTGATAGCGGACTTGTTTCTGTGCTTGTCCTGTTGGATCTCAGTGCAGCATTTGATACGATCGATCACAGCATTCTGTTACAGAGACTTGAACATGTTGTTGGGATTAAAGGAACTGCATTAGGTTGGTTTAAGTCATATTTATCTGATAGATTCCAGATTCCAGTTTGTTCTTGTAAATTAAGAATATTCCTCACTTGGACCAATTCTTTTTACTTTTTCATGCTTCCATTAGGTAACATTATCAGACAGCATGGCATAAATTTCCATTGTTATGCTGATGATACTCAGCTGTAGTCATCTATGAAACCAGATTAAACCAATAATATTGATAAACTCAGGGTGATGCAGAGAAACTAGTTCATGCATTTGTTACTTCAAGAGTGGACTACTGTAATTCCTTATTATTGGGCTGTCCCACATATTCTCTGAAAAGCCTCCAGCTGATCCAAAATGCTGCAGCCAGAGTTCTGATGAGAACTAACAGGAGAGATCATGTTTCTCCAGTTTTAGCTTCTCTTCATTGGCTCCCTGTTAAATTCAGAATAGAATTTAAGATTCTTCTCCTCACATATAAAGCTCTTAATGACCGAGCTCCATATCTTAAAGGTCTCATTGTAAGATATTTTCCTAACAGAGCACTTCGCTCCCAAACTGCAGGTTTACTTGTTGTTCCCAGAGTTTCTAAAAGTAGAATGGGAGGCAGAGCCTTCAGTTATCAGGCCCCTCTCTTGTGGAATAAGCTGCCAGTAAATGTCTGGGAAGCAGACACCCTTTCCACTTTTAAGATTAGACTTAAAACTTTCCTTTTTGATAGAGCATATAGTTAGGGATGGCTCAGGTAATCCTGAAACATCCCATAGTTAATCTGCTATAGGCTTAGACTGCTGGGGGACGTCATCTGTCACACCTTTCCTCACTTTGCTCTCTTCTCCCTGTTTAATTTCTCAATTGATTTTATGTACATGTGATATTATTGGGGTTATTAACTTGTGTTTCCCTGTTCCAACAGGTATCCTTTGAATGGTGTTATGGTGTTTTTCCCCCCTCTTTTCCCTCTTTTCTGTCTTCTCAAACTCCAGCTGGTCGAGGCGGATGGCCACCCTTCCTGGTTCTGGTTCTGCCAGAGGTTTCTTCCTGTTAAAAGGGAGTCGTTCCTTTCCACAGTCGCCACAGGCTCAGGACGGGAGATTGGACTGAAGACAAGTTTCGGTGCAATCTGTTGGTTTCCTTAGCTAGGATATTATTTTTTGAATTGGCTCTATATGAATTAATTGGATTATTTTGAAATTAATTAATTGGATTTTATTGGATTATGATTACAATTAATTGAATTCCAATTGGCTTGAATTGGACTATATTATTTAAGTGCCTTGAGATGACAATTGTTGTAATTTGGCGCTATATAAACAAAACTGAATTGAATTGAATCACCTCAATCTGAATTATTGCTCCTAAACCACCCCTTGGAGTACAACTGAGATCATAGGAGATCTCATCATTGTATCTTTATGATTTCATTCATGTCTTGCTTATTGCTCCTAAAAAGCCATGAGGAACACTAAAGAGTTGTAAGACGGATCTCAATTGCTTCTCTTCTTGAGATCACCTCAATCAGAATTATTGTTCCACCCCTCCCCCTGGGAGAAAAACTGAGATAATATGAGAATGAATTTGAGACTAAGGTAAGATAAAATTTAGATTAAAATGGAAGAAATAAGAACCAACCGTGAATGACTGCTGCCCCATTTATTTTGCATTATTTCAACATGCATACCAGTGTGCATACCATTTTACAAGAGTGAACCAGGCCATACATTGTAACAGTGATAACAATCACATTCATACACAGAGGGTAATTATGCATCTACTGATACACAAGTTCAGGTACTGATTAAATCCCTGATTAAATCACACAAACAGAGTAGTGGTCCCCCATCCTCAGGACCCAAATTTTCCTTGTCATCAAATTGTGGCCCAGATTTCACTGATATCACACACTCCCCCAAAAGTTTCATAAAATGCAACACTAAATGCAAAGAAAACACATCAACACGATTAAACGCCTGAATCTGCAACCCTCAAAAAATGGCCCTGTGACCCACTTTTGGTGACAACATGTCAATAAATGGTGAAAAAATTCACTACTGCTGAACAAGAGGGTTGTAAACGTTATGCCTGTAAAGCCAGTGACGACATTTATTTATGAGGGCCTTTTTAAGCTTGGCCTCCTCTACTGGTTTCCAGTTCTCCATCATTGCGCACCACCTCACATAGGCTGCAAAAGAAAAGAAAAAAAACAGAGAAAAGAGACTTAAGTTAGACTTAAATTTTCCTAGTATATGTTAATACATTATTATGTCCATTCAACTATCTATAAAATGACATATTCTATATATTCATGGTTCCATCAAAATGTATAATCAATTTAAGAACATTTTCTTTGAGAAAAGTCCCCCTACATAATCACTGTGATAAAGGGCTTTTCTGTTAATGTAGGTTTTATTCATGAGGATATTTAACTCATTTGCAAGGAGGGGCATGCTATGCTGCTGCTTTAAAGTAAAAATTCTCTAGGCAGTAAATCGGAGTTGTTTTCAAGCCCAAGTCCAAATGTATTCACTATGGAATTTGATAGGAACTTTTATTTAGAAATGTTTGCACAACATACTGATTAATCGCCTTATACATTATATTATTATATTTTAGCACTCAAAGTGCTACTTTAGCACATCTGCATGCAAGTCCTATATTACAGTAGTTTTACTAGAGGGAATGCTAGTTAGTTAGTTTCTATTCAGTTCTATAAAGAATACATATGGGTCAAACTTGATGTACCGTATTTTCCACACCATAAGGCGCACCTAAAAGCCTTAAATTTTCACAAAAATCCGCCGTACGCCATATATTCCGGTGCGCCTTATGTGTGCTCTGGATTCCAAAATCTTTCACGGATACAGCCATTTTGAACTTACTGCAGGCAGCGCCGAGCAGTCATCGGGGCATTAAGCCCCCTCTGCATCACTCACCACTCTCCCTTCACGCCGCTCACTGCCACGTTCCCTTTCGCCGCGCCTCTTTACTCTCGTACATTGGAAATTAAAGGCAACTGGCCACTTCCATCACTCGCTTTGCATTCTGTGAGAATCCAGGGTTAGGCGGATCCCAGCCATTCACTCTGAATGGGGCAAAGATTGTATCGAACTCATACTTAGCGATTGAATGATGTCATCATTAATGCTTTTGCCCATGTCCCAGTGAGTGCCTCTTCTTCAGTCTGAGATGGTGAAGAAGATGAACTTGTGTTCACATCTGGCTCAGGGCAAGAAGATGGACTTGTGTTTAGATGTTCATCTGTCTCAGGGCAAGAAGTCTGAACTTGCGTCATTGGTTGGTTGTGGGAGGAATCAGAATATTGACTGAACTGTGTGCCTGCGACTCACATCACACTGGCAGATAAACATTGGGCTGGAGTGGCTCAGGACGTTTGTGAGGGCTCTACCCTATACAGTATACTGATTGAGGATGGGAGGCAATGGCAGAGAGTGGATATTATATTGATATACATATTAGACTCAAATTAGCTTATACTGTATACAGTATCATGTATGGGGATCTTTAAAAATCAGTTATTCTACTTATACTTTCCTTTAATTAGCAAGTAACAAGTTAAAAGTAAAAAATAACAACATTAAGTAAATAAAAATAACTCACCAGCTGCCTCCTCTTCCTCCTCAGTTCCCAGCTGTACATGATCTTTCATTTTGGTTGAAGGTAACCTTTGCCTTTTTGATTTGCATCCAGATTTAATTCTGGAAATTACAATTTCAAAAGTATGATGTTAGCAATCTAATACTTTCACATATCACATACAAGATAAGAAATCCAAGACAAACCAAAACAAATAAACCTTCTAGGCTTCATGGCCAAATGATCGCATCTCGTTTATTGAAGCCAAATATCTCTATATCTATACAATATGACTATGTTTTCACACAAAGTGCAGTGAAAATGAAGTATTCTTAAACAAAACAGTAATAATACCACACTCATTTTGCACTCATCTATGGCCAATTGAGAAACACTCGAGTTAAAATAAAGTCCGCCCAGTCCATTTGTGCTTCCAGATCGTGTTTCGTCAAATAACTAAACTAACTGTCTTTACTTATCAATATGTGGTATTATTACCCTACTTCTAGATGTCTCTCCCTTCACAGTTGAAGTAGATGCAGTTGAACGTAACAGCTGTGAAACAATCATAAAATAACGTGTTACTGATCTGATTCACCGGTTTTCTTACTGTCATCGCTGTTTGAGACCACGGTGAAGTTAGTTTCAGGTTGGATTTTTATAGTGGATATAGTCATTCAGTCCTTATCTGAGCAATGGTAATTATCCTTGGATAATGGCGGTGAATGAATCGAATCACTGGCACAAAGCATGCAATACCCTGGTACGATAGGTAGCGCTGTATCCATTTCAACAATCGCTAATAGAGCCACTTCCGGTTCACATCTTCACCACCACAAACAACAGAACTAAGGTATTCAGAAAAATGGCGAACGAAGAGCAAGATGAAGCTACGTCCCTCTACGTTTGTGATGAGCTGGTTATGGCACAAACGCGATGCACAGCGGTGCATTCTCCATTGCGTTGTTTGTTTCTTTCTGATGGCGGCGACAACAGGAATATCGTCTCCTTCGACTTCCAGGTGATGATCGTGGGAAAAAATCTCGAGCATGCGCAGAACGCTCGATCCGATCCACTGTCGCCTACATGCTCGTTCAGTGGGCATTTGGAGTGAGTTATCCCGGGGTCTTAATACGATCACAAGTAACCCGATCCGATTCGAGTTCTTGTCAGATTAAGGTGTCTACATGAACTGAATAACTCTTAAATCTTATTGTAATTTAGCCAATAATCCAATCTGATGGCCCATGTAACCACACTGACTGTGGATTCAGCAGTATCGAATATCCATCCTGAAACTAACTTCACCATGGTCACAAGCTTTTAGACAGAACAGAGAAATTTATTATATTTATAATTATATATTTTTTTTTTCAGAGAGAGAAATACAATGTGTGGCGGGAGTGCGTGATAAACGTTGTTTATGTGGTTGCTTGAAGTTATTTACCTCCCCGTCATTTTGGCATGCTACATTTTAGCTTACCTAGCTTGCTTCCTAATGAGCACAGAGAGGTTACATGCTGCCATTCCGACCACTTAATTTTTTATCAAACGTCCCGCCATTCTGACACTTTTTTCCTCCTATAGTCGGAATGGCGGTATGATTCAGACAGTTCCTTTTAATAGCCTATTTTTTACCCAAAACATTTTGCACTAATGATATGCAGGCGCAAATACGCCCTAAAGTTTGGCGCACAAACTCTGCACATGCAGAGGCCACAGCCTCGCAAACAAACTTTAATAATCTATTATCAAAATCCCCTGAATTTCAAATATAAAAATACAGATATTAATGTAACTCTGGCGAGACTGAATCTGATTAAGCAGAAATACAGTGTCAGTGACCTGTCACAGCAGCCAGCTGGAGCAGAGCTCTCCACAGAGCCCATGCGTCTACAGATATCACGGCTACTGCACAGGACACAGTTGCGAGCACTCTGCCTTGCCTTGCCAATAGGAGAAGAGAGAAATGACAGCATAGAACATATAAAACACAACAAAATGCAGTAAAAACGTTTATTCATGTTATTCACGTGATTTATGAGTACTCACTCCAATTATGGGAAGCGCGGATGGGCTTTGCGCATTTGGCACAAACACACAGCTGTTGCGCAAGGCTTTATACAGCCTGTTGATATCTTAAGGACCTAACTGGTCACACCTGGGAGTAAATGTCATGTAGAGATTGTTTTTACATGACATTACAGCTGAACATATAGCTTTCATCCACAAACCAACGTGGAAGAGCCCGAAGACGCATGTGCCAGACGCACATAGGCATGCGTAAAACCAATGTTGACCACTTCATGCTGTTTATTTGCTTTCTTTTACTTAACTTTTGTTTCTTTTGGATTCTTGTGCGTGTTATGGAGCCGTTTCGGTCCATGTTTGTAAGCCTTTTTTTCCTGGATTAAATTTTCGGAAGTTGAAACAAGTGGCATTGGAGTGTGTGATTGAAAACCACCAAGATCTGCTTCTCCTCCTCCAGTTGCCCAGACTTTGTGTTTTTAATAACGCTTACCTGTAAACATGTGTTAAACATATAAATTGCATGAACAGAAAGAAGGGACTCACCTGTTGAGTAACACAAATTTCCTTATACGGAAAGCCTTGTCGGAATGGTGGGACATTTGAACGTCGGAATAGCGGGATGTCGGAATGGTGGGACGTTTGCTGCGTGTCGGAATGGTGGGATGTCGGAATGGCGGGATTTCGGAATGGGTGTTGCCACCCGCACAGAGATTATCCAGCACGCATCTGACACAGCCCCTTGTACAGTGGGTGCTCTTACTTAAGAGGTTAAGATATTTTCACAAGCTCAACATTGATACCAATTTCCAAGTGTGATATTGATATGTGACAACTTTGATAGTGTGTTCAAAAAATCAGAGGAAACCATGCTACTTGTAATGTTAGTAGCTAGCTTAATTCAAGACTGCATAAAAGAAACTGATATCCGTGCATTTTTATCAAGCATGTCAATGTATCATGCTGTCGACAGTTACAAAACTAACTTATTTGTAAGAAGCTTAAAACTTACCTTAACTCAACAACTTCCACTCACAATGTCAACTGGCTCCCGCTCAGAGATAGGAAAATTTTTAAATCCAAGCCCCCAATCAGCTGCTCTGGACATCTGACCCAGCCGCTCAACTAACAAGCTTGCTAGTTGCTAGCTTGCTCGCTTGTCTAGTTTTTTTTGGCCCAATGAAGATTTTATTTCCATTATTACTACCTCACTTGCTATCTGGTTTCGTTTTGCTGCATTATTCTCCAGTTGTTTTCCTTTGTCTTCTGAAGCAAAGTGGGGATCTCAGCTCTAAACATGCAAGTACACCATATTAATAACAAAATTACAAATCACACAAAATGAAAATTATTTCAGTACACATTTGTCTTCTAATTGAATATTTTCATTTTGTGCTTTTATATATATTTTAGAGGTAACTATTTACGTTTCAGATCAGCAAATCTTTTTTTTCATATATAATTTGTATGGTTGTAGATTAAACTTGAAGGTTTTTAAATTAGTTGTACGTTAACGACATTAAAATGCTGCTTACGTGTACATGTATGTCAATTAACACGTTTTAATTCTCAAATAATTCATATCAATTTATTATGAGAAATAAAACACTCAAAATTAGGTCATTCTGGTCCTCTTTACAGCGTTCAAGCTATTGACTGTAAGTTTAGCCAGTTCTATACATCTAGCCTCTCTCACTACAGATTCTGACTGTATACAAGTGTTTATATCACTGCACATATGCGATAACTTGGAATTTAAAAGGGTACAGGGTTAAGTAATAAAATGCAATAATTACAATACAGAATTTGAAATGTAGTAGTGTAAAACTAGTCCAGTAAAATCAAAATACTCATGGAAGTAACTCAAATTTTTATTTATGAGATTTTATGGAGCTTCTCTGATCCATGTTCGGAAGACTTAAATTACACTTATTTAACATCATTTAGAGATCTCTTCTTTTGATCAGAGTAAAATTGAGGAGCTATATGTGGTTGTTTATCCTGAGGTTATTATGAGAAAACTGAGACATATTTGAGAAGAATAATGAGATCTTGGGAGTCATAGCTGAGTTTTCTTTGAGCTCTTTCTTTGATCTCATGATCTCATGTTTAGGAGGCTGAACTTAGACTTATTTCAGATCATATAGAGATCTCTTGTTTTGATCAAACATGAGATTATATGTGATTGTTTCTCTTGAGTTGAATTTGAGAAGCAGGAGAAAAAACCTTTGGTCTCACCTTAGTATCAAAAATAGCTCATTTGTGTCTAGGAGAAATGAAAGAAATAACGAGATCTCTTCTTGGATTTTGCTTTCCTATGGGTATGGCTGAGGTTTTTTGCTTTGAATCTGCAGAGCACAACCCAGTTTCCGAAAGGTGACGTCAGAAAGTCTTTGTGTTCTACTGAGAAGACCAGAGAAGTCAATCCTAATTAACTGAGGATGGAACTTTGCAGCTCATTTGCATGCATGTCGCAGGAAGCAAGAAAGCTTTTGTTTGTGTTGTACACTTTTAAAAGCAACCTGCCATGAAATTCAAAGGCAGACAAAACAATATGCGTGGCAGACAATACGCAATACCTTATGAGCATGTGACACCAATCTGCTGTTTAACTGAGGTGAATCAGTAATAATGCATATGTGTAAATAGGAATATTTTGCATTTACATCATAGACATGTGTGAGAAACAGATTTTTTCAATGCATGGCTAGACACTTCTGATATGGTACACCCTTCTGAATTATATGCAAATTAATTCAGTTAATTTCTTCAAAATACATTTTTAGTATCCCTTTTTAAAAAAAGGGACACTTTCATCTTACAGATTTTCTGCCACTGTTGACATTGGTAATAAGGAGGGTAAAACTACTCTTATTTTGTGTAGCATATGCCCTGACATCACTGCATTTGTTCAAAATAATAAACTCAATGTTGCTACAGTACACGTTGTCTTAAAACAAGAGAAGAGTGGTGCTTTGACCCTCTGTATATGAGAGAAATTAAATCTAGAGGCCTTTTTTTCAATCTCTGGTGCATCCTGGTCATGCCGTTGATTTTGTGTGTCTTCATGTTGTATGAAATGTGCATACATGCTATAAGTGTGTGTGCCCCAAAAGTGCAATCTGCTGGATATTGCTCAAGGAAAGATGGGGGCAATGAAGCATAAGACTACAATCACTTCTTGTTCAGTCAAGCCAGGGCAGACACCTGCGCCATCCCCAGCACGACTACTCTGTCTCTCAGATCTTGTGGTAATTCTGAAGGCAAAACTGGCAGTTAAATAAACCGGTAGGCAAACCAGCTAGCAAACCAGCCAAACAAGTGTGCACACATGAATGAATATGTATGATGGTTAATACTGCTGACTGACAAAGTACTAAAATGGCTGTCAGTCCATCATCAATGACAATTGTATTCACTGTCAACTAAAACCTACAAAACTAAAAGCACATTTAGCACATTTAGCAATTTAACAACTGAACATGATAAGGTAAACGTGCCAAGCATAATCTGATATTTTGTTAGCAGTGTGAATTCTATGATGTTAGCTTTACAGCATTAGCATGCAGCATCACACACACAAGCTGTAAATAAAGGGTAGATACAGAGTTACTGACTGGTTTGCAAGCAGCCACTTCAGATCGTCACCATCATCTCCACATTGCCTTTTTTAATCGATTGGCAAACAAATCTTGGCAAGATGGTGGAGCTGTAAGGTGATACTTGAGTCCTTAAACAAAAAGGTAGTTTTTTTCCTATTTGAAGAAGACTTAATGCACACTCTGGGGAAGGGAGACAACTTTGAACATTTTGTCTGACCTTGCAAAGATTGTGTGTCTGACCAGTAAACTCACATGGCTGACCAGCATATGTATTTTGATCAAAATACAACAACTATCAACGCAGCCTATACCCCACCCAAAAGATCACTCCAGATTTGCTTGAATGGAAACCCAGTTACTTCTTGAATTGGAGTCAATTGGAGCATGAGACGTTTTAGAGCCAGTGCCAAGTGGCCACCATTAGTATTGCACTTTAACTCACTATATCAGTTTCTTACTGACAGTAAATTACTACTAGCGATAACCAACTGTTTTCACATAGAGTACTGAGACAAATAAATCCTATTCTCTGCGCTCAGAATACAGATTATTATTTTATCAACCCCATGTTTAAGATTTAATTTGTTACAATGATTAGTGACATTACATTAAACTCCATCCATTACCGTTATATAAGATGCCAACAGGAAATAAGCAACCATGAAGTAAAGACCTTATTAGAAACATCTTCGTCTGATAAAAGGCACAAAGGGTTGACTACCTTTACTAACCTGAAGGGTTTAACCACTGATCTTCATCCTAACCCTTCGCCTAACCTAAACCTGAAACCCAAAGCCAAGAGTTCAGTCTGAATCAGGCAAGGCAAAGCAAGTTTATTTGTAGAGCACAATTCGTACACAAGGCAATTCAAACTGCTTTACAGCTACATAAAATCACAAGAGCCTTCTTGTAAATAAATTCATTCCAAAAACATAAAACAATAATCATTAATTAAATAAATTAAAAAGTGAAGAGTGCAGATAAAATACTTTCAGTTGTCATATGCACAGCTAAATAGAACTGTTTTCAGCCTGGATTTAAACATTGTCAGAGTTGAGGCCTGTCTCACATCTTCTGGAAGACTTTTCCAGATTTTAGAAGCATAAACCTGAAACGCAGCCTCACCTTGTTTAGTCCTGACTCTGGGCACCAGCAGGAGACCCCTCCCTGAGGTTCTCAGAAACCGAGTTGGTTCATATGGCTCTAACATGTCAGAGATGTACTTTGGCACTAGACCATGAAGAGACTTGTACACAAGCAGAACTGTTTTAAAGTCTATTGTCTGAGTGACAGGAAGCCAGTGCAGAGACCTGAGCACTCAAGGTGACTGATAACACTTTCTCTGTGTTTCTGAGGGCCACAGACAATGATTTCAGTTTTGTCTGAGTTTAGCTGGAGAAAAGTGTTTTGCATCCCCACTCTGATCTGTTCGATGCAGTGACACAATGTATCTACAGGCCCATGTTCTCCTGCCGTCAGTGACACATAGATCTGAGTGTCATCTGCAAAGTTTTGGTAGGACACATTTTAGCTGCATATTAGCTGGCCTAATGGGAGCATGTACAGATTGAACAATAGGGGTCCTAGGATGGACCCCTCGGGAACCCCACAGGTCATATTCATTTGGTCTGAGACACAGTTACCAATTTCAACAAAGTACCTCCTGTCCTAGAGATAGGACTTGAACCAGTTTAAAGCACTACCAGAGATTCCCACCCAGTCTTCTAACCTCTGTTATAAGATTGCACAGTCAACTGTGTCAAAGGCAGCGCTCAGGTCCAGCAGAACTAAGACTGAGACTTTGCCTGCGTCTGTGTTCAGACGGATATTGTTTGTCACCTTGATCAGAGCTGTCTCAGTGCTGTGGTGGGGCATAAAGCCTGATCGGAAAGTATGTGTATACATAGTATAATGTGTCAGACAGTAAAGCCCAGCCATAATGTCCTGATTTTTTTCACAAATGTACTCAATCATGAGTGTAATTATCAAATGTCTGCTATTTACTGACTTGTCATATCAAAGCTCTCACTAGGCCTGGGACGATAACAAATTTTGCTGGACGATATATTGTCCCACAAATTATTGCCGATAAACTATATTATTGTCAACATATACTGTATATCATAATAATGCCCACCCTTTCAAACACAATAAACTTTTATTTATGTGTTTTACACATTTGTAATTTTTAAGAATTTTTAAATATCCTAAATAAAAACTAAAAAAACTAAAGACTCTCAGTCTCCATTAGCAAAAATTGCACTTGAATACAAATTCTGTGAGCGCACAACATTTTGCGCTGTTCCGTTTATATTTACTTTGTCGACAAAACGAGTGTTGACTGTCGGGACGACGGCTCTGCATCTCGAGGTGCAGTTTTTTTCCCCAGCTGGGAAAACTAGGTCAGGTGGTTATGCTTTAGGTGAGCATGCAAGTTTGTTGTGTTGTCTTTTTTTAGTTGCCACCACTTTTGAACAAATTCGGCATACTGGCTCGTCCATGTTGATGGGCTCACCATTCGGTTTGAAGCCGAAATATTCCTGTGGCATTTGGCTTTGCAATCATCTTATTTCTTCGTGCTGCTCCGCACAAAGCTCACTTGCTGCACTCTGTGTGTGTAGTAGTAATGTGTCGTTCGCGAACGATTCGTTCAGTATGAACTAATTTTTTATATGACTCGGGAGTAACGAGTAGTCTCAGTGAGTGATTCGTTCATTTTCATGCAGTACCCTTCCTCACCACTCACCACATGGCAGGCGGCAGCTGCATAAACTCAGTCAGCACGACAGGAAACAGTATTGATTCGTTCACGGCTCAACTCTTTGGGTCTTCGTTCATTTGTCACGTGACAGGCTGAAGAGCAGTAGGCGCAACAGTTTCACAAACCGGATCATTCATACGGATCGTTGTTTCGTTCATTTGTCATGTGACTGCAGCTCAGCGACGGGGCTGTGGACTACAGGCTGCATTGGGAGCGGGCGGCTAAAAACAGTGAGATCGGGATGTAGCCTAGGGACAGGATGTCAATAAATGATGTGGAAAGGAAGCTCAAAGAAGGTCTTTACAGCACAAAGACAAAGCAAGGCAAGTGTGATATTTGGAGAAGTTTCTCAATTGTCCGTGAATCTCTTTATTAATAGCCTATAAAATGACGTGTTTTCTCCTGCGGGACGGGAGAAGACACAAAATCAATGCATTTCTATTATTGTGTGGGCATAAATTCTCAAAGTTTTACGGCTGCGGGCGGGAGTGTAACACACACGTTGTGGGTGGTTAATGGTCAGAAATTCAGCGGGAGCGGGGTGAAGAAAACAGTCCTGCACAGGGCTCTACTGTGGACTGAGAAACGAAGGAGGAAATGAATGATGTCTGATTTGTGATGTTCATTCATTTGTCATGAAATCATAATTAATTAGTGGTCTTCGGTTCTTGTAGATATTGTATAGTGATGTGTGTAAATAGATAAATGATAATGTAATAATGTGAATAGATACTTTTGAAAATGATATCAGCATATTGATTTTGTGTTATACTCTACCATAAAATAATAGAATATAGTAATGATCATAATAAAGACAACAATAATAATAATAATAACAATAATAATAATAATAATAATAATCCTAATAATAATAGGACACAATAAATGCACCATGTAACATTTTGAGGAACTTATTGTTACTTTTTTTCTCACATAATTGTGTTACTAATTATCTAAATCAATG
Organism: Leuresthes tenuis; assembly: GCF_036924035.1. Taxonomy (NCBI): domain Eukaryota; kingdom Metazoa; phylum Chordata; class Actinopteri; order Atheriniformes; family Atherinopsidae; genus Leuresthes; species Leuresthes tenuis. Next base: position 36,585,397 of record NW_027325360.1, read on the forward strand.
TGAGTTTTACATTCACTTGTTCTCTACCAGCTGTCACGTGACAGGGCTGAACGGATCGTTCTCGTTCGTTAATTTGTCACGTGACAGCTACTGAGTCAGTGTCTCCTTTAAACAACAATGGTAGGGAGGATACAGACACGAGTCACCTTATTGTGTATTTACTTTCCCAGGTTTTCACATGGTTTGAATTGTTTGTGGCATTTTGTGTTTTGTACTTTGTCAGCTCAGCTGAAGCAAACTATGTTTCCTTCAGTGTTAAGTGTTTAGAACCGTGGCCATTTTGTGCAACGCCCACAGTAGGGCTACAGCGCCACCTGCTGGAAAAATGAATGAAATGACTCGTTCAAAGATTCGTTCAATTTACTGTTCGAGAGTAAATGATCCGATTCAGCCAAAAGAGTCGAACTTCCCAACACTAGTGTGTAGCCAATGCTAGCGGCCCAGGCTCCCCCCACAAAGACAAAGAGACTGGATTACTGACAAGAGGGTTCTCTGTTCATTCCGCTATGGAACAAACGCGCCCAGATGCTGAGACCGACCACAGAGGGAACCCTCTTGTCATCCAGCCTGCTTGGCGGCGAGAGACGAGGAAAACAAACACGCATGTACATGGCAATATATCGAGGCCGGCAAAATTATTGAGTTCATTTTCATTTATCTATTATATTGATTACATATAATCTTTTCTCCACAAAACAGTTGACAAATGTGATCATCCTTCTGTTTGCATAATACATAAATCACATCAACACTACAATACTTGCACCTTCATCAAGCAAAAGTTTATTGCCTTTAAACATTTTTGCACTGTCAAGGAAAATTTAGCTGCAATGTGCCGTTGTTATACAGATATGGATAACAACATATGGATAAGATATGGATAATATTGTTATTCTAAACCTCAGAAACAACACCAGATTGAGTGAGATGCAAAAACAGATTCAAAAGCAATCAGTAGTGTTAAACTAGCACTAAAATGACCTTTTATAATACTGTAACTTCCATATTAAGTTACATTTTTCAACACAAGGTAACTGTCCTCAAGTCTAATCTGATTTGTACAAAAAAAAAAACACTGTAAATATGCTAAAACATGCTATCCTCAAAACAAGAACATGCCTTCTGACTTATGCCCCCTTCCCCCTCTACATGAGAGCAGGTTATCACAGCGACCAGAATGACCAACAGCGTGTACAGTTGTCAGATGCCATCAGCTCAAAGGTCCAGACGTTGGGCCATGCCAGGCCATACACACTCCCACAGTGTCTGGAGGCAGTGCTGCTGAGTGTATTTTTAGATACTGCCACCTTATAAGCACAGCCTGGTCACATCACATCTGCGTAGTTTAAGTGTAACCCTCTTCCATCAAGGCAATATGCCCTTTTACTACAGGCCTAAGGTCAGACTATAGACCCAACACTGATTTATTGTGACATTTAAAAAAAAAACAAAGATAAAGCAATGTGTGAGACTAGTTCTGGTTTGGTCAGAAATTTTCTTCATTCTGCCAAAACTAAAACAGCGTAGGGTGGTTTCTGAATATAACCCTTTTTTTTTCGTTTTTTTTCAAAAATAATTTCATTCAAATCTGCATTGTTATTCCACACTGTAAACCTAAGACATATTTTTGTTTCTGAAATAACTGTCAACTCATAAACTCCAACGTGACACTAAGCCTAATCCGAAAATATGCCATTGAGTGAGTCATGCTCAATTGCAGGGTAATGTTACTATAGGGGAGAAATGGTGTTCTGACTGGGATGGGTGCTGGCTCAGGGTTTAATCACCAAGTTCACACAGTATGAATGAGGATGAAGAAGAGACTGAGAAGTGGAAATATTTCCTTATCACTTTACTGGGTTATAGGTTTCAACTAGACATGGGTGTGTGTGTGTGTGTGTGTGTGTTTGTGTGTGTGGTTTCCTATAAGAAATAATAACAAAATACAACTTAGGTTGGTCCAGTATAAACAGCTAAATAAAAATAAAGTTGGTAATTAAACAAGCACTAAACACTCAGCATACAGATCTCTCAACTTGCCAAGTCACCGTCACTGTTAACAGAGCACTTCCTGTTACAGAACGCAAACGGCGCTCTTATTGTGAAACCGATGCGTGCTATTTCCGGTTACCACTTTAAACTAATTATGTTGTTTAGCACAGCGATAACACTCTCTGAACTGTACTGAAACCAAACAATAAGCATACAAACATAACTGAAAAATAATGTGACACAACTGAGGTATACAGGTGAGCTAAGTGGCTATCTAGCAGGTATCAGGACAGAGCCGACACGGCGGGTAACCGAAGTAATTAAGCTCCGAACTCTCGTCAGCAGCAATTAACAAAGAATATATATACAGCCACATTAATAAAAAAAATATAACACCAGTCATATAATAGCTGTACTCACTTGTTATTCACGCACATATTATTCAGAGAGGTTTGGGTCCCACACATCTGCAACTCACTTTATACCAACGCATGCAACGTTTTCACTGTGTGACGTCACTCACGGTATAACCAACCTGGCTCACTCTGCAAGATCAACACTGATGAACTGGCGACTTTGGGGCATTTTCTACAGTTACTTAACAGTACAGGTCAAAGTAGAATTATTCGTTTTTATCCATCCATCAGTTATCTCCAATTCAATAGGATGTTGGATGTTGTTCGAAAGAAATGAACTAATCTTTCTGGATGTTGTCTAATGTTTTATCAGTTCAAGGAAAAGACACAAAATATTTTCCATTGACGTTGTAAGCTACCTTTACTGAGAATTACTTGAGATGCAGAATTTGGGTTTGATAAACCAAAGACAAGTTCGCTTCTGGGAACTCCAACTGCCTGTTTCTTTTAGTTACCACTTACTTTTGACGCCACCAAGTTCAAGATTAGTTCATATTTTTCATGAAATGGTAAAATCTCTCTCTTTCAACATTTGATATGTTTACTCTGCTCTATTGTGAATTGAATATTAGAGACTCATTTTTGTGCACGAAATATCGAAGAGACAGAGCAAAGAATAACTTCTTAACATGGTGTACTTGAAGGTGTTCACTCACTTGGATAGGAGTGTGTGTGATATTAGAAGAATGTCAATAACAACTCTGCCTCTGCTCCATTGGTCTTGGGCCAACCTTATCCTTAGTTATCTATAATAAAATGGATTTGTAATCTAACCTCTGCAATAAAATACATCCTCAGGTACAAACAAGACACCCTGATTTATTGAGCAGGCTTGCACAGACTTAAAAGACATTGACTTAATCCTATTAATTGAGTTTTACTTTGCAATTTAATTTATTGATCAATAACAATTTGGCAAACCTCTCCACATTAAAATGGCCACACAGGAACTAACTGGAAAAGACTTCTACAGTAACCTTTGCTAAGCTTAATCATAATGCTGAGCTTTCTGTGCCCTTCTTCTACCTTTGAACAATTTTAATTTCTATGAAACTGTATAAAAATAACCTTTACATTATATATTTGCATAAAAACTGAGCACTGAGCACTAAATCTAAAGATGACTGTACATGACACATGTGCTGACCTTACATGAACTATCCCCCCATGCTTGGTCATGCTTCAGTACACCAAACAGACTTTGGGAAACAACTGGATCCATGTAGAAACCAATTTCCACACTGTGCCTGTTGACACAACCATAACAAAGCAAACACAGATTCTATTTGACAGCCATGCAAAAAATGCTAACAGCTTTAATATTGAGAGCAGAAAAAATATTAATGGCCAAAAGGGAAAAAAAATACAATTTACAGAGGTCTTTTCCTTAACCATTTTGCAAAGTCCTGAATCAAAATTTCATCTATCAGCTAACAGTGTGTAATTCAAAATGTGATTGTGCACTGTAGCTAATATAAAGTAATCTACTTATAAACGGACTTTGGTGATTTTCAAAGATACTGATTGTGTTTAATCAACTCATTTTATTATTGCACACAGTTCAGCAAAATATTTCACCTTTTACTTACTTTATTTACTTGACATTTGACTTGCTTAACCTCATCCAATTACAACTCTGCAAACTGTTTATTGACGATGATAATTCCCATCAAAACAAATATTAGTGAAATGTCTCACTTTCAACATCCATGAAATATTGGTTTATGAGAATCAAAGATCACTGCATTTTCTTTAATCACATTTTACAATGTCCCAACTTTTTTGGAATTGGGATTAAAGACTCGGGCCAAATAACAATAAAAATGCATCTTGTGGAGGGGAGGAAAAGACAAGCAAGAAAGAGGAAAGGAGTGAAATGAAGAGAAGAAAAACAAGCAAAGTGTGCGTTAGGAAATGACAACAAACATATGAGCAAGAAGAAAGTTAAATAAATTTAGAGGGGGTTGTAAGCAAGGAAGAAGAGAGAAGAAAGAGAAAGATGAACCTGGGAAAGACGAAAGGAAAAGAATAGCAATAAAAACTACAAAAACAGTGTAGGAAAGAGAAAAGGAGGGAGAGACTAATATGACGAGATATGATATGATGTATGATATAAAATATGATGAGAGAAACAGAGAAGGATATTCAAGAATAAGAGAGAATTGTTTTAAAAGAAAATTTAAAAAATGGAAAGAAAGTAAAGAAAAAATTAAATGAAAATGAGAGGTGTGGAGGAGGAAAATACAGAATGCAGAGGAAATGGAATAAAAGGTAAAGAAAGTAAAGAACAAAAGAGGAGTGAGAAGAAAAATAAATGCAGAGTAAAATAAATGAGGAGAAAAGGGGAACAAAGTTAACAAAGGAATGGAAATTAGATCAAAGAATATGAGAAGAAAGGAAGTGCAAAGGGAAGAAAGGCAGAAGAGATGAGAAGACAAGCAAAGATGGAGGTTAGTCAGAAAAGAAAAAAGTAATAGGGAATAAATGAAGGATAAGGTAGGAGAAGAGAAGAAAAGTGATAGAACACTGTAAAACAGGGAATAAAACGAAAAATTTAGTGAGACTGCATTATAGAAAAGCAAGCAAAGCAAAGAGCTAATATAAATTGTGGCTTTTACGGTAAGACTTATTGCATCACTCCCCGTTGCTTTGTGTGTGCACTGTGGTATTTCTTGCTCCTCTTGAACTACTAATAATCACCTTATTTCTCCCAATGATTTACACTTGTATCTTGCATAGTTAACTCTATCCCATACTTGTTATATTCTAACGCTCACTCTTACAGATCTTTAGTCTTTATTTTTCACTTTTTAGCGGCGTGTCGGGTTCTCTAGCTTAGTACGGCTACCAGTTCTCTTCCTCCATCACCTGCTCCGTGTGTCAGATGTTTAGTTACTCCTGTGCCTCCTTTAGTGGTAATGGTACATGTAACAAATGTAGACTTTTTGTAGTTTTGGAGGCAAGGTTATCTGAATTGGAAGCTCGGCTCTGCACTGTTGAAAACCACCCAATAGCGAGCCACGCTCCTTTAGCCAGTGCGGAGCCAACTAGCCTAGTTAGCTCTGTTAGTCGTCCCCTAGCAGATCCCGAGCAGCCAGGACTTAAGAGTGGCTGGGTGACTGTCAGGAAGAGGAGTCATACTCTTAAAGTCAAGCCCATGGTTCACCATCAACCTGTCCACGTTTCAAATAGATTTTCCCCACTCAGCGACACACCCGCTGAGGACAAAACCCTGGTAATTGGCAGCTCTATAGTCAGAAACGTGGCATTAGCGACACCAGCGACCATAGTCAAATGCATTCCAGGGGCCAGAGCGGGCGACATAGAATCCTATTTAAAACTGCTGGCTAAGGATAAGCGTAAATACATTAAAATAGTTATTCACGTCGGCGGTAATGACACCCGGTTACGCCAATCGGAGTTTTCTCTGGACCCCTGCCAAATCTGACCAGTGATGACATGTTTAGCCGCATGTCCTCATTCAATCGCTGGTTGTCCAGATGGTGTCCAGCAAACAACGTGGGCTACATAGATAATTGGCAATCTTTCTGGAGAAAACCTGGTCTGATGTGGAGAGACGGCGTCCATCCCACTTTGGAAGGAGCTCTTCTAATTTCTAGAAATATGGACGAATTTATTAGTCATCCAAAAACATGACAACCCAGGGTTGAGACCAGGATGCAGAGTTGTAGTCTTACACACTTCTCTGCGGCTTTCCACCTGATGCTGCCCCCCCCCCAATCAAAAAACACAAAAGGAGCAAATCCTCTTGTGCAAAAAAAATGTAAAAACAAAAACTTTAACTGAACAAAAACATCAAACTATTAAATGTGGTTTGCTGAATATTAGATCTCTCCCGAAGTCTCGAAGTCTCTGTTAGTGAATGATTTGATTTGTGATCATCATATTGATATATTTTGTTTTACAGAAACCTGGCTGCAGCAGGAGGATCATGTTAGCATTAATGAATCAACTCCCTCTGACTATTTAAATGTTCATGTTCCTAGAACCACAGGCAGAGGAGGAGGAGTGGCAGCTATCTTCAGATCAGGGTTACTAATCATTCCTAGACCCAAGATTAGTTTTAGCTCTTTTGAATCTCTGATTCTCAGTTTTTCCCACCCAAGGTGGAAATCACAAAAACCTCTTGTGTTTGTTGTTGTGTATCGTCCACCTGGCCCTTATTCTGAGTTTCTGTCTGAATTCTCAGAGTTTTTATCCCAGTTAGTGCTGAGTACAGATAAAGTCATTGTAGTGGGTGACTTTAATATTCATGTAGATGTTGAAAATGACAGCCTAAATATTAACTTTAATTCTATGTTAGACTCTATTGGATTTTTTTTAATAACTTTTGAATTTACATTACTTGACTACACGGCTTCTGAGAAGAATTTTAAATATAGAAGGTGTCTATCAGAGAATGCTGTAACCAGATTTAAAGAGTTGATTTCATCATCCTTTTCTTCACTGCCATGTGCTGATATGACAGAGGACGGCTACCTAAATTTTACTCCAGTTGAACTTGACTCTCTTGTTGACAGCACTATAGTTTCAATGCGTACAACACTGGACAATATTGAAAAGGAAGGTAATCAGTCAGAAGAGGTTGGCTCCTTGGTATAATTCACAGCTGCTTTAAAGCAGACTGCAAGAGAGCTGGAGAGACAGTGGTGTTCCTCTAATTTAGTCTCAATTCGTCTGGAAAGATAATTTAATAACGTATAAGAAAGCCCTTCATAAAGCTAGAACTGCTTATTATTCATCATTGATAGAAGAGAATAAGAACAATCCCAGGTTTGTTTTCAGCACTGTTGCCAGGCTGACAAAGAGTCCGAGCTCTGTTGAGCCATGTATTCCTTTAACTCTCAGCAGTGATGATTTCATGAGATTCTTTATCAATAAAATTGTTTCTATCAGAGGGAAGATTAATGGAATCCTTCCCACTATTATCACTGATGTATCATCAAGTACAGAAGCTTTAGAAGTATCTTTAGAACCTGAATTATATTTAGACGGCTTCTGCTCAGTTGATCTTTCTGAGCTAACAACAGCAATAGTCTCTTCTATACCATCAACTTGTATTTTAGACCCAATCCCAACCAGACTGTTCAAGGAGGTTTTCCCCTTAATTGACACTTCCATATTGGATTTGATCAATCGGTCTTTGTTGACAGGATATGTACCTCAGACTTTTAAGGTTGCTGTAATTAAACCTTTACTTAAAAAACCTACTCTTGATTCAGAAGTGTTGGCTAATTATCGACCTATATCCAATCTCCCTTTTTTGTCTAAAGTTGAAAAAATAGTTGCAGTTCAATTTTGTGATCATTTACATAGAAATAATCTGTTTGAAGAGTTTCAGTCAGGATTCAGAGTGCATCATAGCACAGAAACAGCACTGGTGAAAGTTACCAATGATCTCCTGTTAGCCTCTGATAGCGGACTTGTTTCTGTGCTTGTCCTGTTGGATCTCAGTGCTGCATTTGATACGATCGATCACAGCATTCTGTTACAAAGACTTGAACACGTTATTGGGATTAAAGGAACTGCATTAGGCTGGTTTAAGTCATATTTATCTGATAGATCCCAGTTTGTTCTTGTAAATGAAGAATCTTCCTCACACATTGTAGTAATTTATGGAGTTCTTCAGGGTTCTGTGCTTGGACCAATTATTTTTTACTTTGTACATGCTTCCATTAGGTAACATCATTAGACAGCATGGAATAAATTTCTATTGTTATGCTGATGATACTCAGCTGTACTTAACTATGAAACCAGATGAAACCAACAGGTTGGTCAGACTACAAGCATGTCTTAAAGACATAAAGACCTGGATGACTCAGAACTGGCTGCTTCTAAATTCAGACAAAACTGAAGTAGTTCTCTTTGGACCTGAGCGCTTCAGGAAGAAATTTTCTAGTTATATAGTTACTCTTGATGGTATTTACTTGGCTTCTCGTTCTACAGTGTGGAACCTTGGAGCTATTTTTGACCAGAATTTATCATTTGACACACATATAAAACTGGTTTCTAGGACTGCCTTCTTTCACCTTGGTAATATTGCTAAAATCAGGAACATCCTGTCTCAGGCTGATGCAGAGAAACTAGTCCATGCATTTTTTACTTAAAGATTGGACTACTGTAATTCCTTATTATTGGGCTGTCCCACATATTCTCTGAAAAGCCTCCAGCTGATCCAAAATGCTGCAGCCAGAGTTCTGATGAGAACTAACAGGAGAGATCATGTTTCTCCAGTTTTAGCTTCTCTTCATTGGCTCCCTGTTAAATTCAGAATAGAATTTAAGATTCTTCTCCTCACATATAAAGCTCTTAATGACCGAGCTCGATCATATCTTAAAGGTCTCATTGTAAGATATTTTCCTAACAGAGCACTTCGCTCCCAAACTGCAGGTTTACTTGTTTTTCCCAGAGTTTCTAAAAGTAGAATGGGAGGCAGAGCCTTCAGTTATCAGGCCCCTCTCTTGTGGAATAAGCTGCCAGTAAATGTCCGGGAAGCAGACACCCTTTCCACTTTTAAGATTAGGCTTAAAACTTTCCTTTTTGATAAAGCTTATAGTTAGGGGTGGCTCAGGTAATCTTGAAACATCCCATAGTTAAGTTGCTATAGGCTTAAACTGCTGGGGGACCTCATTTGTCACACCTTTCCTCACTTTGCTCTTTTTTCCTCCTGTTTAATTTCTGAAACGATATTATGTCCATGTGACATTATTGTGGTTATTAACTTGTGTTTCCATGTTCCAACAGGTATCCTTTGAATAGTGTTATGGTGTTTTTCCCCTCTCTTTTCCCTCTTTTCTGTCTTCTCAAACCCCAGCTGGTCGAGGCGGATGGCCACCCTTCCTGGTTCTGGTTCTGCCAGAGGTTTCTTCCTGTTAAAAGGGAGTCGTTCC